>NC_133326.1:624698406-625384729 GCF_042186555.1 Aquarana catesbeiana | reverse complement strand
ATATGGGGGGTGGTAATATATAGGAGAGGGGTGTGGGGGTGATATGGGGGGGTGGTAATATATAGGAGAGGGGTGTGGGGGTGATATGGGGGGTGGTAATATATAGGAGAATGGTGTGGGGGTGATATGGGGGGTGGTAATATATAGGAGAGGGGTGTGGGGGTGATATGGGGGGTGGTATATATAGGAGAGGGGTGTGGGGTGTAATATGGGGGGTGGTAATATATAGGAGAGGGGTGTGGGGGTGATATGGGGGGTGGTAATATATAGGAGAGGGGTGTGGGGTGATATGGGGGGTGGTAATATATAGGAGAGGGGTGTGGGGGTGATATGGGGGGTGGTAATATATAGGAGAGGGGTGTGGGGTGATATGGGGGGTGGTAATATATAGGAGAGGGGTGTGGGGTGTAATATGGGGGGTGGTAATATATAGGAGAGGGGTGTGGGGTGATATGGGGGTGGTAATATATAGGAGAGGGGTGTGGGGGTGATATGGGGGGTGGTAATATATAGGAGAGGGGTGTGGGGTGTAATATGGGGGGTGGTAATATATAGGAGAGGGTGTGGGTGATATGGGGGGTGGTAATATATAGGAGAGGGTGTGGGGGTGATATGGGGGGTGGTAATATATAGGAGAGGGGTGTGGGTGTATATGGGGGGTGGTAATATATAGGAGAGGGGTGTGGGGTGATATGGGGGGTGGTAATATATAGGAGAGGGGTGTGGGGTGATATGGGGGGTGGTAATATATAGGAGAGGGGTGTGGGGGTGATATGGGGGGTGGTAATATATAGGAGAGGGGTTGTGGGGGTGATATGGGGGGTGGTAATATATAGGAGAGGGGTGTGGGGTGATATGGGGGTGGTAATATATAGGAGAGGGGTGTGGGGTGTAATATGGGGGGTGGTAATATATAGGAGAGGGGTGTGGGGTGATATGGGGGGTGGTAATATATAGGAGAGGGGTGTGGGGTGTAATATGGGGGGTGGTAATATATAGGAGAGGGGGTGTGGGGGTGATATGGGGGGTGGTAATATATAGGAGAGGGGTGTGGGGTGTAATATGGGGGGTGGTAATATATAGGAGAGGGGTGTGGGGTGATATGGGGGGTGGTAATATATAGGAGAGGGGTGTGGGGTGATATGGGGGTGGTAATATATAGGAGAGGGGTGTGGGGGTGATATGGGGGGTGGTAATATATAGGAGAGGGGTGTGGGGTGATATGGGGGGTGGTAATATATAGGAGAGGGGTGTGGGGTGTAATATGGGGGGTGGTAATATATAGGAGAGGGGTGTGGGGTGATATGGGGGGTGGTAATATATAGGAGAGGGGTGTGGGGTGTATATGGGGGGTGGTAATATATAGGAGAGGGGTGTGGGGTGATATGGGGGGTGGTAATATATAGGAGAGGGGTGTGGGGGTGATATAGGGGTGGTAATATATAGGAGAGGGGTGTGGGGTGTAATATGGGGGGTGGTAATATATAGGAGAGGGGTGTGGGGTGATATGGGGGGTGGTAATATATAGGAGAGGGGTGTGGGGGTGATATGGGGGGTGGTAATATATAGGAGAGGGGTGTGGGGTGATATGGGGGGTGGTAATATATAGGAGAGGGGTGTGGGGTGATATGGGGGGTGGTAATATATAGGAGAGGGGTGTGGGGGTGATATGGGGGGGTGGTAATATATAGGAGAGGGGTGTGGGGGTGATATGGGGGGTGGTAATATATAGGAGAGGGGTGTGGGGGTGATATGGGGGGTGGTAATATATAGGAGAGGGGTGTGGGGGTGATATGGGGGGTGGTAATATATAGGAGAGGGGTGTGGGGGTGATATGGGGGGGTGGTAATATATAGGAGAGGGGTGTGGGGGTGATATGGGGGGTGGTAATATATAGGAGAGGGGTGTGGGGGTGATATGGGGGGTGGTAATATATAGGAGAGGGGTGTGGGGTGATATGGGGGGTGGTAATATATAGGAGAGGGGTGTGGGGGTGATATGGGGGGTGGTAATATATAGGAGAGGGGTGTGGGGTGTAATATGGGGGGTGGTAATATATAGGAGAGGGGTGTGGGGGTGATATGGGGGGGTGGTAATATATAGGAGAGGGGTGGGGGGTGATATGGGGGGTGGTAATATATAGGAGAGGGGTGTGGGGTGTAATATGGGGGGTGGTAATATATAGGAGAGGGGTGTGGGGGTGATATGGGGGGGTGGTAATATATAGGAGAGGGGTGTGGGGGTGATATGGGGGGTGGTAATATATAGGAGAGGGGTGTGAGGTGATATGGGGGGTGGTAATATATAGGAGAGGGGTGTGGGGTGATATGGGGGGTGGTAATATATAGGAGAGGGGTGTGGGGTGTAATATGGGGGGTGGTAATATATAGGAGAGGGGTGTGGGGGTGATATGGGGGGGTGGTAATATATAGGAGAGGGGTGTGGGGTGATATGGGGGGTGGTAATATATAGGAGAGGGGTGTGGGGGTGATATGGGGGGTGGTAATATATAGGAGAGGGGTGTGGGGGTGATATGGGGGGTGGTAATATATAGGAGAGGGGTGTGGGGTGATATGGGGGGTGGTAATATATAGGAGAGGGGTGTGGGGTGTAATATGGGGGGTGGTAATATATAGGAGAGGGGTGTGGGGGTGATATGGGGGGTGGTAATATATAGGAGAGGGGTGTGGGGTGATATGGGGGGTGGTAATATATAGGAGAGGGGTGTGGGGTGATATGGGGGGTGGTAATATATAGGAGAGGGGTGTGGGGTGATATGGGGGGTGGTAATATATAGGAGAGGGGTGTGAAAGATATGACAAGAGTACAGCACACTTTTCTTGTATATTTCCATGTTTGATGTATTTTCCTCTTCCTGGTATCCATGATATGTAATATACGTGTTGATGACCTCCCCCTCTCGCACCCCGCTCTATCAGCACAGAAGACAGTCTCCATGGAAACTGTAGACATGTCCAGCTCGTACTCTTCTTGTATTTTGTCCAGAAGCGCTTCAACTTGTGCTCGCCTTTGATTGGCCAGCCTCCATGTCAATCACACAGAACAGCTGCCAGCCTGCCAGTGTACATTATCCAGGCCGCGGTTCTCACTCAGCCAATCAGCTGCCCCGTCCCGCCCACCGTGTGACAATGTTGCTGTTTCAGGCAAACCACACAGGTACTATCTACTTTGCTAGTGGTTTCCCGCTTATCCAATAGCGTAATTCGGAGAGGAGATAGCCAGTGTTACGAACCAATGGGCTGGCGATATCGTGGTGTGGGCGGCGCTTGTGAAATGTCCTCTGTAAAGTGGAAGACTGAAGGGGTCAGGACTGGCAGGTGATGGTGTCACGTACACATTGGCTTTGTGGTGGGCACAGGGACATCTCTCAGGCTATAGCAACCTGACATGTCTGGAGGACTGCGAGTCCCAGTGTTCTCTCATGGTCATAGGCTGGCAGAGCATGCTGGGACTTGTAGTTCTGACATATCAAAGAAGAAATAGGCAAGCTGTGCCTTCCTGTTGGTGGGGTGGGGTCCCAGCATGTGCTCCCCTCCCCCACCCTGGGGCTGCATCTCTCTGGCAGCAGTAGGTGTACACATTGGGGGACATCTGTTGAGGGACTCATGTGACATTGTTTTCTGTGTACTGTGGACAAAACTCCAGGCAAAGGTCTGAAAATGCGTCAAAATTTCACTTGCACCATCGGGGGGCGGTTTTCATTCTGTGGCAGCGCTACTTTAGAGCAGCAGATGGGTGAATTTATGAATAGGGCTGAACGTTGAGGGGTCGGTTTACACCGGCCCGGTGCGCTGCAGTGCGTTAGATGCATGAGTATCAGCAGCCAGACAGTGTAAATGGGCCCAGTGCGCTGCCTTACTGAGCTGTTTAGTTTGAAAAGCACTGACACATCACATGTTAGTGCATGAAACGCAGCACAACGCACACACATGGATAATCTGTGTGATGTATTGTGCAGTAAAACTACCATGCACCATTTTAAGTGCGCTTCCACCGCTAGGGTTGCCACCTGTCCAGGATTCACCTGGACAGTTCAAGTTTGAAATACGTCTGGGTTTCTGACCACCTGAAACCTGGACACATTATTCAGACTAGATTGTGGCTTACCATCAGGGTTGATGGCTGCAGTTGTCTAAGCCAACAGTGTCTGTTTCACTCTCTTTCACACTGCCCGAAACCAGCACTAACAATCCCCCCCTCCCCCCCACACAGACTGGAGAGAAGAGAGGGCTTGATCTGCTCCTCTTCCTACTGTATTTACCCCTCTGTGTCTGCCCACACTCCAATCCCCGACGCTGTGCCTCAGAAAAGCAATGTGAGGGCCAGAAATTTGAAGTCCAGCAGCCTTTAGATACATCTGTATGAGAGGTGCTGACTGCCAAGGGGCAAGTGAGCTCACCATCCATCCCTGTCTGTGACTGAAGTCTCCCCCCTTCTCTCTCCTGCCTCTGAGTGAGTACACTAAGGTAAATCCGGGTTCTCAGAGAACCCCTTACATCAGTGTTCCCCCTTACACCAGAGTTCACAGTGTTCCCCCATAAATCTGGGTTTCCAGAACATCCCTTATGTTCAAGTCCCCCTTACATCAGAGTCTGCAGAGTTCCCCCTTACAGTGTAAGGGAACTCTGCAAGTTCAGAAGAAAAAGGGGAACTCTGCTGATTCAGCTGTAAAGGGGGAACTCTGTGATTAAGTTCATATGATTAGAAATGTTATTTAATTGCAAAATATACAGTTGGGACGGAAAGTATTCAGACCCCCTTACATTTTTCACTCTTTGTTATATTGCAGCCATTTGCTAAAATCATTTAAGTTCATTTTTTTCCTCATTAATGTACACACAGCACCCCATATTGACAGAAAAACAGAATTGTTGACATTTTTTGCTGATTTATTAAAAAAGAAAAACTGAAATATCACATAGTCCTAAGTATTCAGACCCTTTGCTGTGACACTCATATATTTAACTCAGGTGCTGTCCATTTCTTCTAATCATCCTTGAGATGGTTCTACACCTTCATTTGAGTCCAGCTGTGTTTGATTATACTGATTGGACTTGATTAGGAAAGCCACACACCTGTCTATATAAGACCTTACAGCTCACAGTGCATGTCAGAGCAAATGAGAATCATGAGATCAAAGGAACTGCCTGAAGAGCTCAGAGACAGAATTGTGGCAAGGCACCGATCTGGCCATGGTTACAAAAAAATTTCTTCTGCTTTCCTAAGAGCACAGTGGCCTCCATAATCCTTAAATGGAAGATGTTTGGGACGACCAGAACCCTTCCTAGAGCTGGCCGTCCGGCCAAACTGAGCTATCTGGGGAGAAGAGCCTTGGTGAGAGAGGTAAAGAAGAACCCAAAGATCACTGTGGCTGAGCTCCAGAGATGCAGTTGGGAGATGGGAGAAAGTTGTAGAAAGTCAACCATCACTGCAGTCCTCCACCAGTCGGGGCTTTATGGCAGAGTGACCCGACGGAAGCCTCTCCTCAGTGCAAGACACATGAAAGCTCGCATGGAGTTTGCTAAAAAACACCTGAAGGACTCCAAGATGGTGAGAAATAAGATTCTTTGGTCTGATAAGACCAAGATAGAACTTTTTGGCCTTAATTCTAAGCGGTATGTGTGGAGAAAACCAGGCACTGCTCATCACCTGTTCAATACGGTCCCAACAGTGAAGCATGGTGGTGGCAGCATCATCATGCTGTGGGGGTATTTTTCAGCTGCAGGGACAGGACGACTGGTTGCAATCGAGGGAAAGATGAATGCGGCCAAGTACAGGGATATCCTGGACGAAAACCTTCTCCAGAGTGTTCAGGACCTCAGATTGGGCCAAAGGTTTACCTTCCAACAAGACAATGACCCTAAGCACACAGCTAAAATAACGAAGGAGTGGCTTCACAACAACTATGTGACTGTTCTTGAATGGCCCAGCCAGAGCCCTGATTAATCAATCAATCCTTTTTTTTTTTTTATATAATTCTCCTACTGGGCACCTTTACTCCCCGTCTCCCCCGTCTAGTCCAATTTTCAGCTTTCAGCGTTGTCTCACTTTGAATGACAATTGGATGGTCATACAACGCTGTACCAAAACAAGCCTAAAATTAAAAAAAAAAACGATCACGGCTTCCCAGCCGTGGCAGCGCCGTTTTTTTTAATGCAGAGGCCGGGCGTGACATCATAACATCGCGCCGGCCTCCGAACAATCATAGAGACTCCAGCGACCATCTGGTCCGCCGAAAATCTCTATCGTCACCATCCGGGGCCGGTGGATCCATTCTCCGCCTCACCGATGGAAGCGGTGAGTCGGTAGAAGCACCGGAGTGCGGCGGGAGGGGGGGCGTCCCCTCCCTGCCAACCGTAAGAATGATCAAGCGGAGGAACAGCCGCTATGATCGTTCTTATGGTGCAGGGAATCGCCGGCTGAAAACGGCAATATCTGAATGATGTCTGTAGCTGCAGGCATCATTCAGATATCCCCGCACAAAGTCAAGGACGTTCCTGAACATCCTACATGGGGGCGAAGTGGTTAAAATCGATAAAAGTTTTCTTTCTCCAGGTTTTTTTTCCCCTTTATTTTCACCTGGTGATGCAGCCAGTAACACACTTTGGGAAAGATTTACTAAAACTGTACAGTGCAAAATCTGGAGCAGCTGTGCATGGTAGCCAATCAGCTTCTTACTTCAGCTTGTTCAATTAAGCATCAAAGCGGTTGTAAACCTCGGACATAAAATACGAACAACGCATATCCCTCTATAGTGTGTACTTGTCTCTATTAAGAACACTAAGGGATTGATTTACTAAGACTGGAGAGTACAAAATCTGGTGCAGCAGTTCATGGTAGCCAATCAGCTTCTAACTTCAGCTTTTTAAACAAAGCTTTGACAATAAAACCTGGAAGCTGATTGGTTTCTATGAAGAGCTGCACGAGACTTTGCACGCTCCAGTTTTAGTAAATAAACCCCAATGCATCATTTCTGTCTGCTGCTTCGTTAATCTATTATCAGCATGAGTCACTTCGGACAAGTTTTCCTGACACCAAGAGAAAGAAGGTAACAGGGGAGGGATCTCCAGCTGATTGATAGTTACAGCTCTGTTCCTGTGTGAAGGGGGTGTGTCTCTTTCCTCCGATCAGAACTCTCCTCGCTGAGCCGAGCTCTCCGTCCCCTTTTTTCTGAACTCTCAGACAAGCTTATAAATTCAGCACTTTGAACACATGTAGAGAAGAGAAGACTGCAGATAAACAGGTACAACGTATATAGGAGGATTTGTTCCATCTCTGTGGTACACCTGAGGCCAGTCACTTCACTGGGTATATGTGAGAGTTTACAACCACTAAACAATAAAACCTGGAAGCGGATTGGTTTCACCAGATTTTGCAGTTTTAGTAAATCTCCCCCATTCTGTCTTAGGGTGTCTCCACTCTAGTGGAGGAGCAATGGAGACACTTTTGCACAGCAGCATTGCCAAGCTGGGGAGAGGGTAGTGTTAGATGGCCTAGCAGATTTAAAGCAGCATTATACCCAAAAGCAAACATTTATTATATTGCAGCTTACCAATTCTTAGATGTGATGACTGACTGTATTAGTTTCCTTTTTTAAGCCTTCTTGCTTCTATTTCCATCTGGTGATTCAGCCAACAAATCTGTTGTTTTTCACAAACTCAAGCTCTCCAGCAGAATGTATCAGTTTACCTGGATGAGTCAAACCACTTAAAGTGGTGTTCCACCCATTTAAAAGTCAGCAGCTACAAAAAGTGTAGCTGCTGACTTTTAATAAACAGACACTTACCTGACCCACAGTTCAGCGATGCGGGCGCACGATGCCTCGCTCCTCTCTGTGGTGCCGGCATTGTAACTGTGGGCGAGCCGAGCTGCGCGTTGTGAATGGCTGGGCAATCTTCTGGGACCTGTGACGTGTCTCAGAAGATTGCAGGGAGGAAGGGGGAGAGGTGAACTTCCTTCCGGTGCCACAGCGCCAGGGTAGGTAGTGGGAGCTGGGTGCCTGTCAAAACTGGGTGCCCGCTCCCCCCTAAAAAAAAAAAATGACATGCTAAATGTGGCATGTCAGGGGGTCACCAATACTTAAAGCGGAAGTTCCATTTTTGGGTGGAATTCCGCTTTAACACGTGCAGGGGTGATTAAATGGTTAACTTTTTTATTATTATTATTATTATTTTTAGGTGTTATGCATGGGCTCAAATCGCACTGCAAAGAATCGCATGAGATTTGAACAGGAATGTGGTGCGATTCCAGTGCAAATCGCATATGGTTTCCCGTCAACTCCAGATCTGCACGGTCATAGTGTGCGCCGATGATGGAAAACCACAGCCACTTGTGGTGCTCACAGGGCTGGAGG
This sequence comes from Aquarana catesbeiana, assembly GCF_042186555.1. Lineage (NCBI taxonomy): Eukaryota > Metazoa > Chordata > Amphibia > Anura > Ranidae > Aquarana > Aquarana catesbeiana. The sequence continues at coordinate 625,376,355 of NC_133326.1, read as the reverse complement.
AGATGTAGAAAGTTCTGGGACCCCTGTAAATCGTCTTGAAGCGCACACGTGGTATAGGGCTGAAGTGGTGTCACCTTGGACCGCCTGTACATTTCCTCCAGCCCTGTGAGCACCGCAAGCGGCTGTGGTTTTCCATCCTTGGCAGGTCCCGCGTGAAGGGGACACTATGACCGTGCAGATTTGGATTTGACATATTACAGATATGTACTTTTAACATGTGAGTTGTTATAACATTTTTTAATAAACTGTTTGCCCATTGCTACACTTAGATGGCGCTTCCCTGTCTTTCTTTACTGGGTTCACACAGGAGTGGTGGGCGAAACTGCATGTGATTTAGAAAAGAATTACACGGCATTCCTGTTCAAATCGCATCCAATACTTTGTAGCGTGATTTGAGCCCATTAATTTTGCAAAGATATTGGTACTTGGTATCGGCGTGTACTTGACCGAAAGTATCGGTACTTGTCGCCAGTAAACACTAGTATCGGTGCAGCCCTGCTATTCACAGCTGTTATAAATGTAACCCATTCATAACAGTTCAAAACATTGCTGTTACAATGATCATCATTGTAACAGCAATCAAAGTGACACTGAACTACTGTGATGATAGTATATAAAATATAGTAAGAAAAAAAAAAATTTTTTTAAATGTTGAAAAAATTAAATAAAAATAGTAATTAGTAATAGTAAAAAATAGTAAATAGTATTCCTGACCACTGCCACACCAGTCATATGATGACGCTGTACTGTACTGGGGAGTGGTGTAAAGAAAAAAAAAGTGAAAAAAAAAAAATTTAATTTCTTCATTTTCGAAAAAAACTGTAATGCCCCGTACACACGGTCGGATTTTCCAATGGAAAATGTGTGATAGGACCTTGTTGTCGGAAATTCCGACCATGTGTGGGCTCCATCACACATTTTCCATCGGATTTTCCGACACACAAAGTTTGAGAGCTTGCTATAAAATTTTCCGACAACAAAATCCGTTGTCGGAATTTCCGATCGTGTGTACAGAAATCCGACGCACAAAGTGCCACGCATGCTCAGAATAAATAAAGAGATGAAAGCTATTGGCTACTGCCCCGTTTAAAGTCCCGACGTACGTGTTTTACGTCACCACGTTCAGAACGATCGGATTTTCCGACAACTTTGTATGACCCTGTGTATGCAAGGCAAGTTTGAGCCAACATCCGTCGGAAAAAATCCTAGGATTTTGTTGTCGGAATGTCCGATCAATGTCCGACCGTGTGTACGGGGCATTAGAAAAAAATTGCAACTTCAAAAAACTCACCATGCCTCTTACTAAATGCCTAATGCCCCGTACACACGGTCGGACTTTGTTCGGACATTCCGACATCAAAATCCTAGGATTTTTTCCGACGGATCGTTCTAAACGCGGTGAAGTAAAACACGTACGTCGGGACTATAAACGGGGCAGTGGCCAATAGCTTTCATCTCTTTATTTATTCTGAGCATGCGTGGCACTTTGTCCGTCGGATTTGTGTACACACGATTGGAGTTTCCGACAACGGATTTTGTTGTCGGAAAATTTTATAGCAAGCTCTCAAACTTTGTGTGTCGGAAAATCAGATGGAAAATGTGTGATGGAGCCCACACACGGTCGGAATTTCCGACAACAAGGTCCTATCACACGGGCATTAGACTGTCTGCTTTCCAAAAAGGGGTAATTTGGGGGTATTTATACTGTTCTGGCAGTTTAGGGCCTCAAGAAATGAGAGGCCGTCAGTACATCAGGATTGATTCATTTTCAGATATATATATATATACCATAGTTTGCAGATGCTATAAATTTCACACAAACCAATTTATATACACTTATTGGGATTTTCTTTTTTTTTTTAACCAAAGATATGTAGCAGAATACATTTTAGCCTAAATATATGAAGAAAATGTGATTTTATTGGATATGTTTTATGATAGAAAGTATAAAATATTGTTTTTTTTTTTCAAAATGTTTGGTCTTTCTTGGTTTATATAGCAAAAAAAAAAAAAATTCAGCGGTGATCGAATACCACCAAAAGAAAGCTCTATTTCTGTGAAAAAAATTATATACATTTTATTTGGGTACAGTGTTGCATGACCGAGCAATTGCCAGTTAAAGGAGCACAGCACTGAATAGCAAAAAATGCTCTGATCATGAAGGGGGTAAATCTTTCCGGAGCTCAGGTGGTTAACCACTTGCTTATTGGGCACTTAAACCCCTGCTCTGTCCAGACCAATTTTCAGCTTTCAGCGCTGATGCACTTTGAATGACAATTGCGCGGTCATACAACACTGTACCCAAATTATATTTTTATCATTTTTCCCCACAAATAGAGCTTTCTTTTGGTGGTATTTGGTAGGGGTGCAACGGATCGTCGCAGATCCGTGATCCGAACGGTGCAACCTGTTCGGATCGGCACACTTGCGCTCCGCGGAGCGTGCCGCTGCCTCGGCCTTAGGAAAGGCCGCGGCTTCGGCCTAGCTCCGGAGCGGTGGCCATCTTGGTACACCCGGCAGCCGTTTATCACATGATCGCTCCGTCAAATGACGGAGCGATCACTTGTAAACAAACCGGCGTCATGATATGACGCTGGTTCCTCTCTCCCCTCTGTGTACTGATCTGTACAGTGGAAAGGAGAGATCGGATGGCAGCAGCGCTGTGGGCTGGATCTGTAGTGCCCACTGCGCTGCTCTGTGAAATTGCAGTCACATCCATGGATCCATCCATCCATGCTTATCCATCCCTCCATACCCTGCCAATACTCTGCTATACCCTGCCATACCCTGCCAATACTCTGCCAATACTCTGCATACCTGCCAATACTCTGCCATACCCTGCCAATACTCTGCCATACCCTGCCAATACTAGGGGTGCAACGGATCATCACCGATCCGTGATCCGAACGGTTCAACCTGTTCAGATTGGCGCACATGCGCTCGCTGCCTCGGGCCTTAGTTAAGGCTGTGGCTTCAGCCTAGCTCTGGTGCAGCGGCCATCTTGGTACACCCGGCGGCAGCAGTGCGTGCTGACGTCATCACCCCTCAACTGGTGGATCTGATCTGGCTGGCTTGGCGGCTTCTATTCTGTAAGGTAAGACTAAACAACACTAGTCTTCCTTCCTAATTCCTATACTCATTCTGTATATACAGTGGGGGAGATGTGGATATTATTACAGTGGGGGAGATTGTGGATATTATTACAGTAGGTGAGATTGTGGATATTACAGTGGGGGAGATGACGTGGATATTTCAGTGGGGGAGATTTTTTTTTGTTGATCCGAAAATTATCTGAACCGTGACTCCTGATCCGAGGAACGATCCGAACCGTGAGTTTTTTGATCTGTCGCACCCCTAGTATTTGGTCACCTCTGCGGTTTTTATTTTTTGTTAAAACATGTAAAAAGACAGAATTTAAAAAAAAAAAAAAATTGTATTTTTGTATATTTTGTTATAAAATTTTGTAAACAGGTAATTTTTTTGCTTCGTTGATGTACGCTCATGAGGCGGCACTGATGGGCACCGATAGGTGTCAGTGATGGGCACTGATGAGTGGCAGTGATGGGCACTGACGGGTGGCAATAATGAGCACTGATCAGCACTGGTTGGTTACACTGATAGGCAGCACTGCTATGTGCCACCGATTGGCACCACTGGTGGGCATTGATAGTTGGCACTTGTGGGCATTGATAGGTGGCACTGGTGGGCACTGGCAGGTGGCACTTTCAGGGGGTACTGGTGGCACAGATGAGGCAGAATTGCCTCTTCCCCTTCGGGACCGATGTCCCTTGCACATAAGCCGGTGATCAGCTTTTTTTTCTCCTCACGCTGTCAGAAAAAAAAAAGATTACCGAGCTTTTGTTTACATCATGTGATCAGCTGTCATTGGCTGACAGCTGATCACGTGGTAACGGGCCGGGATCGCCCCCTTACTCGGATCTGTGATCACCCGACACACCGCGCGTGCCCTGCAGGGGGCGCGTGCAAAGGGGAGGCCGTCATATGACGGCCTCCCGGAAATTCAGGTCCACGCTGTGGCCATCATTCTGCTATAGCGCGGACGCCAAGTGGTTAAAGAAAGTTTAAAAATCACAAACTTACTGGCAGGATCATCAGGTAAAAAAAAAGGGAAAAAAAGAATTTCAATTGAAAACAGTCATATTCAAAACATTAAATTTTCTAAAAGTTAATGGGACATTTCAACATTAGATTTCAATCGTAGCGATAAGGATGATTGAAGCAGAAGGATGTGTTTTTGTTTTTTTTTTTTTTTTTTTTTTTGCTGAATGAATGACAACCTAACTATGGAAGAAGGAAAATCATGTTTATTGTAATGTTGTAATGTTGTAATGTTGCATGTGCTAGATAAAGTTTGATCCGAATATAGAACTTTCTGATACAATAGTTTTTATTGAGCAAAACAATATCAAGATACAGGCTTGAGCAAAAAAGGAAAAATTGTCCCACGAAGGGGGGCGCAACAGTGTAGCACATGTAGATACAAAAGAAACACATTTTCAAATGTTTCAAAGTGAAAAGTAGAAGCATCAGGCGGGAGTCTAGTTTCGGAAGTGATAATGAGTATCTGGGCACGGAGGCCAAGGACATAGTAAAGCAAAGGGAGTTGGACCGCCATGCATGCCAACATGTACTGTGACATACTGAAGCAGAGCGTGATCCCCTCCCTTCAAAGACTGGAAGGGGCAGTCTCCGGCAGACTGGCAGGTCAGTATTCCAACATAATGACCCCAACACACACCTCCAAGATGACCACTGCCTTGCTAAAGAAGCTGAGGGTAAAGGTGATGGACTGGCCAAGCATGTCTCCAGACCTAAACCCTATTGAGCATCTGTGGGGCATCCTCAAACGGAAGGTGGAGGAGTGCAAGATCTCTAACATCCACCAGCTCTGTGATGTCATCATGGAGGAGTTGAAGAGGACTCCAGTGACAACCTGTGAAGCTCTGGTGATCTCCATGCCCAAGAGGGTTAAGGCAGTGCTTAAAAATAATGGTGGCCACACAAAATATTGACACTTTGGACCCAATTTGGACATTTTCACTTAGACCCCTTTCACACCGAGCCGCCTATAGCGTCAAAATGACGCTATTTTTTGCGGCGCATTTCGGCCGCTAGCGGGTCGCTTTTGCCCCCCCGCTAGCGGGCGAGAAAGGGTTAAAACAGCCCGCAATGCACCGCAATAGCAGCATTTTGCCGGCGGTATCCCAGCGCTGCCCCATTGATTTCAATGGGGAGCAGCGGAGGAGGAGCGGTAAACACACTGCTCTTTCACCGCTCCAAAGAAGCTGCTGGCAGGACTTTTCACACTGGAAACAATGGAGCAGCTGTTTAAGGGCGGATTGCAGGTGCTATTTTTAACACTATAGCGCCTGCAAAACGCCCTCGGTGTGAAAGGGGTCTTAGGGGTGTACTCACTTTTGTTGCCTGTTGTTTAGACATCAATGGCTGTGTGTTGAGTTATTTTGAAGGGACAACAAATTTACACTGTTATACAAGCTGTACACTCACTACTTTTAAATTGTAGCAAAGTGTCTTTTCTTCGGTGTTGTCACATGAAAAGATATAATAAAATATTTACAAAAATGTGAGGGGTGTACTCACTTTTGTGAGATACTGTATCCCCAGTGAAGTGACTAGCTTCATACGATAAACAGAGATGAAACAAACCTATGTGCCCGTTTATCTGCAGCCCTCTCTTCTCTACAGCCATTTAAAGTGCAAAATTTACACAGAATGTCTTAGCTCCAGAAGGCAGGAATCTGATGCCACACAGCACAGAGCTGAGTGTAATCTGAGACCTGAGAGGAGGCAATGGACACCCTCCCACTACACAGTCTCATAAGGAAACATGCAGAGTGGAGGTTGTCTGTCACCTGCTGTGTGCTGGATGGGGGGCAGGGCCGTCTCCTATGATTCCCTGATGTCGACATAAAGATGAACTTTACCTATAACAACTTGATAAAAAATATTGTTCTTTAGCAAGGAACATACAGTACATATCACATTAAATAATTATACTACCTAAATTAGTGTGTGCTGTAAATTGCCTCCAGCATTGCTCCTGTTTCTTCTTGCTGGAGGCGGCCATTTAGCTGAAGCCCAGAGCCCCTGAACAGCAGTAACTCATAAAGCGGAACCAAACCCATGGATTTAACAGTTTCAACAAACAATTACATTCCTGGAATGCCAGGATTGCTAACTGTCACATTTGCTTGTTTCCTCAACTAAACTGTCAAACCATCAAATGGCTGCAGTCATAACTGATCACATGTGCAGCACCATGGCAACAGATCAAACAGAAGCAGCTTCCTTGGCTGTAAAAGATAAGGGGCCTCAATTTAAGGCTGTCAGCAGATTGGCATCTACAACTTCAGCAGTGCCTACAAATAGAGAGCAACTGACCATGTGCAGAGCAGGGTGAGACAGTGTATTACTGGATATTAAACAGTATAGACACTTATTTGTAATGTTTTACATAGCTATACCTGCAAAAGGGGCCAGCCTGAAGTCACCTAGCAGGACTTCATTTTCTGAATAAAGTTCCACTTTAAGACTTGACTAATGCAGACAGCACACTAAGTTCTATGGACTGAGGCTAGCAGACACTATATGAGGATATGCTTTGTTAATTTTTCATTTTAGAGGTTTACAACCACTTTAAGTCTCGCCATCTGGCTCACCAATCTTTTTCAGCATTGCTTAGCTTTACAGCAGAATTGATATGTGTTTCCTTCCCCCAATACATTTTAACTTTTCTGTGAACCCTGAATTTATGTTACTGAAAGTTCCCTGAAAGGATATTGACTGTACTTTTTCTTGTACAGGCCGGGGAGAAAGAATGCAGTTCTACGTCTCTCGCCTCCTCCTGATGGTGACACGGGCTGCCCTGCGGGTGTCAGGTGTTCTTTTCTGGATACTAGTTTATGTTGCCTCTCTGTTGGCAGCAGTCTCCTACCTTCCTGATGCCCTGAGACTTATAACAAGAGGACCATTCAGGGCATTTTACTGGAAGCAACGCAGGACTGCCCCATCCTGTTTAACAAGCAGCAAGCATGGGCAGCATGGATACATCCGGATAAAGGTAAGAAATGTAATATTAAAAGATATGTGCACTTCTTAGGGGCTCCCCTTTTCCATTGTTTTTTGTAGTATACTTTCACAGTGTCAGAAACCATGAATCAGATCGAGTCAGAAGTACAGTTAAATCACACTTGTTTAATAATAAAAGTAAAAAGAACAAACGTAGTCAAAACATAGCCAAAGTCTGGTAACTGGAACGGATAGTCAGACAAGCCAGAAAGTCAGAGAACAACCTAGTGGAACAGCAAGCAGGATCTGGAGCCAGAAGGAATATCAGCCAAGCAAGTCTTTAACAGGAACACAGTAGATAGTTTCTGTGATGTTGACCATGGCGAAAGCAGAGATCATCTGGGCTGGACGGCTTAAGTAGGCAGGACTGACGAGCAGGATATCATCAACAGGTGAGTCACTGTGGAGAGATAAGAGTTGGCAATTAGCCGACAGCTGAGCGGCCAGCTCAGACACGGAAGGGCTGAGCCCAGCCCTGACACACAGCTTCTCAGGGACCTAAGCCACAGGGCCTGCCAGGGGCTGAATGAGAACTCTTCCAAGTCTTGTCACCACTCGCACCTCCTGCATTAGCTAGGTGTGACCTGAACTCCATTCACTTCAGTGGGAAAGTCTGTCAACAGCTTGGCAATGTGGCCTTCAGGGAAGACCTATAGACATGTAAAGGTTCCTCTGTTCTATTATGTGTGAAGGTAGGATTCGTGGCATTCACTAATGTTCTGCTCTTTGTTTGTCCAGAATTCTGGGATGCGCTTTCATTATGTGGCATCTGGAGAAAAAGGGAGCCCATTAATGCTGCTCCTCCACGGCTTCCCTGAAAACTGGTAATGTGATTTGGTAATTTTAGGTTTAATGTGTACATCTTTATGCTGATGTGCTTCTTATCATTGTATAAACACAGTTCATAAAAATTAGATAAAAGTGTCAAAATCATCCATAGCAGCTAATCATATTGGAGCTGACATTTTCATAACTGGAGAACTCCACAATAATCTCCTTAATAAATAAAGAAACAAAATACAGTAGTTCCTTGGATTACGAGCATAATTCGTTCCAGATGCATGCTTGTACTCCAAAGCACTCGTACAGTATATCAAAGCAACTTTCCCCATAGGAATCAATGGGAACTCAGATAATTTGTTCCAGTGTCACTGCTAGTGTAAGCAGTACCGCATGTGGCCTGAGGATGAGGGGGGCCGGAGACACTCAGAAACGCTCAGAAACACTCGGGAACGCACCTCTGGCCATGTCGCGGTACTGCTTATACCAGAGGGTTGTATCCGTCTCGTCTTGCGAGACAACGCTTGCAAATCGAGTCAGGATTTTTTTTAAAAACCAGCTCATATTGCAAAACGCTCGTAAACCGCGTTACTCGCAATCCGAGGTTTTGCTGTATATGCAAAACCTTCATAAGTTGCTTTGAAATATACAATGTAATAAAACATATAAAAAAATGAGTACCCTGGTGCAGTAGTAACTTCAACTAGTTTGCAGAGTGTCCTAGGAGCCATGAAACCCATGGGACTTTGTTGTGCATGCTTTTAACTTCAAGATTTTTACCTGGACCTTTCCAATCTCCCATGCTGTGATGTTGGCTTTAGCCAATCAAATTGATTGGCCAATAGCAGACTGGAGGGCCAAAACTTCACTCTTATAGCTCAAATAAAAAATTGCCTATTACGGCACTCTGGACTTTTAATTAGGCAGACACTATATAAAGAAGCTAATGTATTCTGCAGGCACCCAGATTTACTAACATTACATTGGCTACAGGTAGCAAATACAGTGCACCCGGAAAGTATTCACATCGATTCACTTTTTCCACATTTTGTTATGTTACAGCCTTATTCCAAAATGGATTAAATTCATTATTTTCCTCAAAATTCTACAAACAATACCCCACAATGACAACGTGAAAGAAGTTTGTTTGAAATCTTTTCAAATTTATTAAAAATGAAAAAACAAAAACAATCAAATGTACAAAAGTATTCACAGCCTTTGCTTAATACTTTGTTGAAGCACCTCAAGTCTTTTTGAATATGATGCTACAAGCTTGGAACACCTATTTTTGGGCAGTTTCTCCCATTTTTATTTTCAGGACCAGTCAAGCTCCATCTGTTTGGATGGGGAGCATCGGTGCACAGCCATTTTCAGATCTCTCCAGAGATGTTCAATCGGGGTCAAGTCTGGGCTCTGGATGGGCCACTCAAGGACATTCACAGAGTTGTCCCGTAGTCACTCCTTTGTTATCTTGGCTGTGTGCTTAGGGTTGTTGTCCTGTTGGAAGATAAACCTTCACCCCAAGTCTGAAGTTCAGATCACTCTGGAGCAGGTTTTCATCAAGGATATCTCTGTACATTGCTGTGTTCATCTTTCCCTTTATCCTGACTAGTCTCCCAGTTCCTGCCGCTGAAAAACATCCCCACAGCATGATGCTGCCACCACCATGCTTGACTTTAGAGATGGTATTGGACAGGTGATCAGCGGTGCCTGGATTCCTCCAGATATGATGCTTGCCATTAGGCCAGAGAGTTCAATCTTTGTTTCATCATACAATTCCTTGGACTTCATGGCTTGGTTTGTGCTCTAACATGAACTGTTAACTATGGGACCTTATATAGACAGGTGTGTGCCTTTCCAAATCATGTCCAATCAACTGAATTTACCACAGGTGGACTCCAATCAAGTTGTAGAAACATCTTAAGGAGAAACATCTTAAGGATGATCAGTGTGAACAGGAAGCACCTGAGCTCAATTTTGAGTGCTTTTTTGTTTTTTATTCTTTATCAAATTTGCAAAGATTTCAAAACAAACTTCTTTGACGTTGTAATTATGGGGTATTGTTTGTAGAATTTTGAGGAAAATTAATTAATTTAATCCATTTTGGAATAAGGCTGTAAGGTAACAAAATGTGGGAAAAAAGGAAGCGCTGTGACTACTTTCCAGATGCAATGTACTTTTACTTTCAGGTAATTTATATTTCAACTCATGATGTCACAGTGTGAATCGGGGAGAATGCTAGTTTCTCAAATATTCTGGTATTGGCTCATCTGTCCTTTTTGGGCTATCTGGGCTAATTTTGGTTAGGGTAAACTGATTGACTCATCTCTAGTTAAAGTGGCTATAAACCCTTATACATACTGAGTGAAATGACTGGCCTCAGGTGATACACAGGGATTAAACAAATCCTCCTACATAAGTTGTGCCTGTTTACATGCAGCCTTCTCTTCACTACATCTGTTCACTACAAAGTCCAAAATTTATACGGCTTTTCTGAGTTGTCAGAAAAGGGGGTGGAGAGCTGAAATTAAACACTGCAGAGCTCAGTGAGGAGAGCTCTGAGAGCTCATTGGAGGAAAGGGACACCCCCCCCCCCCTTTTCACACAGGAACAGAGCTGAAGCTGTCAATTACAGGCTGTGCGTTGGAGCTCCATCTCCTGTCACCTTTTTTACTTGGTGTCAGGAAAACTTGTCAGAAGAGACTCATGCAGATAGCAGAGGAACAGGGCAGCAGAAAGAAATGACACTTAGGAGTTGATTTTCTAAAACGGGAGAGTGCAAAATCAGGTTCAGCTGTGCATGGTAGCCAATCCGCTTCTAACTGCAGCCTGTTAAAAAAAAAAAACAAAAAAAAACTGGAAGTTGATTGGTTTCTATGCAGAACTGCACCATATTTTGCACTCTCCAGTTTTAGTAAATCAACCCCTTAGTGCTCTGGAATTGAGACAAGTACACACTATAAAGGGCTATACTTTGTTCATATTTCATGTCTTATGCAGCGTACACATGGTTGGACTTTTCGACCGGACTGGTCCGACGGACAAAATTCGGCGGACAATCCGATCGTGTGTGGGCTTCAGCGGACTTTTCCAGTTGCAAATCTGACGGACTTTATATTTGGAACATGCTTCAAATCTTTACGTCGTAACTCCGCCGGACCCAGAAATTCGCTCGTCTGTATGCTAGTCCGACGGACAAAAAATGACGCTAGGGCAGCTATTGGCTACTGGCTATCAACTTCCTTATTTTAGTCCGGTGTACGTCATCACGTACGAATCCGTCTGACTTTTGTGTGATCGTTTGTAGGCAAGTCTGTTTGTTAGAAAGTCCGTCAGAAGTCCGCCAATAGTCCTTTTGTTGCTGAAAAGTCCAACCGTGTGTACACGGCATAAGGTTTACAACCACTTTAAGGGACTTCGCACTTACCATGAGATGCTCTGTGTCAGATTGTTTTTGTAAATAATTCCAAGAACTTTTTATGGCTCTTGTTATCTTTCACTTACTTGTAATTTTTCCTTGGCAGGTACTCCTGGCGGTACCAGCTGGATGAGTTCTCCCAGGGATACTGGGTGGTCGCGGTTGACCTCAGAGGGTTTGGAGGCTCAGATGCACCTTCTGAACTGCTCGATTACAAAATGGAGACTCTCCTGCAGGATGTTAAAGATCTCATTACAGGATTTGGTGAGGGTCATGTGTGTGTGTCTCAAAAAAGTAGGCCTGGTTCACACCTATGCAGTTTGTTTTTGATCAGTTTCTGCAGTGCTTTTTGCGGTGCATTTTGCATTTTTGCACGTGTTTTTTTTTTTTTTTTGTTTTTTTTTTATGTGTTTTGAATTTTTTATGCTTTTTAAAAAATTTTTGGACAATTTGTTGTTGGGCAGATTAAAAAACATAAAGCGTGTCAAAAATGCATCAAAAACCCACGACATGCTTATCTGCAGCATCGCCATTGAAGTCTATTGAACAAAAAACGCACCATTTTGCTTTAAAAAAAGTTCCTGACACTTTCCAAAAATGCAGCAACAGAAATAAGCAAAGAAGTCAACTAGTCCCATAGGAAACCTTGTTAAATGGACTGTAGTGCATTTCTGCAAAAAGCACCAAAAAATTGCATAGGTGTGAACCAGGCGTAATGTGTACTGCCCATATGCTGTAGTAATTTGCTACTTTCCTCTCTCCTACAGGTTACTCGAGCTGTGTTCTAGTGGGCCATGACTGGGGGGGCACCTTGGCGTGGACATTCGCAGTCCGTCACCACAACATGGTCTCTCGTCTCATAGTTATGAATGCACCTCACCCTTCAGCCTTTCATGGTGATTCATTTTTAATGCCAAAACTCTCTATATTAGCCTTAGCTTTGTCCCACGTTAAAATACATTCATACCTCTTTCTACCACAAGATGGTGGTGTGGAGCTGTATGTGTGCTATCTATTGGGCTTCATGTCTAATAAACAGAGGAGAGGTGGAAAGGTAGCCAGAAACTATTGCTTGCTTACTTTAAAGGATAAGTCCACCTTTTGAAACATGTTAACTGTTCCACCTGTTTTTAGGGTGGAACATGTAACATGTTCCCAATGCTGCAGCCGCTGCCTGCTGCCCTCTCTCCCTGTGACAGCAGTAAGGGGAGAAGTTTCCCATACTAGCTGTCACTTCTTAAAATCAACGTGGCCTTACGGGGCTCCGCCCACAGGGCCGCGTCATTCATTTACACAGCTCTGTGTATGAATGAACTACAAGCCCCGACATCCTTTGTGGCTGTCAGCTTGTAGTTCTTAATGAACTACCACGGCACTGTGGAGCACTGTGGTAGTTCATTGATTTGTTCCTGTCAGTGTATCTGCCTGTCCGCACTGGATGTATGGGTACACAGATATACTGACAGATCTAAAGGAGACCTGCGTGGCACCTGCGATCTTCTGATCGCTGGTGCAATGCTTTACAGGCTCCAAAAGAAAAAAAAAATGTACATTTTTTTTTTCCTGCAAAAAAAAAAAAAATGTGCATTTATTATTTTTTCTCTAAAAGGTGAACTTATCCTTTAATTTTTTAAAACGTACATGGATAGAATAGACACTTTAGCTTTAGTTTTATTGAAGTGCAATATTATTATTATCTTTCTATTTATTTGTTTAGTGTCATCATATTCTTGAAATCATTAACGTGGAAAGAACAGCAAACAGACAGTATTAACAATATAAACAGTGCAACATAAAAGCAAACGTATGAAGTAACAGCATAACTAAGGATGAGCTTGGGAGTGTTCACGACCCCACATGCCCAAGCCCACCAGGAAGCTGACACTGCACAGTGCTAATCACAGGCAGTAAGACAATTCCTGATCCGCGGCTGCAGAAATCGGGAAATGTCTCACTGCCTGTGATTAGCGCTGCGCAGTGTCAGCTTCCTGGTGGGCGTGGGCATGTGGGGTTGCGAACACGCCCAAGCTCATCCTTAAAGTGGACCTTCAGTCATTTTTTCATCTTTCCATCTATGAAATCTTCTGCCCTTGTTGTTTTAACTTTGGATAGTAATTTTTTTTTTTCTGCCAGTAAATACCTTATACATCCCACTTCCTTTTTCTTGTCTGGTAAAAAGCCTAGGCTTATGACATCATGCACACCTTCCTCTCACTCTCGTGAGAGTTTGCCAGGAAGGGAGAGGGGATGAGTCATAAGAGGGCCAATGAGAGCTGCAGGGCTTCAGAGCTGGGGGTGTGCCTCTGTGTGTCTGTAAATCCAGGAAGTGAACAGGCAGCAGCTTCAGCTGCCCACAGTTAAAATGGCTGCAGCCAGACTTAGTGGAGGGAGATTTCTGCAGCGTATTTGGCAAGTACAGAATCACAGTATATATAAAATAATATGCAAAGTGGTTGGAGGGAAGCTTCAGACTGGCAAAGATGTTTTTATTACAAATTATGTGAGCAGACTGCAGTTAAGCATAATTAGTTGCAAGGAATCAACTAAAAGAACATAAAAACAACATAAAAAAGGGTTTAAAGTAGAACTATCTGCAAAACTTTTTTTTTTTGATTTTGGATAGAGCAATGAAGGGTTATAATCCCTGTCAGTTTTTTTTTTTTTTGCCATCTGTGTCCCATTTTGGAGCTTTCCCTTCACTTTCTGTGCCAAAGCCAAACAAGAAGTGAGAACAAATCCCTACAAATGAAGGGAATTCCTTGGGGACCCCCTAGGTCATCAGAATTAGTGTTGGAAGATTTCTCCTCTGTTACTTTTCTGGGGACAACCCAAAATGTGTGATTTTCTTTTTACTTTCACATTCAATGATAATGGTAAACAGGACAAATTGAGAGCGTGAATCTCCCTAATGGGGCACAGACAGCATTAAAAACTGCCAGGAGTTTAAATCCCTCTCCACTCTATCCAAAACTAAAAAAGGTTTAGCCCTTAGTTATACTTTAGGGTCTTAGGGAGGAGGTAGTTGTCATGTGTCAAATGAGGCATAAAAACATTACATGCACTCACTAGCTTATAGTGCAGATGTCATTCATCTGTATACAGCTCAAGATGGTGATTTACTAAAACTGCTGACTGCAAAATTAAACATGCTGCCAGCAGGCTTTGAACAAGCTTCAAGTAGTACTAAAGCTTCTTAAACCTACTAGGTTTGTGTAAAGTGACAGTCAACGCTCCCTATAGGATCTGTGGATAAAGTGGTATTAAGCCCTCCACATTTTTTAGCTTAAAGGATATGTAAAGGTTCATTTTTGAAAAAAAAACAAAAAAACCCCCAAACATATCATACTTACCTCCTCTGTGCAGTTGGTTTTGCACAGAGTGGCCCCAATCCTCCTCTTCTGGGGTTCCTCAGTGGCGCTCCTGGTGCCTCCTCTTCTCGAGTGCCCCATTGGAGAGCCGCTCTCCCTTGGGGCACTTGTTCTGGCGCGCTCCCGTGTCCTGCTGCTGCGTACATTGACACAGACAGCAGGACTCAGCCCCGCCCCCCAGCTCCCTCATCATTGGATTTGATTGACAGCAGCGGGAGCCAATGGCTGCGCTGCTATTAATCTATCCAATCAGGACCCGAGACACAGGCTGGAGCTGGTGTGCTCGTCCCCGTAGCTGGAAAGCCCGGATTCAGGTAAGTAAAAGGCGGGCTCTGGGGGGGCTGCTGCATCACAGGAGGTTTTTCACCTTAATGCATAGAATGCATTAAAGTGGATGTAAACCCTCACATATACCCAGTGAAGTGAACAGCCTCAGATGATACACAGAGATTAAACTAATCTCCCTACATACGTTTTACATGTATATCTGCTGTCTGCAGCTTTATATACTGTTTAGAAAGTGCACATCATGTTCTAATTTTCACTTCCTCATTCAGTAGTAGCAGTGTAGCGTTGGATTACACTGGGAGACCGCTGGTTGGAGGAAAGGCACACACCCCCTCCAGATAGGCAGAGCCTCTCAGATCTGTCATGTGAATAGAGCAGCTTTCTGCTAATCTATTTATAGCACCCGCCCTGACACAAAATTCAGCCTGGTTTTATCTCATGTGTCAGAGAACTTGTCATGCTGATAACAGAGGAACGGAGCAGGAGAAAGCCACAGGACTTAGTGCTTTGAAGAGAGATAAGAAAACACTACAGATATATGTGCCCAAGTCAAATTTCATGAATCAGGTTTACATAATTTTAAGGTGAAAAACCCACACACACTGAGCACAATAATATAAACATTCCCCAGTAAACTATTTGTTACAATTTTTACCCCAGCATTTGCAGTTTTCAACTTTCAGTGCTGCTTCCCTGAACTTCCACTCTTCATAGGAAAGAGTTATCAATCAACAGTACAGTCTTAAGCCAGTCTGTTAGCTTAAAGAGGGGAGGGGAAAGGAGGAGCAGGGGAGTGCTTTGCCATCCTAGAGCATGGGGCTGTGTGTTTCTATTGATGCACACAGTGTAGGGAGACACAACGCTAGTACCTGCATGCAAGGGTGACTCCATAGGATACTGCAAGAGAAGGGGACCACCCTGAAGCCCGGGGCAGCAGTCATGGCACCAGCTTAAACAGGATGATAGGCAAGGATTAAAAGATAAAGAAGCTTCATACTCAGTACATGATTTAATCATATGCTGAAATTGCTTTAAAATGCAAGGGTTTAAAATTACTATTACCTCCCCAAACTGGAGCCACACACTACTTTAAAGGACTCAACAAAGCTTCCCGAAAGCGATACAAATGCTTTTTTTTAAAGCTTGTTATACGCAAAGCTCTTAAACAAACCTAAACCCGTTGTGGACAAGGCCTAAGGGATCCTAAAGAATATGTCAGTGACTCAAGGAAATGGGAATAATAAATAACCAAGAAGAAAGAGTATGAGGAAGTTAATAAATGAGGGTTGGATGGATAAAAAGGTAATCTAAGGTGACTGGTGGATATGACAGGATTCACTAACGAGGTGTGATTTCGGGGAGGTTTTGAAATAAGAAACAAGAGCAGCATGGTGTACGTGCCTTGTATGTACCAAAAAATGATCCCTGTATGAAGTACTTGTGTGTTTATATCACTACATAATTCATAGATAAATATTTGAAAAAAGTAGATCATTGACAAGTGCAGATTCACCCTGCAGAATTGCTCTGTGTCATGTGACTCTTCTTCTGAGCTCAGTGGAGGGATGGCTACTTTTGGGTTCTGAAACACACAGTGTTTACAGTAGTAGAGGTTTGACCACTTCAGCCCCAGAAGAACTTACCCCCTTCCTGACCAGGCCATTTTTTGCGATACGGCACTGCGTCGCGTTAACTGACAATTGCGCGGTCGTGTGACATTGTACACAAACAAAATTTACGTCCTTATTCTTCCCACAAATAGAGCTTTCTTTTGGTGGTATTTGATCACTTCTGCGATTTTTATTTTTTGGGCTATAAACAAAAGAAGAGTGACAATTTTGAAAAAAAAAACACAATGGGGGTTATTTACGAAAGGCAAATCCACTTTGCACTGCAAGTGCACTTGGAAGTGCAGTCGCTCTAAATCTGAGGGGTATATCTGAAATGAGGGGAAGCTCTGCTGATTTTATCATCCAATCATGTGTAATCTAAAATTCTGTTTTTTATTTTCCTTGCATGTCCCCCTCGGATCTACAGTGACTTTACTTCCAAGTGCACTTGCAGTGCAAAGTGGATTTTCCTTTAATAAATAACCCCAAATATTCTTTACTTTTTGCTATAATAAATATCCCAAATTTAAAAAAAACAAAAAACAAATTTCTTCATCAGTTTAGGCCAATATATATTCTTCTACATATTTTTTCATTAAAAAAGTCGCAATTAGCATATATTATTGGTTTGCGCAAAAGTTATAGCGTCTACAAAATAGGGGATAGATTTATGGCATTTTTATTATTTTTTTATTTTATTTTTTACTAGTAATGGTGGCGATCAGCGTTTTTTAAATTTTTATCGGGACTGCAACATTGTGGCGGACAGGTCGGACACTTTTGGCACTTTTTGGGATCATTGACATTTATACAGCGATCAGAGCTAAAAATAGCCACTGATTACTGTATAAATGTCTCTGGCAGGGAAGGGGTTAACACTAGGGGGCGATCAAGGGGTTAAGTGTGTTCCCTGGGTGTGTTTCTAACAGTGAGGGGATGGGATTGTCTAAAGGAGGACTCAGATTGTTGTTCCTACTTAGTAGGAACAGACAATTTGTTTTTCCTCCCCTGTCAGAACAGGGCTTTGTCTGTTGACACACAAATCCTCATTCTGGCTTTTGTGCCTGCAGTTGCAGGTGGCCGTCGGTGATCGCGCCCGCCAGCCACGCGCATCGGGTACCCCACCATGCAGCGGGCACGCCTGCTATGGCTGTTAAAGTAGCCACCTTATATATATATGGCGATTCGCACAGTAGAGTTATCCTGCTGCTGTATATATACAGGAGGCGGTCGGGAAGCGGTTAAAGGAATTATTGCAGAGGGAGCAGCTATGATTGCTTAGCGGGTGTAACCCTCTACAGGATGGTCACATTCGTAATTCTTTCCTCTCTTGGAAGATTGTGGATCTACGCACATCATAAATAAGAGTTTATTTTAGACTTTTAATGCCTAGCACACACAGGCCGAATGTCAGGCCGCATCGGCCAGTTCAATAGAAACCCTGCGACATTCGACCCGTGTGTATGGCAGCCGGTCCGACAGAAGCCAGCTTCTGTCGAAAGGTCATGACCAAAAAAGGTCTGCCGACTGGCTCCTAGTCGGTGCTCTCAGCCAACGGCTGAGAGCGCTGGCCGGAGTGTTCTGGTGTGGGGGATGGGGCGGGGTGGTGTCTAGGGGGTGTCCACCTTTTCCACCTTCTCCGCTTCCTAAGTATCTCTGAGCACTACAAAGTGTTGGCTCTGTTATGTATAAATATATATTGTACACTATTTTTTAACCTTTTTTATTTTTATACACTTTGTTTTCTTTTTTTTTTATATGGGGGGTCTTTATTTGGTCAATGGAGACCTTCTACCCCATACAGCTGTGCAGCAACAGATTGCTTCCGATAGTGGTCTATTGCTGACTACAATCAGCCAGCTTTCTTTCACTATAGCAATGATCTACTGCTGCAGGGAGACACTGGACTGAGTTACAACAAACCTGCCCAAGTCTCTGTACTAAGAGGAAGTGCTATGATGTAACTTGTGAGTTAAAAAAATGAAAAATAAGACTTACTGGCAGGATCCCTAGGTGAAAAGGACAAAAAAGCCTAAGAAGGTAATTTAACCAATGCAGCCACCACATTTATGGATTGGTAAATTACAATATAACACAGATTATATTAATTGAGTGAACATTCTGATTATAGTACAGCTGAATAGCATTAGTACCTACATGAGTGATTTCAGTTATTTTCTGGATTGTGTTGTTTATTTTTTTTTACATATTGATATGATGGTTTATATTATGATGATCACTCAGTGGCGGCCCATCCATTAGGGGCTCCCGGGTGCCGTCCCCTCTCTCCACTCCACCCCCCTATATGCAATGAATAGATTCCTACATAGCATGAATCTATCCATGGCCGCCGCAGCCACCCCCTATTCATGCGTCCGTCTCCTTTCAGGGCACCGGGTGCATGAATTACAGAGGCAGGTTTTTTTTTTTTCTGGAGCACCTGATTAGAGCCAGAGGCTCTAATAGGCTTCAAAATCGGGTGGGCTTGTGTCCCAGAGGATGCGCTCTGATCCCACCCAGGTGTGTTACAACAGCAAATTAATATTTGCTGTTGAAACACTGATCCTCAATCCGGCCAATCAAAAGCGAGTGTGAGACCCTTTTTTCTAATTGGCTGAAAAGTGAAGACTCCCAATTGGCCGCCGAAGAGGAGGGAGGAAACCAGGAGAACGGGAGGCCGCTGGAGAATAGTAGGAGAACTGGAGCCCGCTGAGCAGGGGAAGCTGTCGGTGATGAGGTAAGTGCTACCGATCAACGGGGGGGGGGGGGGCATGCTGTTTTCCACCAGCCACCACTGGTGATTACATTTATTGGCATAGATTAGATTTCCTAATAAAATTCAGTTAAATGTGCTATCAGTGTTATATACCTGTATTGTAGTAACCAGGCAATGCTGCACTGATATGTGTGTATAACAGTATGAGGGACCTCTCTATCAGAGCACTATCAGGGATTGGTGGACCCCACGCCAACCCTTCTCTTGGTGTCCTTAGCAATGTTGGCTCTTTGCTGTTGCACTAAAGCTCAGTATGTGTGTTTCTCTCCTCAGATTACGTTCTGGCTCATCCATCTCAGCTATTCTTATCCCGCTATGTCTTCCTATTCCAGTTACCTATTCTACCTGAAATCCTGCTGTCTTTGGCTGACTTTGAGGTAAGTAAGGCTTTGTGGAGTACCTTAGATCCAGGCACAGATGTATTTTGACTATCTGCTAGTATGCGATTGAAAAGATAAAGCAGAACAGCTGTGAAGTCATTGGACGGCTGCGCAAATATGCTGTCACAGCATGGCCATATCTAGGGGGTGCTGGGGTGGGTTGCACCCCCCCAGATCTAAATTGCCCCCCCAAAGCCCCCAGACCACCCCCCTCTGCCCTGGATGCTCCCATTACAGCACAGCATGCAGCTCCTTCTCCCCACAGTACACAGAAATTACATTCCTTACACACAGCCAGTCAGCCCCAATCTTTACAGGGTGTATCTGGCTACTGCAGCTATGCTGCCATTCCAACCAGGGAATTTCACAGGTCAGAACGGCAACATAAAAGCCAGCTACACCCTGTGAAGATCATGGCTGACTGGCTGTGTGTAAAGGAATGTAATTTCAGGTCTGTGTAGTTTGGGAAGGAAAAGCTGTGTACAGTGCTGGGATTGGAAAGGAGCTCTGACAAGTGCCCTGCCAGGGGTGATCCCTGACCCCTGACTCGATCCCTGACCTCTGACTCTTTAGTGGTGATCCCTGTCCTCTGATTCTCCATCAGTAATCCCTGTCCTCTGACTCCTCAACGGTGATCCCTGTCCTCTGACTCACCAGGGGTGTTCCCTGTCCTCTAACTCTCCAACCGTGATCCCTGTCCTCTGATTCTTTAGCAGTAATCCCCGTCCTCTGACTCTCCAGCGATGATCCCTGTCCTCTCTCTCTCCAGGGGTGATCTCTATCCTCTGGCTCTCTAGGGGTGATCCCTGTCCTTTGCCTCTCCAGCAGTTATCCCTGTCCCATCCCTCGTCAGCGGTGATCCCCATTCTTTTCCCTGCCAGTGGTGATCCCTGTCCTCTGCCTCTCCCGCAGTGACCCCTGTCCTTTGTCTTGCCAGCACTGACCCCTGTCCTCCACCCTGCTTACCCCTGTCCGCAGCTCATCCACTGCTGGCGTTCTATCCCTTGCATTACTGAATCCCTGTACACTGCCCTAAAAACCAATAGCCTCTGTACTCTGCCCTACAAACTGCTGATCCTATTCTCTGTCCCGCTGACCTCCCATCTTCTGCCCCCCTGTGCATTTTTACTGCACCCCCACATAGGGTTGCCACCTGTACGGGAATGACACAACATCAGTCAGTCCATCTTAACCTGTCAGCTAAATCTGCCCTCCTAGGATCTGAGCTTTTTACCAGCTTGTCTCCCTGAGTGCAGTACTGTCTTGGGCCAGAGGGGGGTCAGGAGGTAGGCTGCACCTTCTCTGATCCTGGTGCCTGGATGCCGGCGCCCCCGGACGATCCGGCTGCAGAGAGGCAGCGCTTAAAGTGTGTGTGTGGGGGGGGGGGGGGGGGCAGGGGGGAGCCGGCCGGGAACTTCAGGTTAGTACAGCAATGGCAAGGCATGTGCACTTGTGCAGGATGGTGAAGCTTTTAAGGGAGATGGGAGAAGATGAAGGCAGTAGAGGGGGTGTAAACATGGTTCAGAGCTGAGGAGGGGTGGATGGGGGATCATGTGTATGAGAATGCAATGGAAAGGAGTAGAGAGAACAGATCCCTGCACTCGGTATATACCATGCCTTGATCCCTGCACTCTGTATATACCATGCCTTGATCCCTGCACTCTGTATATACTGCTTCCTGATCCCTGCACCCTGTATATACTGCATCCTGAACCTTGCACTCTGTATATACTGCGTCCTGATCCCCGCACTCTGTATTTACTGTTTCTTGATCCCTGCACTCTGTATATACTGCGTCCTGATCCCTGTACTCTGTATATACCATGCCTTGATCCCTGCACTCTGTATATACTGCTTCTTGATCCCTGCACTCTTTACATACTGCGTCCTGATCCCTACACTCTGTATATACTGCGTCCTGATCCCTGCACTCTGTATATACTGCGTCCTGATCCCTGCACTCTGTATATACTGCGTCCTGATCCCTGCACTCTGTATATACTGCGTCCTGATCCCTGCACTCTGTATATACTGCGTCCTGATCCCTGCACTCTGTATATACCATACCTTGATCCCTGCACTCTGTATATACTGCGTCCTGATCCCTGCACTCTGTATATACTGTGTCCTGATCCCTGCTCTCGTTTTGTAGCGCACTCCTGACCTCTGCACACTTCAAGACCCTCCCACTGCAATTTAGCCAAACCCACTATTTAATCTGGAATGTTCAGGTAGAGGGGGGTGCGTAGTTACTCTCCTGCACCTATTCTATGAGATAAAAAGCCCTGCCTGGGATGCAGCCAGACAGTGCAGGAACTCAGAAGGGGTATCGTAGAACCCAGTGATGATTCTTGTGGGCTGCACCTGCCTGTGCTGTGTACTGTCTGCCTTCTCCCACGTGGCAACCGACCCCTCCTCTGCCAGTGTCATTAGTACAGTGACAGTGTACAGTATTATCACTGTATTAGTGTCACTAGTGATGTCAGTGTCAGTCCGTTAGTGTACCTCCCAGCGAGGGTCTGTTAGCACTAGATTTCTTGCCACTATC
Source organism: Aquarana catesbeiana (assembly GCF_042186555.1). Taxonomy (NCBI): domain Eukaryota; kingdom Metazoa; phylum Chordata; class Amphibia; order Anura; family Ranidae; genus Aquarana; species Aquarana catesbeiana. The sequence goes on along the minus strand of NC_133326.1, from coordinate 625,354,077 downwards.
ACAATCACCGCTAAGATGTTCGGCTTTGGCTTGAAGAAATGGTTGCAACCCTACCCCTACATCAGACAGGCTAGATTCGGCCCTGTGGCACAGCTGCATATGATCCCTCTGCTACCACAAGGCTGTCTTTGCCTAAGAGAATAGTTAGTGAATAGTTATTGTGGGAATTATTTCTAAACCTTAGGGTGCTCCCTAATAATGTAATAATTTTAATGTTCCAGTTGCAGCTTTGAAAAATGTTACATGTGGACATTTTTTGTGTATTTTATTCAATTTGTGGAGGTTGAAAAATATTAAGTTGTTTTAGTGTCATGTGTGATATTAATTTTATTTAATCTTGTTAGAAACATTTAAAAAAAATGATTTTTTTTAAGGCTACATTCACCTTTAACAAAAAAATAATAAATGCACATATTTTTGCAGGTTAAAAAAATGTGCATTTTTGTAAAAATAAAATAAAAAAATGTGGATTTATTATTAATATTATTTTTTTAATTCTTTATTTAGAAGAAGCAGTATAACATGGTTTTCAACACATACTGTACACATCAGCATGAAATGCAGAGAACATTGTACACCAAAAAGATCGAAGGTGTTGGGCTCAGGTGTGAACAGTATTGGATATGTGTATTCAGCAGTGCTTTTTGTACATTCCCTTGTAGTATACCGTTTCCCCCTAAGCATTTTTCTTTTTTACAATATACGTGGAAAAACTACCTATTCATTATTTTTTTTACTCTGCAGTCTGTAAGGCTTTGCAGCCACAATCAGCAGATCATGGGTACATTGCCAAGATCCTGCAGACACCCAGTACAGCTGTCTGCCGATATGTCATACGGGCAGACAGCTACTGAATGGCAGCAAGAATCATTGCACTACAAGGACGCGGACAAGCGCCCTCACAGTTCATTAAAAACTACAAGTTATTCACAGAGTTCTGTAAATGAATTAATGACATCTACTGTTGGCCTCCACGGCCGACAACAGATGTAGTTGATTCATTCACAGAACTCTGTGAATGAATGATGCAGCTGTGTGGGCAAATCCCCACATGACCACACTATTTTTAAATTCTGATAGCGGATTCAGGGAGGAGATCCCCTGTCCGATGTCACAGGGAGGGGGGCTCAGGGGGGAGAGGAGGCAGGGGCTGGAACATGTTACATGTTCCACCCTAAATACAGGTGGAATATGTAATTTCTTCCAAATGTGAACTTATCCTAAACAATCACAATTTGGATAGAGGCAGAGAAAGCAGTAAACATTTGATATAAAATGCCAGATGTGAATGGCAATATAATTAATTAATGGCAACTTGCATATATACCTCACAGTGCAAGTTTGCTTTACTCTGTAAAGGTCATCATACCGTGTGCCAAACTGATGTTTATTCTCTTTTCAGTGATATATGGAACCTCTGTATTACCTGTGGTAGGTATGGGCTTCTCTGACTGACGGTATCTACTGTAACAAGCCTCCAGCTTTGACCCGGAACCCCCATAAAGGGTTCTGGATCTAGCTGCCCCGTAAATGTATAGGATACAGGCAGTGTTTTGTTCTTATTTTAAATTTTAATCCTGGTATTAATTGCTGTGGCCTTCAAGTGGTTGTAAAAGCTTATTTTTTACCTGCTCTGTGTAATGATCTTGCACAGATCATTGCACAACCTCCTCTTCTGGTCCACCGCCAGTGCTCTAGACTCTCCCCCCTCTGTGTGTGCCAGCATAGCAAGCCCCTTGCTATAGGGGCACGTGTGAGGGCACGCTCCCAAGCCAGGCTGTGTGCGTCCATGGACACACGAAGCACGGCTCAACCCTACCACTCCGCTCCTTACAGGCTCCCGCTGTTGCCAAGTCTCCTGTGAGAAGAGAGAAAGGGGGGAAGAGCTGCTGCAGATGGGCACAGCCCTGGATGAAGAGAGGGAATAGGTAAGTGTTTAAGGGAGCGGCTGGGGGGATCAACTATTAAAAGGTTTTTTACCTTAATGCAGAGAATGCATTAAGGTAAACAATCTTTTGCTTTTGTAATCACTTAATGTCTTTGATTATTTTCAGTGAAATACCAGCTGCAACAGTGTGACATATGATATGTTTGTTTTCTACAGTACATCAGGAAGCCTCTGGTTGATGACTCAATGGGAATCCAGAATAAGCAGCGGAGACTCACCAATGAAGAGACTGAGGCTTTTATATATTACCTGTCTCAGAAAGGAGGCATGACACCTCCTCTTAACTACTACAGAAATCTTTTTGGGTAAGTGATAAAATAATAGCATGATATAGACATATCAAATATTGCATATGTGGCCTCTTATACACCTCTAGTCCAAGCACCCCTGAGTGATGTTATAGGCGGCAGAGGGGTAGTGGAGCGTGTTGCAGAGTCCAATGAAACTGCTGATGCAAATGAGAAAAGGAACACAGGAGTTCTGAAACTGGTGAACAATAGGCCACAAAGCAGGGGTACGATCGAATCATGGGCCAGAGTCGGTAAATCAGCAGCAGGTGCAGGGTAACCTGGTAGGCCTTAGTCAGCAACAGTCCTGCAACGAAGTACAAGGTCAGCAGGCAAAGGCAGAGGTAGTCAGAGAAATAGACTAAGGTTGACAACTGGCGGAACTGAAGAATGCAAATACAGGTCACGAGCAAGCACCCGGAAAGTAGCAGGTCGGTTTACTGGTAGTAGGTTGCAGGGTACTGCTGAAGGCCACTCATCACTGCATGTAGGCAAGGTTGACCCTTACGTAAATTATTTAGCAGTAATGCTCTTAATTGGCATGCATGTCAGGTCCTTCACTTGCAGGGCCGCTGATAGGACAGTACAGCCAGTACCGGGCCGAGCTCTGTCACTTCAGAAGGGGGCCCGGGCACCTAGAGGAGAGTCAGCTGTACTGCATTGTAACACCTGTGGATCCCTTGCAGCACTGCCTGCTTTCTCCCTGTGGCAACTCTGCAGAGGAATCATTTCTATATACTTGCTGTGTCCCAATCTGAAGCAGAAGGAGAGGCAGGCAGGTCTCTGCCTGTGCCTCTGCCGAGTACTGAAACTCCCCCTCGGTCCCCCCCTGGCCCTTAGTTGGCAGTGTTATCTCCTGTCAGATGAATGAGCAGGAAGCTTGCTCCCCCTCCCTCCAGATTGTGCTCTCACTGCTCTGTATTCACAGAACTCCAGGACTTGGATGCAGCGTTTTTTTTTTTTTTTGCTTGTTTTTCCCACGCAGGGTAGCCCATTCACTCAAATGGGTTGCCATATGTATGACCAACACATCACAGAGGCTCTAGAACCTTTTAAGGCATGCAGCTTTGCCACAAAACAAAACACCAGTCTGCTAATTGCATTTGGGGTGCCATTGACAATTAATGGCACCACAAGCGCTATGCACATTTGCAGTGCATTTCCAAAATGCACTGCAAAACGCCCGTTACCTGTGCACTTTGTCACACATCCAGGAAACATCAAATGCATCCTAATGCCTAGTATACACTGCCTTTTTTTTCCGTTCAACCCAGCGGGCTGAACGAAAAAAAACTGACACCTCAGGTCAGAACCACTGTACTAACACACATGTTAGTACAATGATCTCCCCTACTGTTCTATTGTGTTCTGACAGGGGGACGGCCCCATTGCAAGAACATTCCAGTCAGTGCTCACAGCCATTAGCTGAGAGTGCTGATCGGGGGAAATGGTCAGCAGATATTTTTCGGTCCTGCCCCTTCAGAAGCCGGCTGTCATATAGTCCGACAGGGCTGTATACATGCCATGGCTGCAATGCTTTACTTTACGGCTGCAGCATTTTTAACGCAGCTGTAAAGTAAAGCATCGCAGCTGCAGAGTTTGATAGGCAGCACCACCTGTCAAATTTCTCATTGAGTTGGGCCGCTCTGCACCTTGAAGACAAATACTTGGCTCACAGTTGCAATGCAGTCTTGCAATTTAAAATTGCCATTAAGCAATTGAAAAAAGTAAAAAGAAAAAAAAAAACAACAGGTGTCAGCAGGGGGCACTAGCGAGGTTATAATTTCTGCCATGGCTGCAAAGCATACCATTGCGACCATGGCATTTTAGCGATTTGTTATTTCCGGGGGGCCCTGACAGGTAGGTTGTACGAGGCCCCGTGATTTCTAACAGCAGCCCTGTTCACTTGCATGTGCCTCCAACTTTTCTGTTTATCTAGGGCAGCCTTTCTCAGCTAGGCTTTTCTGGAGGCTTAGGGCTCCTTCAGAGGTTGCTATGGGTTCCTTGAGAAATTAGTATTTTTTGCCTCTTGAATAAGTAACCACTGACACTAATGATTCTTTTAGCTATCTGTAGGGGGGGATGTTTCCCAATGACCACAAATGTAAGGAAAATTCTTCCCAGTAATCACTGTATTAACGCACCCTGAGCTGTAGATATAGTAATTATTAGCAGGGGTTCTCTGAGACCGGAACAATATTTCGAGGGTTCCTCCATGTTGACAAAGGCTGATCTGTGTGTTTTAGAGTTGTCTCCGTAATGTACAGCCTGTGTTACAATGGAACCTTTCCTTGCAGGTTCTTTCCAGTGAAAGCCCAGGACGTACTTGTCCCTACGTTGCTACTGTGGGGTGAGCTTGATGTATTTCTAGAGGCAGCAATGGTCCCAGAGATGAAGCAATATGTCCACGCTCCTTTTCAGGCTGAGATTATACAACATGCCAGCCACTGGCTGCAGCAGGATCACCCCGAAGAGGTCAACAGGATCATGAGGGATTTTTTAAGCCAGGAGATGCCAGTGTCTACACACCATGGGCATATATAAGTAATAAGAAGTATTGGTAAACTGAATATGACCGAAGTGCCTATTTTTCCTTCATGGGGAATGATCAGTTGCTTACCCTGGATTTTAAGACTGCTAAAAATGCAGTGGGCTGCCATGTTTGTTGGCACCCATGGAAAAAGTGGCATTATTTTATAACTGGAAAGAAGGTGCAATTCTATAAAGACTGTCCCAGAGGAGTAAAATAGGGGTCTCATCAGATGTACGGAATGAGGCCAAATCTTCATGTTTGCAGAGATATGAAACAAACTGTCCTAAGGATAAATTAATGCTGTGCAGCCACAGCTAAGTCACGGAATGGAGACCAGAATGTACCACTCCCTGAGTATAAGTTACATCATTTTCAGCTGCTAAATGTAATCTTTTTAATACATACAATATAATATGTGTAAAACTGTGCACATATCTGTATTTCCTGGTTTGGAGAGCCTCAATCCATGTTCATAAGGCCACACAGAAAAAATTGACACTAAGAAATCTGTATTTTGTGATTTTGGAATTGATAAGCTACTTACTGGACATCTCAATAGCGTAAAGCTACATACACAATCAAAATGCATATATGTTTACTGTTTTACCTGCTAGAGAATCTGTAATTAAGGGAGAAGTACAGCCAAAGCTCATTTGGCTGTATGTCTCCTATGGATCACAGGAGTACAGTTCATTCTACACTCCTGAGATCCAGTGAGCGGGCTGAAGTCTGCTTGTCCGAGCCTGGACCGGCACCCGGCTCAGCCTCTCAGCTAGCCTCTGAGATCCTGAGCCAGCCGCTCCTGCCCCCTCCACAGCCCTCCAGTGAGCGTAGGGACAGAACAGAGAGCTGGTGACTGATAGTCAACCAGCTCTCTGCTCAGGAGCTCTGAAAACTGAGCGATCTTAGTGTTAGAGCCGGCAGGGGACAGATGCAGCATCGGACCAATGCTGCATCCAGCTAGGTAAGTATGATTCAGAAAAACATAGCCCCATACTTCTCTTTTAAAGTGTTTGTTACCCCAACACTTATACACATATTCCTGATATATACCTGCTGTACTATGTACTTGTATGAAAAAGTATCCTGTCCTGTTTGTATTGCTTCCTTTAGCCTAGGTTCACACTGACAGCGGGAATGAAATTGTGCAAGTTTAGCTGAACTCGCACAATTTCATTCCCGCATGTCAGTCCCGACTTCGGGGCAATCTCAGAGACATCTGTGTGGGTTTCTGGACAGATGTCAATTGAAATCACACCCCGAAGTCGCCAAAAGTAGTACAGAAACTACTTTTGGGAACCGGTGCGGCGCTGGCAATTGCTATCATTTTGGCATGCGACATGTCAAATCGCATGCCAAATCGCTGCAATGTGAACCAGGGGCTTATGTGAAACCCCTGGTGTTCCTGCCAGTCCTTCTGCTTTCATATTAAGAACTTGTCCTGACACGCCCCTGCTGCACAGCCATTCAATTAAAACTCAGTGAGCTGCTGCTTTTCCTCCCCCAGCTCTCTTATGCAACTGAGAACAGAGGGAATGTGATCACTTGTAAAAAAGGTATTTATATTTTTTTTTTTTTTTTTTTTTTATAGCTATACACAAATGTTTTTCCTTTAACTTCTATTTTAACCATTTCAGCCCTGGAAGAATTTACCCCCTTCCTGACCAGAGCACTTTTTGCGATACGGCACTGCGTTGCTTTAACTGACAATTGCGCGGTCATGCGATGTTGCACCCACACAAAATTAACGTCCTTTTTTTCCCACAAATAGAGCTTTCTTTTGGTGGTATTTGATCACCTTTTTTGCGCTATAAACAAAAAAAAGAGTAACAATTTTGAAAAAAAAGCAATATTTTTTACTTTTTGCTATAATAAATATCCCCAAAAAATATATTAAAAAAACTAATGTTTTCCTCAGTTTAGGCCGATCTGTATTCTACATATTTTTGGTAAAAACAATCGCAATAAGCATATATTGATTGGTTTGCGCAAAAGTTATAGCATCTACAAAATAGGAGATGGATTTATGGCATTTTTATTATTATTTTTTTTTATTAGTAATGGCGGCGATCTGCGATTTTTATCATGACTGCGACATTATGGTGGACACATCGGAGACATTTTTGACACTCTTTTGGGACCATTGTCATTTATACAGCGATCAGTGCTATAAAAATGCACTGATTACTGTATAAATGACACTGGCAGGGAAGGGGTCGATCAAGGGGTTAAGTGTGTCCTAGGGAGTGATTCTAACTGTGGGGGGGATGGGCTACCTAGGACATGACAGCGATCACTGCTCCCAATGACAGGGAGCAGTAGATCTCTGTCTTGTCACTAGGCAGAACGTGGAAATGCCTTGTTTACATAGGCATCTCCCCATTCTGCTGCTCCGTGAGGCGATCGCGGGACTCCGGCGGACATAGAGTCTGCGGGCACGTAGCACGCGGCGGGCGAGCGCGCCCACAATGCCGCTTCTTAAGGGAGAGGTACCTGTACGCCCATTTGCGCAGCCTTGCCATTGTGCCAATGTATATCGTTGCGCACTGGTCGGTAATCGGTTAAACTGAATGGGTTGTTTTACAAGGTGATCATTTTACAATCAATTTAAGATCAGCCAGTCCTGTGATTTACAAATATTGTTCATATGGTACATTCAGTTGAGTGACATGTAATTCATCTTTCTGGTTCAGCAGTTGAATAAACATATTTGCTGCTGACAGTGATCAGGGAGCAGTAATGGTAGACCATTGCATACTGTAGGGCCTCTTGCACATGGTACTCCTGTTTGAGCACCATCTTTTTCATACTTTTTTTTTGTATGAATTTGCACGTATTTTTGCATATATGTGTTTGCGCAATTTCGTGCACACTCGTGCAAGAGGCCCAATAATGACAATGTCATTATAATATTAGTGGTGCGAAATACTTTTTTTTGTAGGATAAACTCTTTTTGTGTCTTTCATGTTCCTGGGTTTTCCTCTTTCATATATATACAGTAATGCTTGTTATGATACTGAGGCATTGGTATCGCTAAACCAGGATGTAGATGAGTGTGGGTTTCACAAGATTGGCTGGCTGAGGGCCCATTCACACCATATGCAATGCACTGTGCTGGGCAACTGTGTGTGTGTGTGTGTGTGTGTGTGTGTGTGGGGGGGGGGGGGGGGGGAGGGGGGGGTGCACTAATAATAAGTAGGGAATGCCACATTTTTATGCATTTCAGTACGTTGTGATGCAAAACATGGCAATGCACTGCATTGAAATGCCATTTTGTGGAATTTCAATAAAGCCAGGAAAAAAAAAGTAAAGTAAAAGTCAGAACATTACATCTCACCAATCCCTCACAGCACACACCAGTGATCATGAGCTACGTAGATTATAACGCACGCTGCTGGTGTGAATGGATCCTAATATGACAAATCCCTAGGTCGGTAAAACAGTAACATTTATGCATTTGACCTGTGTATGTAGCAGTTTGCCCAGAGTTTCACTTAAGGTGCAATTCCATTTTTTTTGAGAAAAAAAAAACAATCCTCTATGGGTGACCATTGTACCATTGTACATTGCAATGATTTTTAGCAAACTGTGTTGCTGATTCCTACACATTTCTGTCCTGAAGAAATTGATTGATGTATCGCCATGTCCTTTCCAGACCGATTCCTGAATGGAAGAGTCTGGTCTTTTTAACCACTTGAGTGGACATCTGTACTATCCAACCACATAAACATGAAATTATATTTATGGGGGTATTCTGTATACCAACAGTATACAGAAAGACTCCGAGTTGCCATATTGCAGTAAATTGAGTTTTTTTTTTTTAATTTTTAGAAAAATAAAAGCAGCAGAAGAATGAAATTGAAAGGTGATGATAACATTAAATTACAAAATGTTTTGTATTAAGCCCCTCTGTTGTCTAGAGATGAGACTTGCCTGCCTTTTTTTTTTTTTTTTGTGCAGACCATCAATGTGACATATTAGTACTGCTAAATATAGCACTTAAAGTATACCTGTCATGAGGGAAATCCTGTGTGCTGGCATTCATGGTCTCCTGAATGTGCTGGTTGCCTGCCTGTGTCTGATGTCAGGACCTCACAAACCTGGGATACGAAAGCAATAAATAAAAGTCTATATGTTGCCTCCTCACTGTTTTACAGACATTAATAGCACACCAACACCCCTTAATGCACATGGTTACAGGGCAAAGGCCCCATTCACTTCAACGGGTTGCATTCGGTGAACACTAGTGCCTGTCGAATGCAAAAGGGGGTTTAATTCTTGCTACCATGGCATGTGTACACCCTTGTCTGCTGCCTTTGCAGTTTGGGGGGTTGGAAATACGCATCTTAACCAAGAGTTTTTACTGCCTCCCAACCACAAGCGTGAATGAGCCCCTAATGTAGTATTTCTCAGCCAAGGTTCCATGGAGCCCTAGGGCTTCTCCAGAGGTTGCCAGAGGTTCCTTAAGCAATGAGCAATTTCTGCCTCCCAGATAAGTTTCCACTGACGCCATTGATCTTTTCTTTTAGCTATCTGTAAGGGAGGTAATTCTTCTCAATGTCAACAAATGTATGGAGCATGCTTCTCACTGAACATCACACTAATCTAAGTTGTAGATATAGTAATTTTTAGCAAGGGTTCCCTGTGACCAGAAAGTTATTTCAAGGGTTTCTCTATGTTGAAAGTTGTGAGAAAGGCTGCACTAATGTATTGAACCAGAGCATCATCATAGTAGGTGTCAGTGACTGGACCTAAACTCAAGACCTCTGCTGTGTCTGGCAGTAACTCTTCTTGTTGAGCCACCTGAGACGCTGGACAGCTCCCTGGACAATTCCTTGAATGATCCTGCCTTAGACCTTGTTTCTCTTGACCTCTGAACCTTTTTCTCCTCCCATGAACTTCCTGAGTTAAGCCATGTCTCTGCACTACCTGTATGCCAGATTATGGTGCTCTCTCCAGCCAATATCTCACTCTTGTCACTCCTGCTGCTGTCTGTTTCTCGGCTACCACTTGTTACTGACCTTTGGCTTGTTCCTCGACTACGCTTCTGCTTGATCCTCATCTGCCACTGGACCCCGGCTTGCTCACCTCCTGGTGGGGAAATTCGGAGGACCGCAACCTGGTACCAACATGCAGCAAAACCATCTCCACCATCAGGATCCCTGGTGAACACTGGTTAGTGCTTAGACTCCACACTTTGGATGAGCCCGTGTCACCTGCCAGGGTAACCTGCTTGTATACCTATCCTGTTGGTCAGTGGGAGCTTCTCTACTGCTATAGCTGCTGGTCTCCATGCCTGACCCCTGATGGTGACAACAAGCTGGCAGCTAGCATTTTTAAAAAGAGAGGTCAACAATGGCAGCCAGTATAATTTTCCTGTGAACAAGTTATTATTATTATTATACAGGATTTATATAGCACCAACAGTTTACACAGCGCTTTACAACATTAGGGAGGACAGTACAAGTACAATACAATTCAATACAGGAGGAATCAGAGGGCCCTGATCGTTAGAGCTTACAATCTAGGAGGGAGGGTCAAGTTATACAAAAGGGTAATAGCTGTGGGGGATGAGCTAATGGAGAAAATAGTGCAGTTGTTAGATGGAGGCAGGATACTTTCCAAAGCTTGCCGCCTCAACCTCCGCAACATCTCTAAACTACGTCCCTTTCTAACCAATGAAACCACAAAGCTCCTGATTCACTCCCTGGTTATCTCTCAGCTCGACTACTTTTAATGCCATCTCTGCTGGCAAAAAGGCCCCCCCCTTAAAAATCAACATTATTGTGACATAATTTCATAGTACAGAGATGAGCGAAACAGGGATACAGATTCTACTTTTTGAATATCTGTTCTAACAGTAGTCATCTGGGAGCTATCTATTAGAGCTCATGCACACTGCAGCTCAAAGGAGCTCAAAGAAGCGGCTCCTACAGGCTTTTGAGCTCTTTTTTATGCCTGGAAACTCCCCTCCATGTTAGCCAATGTGTCCATGCACGCTATGGCATTTTTGGGCGATTTCAGGCATATGCTCCTACAGGCAGAAAAAAACACCCACCCAACACACATTTTTGAAAGGAGCTAGTGCCCCAAAGCGCTCAAAGAAGCTCGAAAACGCGCAAAAATGTTTTTACCAGCTTTTTGTTTTGTACATACAGTGGTTAAGAATATACTATCTAGGAGGGTTTGTGAAAAAAAAAAACGCTTATGCTCAAAAACGCTCAAAGGAGCTTGAAAAAGCCTAAAGTAGCTCACTAAAAATGTGAACAATAGCACAAAAAAGCACAAGCTTCTTCAAGCTGAAATAAAAGCTCAAATGCCTGTAAAAGCAGCTTTTTTTTTAGATGCAGTGTGCATGAGCCCTAAGTACAAATGGTACGAAAATCAGAAGGGGATTGTCATTTGAGAGACTGTTGTCTGCAGTCCCTACTGTTAGTACGCTCCTTTCAACAATTGTTTTCCAATTTTCGGCCAACAAATGTTGGATGACAGGCTAGTAAATGTTTGTCAAACGACAGCTCCACATCAGATTTTCGGATGGTCAGTACACAGATCCGTCACACAAAAGTCGAAAGTACAAACACGCATGCTCGGAATCAATGCTCACCAAACACGAAATTAGCAGAAGGGGCCCAAAGGGTGGCGCTCAAGAGCTGAAATTCCTCGTAGTATGTCTCTACGTTCGTATTTGTGGCACGACAATTTGTGTAAAGTTAGTATGCAAGACAAGATCCTGGCACACTCCCAAAAATCAGACGCTCAGTTGTCCAACAATCGTACCGTCTGTACAAGGCTTTAGGCTACATTCGCATGGTCGTTTAGCCACAGTGCAAATCCCAGCAGCAGCAATCTATTGATTCCTGCTGCTGGGTTTGTCAGCTGTGAGCAGATAGCTGCAGACGCTGAGCCCATACACTGCAATAACAGGCTATTGGTGGCTGTTCACACAGTCAGGAAAAACCTGCAGTGATCGTGGCTGGACAAAGCACGTCCAGCCACGATTGCTGCAGGTAATTGCCCACTATGCAGACAGATAAAAATAGCTGTGGCTGCTGACAGTCTGTCATTGCAGTGTGTACAGACTCAGTGGTCGCGGTTATCCGCTCACAGCTGACAAACCCAGTAGCAGGAATCAATAGATTCCTGCTACTAGGATTTGTACTGTGGCTAAATTCCTGTTCAAATACAGCCCAAGGATGAGAATCTTCTCATGTGCTGTCTCTAGATGGCGCTGTCTGAGACAACCTCCCCCTGTCTCATGACACTAGCAACCTGCATGGTAGATAGAGGACTCAGCCCGAGATGCACTCTTTTTTTACGTACTTGTCCTCTGCGCGACTACAGAAATTTCAGGAAAATAATTACTTACTAGAGAATATTTTTTTTTTATCAGGGTCACAGACCAGAAGAAGTTTATGCAGTTTTAGGCAAGCCTGTTGACTGTCGTAAATTTGGAGATTATCTTGACCTCTATCCACATCTATGAGGAAGAAAATCTAACATTTTTAGAGTATCTCACAAAAGTGAGTACACCCCTCACATTTTTGTAAATATTTTATTATATCTTTTCATGTGACAACACTGAAGAAATGACACTTTGCTACAATGTAAAGTAGTGAGTGTACAGCTTGTATAACAGTGTAAATTTGCTGTCCCCTCAAAATAACTCAACACACAGCCATTAATGTCTAAACCGCTGGCAACAAAAGTGAGTACACTCCTAAGTGAAAATGTCCAAATTGGGCCCAATTAGCCATTTTCCCCTCCCCGGTGTTATGTGACTCGTTAGTGTTACAAGGTCTCAGGTGTGAATGGGGAGCAGGTGTATTAAATTTGGTGTTATCACTCTCACTCTTTCATACTGGTCACTGGAAGTTCAACATGGCACCTCATGGCAAAGAACTCTGAGTATATGAAAAAAAAAAATTGTTGCTCTACATCAGTGGTTCTCAACTCCTGTCCTCTGGACCCACTAAGAGGCCAGATTTTAAGTATTACCTTGGGTAGACTAGAATACTGCAATCACTGAGCAGCAAATGATATGACCTGTGATGTAGTTATCTTGCAAACCTGGCCTGTTAGTGGGTCCTGAGGGCAGGAGTTGAGAACCACTGCTCTACATAAAGATGGCCTAGGCTAAAAGAAGATTGCCAAGACCCTGAAACTGAGCTGCAGCACGGTGGCCAAGACCATATGGCAGTTTAACAGGACAGGTTCCATTCAGAACAGGCCTCACCATGGTCGACCAAAGAAGTTGCGTGCACGTGCTCAGCCTCATATCCAGAGGTTGGCTTTGGGAAATAGATGTATAAGTGCTGCCAGCATTGCTGCAGAGGTTGAAGGGGTGGGGGGTCAGCCTGTCAGTGCTCAGACCATACGCCGCACACAGCATCAAATTGGTCTGCATAGCTGTCGTCCCAGAAGGAAGCCTCTTCTAAAGATGATGCACAAGAAAGCCCACAAACCGTTTGCTGAAGGCAAGCAGACTAAGGACATGGATTACTGGAACCATGTCCTGTGGTCTGATGAGACCAAGATAAACTTATTTGGTTCAGATGGTGTCAAGCGTGTGTGGTGGTAACCAGGTGAGGATTACAAAGACAAGTGTGTCTTGCCTACAGTCAAGCAATGTGGAGGGAGTGTCATGGTCTGGGGCTACATGAGTGCTGCTGGCACTGGGGAGCTACAGTTCATTGAGGGAACCATGAATGCCTACATATACTGTGACATACTGAAGCAAAGCATGATCCCCTCCCTTTAGAGACTGGGCCGCAGGGCAGTATTCCAACATGATAACGACCCCAAACACGCCTCAAAGACGACCACTGCCTTGCTAAAGAAGCTGAGGGTAAAGGTGATGGACTGGCCAAGCATGTCTCCAGACCTAAACCCTATTGAGCATCTGTGGGGCATCCTCAAACGGAAGGTGGAGGAGGGCAAGGTCTCTAACATCCACCAGCTCTGTGATGTCAGGACTCTAGTGGCAACCTGTGAAGCTCTGGTGAACTCCATGTCCAAGAGAGTTAAGGCAGTGCTGGAAAATAATGGCGGCTACACAAAATATTGACATTTTGGGCCCAATTTGGACATTTTCACTTAGGGGTGTACTCACTTTTGTTGCCAGCGGTTTAGACATTAATGGCTGTGTGTTGAGTTATTTTGAGGGGACAGCAAATTGACCGTTATACAAGCTGTACACTCACTACTTTACATTGTAGCAAAGTGTCATTTCTTCAGTGTTGTCACATGAAAAGATATAAAAAAATATTTACAAAAATGTGCAGGGTGTACTCACTTTTGTGAGATACTGTATATTACAGATACTATTAGATTCCAGGAACTAACTCTACATATATTTTTCACTATTAAAGTGGTTATAAATGTTTTTTTACTGTAATGCATTCTCTTCATTAAGGTGAAAAACACCTAACTAATTGTCTCCCCTCCCCCCCCAAACATTTACTTGACTCCTCTCACTGATCCAGCGCTGTCCCCGGGTGCAGCACTGCTCCTCCACTTCCTGGTCTCACAGGCCATAGGCACCTGCAGCTGTCAGTCAAATTCCTGTGGGGAGTGGCCCACCTTGGGAGCATGCCTGCACGAGTGCCCCAATAGCACATGGCTTGCTAAGGAGGTACTTGGAAGAAGAAGGGGCGGACAGTGCCAGCGGGGCACCACAAAAGAGGTAAGGGACCACTCTGTGCAAGATTGTTACACACAGCAGGTAATTATTACCTCTTATTTATTTGAATTAAAAGAAACAAATTAGCCTTTACAATCACTGTAAGGTTTAAGACATTTTTATGTTGTAGAAGACAGATCTAATGTCAGCCCAACAATTTTTTTATTTTTTTCTGTTGATGCAGTTGATCAAAAGAGAAATCAGACAGCGGCACATGTTTTGTTTGGTACTTGTGTCAATAGAGTTACCAGGTGGTTTGTTTGCCCCAGTTATACATAGTGGTGGGACAACTTGCTAAAACACCATAGTAAAGGAAGATGCTGCTGCGCCAGAAGGTGATTTGGTACATTCAGTATGTCATGTTCTGATGAAGTAGCTTGCTGGGTGACAGAAACTCATATGAGAGAAATGTTACACAATGCTTTATTCTTGGCAGCGGTTTTAAAGAGAACCAGTCACCAACATGCTTCTGAAATGTATCCAAATCTTCACTCTTCAATCATCTGAATCTTCACTCTTGCACTGTCTCTGAAACCAGGTTTCCTTGGGGATCTAGCCAGGTGTTAGTAGAGGGAATGTGTGGATTTTCAGTTAGAATTACTGGAAGCTTCTATAAACAGTAAATGATGTTTATGTCCTTTTATGAAACTGAGATCAGCGGCGATCCGGAGTCTCACCGCTGATCTCAGCGCTTTACCAGTTTATGAAACTGAGATAATCAGCGGAGAACATGTTCTCCGCTGATTATCTCAGCACAGTGAGAATTCACAGAAACGGCCAGTTTATGAAGGTGCGATCTCCACACCTCACTGGCGATCTGTGACAGAATTCTCACTTTCTGATTCACCATTTCAGAAGTGGAGAATCAGAGTGAGAAGCCTGAAACTGGCTGATATTCTGGAGAAAGAAAGAAGTCTTTTGACTTCTTTCTTTCACCAAACAGTCAGAGCACACCTTCCCCACCATTACACACCCCAAAACCAGCAGGATAGGAATTTATAGTGTGTATATATATATATATATAAATATATATATATATATATATATATATATATATAGATACATATATATAGCTATATATAGATACATATATATATATATATATATATATATATATATATATATATATATAGATAGATCTATATATATATATATATATATATATATATATATATATATATATATAGATATATATATATATATATGTATATATATATATATATATATCTATGTGTATATATATATATATATATATATATATATATATATATATATATATGTATGTGTATATATATATATATATGTATCTATATATATATATATATATATATATATATAGATATATATATATATATATATATAGATATATATGTATCTATATATATAGATGTATCTATATATAGATATATATATATTTTTTTAGATGTTCACGTCTCTGGCTGGGTTCACACTTGTGCGATGCGTGAACCAGCGTGATTCCTGTGCGGGTTTTCACATCGCACCTACATTGACATCTGCGCACCACTGCGGGTGTCAATGTAAAGTTAATGACACCCCCAGATCATTTCACAGATCGCAGTGCGAACTATGTAATGGTGCAGGAATCGGATCGCATGGGTGTTCACACCCATGCGATCCGATTCCAGTGCGGACCAAATAAAGGGTCCTGTACCATTTTGGTGCAAATGCAATATGATTTAGGGCCAGTTCCCACTGCTGCGGTGTCCGAGATCGGATGTGATTCGCACCGTAGTGCAAAATCACATCCGATCTCTGTGCGATGCGATTTCAGCCATACAGATAGTATTGCTAAATTTGCATTGCCCTCGGACCAAACTCTTACAGGACCCTTTTTTTGGTCCACAGCAGAATTGGATTGCATGGGTGTTCACACCCATGCGATTCGATTACTGTCCGAGTTTGCAGATCGCACTGCGATATGCGAACTGATTTGGGGGTGTTAACTTTTAGGCCCAGTTCACACTTGTGCGATGCCGGACATCGCACAGGCATCGCATGTTATTTGCAGCACACTGCCATTCACATTACATGCGATGTCTGTGCGGTGCGATATCAGCTGTACAGATAGTATGGCTGATATTGCACCGCATTCGGTGCAAACACGCACAGGACCCTTTTTTCTGTTCGGACCAGAATCGGATCGCATGTGTGTTCACACATATGCGATCCGATTCATGTCCGAACTGTCAGTTCGCAGTGCGATATGCAAGCTGATCTGGGGGTGTCCTTAACAATGTATTGACACTCCCCAGCGATTCGCATATGGCAGTGTGAACTGACATGCGAGTCGGTGTGATGCGGGAACCCGCAGTGGATTCGCAGTGTTCTCGCATCGCACCAGTTTATCAATTTTTATGTTTATCTATAATGAAATATATTTTATTTTAATTTATTAATAAATATTTATACTTGTATACTTTATTAAAATTATTTTTTTAATGATTATAAATGTATTTTGCATTTATATGAATGGTGTATAGCTGCATTACATATGTGCATTACATTCATTTACTATACACCATTCACATTTAAATAGGAACATGTATGATCTTTAAATATTGATAAAAACAATGTTTTTTTTATAATTAGGTTAATGTACATTGTGTAGGGGGAATTTATCTTTATTATTTTATTAATATGTTGGGGAATAATGTGTGCTGATTTGTGTTAAACTTTTGTATTTTATGGTTCCTCATACTGTAATCCCGCTATATCACACGAGATTACAGTGAGAGGAGCCGTTCTCAGGAGTTCCCGGCGTTTGTAGATCGCTCCTCAACTCAACATGAGAAGCGATCTACACACTTTCATAAACAGGCACTCAGAGGAGAGCGATCTCCTCTGAGAATGCCTGAGAACTGAAAAGCGGTATTTTACCGCACTTTCATAAAAGGACACCATAATAACATTGAGAAACAATAATGTATAGCACGTACAAAAACGTTTGAGCCCCTAATGTATACAAGAAACTACTGAATGTTCATATATGATGGCGTTATGGACTCCACTAGCCCTCTCAAGGTATGTTGTGCTATCTGACATCAAGCTGTCAGTAGCAAATCCTTTAAGTCCTGTAAGTTGCTAGGTGGGGCCTCCATGGATCAGACTGTTTTTTCCAGCACATCCCACAGATGCTAAAATCATATCTGGAGATTTTGGAGGCCAAGTCAATACTGCTAACTCGTTGTTGTGTTCCTCAAACCATGCTTGATCACATCAGACCAGGCCACCGTCTTCCATTACTATGTGGTCAAGTTCTGATGCTCACTTGCCCATTAAAGACACTTATGCCTGTGGACACGGGTCAGCATGGGCACCCTGACCAGTCTGCCTACACAGCCCCATGCACAACAAATCGCGATGCACTGTGTGTTCTGACACCTTTCTGTTGAAACCAGAATTAACTTTTTCAGTAATTTAGGCCACACTAACTCTTCTATTGGATCGGACTACACCTGCCAGCCTTCACTCCCCATGTGCATCAATGGGCCTTAGCCTGCCATGAACCTGTCACTGGTTCGCCTTCTTTGGACCACTTTTGGTAGGTTCTGATCACTCCAAACCATATCCCACAACAGGTGTAGTTTAGACTTGCTCTGACCTAGTCATCTAGCCATTTCAATTTGGCCCTTGTCAAAGTTGCTCAAATCCTTATGCTTGCCCATTTTTTCAGCTTTCAACAGATCAACTTCAAGAACAACATGTTTATTTGCTGTCTGATATTTCCCACCTACTTTCAGATGCCATTGTCACAAGATAATCAATGTTATTCACATTAACCTTCAGTGGGCATAATGTTATGGCTGATTGGTGTATAGTCCTGGAGAAATGGTGAAAATGTCAGAGACTGGTGGGCAGTTATGCAAAAATACCTACAAGAATTAATTTCTGTTATGGGGGTAATACCAGCATTTGATGTCAAGGGTTTAATTTATCCACAGTACACCATTACATCTATAGATATTTTTGTTGGATAAATGATTGAAAAGGCAAATTTTTCTTGTGTTCTTAATTTAGTATATCAACCCGATTGGTAACCTCCAGATTTAAAATCAGAAATCTTGGCAGTAGTGGAGTGTTGTAAGTGATGCCATTTATAGGCTAACTTTTATACAAGCTTTCCAACATGTTACGTTTCTTTGTGGGGCATTATACCATTATGCCAGGATTTGGTACTTAAAGAATGTTTTACCCCCAAAATTTCATATTGCTGAAATGTGTCTGTTGTACAAGGTACTTGTGTTGAAAAGTGTACTGTTCTCCTTTATGTGAAATACCTGGTGATCCTGACAGTCCCCCTGCGTTCCTGTTTCAAACTGACCACACCAGGGCATACAGTAGAAGCACAGGCTTCCCAGTGTGGTCACATTTCTGGCAGTGCTGGGGAAGAGCCTGCCTGTCCTCCAGTGGCCAAGACTTGTGCTGACACGCCCCTCCCTACACAGCCATTCACTGAACTGCTTCTCCATCCCCACCTCTCTAAGCCCCTTATGCAGCTGAGAACAGTGGTCATGTGATCACTTATAAAAAAAGAAGAAAAGGTATTTATAATGAGATAGATTTTATATATATACACACACACACATACACACACACAAACACACACACATGCAAATGATTTGCCTTTCATTTCTATTTTAAAATAAATGGGTTGTTTTACAATACTTTACATATACTTTAAAGTAGCAGGAAACTGATATTTAAATATTAGAGTTGCACCGATACCGATACTAGTATTGGTATCGGTGCTGATACCGAGTATTTGCCCGAGTACTCGGGCAAATGCTCCCGATGCTTCACCCAATACCTTTGCATCCCGGAAGTCAGTGGGCGGAGTGGGTGGCAGAAGGCGGAGCACAAGTCCTTGCAGCGGAGGAAGGTAAGCTTATGGAGCAGGGGTGTGGGTCGCAGCCGCAGCCGTGTGCCACCCATCAGCATTGGTGACCCAAGCCATCAGAATCGTTAACGGAAGTGACGGCCCGAGTCTCCGCCAGAGGCTGTACAGTGCACTGCCCATCTTGGTACACCCTGGACTCGGCCTCAGTAGCCTGCAGTCACAAGGCGGCAGCGTCCATCTTGTTACACCCAGCCCATATAGTTCACTAACTATATGGGCTGGGTGTAACAAGATGTCCACTGCTGCATTCTGACTAGGCTTACTGAGGCCGAGTGCAGGGTGTATCAAGATGGGCTCTTGTATACTCATTACTTATCAATTTTATTTTATCATGCCAGGCTGCCAGCAATTATTTAGTGCTGCATTATTTTCAGTGCCACTGACTACCAAACAGTTCCACCTACCATTGCCCATAAGTGCCACCTATCAGTGCTGCAAATCAGTGCCCACCAGGCATTGCCACAAACCAGTGCCAGCCATCAGTGCCGCATATCCTTGCCCATCAGTAAGTGCCAGCCATCAGTGCCGCATATCAGTGTCCATCAGTCAGTGTCACCTGTCAGTGCTGCAAATTAGTGACCATCAATCAGTGCCACCTATCAGTGCTCATCAGCGCTGCTGCATATTAGGGCCTCCTCATCAGTGCCACTGCCAGTTACAGTTCTTCATAATTATAAAGAAGATATAGTTAGTCTGTATTGTGCTTTGAAAACTGTTAAAAAAAGTATCGGTAATCGGTATCAGCGAGTACTTGAAAAAATGTATTGGTTCTTGTACTCGGTCTTAAATAAGTGCAACCCTATTAAATAGTCTCTCACCTTTACCGCCCATGGTCCTATATGACCTTTATTACAAAATGGCTGGCTGACGTCAGAGGGGAATCTCAGCCCCTCCCGCTGCTCTCCTTAGATCGGGGAAGGAGAGCGGCAGGGATCACATGACCACACAGTGGCGGTGTGAGAAAAGTTATTTAGCATTATTATTTAAAATAAACACACACCCTGTAGTTTGTGACTTTCTAAACCAGAGGGGAGACCAGTAGTTTCATAATGTGACTTAACCACTTTTTTTTTTTAATAGGATGGTGAAAGCTAAGATCTGATAAATTGCCTGCACCAGTTCTTATCTCAAACACATTGATCTTTAAGGCTGTCCTTGCCTTGGTAAACCACCTGGAGAGAACCCCTGAAGAAGTTTAGCGTCACCCGCTGATTCTCACTTGCATCTGCATTATGTCCACACAGAATGTGATCGCATCTGTGATGAAGAAAGCAAAATTGTCATTCGTGGTCAAGACAGCCGAACAGGATTTGATTAATCAAAAGTCTTACACAACAATGGTGCTGTGTTTAATTTGGCAGCATTCACTGTAAACACCTGACACCTGAGTAATTCCATTACAAAGATTGCAGATCGCGGTGACTAAACCCTTTTGTAAATAGTGTACCTGCTCTTGGAAGCTGTGCAAGTTTTTATTTATGTGTTATACAATATACCTTGTTTCAAAGACCGAGTCCGCCAAAAATGATTTTTTTTCAATTTGGGTGGATGCCAGCAAGTTCATTTTGCTTGGCTTCTCAAGCTTAAGTATCCCAATGTAGAGATATCCTGCTCTGTATCAGCCATAGCTGTGGCTTATCTGGCTTTTTCTAAGCCGATCTAAAATACAGCAAGAATCTAGAAACTGTGATGAGTGGTTAATCAAAATATAACAAACAAATGACCAATGGTGGCTACATGTGGTCAACAGATATTCATGGTAAGATTCGGGTGTAAAACAGGCATTTGTGGCAAGACATGGACAACAAAAGGGCAAAACAGTGGAAAAAGATGGACAGTGGTCAAAATATACAGCAAAAATGAGTAAGTGCATTGAAGGGGCAATAAAATGTAGAGGCAATTATATCAGTCCAGTCTGCCTCCCACCGCTTCCTTTACCTATACTGCAGACATCTTCTCCTCCTGTAGCATTTTCCCCAACTTTGTGACAAAGAACAGGGATGATGACATCCAGTCTGGTAACTGGCCATCCTGACAGCCCAGAGACTTGGTATTATCAATTAGCTGGAGTCACTAGCCCAGCTATGCTAATCTGTGTTACGCCCCTGCGCAGCATAAAGCAGCCATGCAAATTCAGTATTAGCATTCTCTAAATAGGTAGCAAACAATAGCAGTGAATACACCGATCAATTTATGACCACTGACAAGTTAAATGTATACCACTGATTATCTTCTTACAATGGCATCTGAACATCAGTAGGATGGCAGCAAGTAAACATGTTGTCCCTGAAGTTGATGTGAGTTAAAAGCCCACAAAAATGGGCACTGCAGTTTGATGTGTATGGGGCTGTTTAGTCGCAGATCGGTCAGGATGCCCATGCTGACCTGAAAAAAAGTTGTGACTATGAGGTAAACTAGAACAGTTGTCATTCTTAAAGCAATTTTTTAAACATTAAAGAGGAGGTCCAGCCTCCCCACGAAAAAATAAAAGTCAGCAGATACAAATACTCAGCTGCTGACTTTTAATATATGGACGCTTACCTGTCCAGAGAGCCCGCAATGTCGGCACCCCAGCCATCCTTCAGATCGGCTGTCGTGTGCAGCCGCCATTCCTGGTAAGGGAACCCAGCAGTGAAGCCTTTCAGCTTCACAGCCGGTTCCCTACTGTGCATGACCAAAGCGCCCTGTGCTTTCTAATTGGTCTGGCAGCAGAGGAAGGAGGCCCCATCTCCTGAAAGTGGGGAACGCCCCCCCCTCCAAAAGGTGCCAAATGTGGCACTAGAGGGGGGGAGGAAACGGATAAGCGGTAGTTCCACTGGAACGCCACTTTAACTATGCATAACAATCTTGGTCCAGAAGGAAACCCAAAGATAATTCCTAAATACTCTTGGCAGGGAAAATGGGTAGTGTGCTTAAAATGAAAAGAGCAATGGGCTTTGACAATAGTGTGCTGACCATAGAAGCCACTCAATCAGAACAATGGTAGGGACAAGAAATTTGGGCCCCTGAATAGCTTAGGCCAGCTATAAACGGCTAGAATCTCGTCCGGTTCAGCAGGAACAGGCCGAGATTCGTAGGTACAACCAGCCTGTCGGATTCAGTTGCGATTATCCCTAGCGGCTACTAGGCTTGCAAGACAGGTCTTCTCATCCAAAATACGTCTACCTGAACTCCTAAATGCTCTTTAGGCTGAATAAGCACACATTCCTGCAGGCACACTCTGAAATCTTGTAGTAAGCCTTCTCAGAAGGGTTGAAGCTGTCATAGACATTGCCACAAAGGAGGGTGAGGGGAATCAACTTTATATGTAATGTCCATAATTTTGGATTTAGGTTTCCAACAAGCAGCGCGTTCTTCTTTCTTCAGAATGTACCAAACTGTTGATTTGGCCACTCTTAATGTTGCTGCTATCTCTCTGACTCAAAATGCAAACACACGCGTCTTCCTGAGGCCCCAGGAAGACGTAAGGTATTACGAAACATGTAGGGCGGTGCTATGTGCTAACGCCACCACGCCACATGTGACCCTAATAAATGGGGGTTTGCATTTTGAGTCTGCCGGTTATTTATTATTATTCATTTTTACAGTATTGCGGTTCTTACCGCCTGCTTTCCTTTTTAATAATAAAGGCTCCTTTTTATAAACGTTATTTCACAATTGGAGCCCTTTTTCTTATATCCCTTGTACACTTTTGGCTTCGGGTCAGAGTGTATTCCCCTAGATTGGAGTGCCTATTGGTCTGTTCCCATTATACCCTGCTGAGTGGCACCCATCCATATCCCGGAGGTATCGTATACTTATCAGTCCCCGCAGAGACCTTAATCTGCCTGCACTGATGACCTCGCTCTAGAGGGGGTCTATCTGTTACGGTAAGAGTTCCCACTCATAGAGTGGGTTCTTCTTTTCGGATTGGGATCCTTTCCTTTTCTCCCCCTCTCCTCCCCTGTTGGTGAAGGTGGACAACCCTTGGAACTTTGTACCTCAACGGATTTTTCTTTTTTTCATTTATTGTATTACTTCAATGGACTTTTTTTTATATTCATTTTTCAATTTCCATAATTTTTTGGATTTTTATACATTCATTAACTTTGTTTTTTATTACCCACTTTCAAGTCTGTTATTTGCACACGTTTTTGTGTTTATGAATTTTTGAACGTTCACTGTTTATTTATCTATTTGCACCTTATGTCACTTGATTTGTGATCTTTTCACATTTAGCGCAACTTATTTTTTTACTATTTTACTTGCACCATAGAGATATTTGATGATTTTTGTTGCAGCTAATTTTTTATTTTGTATTTTAGCGCGGTATTACTTTGTTTTTTACTATGTTTTGGTAAATACCTGAAAATCTAAAATTGTGCCTGTGTCCAAATATATATGGACCTAATTGTATCTAAAAAATACTGAAAAAATGGATTCTCCTTAATAGGAAGATTGTACAAACTGTGTGACAGATTCAAATTGAAAGCTGGAAATTGCTTCTTTCCTCTGAATCCTGCCGGTGTGTGAGAATTAAGTGTATCGAATTAGAACAATTCAAAAAATGTTAAGCTTCTCCACTTCACTTACAGGCTCCCGGGCATGTCAAGACTGAGGAATTGGTTATGTGTAGATATGTCTCAAATTGACAGCTACACATTTTTAACTTGATGTCTAAAGAGCAACAAAATTGAATGTCATACAAAGTATTCCCGCTAAATCCAGCTTATAAGCGGTAAGTAAAATTGGCGTACGGCCAAACCATCGTCTCTCACCAGCCACATCTGACTATGCTACCTGTCATCTCTCACTTTATGTTAATCAATCCCAATTCCAAAAAAGTTGGGACGCTGTGTAAAATCTACATGAAAACAGAATGCAATGATTTGCAAATCTCATAAACCTATATTTTATTTACAATAGAAAATAGAAAACATGGTCTTTCCTCTGCTGGGTGACTAGGCAGGGCCCATTCCCCGTCGCTTCCCCCTGGGACACATCCCTCCCATTTTCCCTTTTCTTTCCCCCATTCCTTTTTTTTTCTAACGTCTTCTTCCCACCTGTATTCTTCCATTATTCTTTCTCCACCCCCTATAATAAAACTTTTTTGGAAACTGCGGAGTGCATCACTATGGTTAGAGTGATCAATTCAGGAGTGTCTTATGTTGGGTTCCCACACTGAGTCTAACCTTGATTAGCTGACATCTAAGCCTATAAGGTACAGATCGTGGCACAGTAATGTCAGTTCCTTCACTACCACATCTACCTTTTTGGCCAGTTCATACCTATTTAGCTCATTATCCCTTTCAAATGTGTACTGAGAATGATCTTTTTTTTTGTTTTCTTGTTACCCTGTGATTAATCCATGATTTTGTTGATCACAACAGCACTACAAAAACTTGACTGTAAAACTGTTAATGTTTATATACTACCTCTGTCATGCTTATGTACGCCTTTAAATATAGAATAAAAAAAAAATAGAAAACATATCATATGTTTAAACTGTTTGGCTCTGCAGCCCTATTAGGACCCTCTAATAATGTAGGGTTTTGGGTTTTGGCATCCCACACCCAGAAGTTTTAGATGCTGAACACTCCAGCGGCCATTGAGCGCTTCAAGGCAGGAATAATGGCTGCAAGGAAGTTTCTATTGGTATTTTTGCTATATTTATACAGGCTGTCTCTATTTATTTATTTTTTAGTGACAGTGTCACTTTAGAGCAGCCTTTTTCAACCCTGGGGTGCCTTAAGGTTTCTTCAGGGTGGCCTTGGCAGGTGGATCAAGCCTGCCATTTATACACAAAGCCTTTCTAGACACTGGCATTCTAACAACCAATAACATCATCAGTTAATAAGGAGGATGTCTGTTGTCTCCACGTCATCCTTGTTTGACCCTCCTGTGCCCCTCTCCCTCAATACTGGGTTGACATTAGCTGACTGATAGAGAGAAATTGAGGGAGAAGAGAAACATTGGCATACAAGGTCAGTACCAGTGTGCAAAAGTGTATTTGCTTTGGAAGAATAAATCACCTCTAGCTTTGGGTGTCTTATGTGTGGATGTTGCTGCATTATGTAAAGCTATTAGAAAAGTTTTTTTACATTCTAGACTGGGGTGCATTGAGACTGTCTGTAATTTTAAAGGATGACTCAACTGTAAAAGGTTGAGAAACACTGCTTTAGAGTAGTAGTAAAGCTATATTGTTTTTAGCTTGACACATTGAGCAACATCAAATAATCTTTCCCCAACTAACCCCAGCCACTATTTGGTTAATTATTTGGTAAAATTCTTAGCCCACTTGCCCCCCCGTATTTGCAGCTTACAACATTAGTGTAGTGTGGTGGATGTAAACACTTCAATAATAACAAGGTATCCTCATAAGATGTGCAACATCACTTGCAGAGCAACACACAGGAGAAACAGCCCAAGGACAGAAAGTGCCGGCATTGGTGCAGCCCACACGTCTTGGCCTGCAGAGTGCCCATGCTCCAGGTGGGGATGTCACGCAGGAGGGGGTTGGGCAGAACCTTCAGAACTTGGGATTGGCACTGTGGCTTCAAGTTCTTCCTGGTGGAGGCTGCCAGATACCATAAAACTGTGATGATCTGCAAGGCAACACGATCAAAGTGCAAAATAAAATCAACACATATAGATATAAGGTGCAGAAAAAAATCAAACAAAAGAGCAATATATATAAGGTGGCGATAACGTACCCTTTATGGTTCCATAGGGTTTTGTATATCAACCTTCTCTGTCGGCAGCCTCCTCTATCACAGTGCGGACCAGATACTAGACATTTAGATTCTTTCCTGGATGCCCTTTTTCTTTCTTCACCCATTCCCCTGACCAGGGCATATGGACCAAACTGATGCGGTCTGTTTTTCATCCTAGGGCTGTTTCTCCTGTGTACTCCCCTGCAAGTGATGTCCCACATCTTGTGAGTAGGATGCCTTATTATTAAGTGTTTACATTCACCACCTTACCCTATGGTTTTTGCACTGTGTCTTTCTCTCCTCTCTCGTTTTGCTCACACAGATGGAGTTTCCCCTCCGTAGTATGCAGCAGCAAATCCTGTCTTAGTGCTAGCTTTGAATGGCTAGTCCTGGGCTACCCACATTTGTTGATCTATAGTGACCAATGTTTACATTGGGTTTTGATTCATTCTTCATTACCATTATTTTGCATTCAATCGTATTTACATGTCAGTAAGGCTTGGTTTGAGTGCTGTGTAGCCAGACGCCTCAAGGTGCTGAGGTGGCTGTCTTGGCAGTTTGCAACTTTCAATGCTGCTGGTGCATGCTGTCCCAGCGCTGCATCCTTGAACTTCTGGTCCTCATAGGACAGAGTTCACAGTGGACAGTGCAGTCTGGAGACAGTCTGTTAGCCTGGAGAAAGGAGGGGTAGAAGGATAAGGAAGCAGGGGAGTGCCTTACCATCCTAGGTTATAGGGTTAGGTGTTTCTATGGATGCACACGGTGTTTGGGATGACACAGTTCTAGTCCATGCATGGACCGTGCATAGGATGCTGCAAGAGAAAGGAGCCACTCTGAAACAGAAAACCTAGGTCCAGTGGTTAATGGCACCAGCTTAAACTGGAACATAGGCAAGGATTAAACGATAAAGAAGCTTCATACTCAGTAAGAGAGTAAATCAGCTGCTGAAAGTTCTTAAAAAAGCTGAATGTGTAATATCTCTTTAAGCGTAATGACCAGTGGCAGCCCCCCCGCTGTTTGCCGGCACTTAGCCCCATTGTGGCGGGTGGCAGGCAGCATAGTGCTCCGAGTCCTCTCCTCCATGGCGGCTTCCAGCTCCTCCCCTCCTCCTCCTAGGCGTCCAATAGGCTTGCCTGCCATTTCAGCCAATCAGGTGACCAGTGCCAAAACCTGCTTCCTGATTGGCCGGGAGGAGGATCAGTGTTACAACAGCGAATATTGATTCGCTGTTGTAACACACCTGGGTGGGCTCAGACTCTCTGCGACCTGAGCCCACCCTATATTGAAGCCTATTAGAGCCTCTGGCTCTAATCGGTGCTTAAAAAAAAAGCCCCCCTTATTGGAATCCATGCGCCGGTGTCCTGAAAGGGCAGTAAGGCTTGGTTTGAGTGCTGTGTAGCCAGACGCCTCAAGGTGCTGAGGTGGCTGTCTTGGCAGTTTGCAACTTTCAATGCTGCTGGTGCATGCTGTCCCAGCGCTGGAATCCATGCGCCGGTGTCCTGAGAGGGGCCGGATGCATGGAAAGGGGAGGCGGCGATGGACGGGTGGAGGGGGGGGAGGCACCTGTGCGTCCTTAATGGACGGGCCATCCCTGGTAATCCCTGGTAATGAGCATGCTTTAAACAGCCCATAGGTAGTTCACACAAATATTTACAGATTCCCCACCTGTCCTGGCAGACTGCTAGCCTGGACCTAATATGAAATGCCTGCAGCGGTGTACACTGACAGGGGGTTCTCTGTGCCGCATCCACTGAACTGTGTGGAGCTTAGTTCTGTTCACCCAGCAGTCAGCAGACCACAGGGCACCACATGCACAAATACGTATACACAAATGTTTGGAATAGAAGGACTGCAGGAGGTCATTTTACTTTGCTGAACTGACAACCTGTCAGTGATGCAACTAACAAATGCTACAGGCAGATTCTCTTTTTTTTTTTCTTAAGTCAAAACAGGCTGAAAAATTGAAAATAATACCTTGAACGCAGATACATACCTGATACCAGTGAAATGTCACCTGGTTCACACTCTGTAGAGGAAGGGTTATTATTAGTTGTATAACAAAGGTTTCACCCTAAAGTGAAACATCCCTCCTCACTCCAATGTTTTTTTTTTTTTCTTCCCCCCTTACCTGGTTTCCTGGGTTATCCTAAAAAACACTTCCACCGAATCCAGTACTTTCTGGATTTTGCTGCTATATTCTTTGCTTACAACATTGGGGGGTACCTGTGTCATTCAGGTACTTGCACCTGGCCCCCTGATGACACGTGGCTGCACATGTGTATTGTGTTTTAGTTTGCCCCAAAAGCCTCCTGGGATGAGTGACGTATCATTGGAGGCTTCAGGTAGCTGGGGATGTCATAGTCGCCTAGGCAAAAAAGGCAGAAGTGCAGACTGCAGTCCCCAAAAAAATTTGGTATTTGTGATTTCTTTAAAGGCTAAGTTCACCTTTATGAAAAAAAATAATAAATGCTCATATTTTTGCAGAAAGAAAATGTGCATTTATTTATTTATTTTCAGCAGGAGCATGGATAGCATTGCATCACGTTTAATAGATCATGGGTGCAATGTGGACTTCTGAAGACATGTCCTCCTGCTTTCAACCCATGCCTCTGTATGGGGTTTCTGTTTGTAACCCGGAGGACACGTCAGTAGACTACGAGAGCGCTCATCAGCTCCCCTGCAGCTCATTGAAACTACAAATCCATCTGCCGCGGTGGAAGACAGTACTTGTAGTTTGTTCATTCACAGCAAACTGTGAATGAATGACATGGCTGTGTGGGCAGAGCCCTGCACCACCGCACTCTTCAAAAAATGACAGCGAGTACGGGGAGAAGAACCTCCGCCCGCTGTCACAGGGTGAGGGGAATTGGGGGAAAGGCGGCAGAAGCTGGAACATGTTACATGTTCCACCCTAAATACAGGTAAAACATGTAACATATTCTGAAGGTGAACTGATCCTTTAAAAGGGGTAGCGGAGCAATATTGTTTAACCTCAGTCCTTAGCGCCGAGGGACCGCATATTTGCGTTAATTGCCCCCAATACACCTGTGCCGAGAGCGTGCACACTGAGGTTTTTGGACCACATGACAGCCAATCACGCCTCCTGTTGTCATAAACCTTTTACAGGGCCGGGAGTTACCGTCACTTTACCGAATACGATCGGGAGTTTTTGAACCACGTGACCGCAGTGACAGCCAATCACGGCGTTCACGTACAAAAAATTTTAAAGGGCCAGAGATGCCGGCGCCAAGAGGTTAAATAGGAAAAAAAAGGGGGGTAAAGCCCGCTATAAGTATATTTCAAATCAAAACACTTCCCCCCCCCCCCTCATTTTGGATAGAATGGGGAAGGATAAAAACTCCTGTCATGTTTTACTGCTATTTAGTACCAGTAAAAATCTGGCAAAGGTTCTAACTCTTACCCATTGTATTCAAAACTAAGAAAAAAGTTTTGGCTGAAAATGAATTGTAATTATTTTTCTTTTAGAAACGTTTGTGTGAATGTAATTAACATTTTGTTAACTATTCGTTTTATTAAAGCAGTATTTCCTCTACCTTTTTCTAGTCCGGGCGCCCTTGAAAAGTATTTTTAGTCTTGAGGCACCCCAGTCTATGGCTTGGTTCACAGTACTGCGTGTTGCAGAGCTCGCACAAAATTGCACTCGTTCCCGACACTCAGATAAATGCTCTGTTTTTACAGTGCCATTAGTTCTTTCATACTCATATTAGTGCACAATTTACGCAACATGTGCTTCCCGCTTAGTAATTCTGTACAAAGATCCACATTGTCAACGGGACAAAAACTAAAAAGGAAGTCTCCTCAATCTGGCACAGAAAAAGTTTAAACAAAGCTAAAAAAAAAACAAAAAAAAAGTTTTGGCTAGGGACACATAAATGCACGAACATACTAATGAAAGTTTATATCTTATTGATCCTTGTAGACTACACAGTATTAATACTGTTTGTCCCATGCTAGATAAACTTTATCTGTGAATAGTCAGAGCCAGGCTGAGTTGATATCTGTATTGGTGCTTCCAAAAGCAACTGGAAACATTGTGTGTTATCAGACAGATGTACACAAGGCTCAGATATTGGGCTATAGTTCTCACACATGAGTCTGGATGTATTCCTAATGTCAGCCTACGTGAGAAACAAGAAATAGAGCAATTCCTAGCCACTGAGGTCCAGAATCAGTCCGCTATCAGAATCAAGACAACATATGGTTAAACCTTTTTATGGCTCTAATTCTCTTTAGGGTCACAGGAGTACATTTACCGTTGTACTCTTGTGACCCAGAGTCAGCAGATAGTGGGCTATTACATATACCAATATAGCAAGAATTTCAAAAAATAACTTCACAGTGGGAGGCGTCCATTACTGGTTTGTGGGCTTATCCTTTGGCCTGCCAGCCTCAGGCAGGATCTTATCTAAGGTGCTTTTAGGTGCCTAGTAGTAGTTGTGCTACATACCAGGAATATAAAGATACATCATTACCTTGGCAACCTTTTTGCTACTGGTTCTAGGAAGATATTGAGAGGCAAGCATTCAGACCTTGTCCTACTTTGGCTGGTTAGTTAACGAATGTCTCAGGATCATAGGGACAACAGTGTTGGCTATTCCTATAGTCAAGTGGGCCCAGTGAAACTTTTCCAGATAGGGTTCCTAGAACAATGGAACACTACGGAATCAATCATTTAGGATCATGTGCCTGTAGAGGTGGACCATGGGTTTGAACATCATGAGATGCTTACCTTTCACATGTAACTCCAGGGTGTCATTAAGACAGGTGCCAGTCTGACGGGATGGGGTGCCCAGTGTCTCGGAAGGTCAATTCAGGGCTGTTAATACTCAGCTAAAAGTTATGTTTTGAATAACCTAAAGCCCCGTACACATGGCAAAATGTCGGGAGACATTTGCCAGTTAAAAAAAAAAACGGGCGAAATTCTGCCCGTGTGTATGTCTGTCTGGCCAGCTTCTGTCGGGTGTGCATGGTGGAAAACCAGCATCCGACGGACTCCCGATCAGTGCTTTCAGCCAATGGCCCACCTGTCAGAACACAACAGCTCAGCGGGGGAGATCGCTGGACTAACTTTGCATGGTTCATACAGCGGCTCCGACCGGATCTGACATTCTTTTTTTGTGTAACCCAGCGGGTTGTAGTGTATACCCTGCTTTAATTTGAGGGCCATGTCTTGCACCCTCTGTGGTCTTACTGAGAATGAACAACACAAGCACAGTATGTGAAGAGAGAAGGGAATAAGGAGCCGCTCATTACTCAGAGAGGTTAGGTCAGGCTTTAAAACATCCCGTCGACTTACCTTCCGGGGTCCTTAAATACAGAAGTGGATTTTCTGTCTCCCAACACTCTAGATAAAAAGGAATGAACCCTTTCAAAGTTGGTGTTTTTCCCATATTAGACAGAGACATATACTGTAGGACCAGTGATGGATTCCTTTGCACCTCCTCGTAACAGCAAGCATCCTGTGTTTTATTCCAAGTACCTACAGTACTATGCAAAAGTTTTATGCAGGTGAAACAAAAAAATGTTTTCAAAAACACATATTTTAATCATTTATTTTTATCAATTTACAAAAATACAAAGTGAGCGAACAGAAGAAAATCTAAATCAAATTAATACTTGGTGCGACCGCCCTTTGGGTTCAAACCAGCAACAGTTCTTACACTTGCACACTTTGTACACTTGCACAAAGTCATGGATTTGTAGGATTAGAGTTAGGTGTACGATTAACCAATTATACCAAGCAGGTACTAATGATCATCAATTTCATATGTAGGTTAAAACATGGTCATTAACTGAAACAGAAACATCTGTGTAGGAGGCTTAAAACTGGGTGAGGAACAGCCAAACTTTGCTACTAAGGTGAGGTTGTGGAAGACAGTTTCATGTCACAGGTCATACACCATGACAAGACTGAGCACAGCAACAAAACACAAGGTGGTTATACTGCATCAGGAAGGTCTCTCCCAGACAAAGATTTCAAGGCATGCTGTTCAAGCACAAAGAACTGGGTGTAAACACAGTGGTCATCCAGGGAAACAGAATGCAGCAGATGAAAGACACATCATGCTTACTTCCCATCAGAAGATGTCTAGCAGAGCAATTAGCACAGAACTAGCACAAACCAGTGGGGTCCAGGTACACCCATCTACTGTCTGGAGAAGTCTGGCCAGAAGTGATCTTCACAGAAGAATTACACCAAAAAGCCATACCACCGATATGGAAACAAGGCTAAGCAACTCAACTATGCATGAGAACATAGGAACCCCAGGTCTAGAAAAATGGCAGCAGGTGGTCTGGACTGAGGTGTAAGGGCTGTACAATAATGAGTGTCTGCAGGAAAAAGCGAAGCATGGTGGAGATTCCTTGCAAGTTCAGGGCTGCATTTCTGCAAATGGAGTTGAAGTGGCGATTTGATCAGGATCAATGGTGTCTTCAATGCTGAGAAATACAGACAGATACCTATCCATCATAACATACCATCAGAGAGGCGTGTGATTGGCCCCAACATTATTCGGCAATAGGGCAACAACCCCAAACATACAGCCAATGTCATTAAGAAATATATTCCGCATAACGAAGAACAAGGGGTCCTGAAGTGATGGTTTGCCCCCCCCCCCCCCCAAGTCCTGATCCCAACATCATTGAGTCTGTCTGGGATTACATGAAGAGACAGAAGGATTTGAGGCAGCCTACATACACAGAAGATCTGTGGTTAGTTCTCCAAGATGTTTAGAACAACCTACCTGCCGAGTTCCTTCAAAAACTGCAAGTGCAAGTGTACCTAGAAGAACTGATGCTGTTTTGAAGCCAAATATTGATTTGATTTGGATTTTTCTATTTTCTGAAAGTATTCTTAATTTACAGCATTTTCTTATCGTACATCACGGGACACAGAGCCATAGTAGTTACTATGTGGGTTATAGGCCACCTTCAGGTGATGGACACTGGCACACCCTAAGACAGGAAGTCCACTTCCTATATAACACCTCCCACTACTGGGAGTACCTCAGTTTTTTCGCCAGTGTCTAAGGTGTTGGTCACGAGTAAAGATGTGCTGTGCTGAGCTCCACTGGAGAAATCCTTGTTGGAGCTAGCTATGCAGCCGGATCCATTCAAAGTGTCTTTTAGGCCGAATTGAATGGTACCCGGGCCTCATGTCCGAAGAAACAAGATTTTGCCTGTAACGCTTCTCTTTTTAGACAGCTGGACCCCGGGATCCAGTACTTTGGTATTTTCAGCCATAAAGTTTTACTGGCGGGGTGCTATTACGGGTCCAGGAGTGTGGGTTCCCAGAGGGTCCCCGGCTCCTGAAGGTTAGTTAGCGGAACCCACCATGAAGGGTGAAGATTGGGTCTGTTGGTTTTACCACAGAAAACCCTGCGGCGGGAAAGGTAAGTGGAGTTTTTCTAAGGAATTTTACATTTTCTTATGAAATGTCTCTTTTTTAAAAAAAACGTAAATGTTGTCATGCCTAAGAGTCACCACTGGGGGCTGTATAGAGCAGGTACCGTCTCATGCTTTCCTCAGAGATCATGCTGTGTCAGGAAGCAGCAGGCTTTTTCCTCCGGCTAGCAGGCAGACCTCCGCTAAATTTGGGGGGGTTTTTCCACCAGACACCCCCCACCTGGACAAAGCTCTCCCCCTCTGCCTGTTAAGGGAAAAGCTTAAAACGATCGGCATGCCGCTTCCTTTTCCTACCCACCACAAGCAGTGGATGCAATTCCTCAGGTAGTGCCTCTGCTTTTGTGCATCGGGCTATAGTCAGAAGGGGGGGCTAGAAACACCCCAAAAAAGGGATCAAGAAGGACTTCTTCAGCCGTAAAAAAGCCTAGAACCATCTCTAAAAAAATGGCATCCTCCCCTAAGAGTTCTGAGGTGGCTGGTCAGAGTGAGCCATCAGGGCCGTCAGGTGTTGCAACTGCTTTCAACACTGCAGCCCCTGTCTATATTACTGAAGAGGTTTTTTTCTCAACCATATTAGGTTTGGAGCAGAAAATTGATGCTTTAATCACTTTCATGGCGATAGGTTCCCTTCCATTGCCCAGGACCCTCAAACTGAGGGTGGGAGATAATTAATTTCTCTCAGTGGACCAGGAAGAGGCTGATGACTCCTCTTCTGAACAGTCAAATACGGAAGGATCGGGTTCACAATCTGAAAGATTGATGGTACAATCCCTTACTGAATTGGTCCGCTCCACATTCATGCTGCCATTAGCTGAGTCAGTTGATGAGCTCACTTCTTGTTTGGGTTCGCTAAAGCCTTCCCAAGCTATTCATGCTTTTCCTATCCATTCATTGCTGAGAAAGCTTATGTATTCTGAGTGGGATCACCCAGATAAACTGTTTTTTCCTCCAAAAAGGTTTTCAACACTTTATCCTATGGAGGAAGAATTTAAGAAGAAATGGGGGATGCCAGCAATTGATGCTGCTATATCCTCTCTGGATAAAAATTTGACTTGTCCGGTAGACAATGCTCAAATGCTGAAGGATCCAACGGATAAGAAGTTGGAATTCCTATTAAAAAAATATTTTTCTCTGGCAGGTTCAGTGACTCAGCCTGCACTGGCAGCAATCAATGTATGTTAATCCTTAAGAGACCAGTTTAAACAGGTGCTCAAGATTATTCCTGATCAGCAGGCCCAAGATTTGGCCGGGATACCAGGGGCGTTATGTTTTGCAATAGACGCTATGAGAGATTCTGTTCTCCAGCCCTCACGACTTACGCTTGGGCTGGTGCATATGCGTAGAGTACTATGGTTGAAAAACTGGTCAGCCGAAGCACCATGCAAAAAGCTCCTGGCTAGTTTTCCATTTTGCGGTGAACTGCTGTTCGGCGATGATCTGGATAAATACATCCAAAGAATTTCTAATGGGAAAAGTTCCCTTTTGCCAGTTAAGAAAAGGAGTAAGCATTTTTCCTTTAAACAAGCTTTTTCTCCAGTACCAGGGGCATCATCCTCCAAGCAGTCACAACGGCCTCCACCGTCAGGTTCAAGAGGTAAACCTCAGGGTCAACCCCAGGGACAAAAGAGGCCCTGGGGAAGGAAACCTACAAAGCAAAATAATAAAACCTCCTTATGAAGGGGCACCCCTGCTCGCTCGAGTGGGGGGAAGACTTCTGCAGTTCTCAAGGGTCTGGCAGGAAGAATGTCGAAACAAATGGATGGCTTCCTCACTAACTCTATGGTTATTGAGGAAGGGTCCCGTCTCCTCGTTTTCTCAGATCAAATGTTCCCAAAGATCCAGAGAAAAAGAAGTCTCTCTTTCAAGCTTTGGACCATCTTTTGTCTCAAAGGGTGATATCAGTGGTCCCCATGGAAGAGCAGGGATTAGGGTTTTATTCAAACCTTTTCACGGTGCCAAAACCAAAACGGGGATGTCATACCCATTCTAGGTCTCAAAGATCTAAACTGGTTTTTGAATATCCGCTCTTTTCGCATGGAGTCAATCCAATAAGTAGTCTCCATTCTACAAGGTGGAGAACTTCTAGCGTCAGTCAACATCAAGGATGCTTATGTCCATGTACCTATTTTTCCGGATCACCAGAAATATCTATGATTCGAGATAGAAAATCTTAATTTTCAGTTTGTAGCTCTGCCTTCCGGTCTAGCTACTGCACCTCGAGGGTTTACAAAGGTCCTGGCTCCCCCTTTAGCCAGATTAAGGGCTCAAGGTATAACGATTCTAGCTTACTTAGACGATCTGCTCTGGATAGACCAGTTGGTAGCCCTCTTAGACCAAAGTTTGGTCAACACAGTCAGCTACCTGGAATACCTAGGTTGGATTTTCAAACTATAGAAATCTTCCTTAAAACCATCAAGGAAATTGGAATACTAGGGTCTGATCATAGATACAGCTCAGAAAAGGGTGTTCTTGACCAAGGCAAAGATCAGTTCCATAAGGGAAATGATTCGGGTGGTCAAAGCAAAGAAGAATCCTTCTATTCGACATTGCATGAGATTGTTGGGAAAGATGGTAGCTTCATTTGAGGCTGTTCCTTATGCTCAATTTCACTCGAGGCTGCTGCAAAACAGTATCCTATCGACTTGGAACAGGGAGATCCAAGCTCTAGACTTCCCAATGTGTTTATCCCCAAGCCTCAGTTGGTGGTTGATAGCCAAGAATCTGCAGAAAGGAAAATCCTTCCTACCAGTTACCCGGAAGGTGTTAACAACAGATGCCAGCCTTCTGGGCTGAGGAGCAGTCCTGGAAGAAGCGTCTGTCCAAGGGAAATGCTCCAAATCAGAAATTACCTTGCCCATCAATATTCTAGAGATTCAGGCAGCATGCCTGGCCCTGAAGGCCTGGACGCTCAGATTATGGAATTGTCCTGTCATGATCCAATCCGACAATGCCACAGCAGTGGCCTATATCAATCACCAAGGAGGCATGAGAAGTCGTGCGGCCCAGAGAGAGGTGAATCATATCCT
Organism: Aquarana catesbeiana; assembly: GCF_042186555.1. Classification (NCBI taxonomy): domain Eukaryota; kingdom Metazoa; phylum Chordata; class Amphibia; order Anura; family Ranidae; genus Aquarana; species Aquarana catesbeiana. The sequence goes on along the minus strand of NC_133326.1, from coordinate 625,317,566 downwards.
AACGGGCAGAAAACAACATACGTTGCCTATCGGCAGTCTTCATTCCAGGAATAGAGAATTGGCAGCCAGACTACATGAGTCGCCAGCAGTTGTTCCCAGGAGAATGGTCTATTCACCCCAACATTTCTCTGGCAATATGTCAAAAATGGGGAATTCCGGACGTGGATCTGTTTGCGTCCAGGTTCAACAAAAAGATTGTCAATTTTGTGTCAAAGACAAAGGATCCGCTTGGTGTTCCCATGGAATCAAGTTTCACTGATTTATGCGTTTCCTCCTGTTCTGTTGCTTCCACGACTTCTTCGCAAGATCAAGCAGGAAGGGAAGGTGGTGATTCTTGTGGCCTCAGCTTGGCCCAGGAGATCTTGATATGCAGAAATCATAAAGATGGCGGTAGGGGCCCCGTGGCCCCTACTGCCAAGGCCAGACCTTCTCTTGCAAGGTCCATTATTCCATCCTACTTTACAAACGCTAAATTTAACGGTTTGGCTATTGAAACCCACATTCAGAAGAAGTGTGGGCTGTCAGGTTCAGTGGTGTCTACTCTGGTTAATGCAAGGAAGCCTGCCTCCAGAGTCATTTATTATAGAGTCTGGAAGGCATATGTCTCCTGGTATGAATCCAGGGGTTGGCACCCCAGGAAGTATGTCATAGGTAGAATCCTTGGCTTTCTACAGATGGGATTAGAAATTAAGCTTAAAGGGGTTGTAAAGGTAAAAATTTTTTCACCTTAATGCATTCTATGCATTAAGGTGAAAAAACTTCTGACAGAACCGCCGCCCCCAGGCCCCCCGTTTTACTTACCTGACGCCTCGAAAGTCAGCTTCGCGTTCCCGACATCTGTTCCTCCGCTCACCCTGGCCGCTGATTGGCTGCAGTGGATGGATTGAAAGCAGCGCAGCCATTGGCTCGCGCTGCTGTCAATCACATCCGATGACGCGGCGCGCCGGGGGGCGGGGCCGAGTGATACAGCGAGCGGCTATAGCCGCCGGCTGTATCACGGGAGCGCGCCCGCAAGCACTCACCACCGTGCGAGGGAGCTCGCATTAAGGTGGTGAATGCTTGCGGGGAGGAGCTGAAACAGCCGCCGAGGGACCCCAGAAGACCAGGTTCGGGGCCACTCTGTGCAGAACGAGCTGCACAGTGAAGGTAAGTATAACATGTTTGTTATTTTTAAAAAAAAAAAAAAACACCTTTACAAACGCTTTAAGTACTATCAAGGGCCAGGTTTCAGCTTTATCGGTATTATTTCAGCAACCACGTGCTTCGCACTCTTTGGTTCGTAGCTTTATTCGAGGGGTAAAGCAACTGAATCCTCCAGTTAAGTCTCCTCTGAACCCTTGGGACTTAAATTTAGTCCTGTCGGTATTACAGAAACAGCCAGCCTTTTGAGCCAACACGACATATTCCCTTGGTCCTTTTGACAAGGAAACAAATTTTTTGGTATCTTCTGTAAGAAGGGTATCAGAGTTGGCTGCTCTTTCTTGTAATAGTCATATTTAATTATGCACAAGGATAATGTTGTATTACGACCTCATCCTAATTTTCTATCAAAGGTAATATCAGGTTTTCATTTAAACCAGGATATTGTTCTACCTTCATTTTTCCAAGAACCCTGTTCTGCGGAAGAAAAGTCATTACATTCACTTGATGTGGTGAGAGCAGTCAAGGTCTACTTGAAGGCAACTGCTCAGATTCGAAAAACGGATGTTTTGTTTGTGTTGCCTGAAGGTCCTAAGAGAGGACAGGCAGCATCGGAATCTACTATTTCTAAATGGATTCATCAAGTAATTGTTCAAGCTTATGGTTTAAAGAGAAAAGTTCCACCTTTTCATATTAAAGCGCACTCCACCAGGGCTGTTAGTACTTCCTGGGCAGTGCATCACCAAGCCTCCATGGCTCAAATCTGCAAGGCCGCAACTTGGTCTTCAGTTCATACATTTACCAGATTCTATCAAGTAGATGTAAAAGGTCATGAGAATATATATCGCCTTTGGGCGCAGTGTACTGTAGGCGGCAGTATAAGTCCTCTGGTCTGTTCCTGCCCTACTTTGGCTGTGTCTTCCTCCCTTCAGTTGGCATCGCTATGGGACATCCCACATAGTAACTTCTATGGCTCTGTGTCCTGTGATGTGCGATAAGAAAATAGGATTTTTATACCTGTAAAATCCTTTTTTTTAAGTACATCACGGGCCACAGAGGTCCCTCCCTTCTTTCTGGTATACACGTGTATTGCTTTGCTACAAAAACTGAGGTACCCCCAGTAGTGGGAGAGGTTATATAGGGAGTGGACTTCCTTTCTTAGGGTGTGCCAGTGTCCATCACCTGAAGGTGGCCTATAACCCACATAGTAACTACTATGGCTCTGTGTCCGTGATGTACTTCAAAGAAAAGGATTTTACAGGTAAGCTGTTATAAAAATCCTATTTTTTCACCCCTGCCTAAAACTTTTACACAGTAGTGTATGCCAACAGTTGCAGTACATGACATTTTAATTAGGCATATACCTTTCCTCAAAAGATGGTGATCTTCAGATTCCTGAAGAGACTAATTGGAAGTTTGAGTTATAGCTGTGTTTCCCCTTTGGCTTAAATGCCTCTAGTTTCCTCTGTTGAAACTCCTCAATGTAAAATACCAAGCCGCTACCAGTGACTCTGAATCTACTAAAAAAGGGTTGAATTTGCCATCCATGGCATGGACATTCAGAGGAGGAAGTTGGAGAATGTAGGATGCTCAGCCAAAATCATTGATACCCTTCTTCTCTAGGGAGCCTTCCATAAACCATGCAAACTGCAGGGTGTAGACAGTCTTCCAAACTCCCTAAAGAATCAGGGTTTTCAGCAGAGTCCCTTGGTACACACAATGTCCTAGAATTTCTCCAGTCAGTCAATTAAAATTGCTGTAGGCTCTAACATTGAAGAAGGTCTACGTGAATAGCAATAATATCAGCTAGAATCTTTTGAACTGAGAACTCGGTACAGAGGCCTCCATCACCTACTACCCAGCTAGTATAGTCCTCTGACCAGTTTTCCCTTTTGGGTGCAAGGTTTGCCCCATAAAATGAGAGGCTGTGCTACCCACTTACTAAGATGCTTAGGCAGGTGGATCACAGGCATTGAACTTGGGTAAAATTCTGAACCAGTACAATCAATCAAACAGTCAATCAGTGCAGACCCCCCCTGTCAGGAGAGCAGCCGATCGGCTCTCCTCTACTCACACCTGTCAGCGTGAGTGGAGGAAAAGCCAATATATGGCTCTTCCTGTTTACACTGTGATCAGCTGTGATTGGACACAGCTGATCACATGGTAAAAAGCCTCCGTCAGAGGCTCTTTACCTTGATCGGAGATGTGGTGTGTCAGACTGACGCACCACACCACCGATCCCCACGCTGTGCGCCCCCGTGCGCGCACTAGAGGCTTAGCCTGCATGACGCCATACAACGTTCAGTCAGGATATCTTAACCACTTTGCGCATGTCATATTGCTATATGGCGGGTGGGAAGTGGTTAATGAATCTTAATGCAAAAAAACACAATATACAACCCAATTGTTTGTTGAAATATAAAAGAAGATGTTACGCAGAGTGAATAGATACCTAACATGTCATGCTTTAAAATTGCACATGCTTGTGGAATGGTGACAAACTACCATACTTAAAAATTTCCTCCGATCTCTCCTCTACCCTTAAATTATCAAATTTAAAAAAAAGGCATTGATCTGATGCTTAAAAAAATTGCTTACATCCTCCCTATACTGGAAGTGACGCCATGACATCACTCCGGTCCTCCTAGATCATAAAGGTGAGGAGAGACCCGTGAGCACGGTAAACCTGAGAAACAGTGGCAAACAGTGGGAGGTGGGGGAACGACGCCTTTTGCTGCTTCTAAAAGTGATCCAGCAGCTCATCAGCCGCTTGGATTACTTTTTAGCAGAAACAGAATCGCCTGCTGAAAAAGAAAATAACGGGGTTATGGCTGATAGCTTCAGCTATAGCCCCGGTAAACCACTCCAAATCCGTCATTTATATATATGTATTGCGGTCTTGAATCCTGCAGCAACTGCTCAAAGATCCCAATGGTGTTATAGTTTGCCCTAACACCTGTCACAGTCACTTATACTAAACAGTTTGGCTGCATGTGCATACAGGGGAAAAAAATGGTAAACGATAATGTGCAAAATAAAATACAGGTACAAGGAATTAATATACTGAATATGGTCGTTGCATGTATTAAAGAATAAGTGCACTGTGCACTATAAAACAAAACTGAACCTATTTTTTTTGCCCTCCCCTTTCTTGACCTAAACTACACAACCTCCTTCCCCCAGATGTATACTTACCTCTATATAGTAAAATTTCTATTTGAAATTAATTTTCATCATCCAGTAAAATGAATATGATTTACTACAGCAAAGTGGACAAATGTGAAGGGCCCCATCACAGAGAATTTGCCAAACAGTGGTGTAGAGATCATCCAGATAGGAGATTGCCTTCATGTAAACAGATTCCAGAGTGGTTGAAGATGTAATCAGGGAGGTTAGTCAATCAGCACATGAATTAGTAACAGGAAGCAGATACAGAATAAAAGCAAGAAACAATGGTTTATAAACTGCACAGGTCACAGTGACAGTCCTGGAGTATTGCAGACTGACCTGATTATAAAATGTAAATCCATAAGTTTGTAGAGCGCAATCAGCAATTGTGATGAAAATTGTATTATTGATGGAATTTGATTTAAAAAATATCCTAAATATATATACAGTACATAAAGGATCATTCAGAGAAGATACATTTGCAGCTTTGTGCAGAAAGCGACATCTGAGGCTCGGTTCACACCTAAGACGGATCCGTCTCACAGCAGGGGACCGGTGCGTGCTGGTTCACCGTTTCAGGTCCGATTTCAGCCTGAATTTTGGGCTGAATTCTCACCTGAAACAGACCAAAAGATGCACCGGACCTGCTGTGGAGATATGTGAGCTGGCTCCATAGAGAGCCGGTCAAAATCTCCTGCTATTGCAAATTGGATTGGATCTCTGTCTTATGTCTCGGTAACTTGCTGCTCACCTGCTGCTGACCTTGGCTATCCTATCCCTGTGACCACGCTGCTGTTCCCAGCTATGCTCTCACATCTGGTTCAAGTGCCTATCCGGCTGTTATCTGTATCAGCTCTGCTCATCACAGCGAGTTCCCAGCTAGGAGCTCTGACAAGCCTTGCATCTGAACCTGCAGCCTGTGTTGACTGGAGTGCTCCTTTAACTTCAACTGGATCAGCTACCGTTCCTGTCCTGATGTTCTGCCAGCCTGCCAGGGTCTTCATCCCCTGCTGCAAGCATTCCTATCAACATCTGCCAGCACTCGTGTTCCTCCTGTCCCTTGGTACCCTCTGTTCCACCTTCAGTGGGACCTGGGCTGGAGATACAAGAGAGGTCAACCTCGTCATTTCAGTCTCCGATTTGGTACCTGAAAGAATGCCTCTCTTCCAGGCATCTAAAAAGATCATTGGTGTCCAGGCCCTGGCAAGTGTTACTATACCTGGAACTATCTAGGCACCATTAAATGGAAGGTCAATCAACTACAGTTTAAGGGACCCCTAGCAACCTCTGGAAGAACCCTGGTTGAGAGTGACTGCTCTATATTGTTCAGCTAAGTGGTATCTTAAGGGTTCAAAATCAGTTCAATAAAAAAGCAATGCTCCAGATCTGGAACATGAGGGGTCCCTATGTATTATGAGCTTTGTAGACTGCAAGGAGGTGCATGTCTGAGTTCTTAAAGGGGCCACACCCATTTTTCTAATGTTCCATACATCATCACTGATAAGATCTTAAAAAGAATACCACCAACAACATCACCAAAGTGGTGGTTGGATTGATCCCCTGGTGAGAAGGCATATTTTGACCCAATTGTGTGCAGGTTAAAAGCTGAAGATGAGCGCATAGACACAACGGTGGTGAGAGTCACTGAGCACAGTTTTATGAATTGCATATGATAATATATGCTCTAGCACATGTGGGGGAAAGTGGATGATTTAAGAGATTTATTATGTATATAAGAACATTTTTTAAATTCACTTTATTTATGCTATTTCAATAGTAATTTTCACACGATAAGGATTGATTTTTGAGGAAATACAAGTTTATGTTTGCAGCCACAAATTTTTTTTATTTTATTTTTTTGTATATCCACAAGCTTTTTATTCCTATTTTTGTACTTACACATATTTAACTGCTTGCCGCCCGCCCACCGTCAAATGATGGAGGGGCAGTGCGGCTCTCGTTCTGGGACAACGTTATATGAACGGCCGCTCTTGCACGGGGGCACGCAGCGCGGTGATCGCGGCCGCGCCGTGTTGCTAGGACACGGCGCAGCCCCGATCTCTGTAAAGAGCCGCGACTGCGGCTCTTTAACCATGTGACCGGCTGTGTCCAATCACAGCCGGTCACATGTAAACACGGAAATGCCGGTAATCATCTCTCATCGCCTCACACTGACAGAGTGTGTGGCGAGGAGAGACGATCAGCGGCATCTCCTCGCAAGGGACATCCAGACATGTAATCAGTGCCAGCAATCAGTGCCTACCAGTGCCAGCAATCAGTACCCACAAGTGCCACCAATCAGTGCCCATTAGTGATGCCAGTCAGTGCTGGCTATCAGTGCCGCCTATCAGTGCTGCCCAACAATGCCTATCATTGCTGCCCATCAGTGCCGCCTATCCGTGCCATCTATCTGTGCCCACCAGTGACGTCTATCAGTGCCCATCAGTGCCACCTACCAGTGCCTATTAGTGCCACCTATCAGTGCCCATAAGTGCAGCATATTAGTGTCTCCTCATCAGTGCCACCTAATCAATGCCCATAAGTGCCGCCTCATCAGTGCAGCCTATCAGTGCCGCCTCATCAGTGCACATCAGTGAAGGAGAAAAACTACTTATTTACAAAATATACTGACAGAAACTAATAAAAACGTTTTTTATTTTTCAAAATTTTCGGTCTTTTCTTTTTTTGTAAAAAATAAAAAAACAGCAGTGATTAAATTCCACCAAAAGAAAGCTCTAGTTGTGTGAAGAAAATGATAAAAATTTCATATGGTTACAGTGTAGCATGACCATGCAATTGTCATTCAAAGTGTGACAATGCTGAAAGTTGAAAATTGGCATAGGCAGGAAGGGGGTGAAAGTGCCCTGTAGTGGTTAATTAGGTTGTGATACACCATTACACATATCTATTATTGGGTAGTGCGGGAGTGTCACTTTAAAGTAGAGGAAGTATGTCTATAAGCTCTAAGGAGCAGGGCCCTCTGATACCTACTGTATTAAAGTGTATTGTATTTGTACTGTCTACCCTCAAGTTGTAGAGCGCTGCGTAAAATGTTGGCGCTATATAAATCCTGTATAATATTAATTATAGGAACAAGGGACAAACATTCATCTACAGACTGGGAGAGAAATTTGGGTGGTTATATAAAATACTGATGGGATGTAATTTTAAGTGGAAAAAGTAAAATAACTTGGAAAATACACTTTAAACCTGTGATAAGCTGGTCCAGTCCAAACGTTGTATACCCAGATAATATTCAATAATTTGCCAATCAGAGCATGGGAACTGAATCAAAAGAGTCACCCATGATGTCTCAGTTCAGTTACAATTCGGTATTTCAAATAATTGAGTGTCTTAAGCCTCGTACACACAATCAGATTTTTAAACGGGAATTGTGTGTTGGCAGACTGTTGGCCTAAAACTGTTTGTACGCTCCATCGGCAATTGTTGTCGGATTTTCCGTGGACAAATGTTGGATGGCAGGCTTATAAATTTTCCACAGACAAATGTCTGTTGTCAGATTTTCCGATCGTGTGTACACAAGTCCATCAGACAAAAGTCCAAAGTACAAACACGCATGCTCGCAAGCAAGGACGAGCCGGAAGCGGTCGGTCTTGTGAACTAGTGTTCGTGATGGAGAATTAACATTCGTGACGCGGCAAATTATGAAATCTCGAAATGCAGCGCACATTCTCTTCTTTGTTATGGGATAATAATGAAGCTGCTTTGCTGGTGATACTGATGGAGTTATGACAAATGAATTTTAAAAGGATTTTTTTTTCTAGTGATATCAAGAATAATATTGTTATGCTTGTTTTTTTTTGTTTTTTTGTTTTTTTTTGGTGCAAGTTACCACAACACCATTACCCCTTAGTTTTAAGATCAAAAATACAACTATATTGGTGTCCCTTGTTAATTTTACATTGTATTTTTAAAAATGTAACTGCCTACTCCCAAACTGTCATTTGAAGTAAAACACATAGTAAAGTATTATTCTCTATTCACAATTTTTTTATTGTGCATTAAAAAAAGAAAACAAATAAAATTAGACATGCTATCTGCCAATAGAACTTAACGAAAAAGTGCATTCTATGCTTCCAAAAATATAGAAAATATAACAAATCAAATCATTATTCAACCAAAAAATAAAATAAAAGCCTCATGCACGTGTCCTGCTTCTTAATATAGGGGGTCAACAATGCCAAGAGTTGGTGAAAGCAGGGGTCCGTCCTCTGGAGATAATTCCGAAAATCATCCGGATTATTCTCCTGGAGCTCCCGCAACAAAGGCATATGACATAATTGGTCACGATTAATAAAGCAACCAATTTTTGGTCCAAGAAATCCTCCTCCTCCTGTTCCTGGACTGGACTTGGGTCAAATCAATAACTCCAAGGCCAATAATAAATAACACGTTATCTCCTCCAATTCTGCAACATGTCTGGTTGACAAACGGCCGTTCAGAAACTAACTGAAAAGCGTGAAATGAAAAGCGCAAAATGAAAAGCATGAATCAACACTCACCAAACTTCTACTAACACAAAATTAGCAGAACGAGCCCAAAGGGTGGCGCCTGACAGTTGAACTTCCTCTTTATCGGCTCGTAGTACGTCTAGTACGTCACTACATTCGTGTTTGTTGGCAGACAATTGCGTACCGTTTGTATGCAAGACAAGTTCGTGGCACACGCTCTTCGGACAAAAGTCTGATGCCTTGTCAGTGGAAAATCCGATTGTGTGTACGAGGCTTTACAAAAGATATGGGTAAAGGTGAAACAGTTGCAAAAAGTTACGGGGTTTACTAGATATAGCTCTATCTGGAACAATTTAACTTATCCAGAGCTAACAAAGGTACAGTATGCCGCGAAATGGCAAGAGTTTGGAGTCACGCATCTCAGACATATTTTTTTTTTATTTGCCCAATTACAGGCAAGATATGGTCTTCCACTTACAATGCAATTCTATTACTATCAATTGCAGCACGCAATTAAAGCCCAACAATCCGGGGAGGCTCTGACTATCACCAACGCCTGTTTTTAACTTTATGCAACAGTCTAGTTCCACAAAAGGATTTAGCTCAACATGCTATGCTATGTTATTGTGGGACTTTCTAGATAAATTCCCTAACTTGCCGTTTGCGAAATGGGAGAGAGATGTGGGTGACATTCCAGAGGAACAATGGGAGGAGGCATTGGAGTCAGTACGTCTGTGTTCCTTGAACGTTACCCAACGACTGTCTCAACTCTATATTATACTGAGAGTCCATCATACCACACTTAAACGACATAATATGGGCTTGCGCCCGAATTGTATTTGTGCTCGACGTGGCAGAGAAATGGGCGACCTGATACACTTACTTTTGGTGGTGTCTGAAGTTGCATCGCTATTCGCTACTGGAAAACTGATGTAACCACAGTTAATAATGCCTTTCAGATCAGTCTCCCTACAGAACCTAAACATTGTATATTGTGTATCCTAGAGGAAGTAATACCAGATGTGAACATTACAGAGGTGGTGTTTCGGGCCTTATTTCAGGCTCGTAGGCTATTATTACTCCAATGGACCTTGAAGAATTCCCCCACACCACAGATGTGGAGAAATAAAGAAAAATAATTTCAAAAAAGGAAAACCTGTGGTCGGACTTTAAAGGCACAACAAACAGTAGAAATATACAAAAATATTAGCTTTTATTGAAATATATATATAATACAAACAACAGGAACAAGAAAGAAACATCAATAAAAATCATATATACAAAAAACAATCTATATATGATATGAGCCCTAATGCATCTACGCGTTTCATTGTACACTTCTTCAGAAGAGATTGTTTTTTGTATATATGATTTTTAGTGATGTTTCTTTCATGTTCCTGTTGTTTGTAATATATATATATATATATATATATATATATTTCAATAAATGCTAATATTTTTGTATATTTCTGCTGTTTGTTGTACCTTTAAAGTCTGACCACAGGTTTTCCTTTTTTGGAATTCTTTTTCTTTATTTCTTCACAAATTTACGGATGAGGCATTTTGAGTGCTGTTTCTTTTTTTGAATTCACCACAGATGTGGCTTGAACCTATGGGTACGATGCTACGATAGATATGAGAAATTAATATTGCACTGTATTACCAAAAGTATTGGGGCACCTGCCTTTACACACACATGAACTTTAACGGCATCCCAGTCTTATTCTGTAGGGTTGAGTATTGAGTTGGCCCACCCTTTGCAGCTATAAGAGCTTCAACTCTTCTGGAAAGGCTGTCCACAAGGTTTAGGAGTGTGTCTGTGGGAATGATTGACCATTCTTCCAGAAGCGCATTTGTGAGGTCAGGCACTAATGTTGGATGAGAAGGCCTGGCTCGCGGTCTCCGCTCTAATTCATCCCAAAGGTGCTCTGTCGGGTTGAGGTGCAGGCCAGTCAAGTTCCTCCACCCCAAACTCGCTTATCCATGTCTTTATGGACCTTGTTTATGCACTGGTCCAAATCATTTGATGGAGGGGGGATTATGTGTTGGGGTTGTTTTTCAGGGGTTGGGCTTAGCCTCTTAGTTCCAGTGAAGGGAACTCTTAAGGCATCAGCATACCAAGACATTTTGGACAATTTCTTGCTTCCAACTTTGTGGGAACAATTTGGGGATGGCCCTTTCCAAAATGACTGCGCACCAGTGCACAAAGCAAAGTCCATAAAGACATGGATGAGCTTGTTTGGGGTGGGGTAATTTGACTGGTCTGCACAGAGTCCTGACCTCAACCTGATAGAACACCTTTGGGATGAATTAGAGTGGAGACTGCGAGCCAGGCCTTCTCTACAACATCAGTGCCTGACCTCACAAATGTGCTTCTGGAAGAATGGTCAAACATTCCCATAGACACACTCCTAAATCTTGTGGACAGCCTTCCCAGAAGAGTTGAAGCTGTTATAGTTAAAGGGTGGGCCAACTCAATATTGAACCCTATGGACTAAGGCTGGGAAGCCATTAACGTTCATGCACGAGTAAAGGCAGGCATCCCAATACTTTTGGTAATATAGTGTATCAACATAGGGGTAACCCACATAAATATGGTAAACTATGGGGAGGCTAGCTGGTTACTCCAGGCCTGGCTTCGGTGGATCTAGTAATGGATAGAATACTAATTTGATAATTTGATAATGACTTGGGTTTATAGGAGCAGGGAAGGGGGTAACCCCTGTATTTCTTGTGTATTTCATGCTGTATTGTTCTGATGGAAATGTGAGTATGATTCCAGGTTTTAGTATTAAGGTAGACATAAGGCAGGTATTAAGAGTCTTTCATTTTCCGTACATGTATGATATATTCTGTGTACAAAATTGTGCCCGTTACTTGGGAGGTGTGAACTCTGCAATTTTATTATTTGTAATATATTATCATTGGATTGTATGATCTATTGTTATTTAAATAAATAATCATTCTGATTAAAAAAAAAATTTAGTGATGGCTGATGTGCAGTATTGGCATTACAACCATCCCTTGGCAGGTATTTTTAAGAACTAGGCATGGCATGAGAGAATGTGTTTTTTAAATTCTAATAAATGCCATGTAACCTTCTCTGTATTTTCTTCACTTTATTCTTAGGGATACGAACTTACAGAGTGCAGGTAAGTTGAACACAAGCCATGAGTATTCCAGGACATACTGTATGCCACGGGTCCTGGACTTTTTTGTATGTATGTGAAAAGGGCAGAAGACTGCACATTGCCACCTTTTAATTGAAACAAACAAAAAAGTTATACTAACACTTCTAGCAGATCAAGCCACAGACAATTTTTCATAATTTTGCTATCTGTGCTAACTAAAGCTTCTCGCATTTGCATCTAGGTTGCTTGTATGCGTCTTTTACTATTTGTAAAACAAGTGAAAGTGAATCTAACCATATCTCTTACCACACATTTCCTCCACCTACTTTCTATAATGTTCCTTAAAGTAAACAATATGGCCACAGGGTGTCACTATGGGGCTGGTTACTCATCTTTTAATCTTCTTTGACCATCAGTGGCCACTGTGTGTCATTTTGACTTTACAGATCAGTCTTTCCCAACCTTTTTACTATGAATGCATCCTTGAAATAAGGTTTTTAGCAACCCATGCTAAAAATTATTATATCTATGGCTCACAGTGCACTAGCATGACAATAACATAACAATTTGTGGAAATAAATAAAATAAGGAATGTGGCATACCTTTTATTTATACCGGACATTCACCCCCTTCCTACCCTGGCCATTTTTTAGCTTTCAACGCTGTCACGCTTTAAATTACAAATTTTTTCACATAAATTTAACTTTTTTTTGGTAATTTTTTTAATCACTGCTGTTTTTTTTTTATTTTGTTGCTAAAACAAAAAAAGACTGATAATTTTAAAAAATAAATGTGTTTTTCTTTGTTTTTGTTATAACATTTTGCAAATAAATAATCTTTCTTCATGTATTTAGGCCAAAATATATATTGCTACATTTCTTTGGTGAAAATAACTCAAATCAGTGTATATTGATTAGTCTGTAAGAAAGTTATAGAGTCCACAAACTATGGTATATATATATATATATATATATATATATATATATATATATATATATATATATATATATATATATATATATATATATATATACTGTATCTGAAAATCAATCAATTCTGATGTACTGACAACCTATCTAATTTCTTTCTCTATACCCCAAATGCCCTTTTTTGAAAAGTAGACAGGTGGTCTTTAGTCCAAGGTCCAAGGTATTTAGTAAGAGGCATGGTAAGTTTTTTTTAAAGTTGTAGTTGTTTTTGTGAATTTTTTTGGGAAAATGAAGAATTAAAAAAATTCACAATTTTTTTTACATACTGTCACCAGTGCAGTACAGTACAGTGTCATCATATAACTAGTGTTGCGGTGATCAGGGACACTGGTGACAATATGTATTTCTTCTTTGTTTTACATTTTTTCTTTTTTTTATACATACAGTGACCAGACCAGAGTGTTACTGGGGGAGGTGATAAGGATTTTTTTTTGCACACTATGATTGCTTATAACAGTGACTTTTACCGTTATAAGCAACCATTTTTTTCTGAATGAAAACTATTAATTTTGTGTTTACTATTAGCTATTCATTGTGTACACTTGTCATGTTATCTGCTGTGATTGGTCACAGCGATCACATGGTAATGGCCAAAAAGGAACAAAACATTGTAGTGTCACATTGTAGTGTCTCCCTTTGGGGAAAGGGGCCCTCTTACATTAATGGTCGGAGAAAGGGGCCTTGAAAAATTGGTGGTCAGTGAGAGAAGAACCCTTCATACACTGGTGGCTAGTGGAAAAAAGCACCCTAAAATGGTGATCAGTGTAGATGTGTAGTGCAACCCCCCCCCCTCCCCCATGTAAGAGAAGGATTCCCTTACATTGGTGTTAAAGAGAAAGATTCCCTTACATTGGTGATCAGTGAGCAAAGGGCCTCCCTTACATTGGTGGTGAGAGAGAAGGGCTCCATTAACGTGAAGATCCCTCTGTACATTTGTGGACAGTGTAAAAAAGCATACCTACATTGGTGATCAGTGTGGATGTGTAGTGCCCCCTTTATGTTGGTAGTAAAGAGAATAATTCCTTTATATTGGTTGTAAAGATAAGGATTTCCTTACATTGGTGGCCAGTAGGAAAAGGGCCTCTTTACATTGGTGGTGCATGAGAAAAGGGAGACCTTACATTGGTGGTCCATGAGAAAAGGGACACCTTACGTTGGTGGTCAGTGGAAAAAAGACCCCTTTAAATTGGTTTTCAGTGAGAGAAAAACAAACTTACACTGGTGGTCAGTGGGAAACGGACCCCCTTACGTAAGTAGTCAGTGAGAAAGGGCCCCATTAAATTGGTGGTCAGTGACAGAAGAACCGCCTTATCCTGATGGTCAGGGAAAAAATGGGCCCTAAAAAATTGGCAGTCAGTGAGAAGAGTGCCCCTTATATTCATGGTCAGTGTTGTGCCCCCTTACATTAATTGTTGGTAGAAAGGATACCCCGTTACATAGGTGGAGTCAGCAGTAACAATGTTACCCCTATAGACAACATATAGGGGTAGGGAACAAAATCCAGCACATACCTGCTGACAGGACCGAGCACTGCTTTGTTTACATAGGCAGAGCTTTGTTCTTTTTTCTCCTTGCCAGTCAGTGGGTGCCGGTGATCATCTATTGGCTGACACCTGCTGATTGGCTTGTGCTGTGATTAATCACAGCATCCGCGGTGTGCGCGTGTGCCCTCTACCCGGAAGTACCGGATCACGTAAAGGAGAACCACTGTATAGCGGCTTTATGCGGTCGGCCAATGTTTAACTCCTGTGTAAAACACAATGTAAACTAAGAAAGTGTGTGAAGGGGGCCTTAAAGGAAAATCTTGGGAAATACAAAATTTACAGCAATATATAGGCCAGAAGAGTTGCTATTTACTAGTATATGTTACTTGTTTTTTTAGGCCAATTGTATACTCTTATGACCATACTCTTATGAATGTATTTGATGTGATGTGATCTCAACCAAAAGTAGACAAAGCTGGTATGGCAGCTGAAATTGCTGGAGTTGCATACACAGGGCGTTCTGGAGCTTACGTTACAAATACACCCCATAGACATAACCTGATATATTGGTTTATTATCTATTGTTATTTTGACTGAAACTTTGTGTAAAGAAACCGCTTGTAGCTATTTGGCTTTTAAACTCACAGATTCATAATCTGTGACCAAAAACTCTGCTTCATTTTGCTTCCATTGAGATGCTGGGTGCTGCCAACTTGCATCTCATCCAGCAGACTGTCATTCACAGACTGCACTTTAAAGCCCCCCCCCTTCTTCTACTGTCCCCAGTCCATCTCCTGATAGTACAGAACCTTTGGAGTCACACTGCAAGTGCTCAGTTTGGTGTGTATTGCTAGAGAGTTTTTTATTTCTTGTGCGGGTGCATGTAATCAGCACAGGGCCAATCAGCACTGTCCAGACAGAGGGTCAGGGATTCTGCAGTCTTTTGCTCAGTCAGAGCAGAATGAAAACTCCTCCTACAAGCTTTAACCAGACACTGATAGAAGTCACAAGACTGCTATGTACTGCTGATGAGAAAAGGTATTTAGGAGTTTATATTTACTAACACAATTGCATTTCCATGTACTGTGGGAAACTAGATATAGTGAATGCAGGGTCCTGGGTTTAGTAACACTTCAACTGCATTTTTACAACAATAAAATTACAGAGAGCAATCAAACTTGTACCTGGTTCACATACAAGGATTCCGTAAGAGGCGTCTTTATTCAATTATCTTGAGGGTGCAAGAATATACACTCTGATGCTTACTCCACCTTACTAATCAAGAAATTCCTCCATGTGTCTCACCAAGGAAATCTACAACTCTAAACTACAAATTAATATTATTTTGACTAAGAAAACAAAAAGGCCTTTGTGTTGGACTCATGCCATATACTACAAGTATGCAAACAAGCCCGATAAGCTGTTGGCCCTTAAATAAAAAAAAAACAAAGAACAAATTTACTTAGTGTTATAAATTACACTGCCTTCATGGGAATACCACCTCAAACTCCAACAAAAGCTATGACAGTTTAGCAGTATTTTCAGAAACTATACTCGGATTTCTTAGAACAACATAAGCCTGAAATAGACCAATCCAGTGACCTAACCACACCTCACAGAGACGGCAATAGATTTTTAATAAAAGAGATGCTCAAAAACGAATTGCAGTTATTACAGATGTCGACTGGAGCACCTGGGCTGAATGTGCTTAAAGTAGAACTATGGACAATTTTTTTCATTTTGGATAGAGTAAGGGAGGGTTATACACCTTTTCAGTTTTTTTTTTTGCCATATCTGTCGCTTTGGGGAGATTTACTTTCACTTCCTGTCCCACAGCCAGAACAGGAAGTGAGGAAATCCCTGCAAACTTAGGGAATCCCTTTGGGCCCTCCAGGTCACCAGAACTAGGATCCCCAGTGGAAGATCTCCCCTCTAATTTCAGGGGGGGGGGGCACCCCAAATATGGGGTTTTCTTTTACTTTCAATGATAAAAGAAAAATGGGATAAATAGACAGGCAAATCTCCCTAATAGGGTCACAGACACAAAAAAACTGACATGTGTCTATCAAAAACAAAAAAAAATGTTTTGCCTTTAGTTAGAGTTTAAATCCATCTATAGCAGGGGTCTCCAAACTTTCAAAACAAAGGACCGGTTTACTGTAATTCAGACTTTAGTGGGGCCGTAGTGGCCAGTGGAAGGAGAAAATGTCCCAGTTGGAGTAAAAAAATTACATAGAGCCTGTATTCAGTAGAAGGAGCAATAGTGCTATTGGTATTAGTGGGAGGAATAGTACCTAAATGTTTATATCAGTGGGAGAAATGATGCCCCATTGCTGGTGTCAGTGGGAGGAAAATAGTGTCCCATCACTGGTGTCAGTGTAAGGAAAAATGTCCCATTGTAGGTGTCAGTGAGAGGAATGGTTCCCCACTCCTAGTGTCAGTGGAAGGAATGGTGTCCCGTTGTTGGTGTTTGTGGAAAGGAATAGTGCCCCGAGGGCCAGATAAAGGCAAGCATTCAGAGCACGGGCCGCAGTTTGGAGACCACTGATCCATTGCAATAAAACATTTAAAGTGGTTGTAAACATCCACTTTAAGCAAGTTTTGACACTAGAGTGTCCAATTATAAAATATTTGTTGCACAAATGTCAGAAACATTTGTAAAAGCTGAACGAGATGTCATCGTATTTTTTTCGAATAGATTAATTCCTGTATCATCAGCTCTATCTAGAGGCCAAAATGCAGTATATTTTCCGAAAGACCTCAATGAGAAAATATACTGCATCGTAGCCACTAAAAGGACCTAATGATACATTAATCAATTAGAGGACATTATGACCAGCTATGATAGAATAATAAAGGAAAATTTAATTCGGCTTGCACAAGTTTCTGACAATTGGCGAACTAATGTTTTATAAATGGACCCCGAGGAATCAAACTCCTCTGCAGTTCTATCTTAGTTGGACATACTGACCTCCCTATATTTACAAACAACCTAATCACCATCATCCCAAAGTAATAAAAGGGTCTCTGAAATCCTCAAAAGTTGTAGATCAATCTTGCTCCTTAAAGCGAGCCTTTCAATATACAGTGGGGGCAGAAAGTATTCAGACCCCCTTAAATTTTTCTCTCTTTATTATATTGCAGCCATTTGCTAAAATCATTTAATTTCATTTTTTTTCCTCATTAATGTACACACAGCACCCCATATTGACAGAAAAACACAGAATTGTTGACATTTTTGCAGATTTATAAAAAATAAAAACTGAAATATCACATGGTCCTAAGTATTCAGACCCTTTGCTGTGACACTCATATCTTTAACTCAGGTGCTGTCCATTTCTTCTGATCATCCTTGAGATGGTTCTACACCTTCATATGAGTCCAGCTGTGTTTGATTATACTGATTGGACTTGATTAGGAAAGCCACACACCTGTCTATATAAGACCTTACAGCTCACAGTGCATGTCAGAGCAAATGAGAATCATGAGGTCAAAGGAACTGCCTGAATAGCTCAGAGACAGAATTGTGGCAAGGCACAGATCTGGCGAAGGTTACAAAAAAATTTCTGCTGCACTTAAGGTTCCTAAGAGTACAGTGGCCTCCATAATCCTAAATGGAAGACGTTTGGGATGACCAGAACCCTTCCTAGAGCTGGCCGTCCGGCCAAACTGAGCTATCGGGGGAGAAGAGCCTTGGTGAGAGAGCCCAAAATGTCCCAAATGTCACTGTGGCTGAGCTTCAGAGATGCAGTCGGGAGATGGGAGAAAGTTGTAGAAAGTCAACCATCACTGCAACCCTCCACCAGTCAGGGCTTTATGGCAGAGTGGCCCAACGGAAGCCTCTCCTCAGTGCAAGATACATGAAAGCCCGCATGGAGTTTGCTAAAAAACACCTGAAGGACTCCAAGATGGTGAGAAATAAGATTCTCTGGTCTGATGAGACCAAGATAGAACTTTTTGGCCTTAATTGTAAGTAGTATGTGTGGAGAAAACCAGGCACTGCTCATCACCTGTCCAATACAGTCCCAACAGTGAAGCATGGTGGTGGCAGCATCATGCTGTGGGGGTATTTTTCAGCTGCAGGGACAGGACGACTGGTTGCAATAGAGGGAAAGATATCCTGGACGAAAACCTTCTCCAGAGTGCTCAGGACCTCAGACTGGGCCGAAGGTTTACCTTCCAACAAGACAATGACCCTAAGCACACAGCTAAAATAACGAAGGAGTGGCTTCACAACAACTCTGTGACTGTTCTTGAATGGCCCAGCCAGAGCCCTGACTTAAACCCAATTGAGCATCTCTGGAGAGACCTAAAAATGGCTGTCCACCAACGTTTACCATCCAACCTGACAGAACTGGAGAGGATCTGCAAGGAGGAATGGCAGAGGATCCCCAAATCCAGGTGTGAAAAACTTGTTGCATCTTTCCCAAAAAGACTCATGACTGTATTAGATCAAAAGGGTGCTTCTACTAAATACTGAGCAAAGGGTCTGAATACTTAGGACCATGTGATATTTCAGTTTTTTTTTTTAAATAAACCTGCAAAAATGTCAACAATTCTGTGTTTTTCTGTCAATATGGGGTGCTGTGTGTACATTAATGAGGAAAAAAATGAACTTAAATGATTTTAGCAAATGGCTGCAATATAACAAAGAGTGAAAAATTTAAGGAGGTCTGAATACTTTCCGTCCCCACTGTATATATGAATACATTCTTGATGTTTTTATATAAAGCAGTAATTAAATACGTACTTTTTATCATTAATGCTTTTTGGGCACCAGCGAAGTGACTTTGCCTAGGCTGAGATGATGTCATCAGTCTGCGCCAGACAGGAGGAAGCATTTTCTAGTTAGTATACTCCGCCAGTGATAAGACTGCAACCTTTTAGCCAAAACAAGAGGCTGCAGCAAAAGGGGATCTATGAAGAAATAAACCAAGCATTCACTTTGGCAAAGTCTAGGTAAAGTAAATAATGTGTCTGACAGCAGCTTAAAGTGTTATGCCCCGTACACACGGTCAGATTTTCAGACGGAAAATGTGCTTTCGGAGCTTGTTGTCGGAAATTGTGTGTGTGGGCTCCATTGGACATTTTCCATCAGATTTTCCGACACACAAAGTTTGAGAGCAGGCTATCAAATTTTCCGACAACAAAATCCGATCGCGTCAATTCCAACCGTGTGTGGACAATTCCGATGCACAAAGTGCCACGCATGCTCAGAAGAAATTCCAAGACGGAACAGCTCGGTCTGGTAAAATTAGCGTTCGGAATGGATACAGCACTTTCGTCAGGCTGCAATGTTTAAAATTGTTTAATACAGCGCACTCTCTTCTTCTTTATAATGCTAGAAGAATTAAGTAGTTTTGCTGCTCGTATTCACACAGACTTCTCACAAACTTATTTCTTTATTATTTCTTGTGATTCCCTCAATATATTTTGATTTGTCACATCTAAACAAAAATCTATATTTTTTATTTTTTTTTGGTTTGTATTTTTTTCAAGCCTCTTTTTTTTTTTTTGGTTTGTATTTTTTTCAAGCCTCATTTTTTTTTTTTTTTTAGTTTGTATTTTTTTTAAGGCTGATGTTTTTTTTTTTGTTTTTTGTTTTTTTACTCCAGAATATTTTTGTGTGTGTGTTTTGTGTGTCAAGTTACCACAACACAATTATTATCTTAGATATAACAAAAAGCACAGCGCTGGATATAAATGCAAAAATACAACAAAAATTGATATTACTATTAAAACACCAACAACTTTCATATGTGATAAAAGAAAAAAATAAATAAATAAAAATGAACAATAACATGGATGCTTCACTATAGTGATATATGTGCGTGACTATTCCCAGTTTTTTATCCACACATTTAGAAAAAGTCCAAAGAAGCAAAAATTATGTCAAATCAAATGTCCAAAAGAGCAATTAAATGTGACTTTCTATGAATAATGAATCCGTGACTGTCACCGTGTTGAAATCCCGTCACCTGGTATAGATTGAAGGCTTACCAGATAGCCTCTGATCAGAGGCATAGAGCTAACAGCTTGGGGTTTGCCCTCCACAGCGGCTGGAACTTTAGCTGGGATGATGGATGTAGATCCACAAACGATCGCCACAGGCTTCCAGACAGCGGTACAATCAGAGAAGAGAGCTCTCACCGATATGGAAGTGTTTAAAAGAAAAGAGAAAACTCCAATGGTGTGGAACGTTTTATCTCTTGTTTATTAAAAATCGCCTCACAAATGCAATCAAAAGGTGGCCTGGCGCATGACCAAAGAAGTCATGCGCCAGGCCACCTTTTGATTGCATTTGTGAGGCGATTTTTAATAAACAAGAGATAAAACGTTCCACACCATTGGAGTTTTCTCTTTTCTTTTAAACACTTCCATATCGGTGAGAGCTCTTTCTCTGATTGTACCGCTGTCTGGAAGCCTGTGGCGATTGTTTGTGGATCTACATCCATCATCCCAGCTAAAGTTCCAGCCGCTGTGGAGGGCAAACCCCAAGCTGTTAGCTCTATGCCTCTGATCAGAGGCTATCTGGTAAGCCTTCAATCTATACCAGGTGACGGGTTTTCAACACGGTGACAGTCACGGATTCATTATTCATAGAAAGTCACATTTAATTGCTCTTTTGGACATTTGTTTTGACATAATTTTTGCTTCTTTGGACTTTTTCTAAATGTGTGGATAAAAAACTGGGAATAGTCACGCACATATATCACTATAGTGAAGCATCCATGTTATTGTTAATTTTTATTTATTTATTTTTTTCTTTTATCACATGTGAAAGTTGTTGATGTTTTAATAATAATATCAATTTTTGTTGTATTTTTGCATTTATATCCAGCGCTGTGCTTTTTGTTATATCTATTTAGTAGTGCCCTTATCAAGGTATAGTGCATAGCTGCAGGATTTTCCTTCACGGGTGATATTCACTAAGTTACTGTTTGTACACCTAGCGCAAATTTTTTCTTTAGAAACAATTATTATCTTGTATTATTTAATCTCAAGGAGATTGTTTGGTGTTGGTGTCTCTTGTTAATTTCACATTGTATTTTTGAAATGTACCCGCCTACTCACAAACAAACTGTCCTTTTTGAAGGAAAACACACATAGGCAAGTATAATTGAACTAAAAATTCCTTTATTAAGGGCCCAGAAACAAATAAAGAGGGAGGCAACGCTGGATAAACATCATAAGTTGGCAAAGCCTTTGACCCCCAGGGCAGACATCAATTATTTTCCTGCAAAATTGGTGGCCTGAGGAGTCCATATCTAAGGGAGTGCAGTCTGGTCCAGAAGTTCAACAGATCCTGAAAGCAGCAGATGACATTTGTGTCCCCAGGCTGTGGTACTACAAGAGGCTGCATATTTTGCCAGACCAGACTGAACCCAGGCCATCACTCTCTGGTCTTCCTTCCACGCTTCCTTCCCGGCTGTGGCTCTGGTGTTGGAGGTGTGGCAGGAGGAGGAGTAGGACCTGGAGGAGGAGGAGGAGGAGAAGTAGGACCTGGAGGAGGAGGACCATGGGTGAGGTGACAAATGTGGGTTGCACATGTGAGTTGGCTCCTCAACCCCTTATTTAGAGCTTCCAAAATTAAAAACTCACATAGGAGTCGTTGGCTTTCCTCCATCTGCATCATTTTGCATGCAGTTATGCCAGCAAAGTCCTCCTCCACACTGTGGGGTGTTCTGAGGGCCTCAGTAGCCTTCCAAAATAGGCCTATGGCAGCCTCCTCCAGGTTACTCCTCTTCCTGCCACTTTGTCTTTGAAGGTGGAGGGGAGGGACCTGGGTATCAGGCAGCCTGCTTGGCCCGGCCACCTGTGTATGAAAAAGGGACATGGTTTTAGTTTTTTGTTCATCAATTACAATCATAAATTAGTACTCCAAACTAACATCTATTTGACATCATTGATTGGACAACTAGAAATATTTGGAAGAATGATATACCTGGCTCAATTTGGGCTCCTCCACATGTTGCTGCCTGGAAGGCCCAGGTTGGGCGTCAGAAGCCTCAGCTGAGGGGGAAGGAAGCGTGGAAGGAAGAGTGGAGAGTGCTGGCCTGGGTTCAGTCTGACCTGGCAGAAAATGCAGCCTGTCATAGTACCACAGCCTGGGGAGATAAATGTCATCTGCAGCTCCGGATCTCAGGGAATCCTGGACTTCTTGCGCTCCCTTAGATAAGTGCTCCTCAGGCCACCAATTAGGATCTTCAAATAGGTGATGTCTGCCGTGGGGATCACCGGCTTCACAAATTGCAGCAAATTATCCAGCGCTGCCTTCCTCTTTGTTTGGTTCTTATATTCAGGGTGGTTTATCTGCCATAGACAAGGCAGCTCCCTGAACATATCTATGAAGATTGGCATAAAGTCATGATCCTTCAAGATATCCATTTTAACTGCAAGACACAACACAAGACAAACCCTAATGTCAGCCTAAAGTCTTCTAAACTTGTGCAAATACAGGCCTCAATCTAGAAGCAGTATAGGCCCAATGTTAAATCTTACCTTCGCAATCACGATCGGCGCCTCCGTTACTCCTTTCTCCGCTCACAGATCGTACGTACTACACACGCGTGTTACGCTTTATAGACACTGAGCATGCGTGAAACTCCGCCCGCCCCTGACGTTCTTTCTAGTCTATTCCCCGCCCCTTCTCGTTCGTCGCAGTGGGGGAAGAGCACATGGCGGAGACAGAGCAGGTGTCTGATAATTACAGCAACGAGGAGGAGGAGGAGGAAAGCCCGGAGCCTGAAACGTCCCGATCCCGGAAGAGACGATTTAAGGCATCAAATATGTCCTTTGGGGAGATGTTGGAGATGGTCGACATCCTGAAGAAGGCCGACCATGACGGGAAATATGTACGTTACCCCAACCCCAATGTCAGAAAGGCCAAGATAATGGCGAAAGTGGTCAAGAGTCTGCACTGGAATTTCGGGGTACGGCGATCCAAGGATCAGCTCAGGAAGCGGTGGTTGGACCTCAAATTAAGGGAGCATGAGCAGTACAGAAGGGTCAGGAGAGTGCTGCAAAAAAGTAAGTAGTTGTCCTGTGTTCCTATTCTTTATGTTTCTTACGTTCGTGCTGCTCCATGTGCTTTTCTTAACTGTTGTCCAGTTTAAAATGGCAACTTTCATGTTCATGGGCACATTATTCGTTCGTATGAAACATTGTTCGTTCGGCCTAGAAAACGGCATTGTTTTGGCCATATGCATTTGAATACATTTTTTATGGCCTACTTGTCTTAAAAAAATTTGGTTGTGTAGATGGGTTTGTAACTAGAATGAAATGCAAACTAGATTCTGTGTAAGGAGAGGACACTCAGCAGCAGTTTTCACATCTGGATGCTGGAGCACTAGTGTGGGACACCAGAACACCCTTTTTATTAGGGGGCCCACACAGGTGCTCCAGTGGAAGCCTCCTCCAGGTATACTATAGGGGTGACTCCATCTGTGAAACTTGTACAAAACAGGTAAGTATTCAAGCTTGACAAAGGACAAAATATTTCTTCATCTTGGAACTCTGACCAAACAGACAATTGTACCCCACTTTTTAAACAATGTTTCAAATTTCTATTTCTACCATGAAATATCTGTGTGCTAAGTATACCTATTTTTTTTAACATAGAGGATAAAATACTCGGAGGACACCCCTCATCCGAGGGGACAACAGACCCCCCTCCTCTGGAAGAAGGGGAAATCCCACAAAGCCAACAGGAGGAGGAGGAGGAAGGAGACGTGGTGGAAATAGTCACCACATCAGGTGAGTGTCTGCGACCACAGGCTCAGGTAAGAGATGGATGCCGGCATATTTATAATACATGGTGTGTTTTTGTTTCTATCTTTTTAGGTGATCGTGATGTTGTGGATCCAGATCATTTCACCTCTGAAAGTGCACAGATCCTGATTGGGGAGATCATGGGGTATAATAGGGACTTGGAAAACATCCAGAAAAACATCAATGATGTTAAAAAAAAAATGAAGAACATCATTGATGTTTTAGGGAGAGTTTAAAACCCCTCCAAATCCCTTCCCTTCCCTTCCTTCTTTTTTGTGATTTTTGTGATCTAAAAATTTCTAACATTTTTTGGCATATTCACGAAAAGCCAAATTTTGAAGATGCACAAGTGTGTCAACATGTGCTATCTGCCATCACGGGAGATCAATGGACGTGTTTTGGGGGTGCAACCCCTTCCTCAATAATAAACTAGCTGGGAGGAAGGGGTTGCACCCCCAAATCACGTCCATTGATCCCCCATGATGGCAGCTAGCACATGTTGACATTCGGCAATTTGTGTGCATCTTCAAAATTTGGCTTTTCCTGCGGTGACTTCACCCCATCTGAATGCAATATCAAACACAGTTTGTAAATACTCATGTCTGATATTGCCTTCAATTTCTACAAAAGTTGAACTGTGTAAGTTCAAGATTTGTATCTTTCTTGTTGGTTTTAAACATGCCTGTTTTATCTTAAATGGACATTTCTACTTTTTCTAACGTGACCCAAAAAATTGTTATACAACAAACATGTTGGTTTGTTTTAAAAAACCTTTTACAAATGCACATGTGATTGTGCTGGTATTAAACAGATTGATAATCAAGAATGTGTGGATTATTGTTTAAACGCTCCAAAACTTTTGTTGTGCTCCAATTGGTGTTTACTGTGACAATGGGGGTTATTTCCTAAGGGAAAATCCACTTTGCACTACAAGTGCAGTTTCAAGTGCACTTGTAGTGCAAAGTGTCTTGGCCTTTAGTAAATAACACCCAACAGTGCTTTGTAATGTTACACAATCACGCCATTTTCAGGACTCACCACATTTCTGTCAGGGTCAGTTAAAAGAAACACAAGCAGTAAATGTCACCAAAGATTTTAGTAGTTAAAATGATTTTTTTATTTGAAAAATGTTTCAGACATTGTCTGGCATATTGATGGCTCCCTACCCGCAAAGTAATCAAGGTATCTAAGACGGACCTCACGGCCACTCGGGGGGGGCAAGCCAGGACGGCCACTTTCAAGCGCCGTCAGGGTTGGTTCATTAGGAATTCCGGCCTCAGGCCCAACTGAGCCAGCATAGTTGGCAGAATTTTGCCGTAAAAAGTTGTGTAGAACACGGCACGCCAGGATGATATGATTCAGTTTGTACTCCGCCATGTGTATGGGTGTAAGAGGCGGAACCGGCTGGTCATGATTCCAAATGTGTTCTCCACCACTCTTCTTGCTCTGGTCAGCCGGTAATTAAAAACCCTCTGGTCCGGGGTGAGGGTCCTTATCAGGAATGGCCGCATAAGATGGTCCCCCAGCGCAAAGGCTTCATCAGCAATGAAGACGAATGGGAGTCCTTCCACATTGTCTTCTGGAGGTGGCAAGTCCAAGCTGCCATTCTGGAGATGCCTGTAGAACTCCGTCTGGGCGATGACTCCACCATCGGACATCCAGCCATTCTTCCCCACGTCCACATACAGGAACTCGTAAGTAGCCGACACCACTGCCAACATCACAATACTATTGAACCCCTTATAGTTGTAATAGTATGACCCCGAGTTGGGTGGTGGGACGATGCGGACGTGTTTCCCATCAATTGCCTCTCCGCAGTTAGGAAAGTCCCACCGCTGGGCAAAGTGGGAGGCCACAGTCTGCCATTCCTGTGGGTTGGAAGGAAACTGTGGAGTCAAACAAGAAAAAAAAATTAATCGTTTTCACATAAACAGGGAAAGCAGATTAGACACAAACATTCTTGCCCAACATCAGTATAACATTTATTTTAGGGAGTTTTGAAAGACCAAGGTATAAGGTCCACCTATCGGATTCCCCCTCCCCCCCTCTCATGGGCCATTTCTAACATTATGGGGGGGGAGCTCTTGGACAGGTAACCCTCTCCACTTCATTGAGAGATGAATGCCTAAATAATGGGTATTACTTTGGCCAGCCCCTCCTTAGTTACACTATTGACAGCCCACTGGACAGGTAAGAAGTGTCATAATACAAAGATATAAATACACACTGTACACATTTGAGCACATTTGGAAATT
The DNA here is from genome assembly GCF_042186555.1 of Aquarana catesbeiana. NCBI lineage: Eukaryota > Metazoa > Chordata > Amphibia > Anura > Ranidae > Aquarana > Aquarana catesbeiana. The sequence continues at coordinate 625,291,156 of NC_133326.1, read as the reverse complement.
CTGCTATTACCTATCAAGATAATAATAGGATACAAAAACTTTAAACAGTACCACTTGAAAATATACAGGCAGGCCCTTGCACTACATGCTTTGGGGAATTAATCCATAAATCTGACCACAAAAGAGATGGGTATAGTGTGTATGGGTTTGGCAAAGTCAGCAGATATATGATTGAGGATAGATAGAGAATTGGTATCAGCTGACTTAGCAGTTGGGGGGAGGGAGGGTTCAAAATGATTTGGGGACCCCCAAAAAAAGCCTCTGGCACTCTGCCTGAATTTAAAGCACACATCACATTTGTAAACATTTTAGGGGGTATTTAGGGTAAAGCACTACTATGGAGCTGATAAAATACACTGATAAGTGACTACACAAGGTGAATATAGGGCCAGGAGACCATGCTGGGGAGGTAAGTGAAGGCAAATATGTATTAAGGACAAAAAAATAATTACATAAAAATCCAGCATGCATGAGGACAAAGGGGACATTCACAGCATATTCCAATCACGGTAATTAGGGAATGAGGAAAGAAATACATTACATTATCAAACATTAAATACAATAAAATGTGATATTAAAGGATAAATCTTACCTTAATATACTCCTTCTGCAGGACCTGGATGATGGCAGAACAGGTCTCCAGGATAATGATCCCCAGAGCCTGGGGGGAGATGCCTGTCGAGAACTTGAGGTCCTACAGACTTCTCCCCGTCGCCAAGTACCGCAGTACCAAGTGCTCCGGAGTGATGGCTGCTAATATAAGGGGTCAGCAAAGCCAACAAATGGTGAAATACGGGGTCCGTCATCCGGAGAAAGTTCCTGAAATCATCAGGATTATTCTCACGGATCTCACGGAGCAAAGGCAGACAGAACTGGTCACGCTGGAGCAACCAATTCTTGGTCCATGAACTCCTCCCCACCCTGTTCATGGACTGGACTTGTGTCAAGGTCAGGACCCCAACACCAAGCCCCCGCACAGCACGAACTCTACGAGAAGTACGTATACGCAACATGGCTAGAAAACGGTCGGCTGCTCAGAATGAAGTAACAGAACGCACTGAAGAACAGCAATGCCTGTGAAGAGCGACCTGAAAAACAGCAACGAGCGGACAAGATCGCACAGAAAACTCCAATACGAACTGACTGCACCCACTGAAGAGCAGATACAAACCCACAAGCACAAACTGAACAGCAGAAAACGATCTGAAAACCACGAGTCTGAAAAAGCGCAAATCGTCTCTCACCAAACTTTTACTAACACGAGATTAGCAAAAGGAGCCCAAAGGGTGCCGCGCTTGGTTCGGACCTGCCCTTTTCTAGTCTTGTCGTACGTGGTGTACGTGACTGCGTTCTTGGCGATAAGAAATTCCGACAACTTTGTGCGACCGTGTGTATGCAAAACAGGTTTGAGCCAACATCCGTCGGAAAAATCCATGGATTTTGTTGTCGGAATGTCCGATCAATGTCCGATCGTGTGTACGGGGCATAACTAATCCCAGGAGCCTGCATTCACTATATCTGGTCTCCCACAGTACACAGAACATGGAAATACAATAGTTTTAGTAAATGTAAACTGCTAAATAGCTTTTCTCATCAGCAGTATATAGCAGTCTTATGACTATCAGTGTCCAACCGAGCACCGGTTAAAGCTTGTAGGAGGAGTTTTTATTCTCCTCTGACTGTCCTATGAGGCTGCATGACTCCTGTCCCTCTGTCTGGACAGTGCTGATTCGCCCTGTGCTGATCACATGCACCCTCTCAAGAAAGAAAAAAAACTCTCTAGCAAAACACCAAACTGAGCATGTGCAGAGTGCCCCAAAGGCTCTGTTCTATCAGGAGATGGATTGGGCACTGTGGAAGGACGACAGGCTCAGAAAAGACAGGCTCAAACAGCCTTTTTACATAATGCAAAGGAATAACCCCTTAGGTTCCACAGTGAGTATAACAAGCAAGCTTTACTGCATATACAGGCAGTCCCCGAGTTACGAACACCCGAGTTATGAATGACTCCTACTTACGAACGGCCTCAAATGCCGGCCACTTGTGCTCCACACTGGTCCTGGATACCTCCGGACACATCCCATACTGCAGTACTACACGTACTGCATGGCCAGAAGAGCCCCAGATAACATAACAAGTGCCCGGAACATCCCACATCCATGCACAGGTGGACGTTACACTAACGAATGCAGTGTTCCGACCGGAAGTTACACTTACAAATGCAGTGCTGCAACTTACGAACTACTTCGACTTAAGAACAAACCTACAGTCCCTATTGTGTTCATAACTCGGGGACTTCCTGTACCGACTGATTTTACTGTTGTGGGTTTAGTAACACTTTAAGCCCCCATTCACACCGGTGCAACTTGTCACACAATTTGACAGTTCCAAATCGCATAAGTCACACCCCATTGCTGACTATGGAACCGTTCATATCGCAGCAATTATGAAAAAGATCTCTGCACCACTTGTTAATGATTTCATTGCGACTTGCATAGACCTCTGTTCAATCAAATTCGCAAGCCACAATGAAATCGGCAGTGCAAATCGCGCTGACGTGCGGATTTGAAATCACGCCAAAGTAGCACTATTTCAAAGCCGCACTGGTGTGAACCAGGGCTAAATGAACAAGACCAATTATTTTGGGGCATAGACTGTATTAAACCAGCTTGAAGAGGTTCTAATATAGTGAGAGAAATATCCAAACGCGAAACGAAATGGATCTTTCTCACTGATACCCTCGCGCCCAAAGGGTTAAATGTGGAACTTGACATCAACTGTTTCATCAATTATATATAGGTTTTATTTATGATTTACTAATGTTGGGGTTAGTGCAATATTTCTTATATTTCAGGACTGATTCATTTATTTTAGTTTATCTTGCATTCCTATTGCATTCATATTACATATGTTTCACTTGTTGATATATTTATTATCAGTTAAGCTATAAGATGTCTCAAATTGGAGTTTACAATGTTATTTCATGTGAACAGTTTTATTAATTTTAATCACGTGAAAATTTAAATGCATCATTTGTTTTATTTATATAACCATACAACGCAAATTTGAGTATTGCCGGGAGATATCCATGATTGAGCTTTACTAGATAGTATCTGGGTTTGCTAGTATGTCAGTTTGCTTTAAATGAAATGTAGGATGAACAGGCCAGTTTTGTGTATTGAAGGAGTCCCCCTCTGATTGTGATTCCACTAATGACCAATGTTGCAAAGTAAAGCAGTGATCACATTTGGGAGTTATCCTATAAATGCCGGGACCTCGCACCGTTTGGTCATACCCTCTGTTGAAGCTGTGATGACGAAACACGTCAGGCGTGAACTTACAGCAACCGGAAGTGACGTGTGCGTGTCACTACCAGGAAGGAACAGCCAGATACTATCAACGCAATGGATGCGGTGGATGGCAGACGCCATTCCATACTGATTGGTGATAACACACAGTTTGTTTTTTCAACAAAATGCCTGTTACCATTTATGTTGTGTAAGTGTGTTTTTTAAGGGGGTGGTCATCTTGAATAAACTTTTAAAACAATATCACGCTTTGTGGAGCCTTTTTTTACATGACTAAACCACCCTGGGCGATGAGCTTTTTTTTTTTTGACAAACACGAACGTAGTGACGTACTATGAGAGTATAAAGAGGAAGCTCATTTCTCAAGCGCCACCCTTTGGGCCCCTTCTGCTAATTTCATGTTAGTAGAAGTTAGTAGAATTTTGGTGAGCATTGATTCACGATTTTCAGATCGTGCAAAACAAATGCCTTTTAAAATACGTTTGGCATAACTACATCAGTATCACCAGCATTTCATCATCAGCTGCCGCATCACAAATGTTAATTCTAGATTACGAGTGATAATTTACAAGACCGAACTCTTCCCAGTCGTTCCTTGATTCCGAACATGCGTGTTTGTACTTTCGACTTTTGTGTGACGGAGTTCTGTACTGACCATCCGAAAATCAGACGTTGAGTTCACATCCGATAAAAATTTTATAGCCTGCACATCCAGCTTTTGTCTGATGAAAAAGTCAAATCGTCTGTCAAAAGCACCATACTAATGATCCGAAAATCCACAGACAGCTCGTCTTCAGACTTTTCCCTTCTGATTTTCGTACCATGTGTACACTGATAAAAATTATTCTGTTGGCTTGTAATTTTAACATAAAAAATTTATAATTTTCAACATAAAAATAAATGTTAATTAATTTACTTTGATATTTTAAGTAACTTACTTAATTTCCATTAGTTCTTAAAACACATCTTTTACATTTACAAAAATAATGTATAATATTGAGTAATCTAGACAAAACTTTCAAGGTATATGCAATACTGACACATAATCACACACATAGGTTGGACTTGATGGACTTGTGTCTTTTTTCAACCTCACCTACTATGTAACTATGTAACTGTGCATTTCCATATTCTAATTGAGTTACATTTACTTAAAAAAATTATCTTTTCATTTGATTGAAATTGTATATATTGTAAATATATTTGCTACGAGTTTTGATGCTGTATATTTTAAAGAGTTTCACGTCTTTTGGAACTTTGAAAGCCTACATGAGGCAGTTCCCATACGTTTGAGGCCCATCAGGACAAAAGAGCACCACCAGTGACAAGAATGTTTCCAAGTCACTACAATCCAATGCCATTGAAAGATAAGAGTGAACATTGAACAAATTATCATTCGCATGCTTAAAGTGATTGTAAAGGTAAAATTAAAAAAAAAAAAAAAATAACAAACATATCATACTTACCTCCACTGTGCAGCTCGTTTTGCACAGAATGGCCCTGAACCTGCTCTTCTGGGGTCCCTCAGCGGCTCTCACAGCTCCTCCCCACATCTGATAACCCCCTCGGAGAAGTGCTTCCCCAGTGGGGGGGGGTTACCTTGCGTGCGCGCTCTCAAGTCCAGCATTCGGCGTCCATAGAGGCCGAATGCAGAACTCGGTCCCGCCCCCGGCGGTCACGTCATTGGATTTTATTGACAGCAGCGGGAGCCAATGGCTGCGCTGCTATCAATCTATCCAATCAACAGCCGAGAACTCTGGTCAGAGAGACAGCATGTCCCCGTGGGTCAAGTTCGAGGGGTCAGGTAAGTAAAACGGGGGGGGCTGGAGGGCCGGTCACTGACAGGTGTTTTTTCACCTTAATGCATAGGATGCATTAAGGTGAAAAAACATGAACCTTTACAACCCCTTTAAATGTTGCTTAACATAACATCCAAAATTTTTATTTTATTTGCTGATTCATATATTTATCATAAATGGACATACATCCGTTGTATGCACCTATTAAGACAACTCACTTTTGCACTTAATGCATAAGCGCAGAATGCAACCAAGATGCAGGGTGATGGACCGCCAGCTGTTAAGCTTAAAAACTATTTTGTGCCATAAAAATTAATGTTTCAGCCGGTTCGGTTTTTGAGAAATTGGAATTAAAATTCAGATTATGTAACATCAAGCCCTTCGCACTCAATGTTAATAAAATTTAAAAAACAAAGATAGCATTCGTTTGCACAGTATTTGTGCCGATTTGTGCTAAAAAAAACAAACGCATGTGCTGGTTTGGTTTCAGAGATATTGAGCATTGTAATGAAACCTCCCCCACCACGTTATTACATTTTAACCACTTTAGCCCAGGAAGATTTGGCACTTTTTACAATTTGGCACTGCGCCGTTTTAACTGGTAATTGCGCGGTCATGCAACGCTGTACCCAAACAAAATTTGCGTCCTTTTTTTCCCACAAATAGAGCTTTCTTTTGATGGTATTTGATTGCCTCTGTGATTTTAATTTTTTGCGATATAAATGGAAAAGGCAGAAAATTTTGAAAAAAAATTATGTTTTCTACTTTTTGTTATAAAAAAATCCAATACACTCAATTTTTTGGTACATTTTCTGGAATTTATGCAGCTTTTAGTTTATGACTGCCTATCTCATTTCTTGAGGTGCTAAAATGGCAGAGCAGTACAACCCCCCCCCCCCCCCCAAATGACCCCACTTTGAAAAGTAGACACCCCAAGGAAATTTCTGAGAGGCATGTTGAGCCCATTAAATATTTATTTTTTTTGTCACAAGTGACAAAAAAAAATAAAAAAAATTACACAAAGTTGTCACTAAATTATATATTGCTCACACATGCCATGGTAATATGTGGAATTACACCCCAAAATACATTTAGCTGCTTCTCCTGAGTACGGGGATACCACATGTGTAAGACTTTTTGGGAGCCTAGCCACGTACGGGACCCCGAAAACCAAGCACCGCCAGGATTTCTAAGGGCGTAAATTTTTGATTTTACTCCTCACTACCTATCACAGTTTCAAAGGCCATAAAATGCCAAGATAGCACAACCCCCCCCCCCCCCCCCCCCAAAGACCCCATTTTGGAACGTAGACATCCCAAGCTATTTGCTGAGAGGTATGTTGAGTCCATGGAATATTTTATATTTTGCCATAAGTTGCGGGAAAATGACTAACTTTTTTTTTTTGCACAAAGTTGTCTGATATATTGCTCAAACATGCCATGGGCATATGTGAAATTACACCCCAAAATACATTCTGCTTCTTCTCCTGAGTAAAGGGATATTACGTGGGAGACTAACCATGTACAGGGGCCCGAAAACCAATCACCGTCTTCAGGATTTCTAAGATTTCACTCCTCCCTGCCTATCACAGTTTCGGAGGCCATGGAATGCCCAGATAGCACAAAACCCCACAAATGACCCTATTTTGGAAAGTAGACACCCCAAACTATCTGCTGAGAGGCATGGTGAGTATTTTGCAGATCTTGCTTTTTTGTCACAAAGTTTTGAAAATTGAAAAAAAGAAAAAAAAAGAAATTTTTCTTTTCTTTCTTCATTTTCAAAAACAAATGAGCTGCAAAATACTCACCATGACTCTTAGCAAATACCTTGGTGTCTACTTTACAAAAAGTTGTCTGCTGCGGTTCTGGGACAAGCGGCTAGGAAAATGCAATAGGTGTTCCAGGCCATGCGATAAGCTTTTAGTGTGTTGCTATACAGCGAGAGGTTGATGAGCAGGGTTGCATTGGAGAGATGTGGCTTCAATCGATTGTTAGTTGAGACCAAGGTGGGATAGGAGTGGATGATGAGTCGGCTCCGGATTCCTGCTGGAAGAATGAGACCAAATTGAAGCTAGACAGTGCATCTGCTGCAGCATTGCGGTTGCCAGGGATATGCTCACAGTAAATCTTAAATTAGTGATGTAGAGATAATTTCACCAGCCTGCGCGGGAAGGACATGACGGGGAGCGACTTGGATCTACACTTATTAATGATGTCGACTGTAGCCTGGTTGTCTGTGGTGAAGAGTACTGTCTGACCTGTCCACGTGTGGCCCCAGACTTGGGCTGCTGCCACGATGGGGTATAGTTCGAAAAAAGACGAGGATCGAACAAAACCAGGAATCAAGCAGATTTCTGGGGGCCAGGGACCGGCGAACCGTGATGGCTAAAGATAGCTGCAAAGCCTGTGGAGGCTGCAGCGTCTGTGACTACTTGTGTGAGTGCCACTGAGTGTGCTTGCAGTGATTTGTAAGAAGTTATGTTGAGGAGTTTAGGCTGAGATGCATGTTTTTGCAGCGATTGCTAGATGCGTTTTCTTGCAACGATTGCAACAAAGGTAACCTACTGATAGGCGAAAAGAAAAGGATATCAGAAATAGTATGTGTAGGAAAGAACTGTGAAATGACATATGTAACGAATCGTAGATTTATGATAGGGAGTGTTACGAACTGGTGTGCGGAATACTGGTGAAGCGAACCGTTCTGACGCCAGTTACGACTAGGTTCGTTTTGGAGTGTGATGCATGTAATAGCTGACGCGATCCGAATCGGTCAGAGCAATGATATAAATAACGAATCATAGGGTATGGTACGAACTGCTACAAATCTGTGCGTGGGATGCGAGTGATGCGAAGCATTGTGCCACCAAGACGACTAGGCTCGAATTGGATTGACGCGTATGGCAAGAAGTGATATAAACCGGTGAGTGAGGCAACCAATCATTAGTAGGGTATGGGGGTGAGCAGTATGAACCAGTGCGAGACGTATCCGATGTGAACTGTTGTGCCGCAGATGCGACTAGGTACGAATCGGACTGTGGGAAGTGTGCCATGCATCCGATGTGAATCGGAGAAGAAATAGCGAACGGGCCTGTAACCACTGCATACTGGAGGCCTACGAACGATTCGTAAGCTCCTCAGCAGAACCGAACAACAGAATGGGGAACATAACGAGAAGTAAGCTGGTTGAACATGATATGACAAGGGGGGGTTACGAATCCTACCTGTGACAGCGAGCAAGACTTGACGAATAAGCAACCGCAACGTACTGTATTTCAGTGAGCTGAAGAGTCGGCCTGGTGACGTAACGACTCGTGCACTGGAACAGACACAGAGCAAGAGCGAGTGGTCAGCTTAAATACCCATCGGGCTCCTCCCATAAATTTAGGCCGTGGTACTGGCTTTCTAATATATATATATATATATATATATATATATATATATATATACATATATACATACATACACACAGTCAGGTCCATAAATATTGGAACATCGACACAATTCTAATCTTTTTGGCTCTATACACCACCACAATGGATTTGAAATGAAACAAACAAGAAGTGCTTTAACTTTCAGCTTTAATTTGAGGGTATTTACATCTAAATCAGGTGAACGGTGTAGTAATTACAACAGTTTGTATATGTGCCTCCCAAATTTTAAGGGACCAAAAGTAATGGGACAGATTAATAATCATCCATCAAACTTTCACTTTTTAATACTTGGTTGCAAATCCTTTGCAGTCAATTACAGCCTGAAGTCTGGAATGCATAGACATCACCAGACGCTGGGTTTCAACCCTGGTGATGCTCTGCCAGGCCTCTACTGCAACTGTCTTCAGTTCCTGCTTGTGCTTGGGGCATTTTCCCTTCAGTTTTGTCTTCAGCAAGTAAAATGCATGCTCAATCGGATTCAGGTCAGGTGATAGACTTGGCCATTGCATAACATTCAACTTCTTTCCCTTAAAAAACTTCTTTCCCTTTCGCAGTATGCTTCGGGTCATTGTCCATCTGCACTGTGAAGCGCCGTCCAATGAGTTCTGAAGCATTTTGCTGAATATGAGCAGATAATATTGCCCAAAACACTTCAGAATTCATCCTGCTGCTTTTGTCAGCAGTCACATCATCAATAAATACAAGAGAACCAGTTCCATTGGCAGCCATACATGCCCATGCCATGACACTACCACCACCATGCTTCACTGATGAGGTGGTATAGTTTGGATCATGAGCAGTTCCTTTCCTTCTCCATACTCTTCTCTTCCCATCACTCTGGTACAAGTTGATCTTGGTCTCATCTGTCCATAGGATGTTGTTCCAGAACTGTGAAGGCTTTTTTAGATGTTGTTTGGCAAACTCTAATCTGGTCTTCCTTTTTTTGAGGCTCACCAATGGATTACATCTTGTGGTGAACCCTCTGTATTCACTCTGGTGAAGTCTTCTCTTGATTGTTGACTTTTACACACATACACCTACCTCCTGGAGAGTGTTCTTGATCTGGCCATCTGTTGTGAAGGGTGTTTTCTTCACCAGGGAAAGAATTCTTCGGTCATCCACCACAGTTGTTTTCCGTGGTCTTCCGGGTCTTTTGGTGTTGTTGAGCTCACCGGTGCGTTCTTTCTTTTTAAGGATGTTCCAAACAGTTGATTTGGCCACACCTAATGTCTTTGCTATCTCTCTGATGGGTTTGTTTTGTTTTTTCAGCCTAATGATGGCTTGCTTCACTGATAGTGACAGCTCTTTGGATCTCATATTGAGAGTTGACAGCAACAGATTCCAAATGCAAATAGCACACTTGAAATGAACTCTGGACCTTTTATCTGCTCCTTCTAAATGGGATAATGAGGGAATAACACACACCTGGCCATGGAACAACTGAGCAGCCAATTGTCCCATTGCTTTTGGTCCCTTAAAAAGTGGGAGGCACATATACAAACTGTTGTAATTCCTACACCGTTCACCTGATTTGGATGTAAATACCCTCAAATTAAAGCTCAAAGTCTGCAGTTAAAGCACATCTGGTTCGTTTCATTTCAAATCCATTATGGTGGTGTATAGAGCTAAAAAGATTAGAATTGTGTTGATGTCCCAATAGTTATGGACCTGACTGTATATATATATATATATATATATATATATATATATATATATATATATATACTCAACGGTCACTTTATTAGGTACACCTGTTCAATTGCTTGGTAACACAAAATAGCTAAGCGGCCAATCACATGGCAGATACTCAATGCATTTAGGCATCTAGACATGGTGAAGACGACTTGCTGAAGTTCAAACTGAGCATCAGAATGGGGAAAATAAGGATTTAAGTGACTTTGAACATGGCAAGGTTGTTGGTGCCAGACGGGCCGGTCTGGGCATTTCAAAAACTGCTGATCTACTGGGATTTTCACAGACAACCATCTCTAGGGTTTACAGAGAATGGTCCGAAAAAGAGAAAATATCCAGTGAGCAGCAGTTTGGTGGATAGAAATGCCTTATTGATGTCAGAGGAGAATGGGCAGACTGGTTCCAGATGATAGGCAACAGTAACTCAAAAAAACACTTGTTACAACCAAGGTATGCAGAATACCATCTCTGAATGCACAACATATCAAACATTGAAGCAGATGGGCTACAGCAGCAGAAGACCACCTGGGTGCCACTCATGTCAGCTAAGAACAGGAAACTGAGGCTACAACTTGCACAGACGCAACAAAATTGGACAATAGAAGATTGGAAATATGTTGCCTGGTCTGATGAGTCTCGATTTCAGCTGCGACATTCAGATGGAAGGATCAGAGTTTGGTGTGAAAGCATGGATCCATTCTGCCTTGTATTAACGATTCAGGCTGGTGGTGGAGGTATAATAGTGTGGGGGATATTTTCTTGGCACAATTTGAATTGAATTGATCTGTTTGACTTCTCTTCCCTTAAAAAAAAAATCTAAACCTGAAAATGCCCTTTGACTGGCATTGTGGTGGCTTTGTTTGATTTTCTCAGCCATTCAGTTTCAATTGATTCTTTTTATGATCAGAGGCTTATAGAAAGCTTTCCAGATTTATCAGAAAACGGCCTCGTGTATGGCCGCATGAGAGCCCACAGCAGCTCCTGGCTCTGGAATGATCATGGGTATGTTCTATGGCCTAATAATACAGTGTAGGGTCTGGCATGCAGGACTTCTAGAAGGAAAGCTCAGGGCACTGCCAGATTATCCCCCCCCCCCCCCGTGCAATAGGCATGGACAATTTGGAAGACAGATGTTCTTTAATGGAAGCATGGAAAAATAAAGCGAGAGGGATAAAGGGTTGAATAATTCAATGTAATGAGAGGCAGTGTGACAGGACCAGGAGAGGTTAAGTCACATTTAGTAACATTTTTCTGGGTTGGAATGTTCTCACAGTGCAGCGTATGAGGGTAAAAGCCAAGTTCAGATGGACAGATAAACAGATTGGACGGGTCCCAAAGGAAAGAAATCTCTCCCCCCAGAGAGGGCTGTGTACAGCTTCTTTCCTACCAGGCTCCAGATTGTTACTGGCTGCTCACAGTACCAGCAGCAAGCACAGTGACCCTCTACCGCCGGGAAGGTCCCAGGGAGAGAACCTGTGTTATTCATGCTGAGTAAGACAGCAGTGCTCCATTCAACACATCTTAACCATATCATGTTTCTTGCAACTTTGCAAATGTTATTTTTGGCATTTATATATGCATTTCTGGTCAGTTTTTTGTTTTAGCTGTTTTTATTAAAGTGGTTGTAAACCCTTACAGATCACTTTGACCTACAGGTAAGCCTAGATTAAGGCTTACCTGTAGGTCCAAGAAATATCTCCTAAACCTACACGGTTTAGGAGATATTTGCAAAAAGACAGGCACCGATGTCTACGGCACATGCGCAGGCGCACTGAGCATGCCGCTGCCAACGGCGACATGCCATTAGTGGCGCCGGAGCCACAATACCCAGAAAGAAGATGGGCGCTCCGTAGCAGAGGGGACAGCGGTGACATCTCAGGCTCCTGTGTCAGGTAAGTGACACATAATGGGCTACTATGCGATGCATGCGATAGTAGCCCATTATGCTTTACCTTTGAAGGGAAACAAAGAGGAAGGGTTTACTTCCTCTTTAAAGGGTTGGTTCACCTCTGCCAAGAAACTGCCTGTGTAAGTAAGGGATACTTGTAAATAAAAACAAACTGCGCCCTGTTCTATCTTTCTCCACACCACTATTACATTACAAATGGCCGCTATGGAAAGAATACTTTTATAGTGTGGGGCGGGATTAAAAGCAAAGAGTTATGATTGGATACGGTCATCATGACAGCGTCCAATCATGGCTCTGACAGTGCTCTGTGAGGTGAGGAGACGCTTGCAGAGCAGCCTTGTGAGTCAAGCCAGGGACCTCGCTGGTTAGCAGGGGTGAAGCTTGAGAAGTATCTGGAGTGCCAAGCTAGGGACCCAGCAGGGAAGCGGGGGGTGACGCTTGAGGGAGATACCACCGCAAACCTTGGAGGAGCTCAAGGGATTCAGAGTCAGTGAATCAGAGGGTCTAGTGAGAGACCAGGAGCTCAGTGTTGAAGAACTACAAGAGGCAGTTGTAGTGGAGCTGAAAGAACTGTTATGTTTGAGTTAGGAAATGTTAAAGGACTGTTGCCATAGGAGACAGCATTCCTGTATGTGCAGAAGTGGAGCCTTTCCTTGCACGGCTATCCTCCTATTGAAGTCTCAGAGTCTGCCAATTGGATCTATAACTACTTAAGGGTGTCCTGACCTTAATCCTCTTTCCCCCAAAAATACAAAAAGGACTGTCAAAAGAAATAAAACCTCTTTTACATCCAAGAAGTGTCTGGCACCCAATGACTTTCACCATCTTTGCACCCACTATGCTTCACAACCCACTACATATTGAAGGATGTCAGCTATCTTTGGCCTTGGAGGTCCTCATTAGACTGATAAAGGCCGGACATTTATACTACATTTATACTGTCTACTCACTGTCCAGGTCTTGGTCCTGGCCAGACCATCCTCCTCTGTCAGTAGCAGTATGCAATGTAAAAAACACTGTGCCACTGAGGAGAGGGGCAGGGGCCAGACATGATTTTGTGTGGGCTCCCTGCAAGGATTGTAATTTGCCTTCAGAGCCACCCACTGTCTCATTTACAGAAAGTGATCCCCTTGATGTGCCGCGGCCTTGTATCCCATCACCGTGGTGACCAGGCAACACAGCCATACGTGCCTCATAATAAAGGCGGGGACACAGACTTTGTGGGACAATGCACTGAAAGGTGGGACTGTCCTGCCTAATTTGGGTACAGTATGTGGCTACAACCTCTGTCAGTTTTTTTTACAACCTCTGCACCCGGGCACCGCCCCCTCTATCCATGGCCACCACATCCTAATTAATGATATATGATCCTCGGCCGCTACCCCCTATTCATGCATCCGGCCCCTTTTAGTATGCCGGGCGCATGAATTACAGCTGCGGGGTTGTTTTTTTTAAGCCCCTGATTAGAGCCAGAGGCTATAATAGGCTTCAAAATAGGGTGTGCTTGTGGCGCAGAGCATTGCGCAATGAGCCCACCCAGGTGTTCCAACAACAAATGAATATTCGCTGTTGCAACACTGATCCTCCTCCCGGCCAATGGGAAGCGGGTCCCATACCCGTCACCCGATTGGCTGAAAGGACAGACGATCCTATTGGACGCCTAGGGGGAGGGGAGGAGACGCACGGCAGAAGCAAGAAGGAGAAGAAACAGGAGCCACTGCCCGATGCCCGCTGCAGCCTGATGTCCGCCGATGCCCTGATCCCCGCTGCTGCCCGATGTGCTCGCCAATGCCCAATCCCCGCTGCTGGCCGATGTGCCCGCCACTGCCCTGATCCTTGCCGATGCCCGATGTGCCCGCCGCCTAGATGAGGTAAGTGCCGGTGGGACAGCAGACGAGGGTGGGGGGGTTTGAGGTGCCGCGGGGGGGGTGGTCGTTGGGCACCCCCCCAAACAAAAAAACCACAAGGCGCCACTGTCTGTCCCATTGGAGAGATTTCCCTTTCTTTTCTGTCCCATAGTCAAAACATGAAGTTAGAGGAAATCCCTCCAAAGCGAGGGAATCCCGGTTTGTCACCAGAACTAGTGTCCCCACTGGAAGATTTCCCCTCTATTTCTCTTCTGTTGACAACCTAACATTTGTGATTTTCCTTAACTTTTACTCTTGGTCAAAACGATAAACAGGACAAATGGAGAGTGTGAATCTCCATATCCTGGGCGCAAATGGCAATAAAAACCAGACAGGTGTTCTAATCCCTCTCTACTTTATCCAAAACAAATTAAAAAGGTGTGCCCTTAGGTATACTTTAAGCAGTTTAAAGAGGAAGTAAACCCTGATGGGTTTTACTTCCTCTTTTGCTCGCTGCAAAGCCTGCAAATGAAAAGCATAATGGGCTAGTATGCATCGCATACTAGACCATTATGTGCCACTTACCTGCAAAAGAATCCAGTGATGTCCCCTGTGTAGGCAGCGTCCATCTTCTGGCCCCTCTTCCTTCCGGGCCGCGGTCTACGGCTCTGTGATTTGCCGGAACCGCGTGACGTCACTCCCGTGCATGCGCATGGGAGCCGCGATTAACAGCACAGGCTAGGGAAGAAACGGCGCTTAGTTTTGTTTCTTCCCCGCGCATGCGCCGTTGGAATTTTCGGCGGACTACAAGTGAAACATCTCCTAAACGGCGCACGTTTAGGAGATATTTCCACTACCTATAGGTAAGCCTTATTCTAGGCTTACCTACAGGTAGAAGTCCAAAAAGTAGGTTTACAACCACTTTAAAAAAAAAAAAAACAGAACACTGCTAGTATACAGGGCTGCTTGGGAACCTGGTTATTACATAAATACCTATAATAGACAATTGAATACATATTATGAAAATTGCTGATTGATTTTTCTAGAAGAAGCATTTCTACTGTTTGTCCCACGCTAGATAAACTTTATCTGTAAATATGAGCCAGAGCAGGTTGAACAGATACTGTATGTGTGTTGATGCTTCCAGCAACAACTGGAAAGATTGTGTGTTATCAAACTGACGTTCACAGGGAAGAGATATGGGGCTGTAGTTCTCACAATTAATCCTGGATGCTGTTGTAAATGGAAGTATCCCTAATATACATGATTTAAGAAATGACTCATCTTTGCTACAAGTCTCTGTTGGCATTGATGCTCCTTCACCCAGGAAACTAATCAGGATGACAGTAATGTTGACTTCACTGCATACAGGAAAAAAACAAGAAGTACTTTACATAGTTGCATAAATGCGTTAAGTTACATTGAAAAAAGACACAAGTCCTTTTAGCTCAATAAAAAAAGATCTCTACCCATTATTGATTCGGAGAAAGGCAATTAAAACCCTTAAAGAAGAATTATGGCCAAAGCTTTTTTGGCCATACTTTTTCCTATGGTTTACAGAGTGCAGTTCGTTCTGCACTCCTGTGACCCATTTTTAGCTGACAGCGGAAGAAGAGGAGTTACGTTGATGACACCCGCGGCCGTCTTCTATGAGTTTTATATACAAGCGCTCATTTGCTGGCACTTACTGAAGTGCCTTATTTGTAAGTGTGATTCTTTTATTACTCTATTAAATGTTTGTTAGCAGAGAGCACTAGATGTCTCTTATTTATTCCTATCTCAAGATACTGGTAATCATCTGCGATATAATTGCCCGAATGGGATTTCCGTGTATGAATTCATCTGGCATCTCCATAAGATCCACACCAGGAAGATCACTGTGACCACGCTCCTGGATATTTGCCCTTTATGGGAAAGCCTGTTTGATCCTTTTTTAATTCGGGGCTCTTGGCGTTGAGGTGAGCGGCTTAGAGTGTCTAAGGTGGAGGTTTTACACATCTGACACGGCACTTCATGGCAAAGAACTCTCTGAGGATCTGAAGAAAAAAAATACTTGTTGCTCTACATAAAGATGGCGTAGGCTATAAGAAGATTGCCAAGACTCTGAAACTTAGCTGCAGCATGGTGGTCAAGACCATACAGTGGTTTAAAAGAACAGGTTTCATTCAGAACAGTCCTCACCATGGCAGGGGCGGATCCAGAGTCTAGTCTCGGGAGGGGCACTGCCAGAAAATGCGTTTTCATTGTGGGCAATTTATCGGGGAAACGGCTGGTGTTTGCGCTTCAATCATCCCGGCACCAGTGTCAGGATGATTGAAGCGCATTTTTTCTATAATTACATTGTAATATAAAATGAAATAGTTCAACTCACCATAATGCAGAATCAGTGGGAGACCTGAGTGTGTCACTTGCCACGTTACCTGCTACACGTTGCGGATTGTCACTTGCCTGCCACTAGATGCAGATTGCCACTTGGCACGTCACCTGCCACACCTTGCGGATTGCCACTTGCCACGTCGCCTGCCACACCTTGCGGATTGTCGCTTGCCTACCACGTCACCTGCCACACCTTGTGGATTGCCACTTGCCACTTCACCTGCCACACGTTGCGGATTGCCACTTCACCTGCCACACCTTGCGGATTGCCACTTGCCACGTCACCTGCCACACCTTGCGGATTGCCACTTGCCACCTCACCTGCCACACCTTGCAGATTGCCACTTGCCACGTCACCTGCCACACCTTGCGGATTGCCACGTTGCCTGCCACACCTTGTGGATTGTCGCTTGCCTGCTAAGGTGGTGTTTTGGCTGTCACTTGCTGTGTCCCAGACTCCCAGAGTCAGGCAGCAGAGAGATAATGTAATCTCCCTACTGCCTGCCAGTCACTGGAGCCAACACTAACGCTGTTATCCTTGGTGCTGCTGCTGGGGGTTTTCCGTCCTGCCCTCAACCATTCCTTCTCCTCATGCCACATTCCCCGCTCCTCCCTGGAGAAGATGATGCCGCGCAGAGGGACACTGTTACCCTACGTGGATCCGGTCTGGCCAGTCATCGGCCGTAATCCATAATGGAGGCGCCTGTCACTCGCCTCCCCAGGCCAAGAAACAATTGCTGTGCCGGCGCCGTGCTCCTGCAGGCCGGCCGCGGCGCCGGAAGCTACATGGTTGCGGGAGGCGGCCGCGGGAGGACGGGTGAAGGTTTTTTCGTGCGTGGGTGGCTTTTTGCCGCCCCCCCATGGCGCCCATGGCTGCCATACCCCAGAAACACCACTGCCGACGTGACTCTGACGTCACTCGTTGCTAGACGCCGGGCGGCCCCGGCGTTAGCAACGAGTGCAGGGAAGAGGCTCCACCCACCCCTCCTCCTAGTCAGTCAGTGCGGCCGTAACTACATTAGACGGGTCTCTCTCTCGTTGCCGCTGATCGGCTAATGAGAGAGAGAGACTCGGGCTGCGGGCAGAGGGAGCAATGACATGGGAGATTGTCAGTGCGACTATTTCGGGGGGGGGCAATTGCCCTGTTTTTTCGTGCGTGGGTGGCTTTTTGCCGCCCCCCCATGGCGCCCATGGCTGCCATACCCCAGAAATGCCACTGCCGACGTGACTCTGACGTCACTCGTTGCTAGACGCCGGGCGGCCCCGGCGTTAGCAACGAGTGCAGGGAAGAGGCTCCACCCACCCCTCCTCCTAGTCAGTCAGTGCGGCCGTAACTACATTAGACGGGTCTCTCTCTCGTTGCCGCTGATCGGCTGATGTGAGAGAGAGACTCGGGCTGCGGGCAGAGGGAGCAATGACATGGGAGATTGTCAGCGCGACTATTTCGGGGGGGGCAATTGCCCTGTTGCCCCCCCCCCCTGGATCCGTCCCTGCACCATGGTCGACCAAAGAAGTTGAGTGCACATGCTCAGCGTTATATCCAGAGGTTGTCTTTGGGAAATAGATGTATGAGTGCTGCCAGCAGTGCTGCAGAGGTTGAAGGGGTGGGGGTCAGCCTCTCAGTGCTCAGACCATACGCAGCAAACTGCATCAAATTGGCCTGCTTGACTGTCGTCCCAGAAGGAAGCCTCTTCTAAAGATGATACACAAGAAAGCCCGCAAACAGTTTGCTTAAGATAAGCAGACTAAGGACATGGATTACTGGAACCATGTCCTGTGGTCTAATGAGACCAAGATAAACTTATTTTGTTCAGATGGTGTCAAGCGTCTGGTGGCAACCAGGTGAGGAGTTCAAAGACAAGTGTGTCTTGCCTACAGTCAAGCATGGTGGTGGGAGTGTCATGGTCTGGGGCTGCATGAGTGCTGCCGGCACCAGGGAGCTACATGTTGGCACAGAATGCCAACATGTACTGTGATATACTGAAGCAGAGCATGATCCTCTCCCTTCAGAGACTGGGCCGCAGTGCAGTATTCCAACATGATAACAACCCAAAACACACCTCCAAGATGACCACTGCCTTGCTAAAGTAGCTGAGGGTAAAGGTGATGGACTGGCCAAGCATGTCTCCAGACCTAAACCCTATTGAGCATCTGTGGGGCATCCTCAAACGGAAGGTGGAGGAGCGCAAGGTCTCTAATATCCACCAGCTCCATGATGTCATCATGGAGGAGTGGAAGAGGACTCCAGTGGCAACCTGTGAAGCTCTGGTGAACTCCATGTCCAAGAGGGTTAAGGCAGTGCTGGAAAATAATGATGGCCACACAAAATATTGACACTTTGGGCCCAATTTGGACATTTTCACTTAGGGGTGTACTCACTTTTGTTGCCAGAGGTTTAGACATTATTGGCTGTGCTGTGTGTTGAGTTATTTTGAGGGGACAGCAAATTTACACTGTTATACAAGCTGTACACTCACTACTTTACATTGTAGTCATTTCTTCAGTGTTGTCACAAGAAAAGATGTAATAAAATATTTACAAAAATGTGAGGGGTGTACTCACTTTTGTGAGATACTGTACATGTAAAACGTATGTAGGGAGATTTGTTTCATCTCTGTATATTATCTGAGGCTGTTCACTTCACTGGGTATATGTGGGGGTTTACAACCACTTTAAGCACAAATTTGTGCTACATTTATGGAGAGGACTAAGAGGATATAACCATGCCAGTGGTGTAGCAGAAAACATATAGCACAGTGATGAAGGTTTGTGGTCCAGGCTTTGAGCAAAGGAAGGATTGGGGGCAGGAACAAATACATCCATCTGTTTATTTTTCTCATGAGCAATCAACAGAAATAAAGTTAAGATTCCTTAATATGTACAACTGACACAAGCAAAGATTTGCAGGGGAGTCCTACTACGTTCCTTGTGTCTGCACCATCCCCAGATTAAAAGCCGTAGGCAGCTAGGTAAGTGCCATGCAAGTTTCACCCAAATAGTGTAGCTTTCCTCATACCCTGGGTACCCCATGCTATATACTATATAAACATCAACACCTACCTTCTATATAGATTACCAGTAGCTGATAGCTGTGGTAAGTCACTATAATATATATCAACTCCTCTGTCAAAGGCAAATAAATAAGAAGACTTCCTAATATTTAACTGCCATATGCATCATTGCAAGCTCGAAAGCCCTCAGGGGTCTCTAGCATATAGAGTACATATATATTAGATTGTGATCACCCAAAGGTTTGCAAGAAAGTCTTACTACCTACCTCCTAAATGTAGCTGACCATCTCAGTCTCCCTTGCATCTGCACCATCCCTACTACCCAGATAAGAAGCCCCGTGGCAGCTAGGTAGTTGTCTTGCAATTTCCACTCAACTGG
Source organism: Aquarana catesbeiana (assembly GCF_042186555.1). Lineage (NCBI taxonomy): Eukaryota > Metazoa > Chordata > Amphibia > Anura > Ranidae > Aquarana > Aquarana catesbeiana. The sequence continues at coordinate 625,271,405 of NC_133326.1, read as the reverse complement.
TTTGGTTTTCCTTTCAGCCTGGTTACTTACACCCTGCCTGGCTCCCTTCACGTGTCTCCACTGCACCTCATGGGGTCTCCTCACACAGTGGAGAGCTCCTCCCCCTTCACTCTACTGGCCCACGCCTGTCAGTTGACTTTCTCCTACAGACAGTTTCAGCCTCCTGACATGGTATCTATCTCTCTTTAGCTGAAAACTCAGATGAGAGGACCGCTGTGATGATAGGACAGTCAAAACTAGAAGCTGCACCCCCCCCCCCCCCCCACAGTTGCAGCACGCCGGCCACCTGTATACCGGCACCAGTGGGGCCACTTTATTGGGGCGCCAGACCGACTCCGCTTTCCGGACCAGTCCACCCCATAAGCCTGGCGCTATACTATAAGTATAGGATTCTTTTCGTGCCGCCCCCCCCTGCAAATTGCCGCCTTAGGTCTGGGCCTTGTCGGTCTAGGCCAAGATACAGCATTGGCTGAGATGGCGCTGGATCGGTGACTCAGTTAGGTAAATATTTAAGGATGGGGGTGAGTAGGATTAGTTTTGGGTTTTTTAATTTTTTTTTAAACCTTAATGCAGATAATGAATTAAGGTAACAAAAACATTTTGAGTTTAGAACCACTTTAAAACATTGTCGAATTTGCTTCACCAGGCGGGAGATGGTTAACTGTTTTAGTCCCTGAAACAGGTAATTTCAGGACAACTGTATGGAAAAAACTGTAATAATGGGACAGGACATTATCTGTAATATATATATATATATATATATATATATATATATATATATATATATATATATATTTATTTATTTATTTATTTTTGCAATGCTATCACAGCACATGAATAATCTTCCTATTATAATATTGGCAATAGTATCACAATTGGAACTGTTTAACATCATTCTATGGACACTTTGGACACAGTTTTATTTGATTGAAATGTTCAAATTTTTTTAATGTTTTTTTTTTAGAGATGTATGGTTAGATACTCAAAATGATGTCAGACGTATGCTGAGGAAACTTGTTTGGTGGAGTTTCTGAGATTAGTCATATCGGTTAGTTGGAGCGCAGGTGGAACGCATATAAGCATTCCTGAATGTTTTATATGCTGGATTTATTTCAACGTAAATGTAAGTGCAATAGTCTTTAATATTACACCATGAGAGCCCTCTTCTCTCTCCCCTCTCATCTGCACACTTATTCTGAGCTATAATAGAGTGCTGGACCTCCATGTTTCACATCCTATGAGTATTTCAATATTAGGAGATGTGGATGGATAGTAGCAGTGATCTGGATGCGTATTTATAGTGACTAGACTGTGAATTCTCAGGAATACCCCTCTGCTGTTTTTGACTCCCTGTAATAGGGGTCAATAGAGTCTGGTGAGTGTGCTGTGCATCTATATGTTGGTGGAAAGGGCATCGCTTTGTCTTCACTCATGGTGGATGCTTATTTCACGCTAATTGGATTTATCTTGGACTTTGCTTACTTTATTGACTGTTACTTTTAACGTTTAAACATTGTGACACATCACATCACTGTTTGGTGGAATTTAAAAGTTTACTCTATTGTGATCATATGTTCATGTATACATATTACACTTGGGAGCGCGCTATCAATAATATTTAACAATTACGGGTAGTTGTTGTACCTTAATATGAGCAGCTCCTCTACTTTATTTTTTCTATTTTATTTAGAATTTATATATTTTTTTGTCACACAAATTTATACGGTTTTAACATTTGTATTCACTTGATTGTATTACAAATTCTTCATTTGCACGGGTGCAGAAACCTATTTAGGGTCTATATTTATTACATACTCCAATTACCTTTGCTCTTCTGCTGCTGCTTTCAGTCACTGGGAGCAAAGACAGACAACCATCACATATTGGGCGGTAACACCGTAACTGTGTCTGAAACCAGCCAGCAGATCAAGGCGAAGCGTATGGAATGCTAGAGAATTGAGGCAAACCAGCAGATGGTGCTGTGTGCAAAATCCAGAAATGAGACTTGGAGTAAATGTTAGCTTGTGTAAGAGTGAAAGTATGCGTATTTGTGTGCTGTTATGAAGTCTTGAAAATCCCCTATGAGCTGTTCATTAACCCATTCGCGGCGACCGTACGCAAATTTGCGTTCATGGCTTGAAGAGGTTATACCGGGATGATGCCTGCAGCTGCAGGCATCACCCTGGTACCGTTTTTTAGAGTCAGTGGTTGGCTTTTTAGTGATAACAACCAATGCGGCTAAAAGCCACTCTGGCCCCCCCCCCTCCCGCCACCTTCCGCCACTCTTCCCGGGCCTCCCGTCCCTCCGGGAGACCCAAGCCACCACTCGGTGCATCTCCCGCCGGATTCGGCTTTGATCGTGTCTACGATGTAAAATCCCAAAAGCAACATCACTTCCGGTTTACTCGGCTGCCAATGGCATCGATTTTGAAAAAAATTACAGTATTCAGAATCGCTTGATACTGAATACTTTTAAGTGCAAAGGAGGGATTTGGGGTCTTTTAGACCCCAGATCCCTCCATAAAGAGTCACCTATCAGAACTGTTTTTCCTTTAAAGGGACAATGTAAAAAAATGGTGTTCAAATCACACATGTGAGGTATCGTCGCGATTGTCAGAGTGGGAGTAATAATTCTAGCAAAATACCTCCTCTGTAACTCTAACCTGGTAACCATTACATTTTTTTAAAGTGTAGCCTATGGAGATTTTTAGGTACCGCAGTTTGTCTACATTCCACGAGTGTGCGCAATTTCAAAACATGACATGTTAGGTATCTATTTACTCGGCGTAACATCATCTTTCACATTATACAAAAAAATTAGGCTACCTTTACTGTTTTAATTTTTTTTTTTTAATTCTTGAAATTTTTTTTTTCCCAAAAAATTGTTCTTGAAAGACCGCTGCGCAAACACCGTGTGACATAAAATATTGCAGTGATCGTCATTTTGGGAGTGGGAGTCACATATACAAACTGTTGTAATTCCTACACTGTTCACCTGATTTGGATTTAAATACCCTCAAATTAAAGCTGAAAGTCTGCAGTTAAAGCACATCTTGTTCGTTTTATTTCAAATCCATTGTGGTGGTGTATAGAGCTAAAAAGATTAGAATTGTGTCGATGTCCCAATATTTATGGACCTCACTGTATATTTATTGGTTTTCATTTTTTTTTTTTAATTTCCTTAGTTGCTTCCCAGTTTCTGGCCTAGGCTAAAATGATGTCATACATCCCAGGAGTCTTCTTTTTTTCATGTGGTTGAGGGCAGGAAGGGCTTTCTCAACTAAGCATGCCCTCCTGCCTGCATGCCTGAGCTAAGGGCAGATTGATTCCAGGAAGTAAATGTAACATGAATCATCTGCCCTTACTGAAGCTAGTCACGGCTGGAAATGCTAAGGGTGTTTCTGAACACAATTTCCCAACAAAATAAAGTATGGAGACATGGATGGATGGGTGATTTTGCTTTTAATAGCCAGCAGCATTGTAAATTAGTAAATTTCAAGTGCTTGGTCAAGAAATGTAACAAATAGTCTACTGGGAATGTCTATTTTATTGTGTTAAGCTAAAAAAAACGCTGAGGGCTTAATACTAGTTTAAATAATGGTTTTTGAACTGTTGTATTGTCTTTGCAAGTTTTTTGATAATAATGTTTTTCAACTCTTGTATTGTCTTTGCAAGGTCCTTTGTACAATCAGGGCCCTCCATGTGTATGTTTGTTTTGTGTTTCTCCTCTTGGTTCTTGAGAGAACAGACAGATATAGCGCCTGAGAGGATGAGAAACACTCAAATCCCACGAGCCAGATGTCACCCTTCTACAAACACTCCACATTCACTTTGAGGCAGAAGGAAGGAGGGAAAGACAGATAACACCAGCACCAAGCCACGGTCAAACCGGACCAGAATGGGACAGAAGACTGGAAAAGTATGGATGTCAAATATCCCAGATTTCCTGGGATTTTGGAGTTGTTTTTTCTGCCAATATCGCTGATTTGGAACACTGACCAGCTTTACAGTAATCACCTTGTATTCTGTATTCCCTGTTCAACCCTTAAGATGGACCTTGCATCACAACGCATGGTTTATTTATCAATTAGCCCACCACTGGTATTTGGCCAATGCAAAAATGCTTCATTAAAAACAAAAAACAAATTAGGAGTAACGTAAAAAAAAAAACTTCTTACCTATCATCCCTGCAACATCTAGGCAAAGTTAATGTAATGGGCTTTCTAGTGAGAATCTGGGATCACTAAGGATCCTTGGTTTTTCCAGGATCCCACCAGAAGACCCGTCATGTCACTGATGCCTAGACACTTTAGACATAAGCTGGGTGTAAGAGAAGAATATTTTTTAACTTTTCTCCCAACTCATATTTTTTAATTGAAAGTATAAATAAAGGCCAAATTAAAAAAAAAAAAATCTTGGACATAATGGAGAGGGATTATAACACTGTCAGGTTTTTATTGTTGTTTGTGTTCCCATTAGGGAAATTCCCCCTCTCTATTTGTCATGTCTACTGTTATCATGAAAAGTGAAATTAAAAGAAAATCACAAATTTTGGATTGTTCCCAGAATAGTAAAAATGGAGAAATCTTCCAACAGGGACACTAGTTCTGGTGACCTAGGGGCTTCAGTGGATTCCTCTCATTTGCAGGGTTTTCCTCTCACTTTCTGTTTTGGCTATGGACAGGAAGTGAAGGTAAATATCTGGAATGGGGCACAAAAAAAAGAAATTGACAGGGGTTATAACCCTCCCTTACTCTATCCAAGATGGAGAAAAAAAAGTTTTGTCTATATTTCTACTTTAATGCAACATTTAAAGGGTGGCAGACTAACTGAAAAGAATTTTGATGCAAAAGTGAACCCGTGCGTTCCTACGCAGATGTATTGTATGTTCACCAAATAATGGCATACCAATTGTCAGAAACCATAAATCAGACTGAGACAGAAGTACAGTTAAATCTCACTTGTTTAATAATAATAGAAAAAGGTAAACAGAGTAAACGTAGTCAAAACATAGCCAGAGTCCAGGAACCGGAATGGATAGTCAGACAAGCCAAAATGTCAGGGAGCCAGAGATGAGCGTAGTAGAACAGCAAGCAGGATCTGGAGCCAGAAGGAATGTCAGCCAAGCACATCTTTAACAGGAACACAGGAGAGCGTCTCTAGAGATGTGACCAAGGCGAAGGCAGAGATCACCTGGACTGGACGGCTTAAGTAGGCAGGACTGACGAGCAGGATATCATAAACAGGTGAGTCACTGTGGAGAGATAGGAGCTGGCAATTAGCCGACAGCTAAGGCAAGACCCCAAGTATTCACAAAATCAGCCAGCTTGTGCTAATGAGAGTTTCATAAGGCCCAGGGTCGTACCTATCGCATTTGGCACCCGGGGCGGATCCTATATCTGGCCCCCCATTTTTAAAATGTAAAAACACCCCACTATGCCCCCTGCATCCCAATATCTCTTTATCACATCTTTGTACCCCTTCTCCACAACGACCCTTTTACATTACACAGCCCCCTGCAGCTCTGGACCCCTTTACATTACACAACCCCCTGCACCTCTGGACCCCTTTACATTACACAGCACCAGGCACCTCTGGCCCCATTTACATCACACAGCACCCTGCACCTCTGGACCCCTTTACATCACACAGCATCCTGCACCTCTGGACCCCTTTACATTAACCAGCACCCTGCACCTTTGGACCCCTTCACATCACACAGCACCCTGCACCTCTGGACCCCTTTACATTACACAGCACCCTGCACCTCTGTACCCCTTTACATCACACAGCACCCTGCACCTCTGGACCCCTTTGCATTACACAGAACCCTGCACCTCTGGACCTCTTTACATCACACAGCACCCTGCACCTCTGGACCCCTTTGCATTACACAGAACCCTGCACCTCTGGACCTCTTTACATCACACAGCACCCAGCACCTCTGGACCCCTTTACATTACACAACCCACCCCGCAGCTCTTGACCCCTGCACATTACACAACCCCCCCAGCTTTGGACCCCCTGCATGTTACATAGCCACCCCACCAGCTTTGGACTCCCTGCTTGTTACACAGCCAACCCCCCCAGCTTTGGCCCCTCTGCATGTTACACAGCCACCCCCCCAGCTTTGGACCACCCAGCATGTTACACAGTCATTCCCCCAGCTCTGGATAGCTGCATGTTTCACAGCTGTCCCTTCCTACCTTACTTGTGTAGAGGGGGGAGACACAGCAGTGCTGAACAGGGGGCGGGAACTGCTGGAGTTAATTTTTCATATTAACAATGTCAATGATTGGTTGCTAGGACCACCTAGCAACTAATCACCTGCTAGTTAACTTAGCATTTCCCACCTTCTATTCAGCTCTGGCCCACTGTCTCTCTCTCCCTCCCCTGCTGTACAGGAGAGAGAGACAGTGTTTTCTATATCTCCTGCTCCTGTGTCAATCCAGCAGTGTGTAACCCAGGTAGCGGTACAGTCTGCATCCAGCCTGGGCACCCCATCCTGTCACAGCTCGCCTCTCCCTGCGCTCACATCCATCACTGCTGCACTGTCTGAGCCCGCCGCGCTGTCACCGATTCACTTATGGGGGAGGACAGGGGGGCGCCAGCCTGACACCCCCTCCCAGTGTGTGGCACCCGGGGAAGACCCCCCCCTGCCCCCCATAGGTACGCCACCGATAAGGCCAAAGGTGACTCTATCACTGTAAGCGGGCAGTGGATTGGAAATGGAGATCCACTTGGTGCTTCAGCAGAAGGAGTAGTAACAGGATTGTGTTTCCGCTAGGATAATTGGCAGAAGAGAAACTCACCTAGCAGATTATATCAGTGCTCGATACCTCAGCCTTAACTGTTACTGCAGTAAAATTGCAGGAGTGGGAATTCAAAAATGATGCCTAACAGTACCAACTGTGAGGTAGCATCTGGTGTGTCAGCCTGACCAGCCTTACTCACTAAGTGAGCCTATAGGGGAGTGCAGGAGAGGTTATTATTTTACAGGATTTATTTAGCGCCAACAGTTTACGCAGCTCTTTACAACATAAGGGCAGATAGTACAATTACAATACAATTTAATACAGTAGAAATCAGAGAGCCCTGCTGGTTAGAGCTTACAATCTAAGTGGAAGGGTCAAGAGATACAAAAGGTAATAACTGTGGGGGATAACCTGATGGAGAAAATAAATGTACAGTTATTAGGTGGGGGCCAGATAGGCTTCACTGAAGAGATGGGTTTTCAGGGATTGTGTCACATACCTGGTAGGAAGAGCCTGGTATGCAGAGGAAGGCTTCTCTTACTCCTGACTCGTGGCCCCTGGAAGAGCAGACAGGTGGCACAGAAGTTTAGAGTTGCACGAGGGCCGGTAGTCGTGCTAGCTGCTGGGCTTCCGGTTGAGTGGTGTGCCAGAGGACAGCAGATGCAGGTAGGCTGTGGATGCAGGATAGCGGATGCAAGCAAGCTGTAGATACAAGACAGCGGATGCAGGTATGCTGTGGATGTAGGTATGCTGTGGATGCAGGTCAGCGGTACCGGAGCTACACAGGCTGGAAGCAGAAGACTGGAGCAGGGTCGGACAAGCCAGGTCATACACAGTGCTGTCAGATAAGGTACAGATGCGGAGACTGGAGAGTGGTCAAAGTTTAAGCCGGGGGCGATGCAGGTGGAGAGCAGGAATAGTCAAACGGAGGCGAGTAGGTAACTGGAATCCGATGCAGATAAACCGGAAACAGGACAGTCACGGGAACGCTGTAGACAAGACAGCGCTGGACTGTGTACTGATCTGGTTTAAATAGCTCATTTGGCTCCCTAATCTCTCACAGGATGCGACGCATGCGCTAAAGCACACATGCGCATAACTGTTCGCATTCTCTTAGTGCGCATGTGCTAACACAGCTTCCCCAAGATAAGTTCGGGGAACAGGAGTTAGCCTGCAGGAAACAATTCTTCCTCTGGTAAGTCTTTCCTGACATTGCCCCCTCCCAATGGGCAGCCTCTGGATGCCCAACTGGGCCAACTTTCCTGGATGGAAACGGTTGAATGCTTGGACAATTCTCTTAGCGTGAATATTATTTTCAGGTTCCCAAGAATTTTCCTCAGATCTATAACCTTTCCATTTAATCAGATACTGCGTTTGGTTTCTCCTTTTTCTGCAATCTAGAATTGCCTCAACTTCATACTCCTCATCCCCATCAACCATCATCAGGTGGACCCGGATTTCTTTCAGGAAAAGGATCAGGAGTTGCAGGATTTAGTAAGGTTACATGAAAGACAGGATGAATTGTGAAGGAGCCTGGTAACTCTAACTCATAGGCGACGTCATTGATTTTTCTCTTCACTGGAAATGGCCCCACAAACTTAGATCCTAGTTTCTTTCATAGATAAGCCAGTTTTAAATTTGTAGTGGACAGCCATACCTGATTGCCAGGTTCCAAAATTAGCTCCCCCCGTCTCTTCCTGTCAAATACTTTTTTACTGTATTTCTGGGCTTTTGTTATTGCTTCTTGTAACAGTTTATTATTGGATTTGAAGAAGGTTACTGTTTCTGAAACAGCTGGAACAGAACATTCCGCAATTTCACTGAGCAGGAATGATGAGTAAAAGCCGTAATTGGCGAAGAATGGAGATTGTCTGGTAGCAGAGTGCCGGGAATTGTTGTAAGCAAATTCAGCTAAGGGTAACAATGATACCCAGTCATTCTGAGAAAATGAAGAAAAGCAGCATAAGTACTGCTCCAGGGTCTGGTTGGCCTTTCTGTCTGACTATTAGTTTGAGGGTGATAGGCTGAGGAGAAGGGCAACTTGATCTTCAGAGTTTTAGAAGAAATTTTGAAAATCTTGAGGTAAATTGAACCCCCCGGTCAGACACAATGTTAGCTGGGATTCCATGGAGCCTTACTAATTCCTTGGTGAAAATCTGTGCTGTTTCAGGGCCACTGGGTGTGCCTGTCAAGGGTAGGAAATGTGCCATCTTAGACAATCGATCTACCACCACAGAGATGGCCGTACAGCCTTCTGATGGGGGAAGCTCAACAATAAAATCCATTAAAATCATCTTCCAGGGTCTATCTGGAATTGGTAATGGTTTAAGCAGACCCCATGCTGTGGTCCTGTTCCTTTTATTCCGTCTAAATGTAGTACATGTTTCCACATACTTCCTGCAGTCCTTTTCTAAATGAGGCCACCAAAAGGTACGTTGTACTAGTTCAGAAGTTTTACTGGTTTCAAAATGTCCACTAATGGATGATCATGGCACAAGCCTAGAACAGAGACACGCACATCTTCTGGCACAAAGATCCTGTCTTGGTGCTATAATAGACCATCCCTTACTTGTAAGGACGTCTCAGAGCTCAGAGGGTAAGGGAACTCCCACAGGGGCCTGCTTAATTTGGGACAACAGATTTTCTTGTAAAAGAAGGAAGTTCCCTGAAGACAGGATGGTGTCGGGAAGCATAGATTCTTCAGGCTCACCAAACATACGGGATAGAGCATCCGGCTTAGTATTCCTTGACCCAGGCCTGTAAGTTATGTGGAAGGCAAACCGAGAAAAGAACAGTGCCCACCTGGCTTGATGGGGCTTCAAGTGTCTTGCATTCTTAAGTATTCTAGGTTCTTGTGGTCGGTAAAAATTAGTATTGGGTGAGCTGTCCCTTCCAAGAAATATCTCCACTCCTCCAGCGCAGCTTTAATTACAAGAAGTACACAGTCCTCCACATTATAATTCTTTTCTGCTGATGATAGTTTACGGGAAAAGAATGCCACTGGATGTAGAAAAGCCTTGGCCCCCTGAGGTTGGTAGATTACCGCCCCCACTGCTGATTTTGATGCGTCAACCTCCAGGACGTATGGTAGGGCTGGATCAGGATGCTTTAGACTGGATGCAAAGGTTAACAGCCCTTTAAGGGTCTCAAAAGCAGACTGAGCTTCAGGAGTTCAGGAGAACCGGTTGTTGTGCTTGGTTAGTTGTGTTATTGGTGAAATGATGGCAGAGAATTATTTGATGAATTTCCAATAGAAATTTGTGAACCCCACAAAAAGTTGTATTCCTTTCTTGTCTGTGGGAGCCTGCTAATCCAGGATGGTGGTGACCTTCTGCGGATCCATCTTTATACCTTCTGTTGAGATTATCAAACCCAGGAACTGATGCTCTGGCGTTCAAACTTGCACTTCTCAGGTTTGGCATATAAACCATGTTGACGGAGTCAAGTCAGCACCTTTTTCACATTTCCTTGGTGAACCGCTAGAGAAGAGGAAAAAAAATCGGAATATCGTCTAAACAGACAATAACAAAAAGATCCAGAAAGTCCCGAAAAAGGTAATTGACAAAATGCTGGAATCTGGCTTACATTGAATCATGACTTTTTAGAGTACTCGATCGTGAGGTGTCTTACTATACAGTCGAAGCAGTAAAAGGTTAGTCTAACCAGGGACGCCAAACTTTGGGGCAACATCTATTAATATATATATATATATATATATATATATATATATACACACACACAAAGGAAGGCTACTGCATCGCAATAGTCTTTCTTGCGTAAAAAAGAAGCAAGCTAATCAGCGTTCCCCTAGCAACAGTCAGTGCTAAAGCTTCAACAAGCCCCAGTAAACATACTTCCATGGAGGGTTGTATCGAGATAGAAGTGACTAGGCCAATTAAAACTAGCACTTCTTTCCAAAAGACTGCAGCCTTAGGGCAGTGCCAGAACATGTGGGAGAAGTCCCCCGAAGAGGAACCACATCTCCAACATTCTGGAGTTCCTCATGTGGAGTCTATTGGGGGGGTGAAATAGGCTCTGTGTACAATTTTAAACTGTACAAGGTGGTCTCGTATTGAAACAAGCGACCGAAAAGGGAAATCCCAGACATAATCACAATCATTGTTGTCCAATGCGGGAATGTCATGTTGCCAGCGAGTCCACAGATCCTCAAGGGGGAGCAGGGACACAAAAATAAAGTGAGAATATAGATGTGGGGCAGGTTTCTCACCACACTCCGTGCGGAGTACTCGACTCATTCCAATTCTGATTGGACAACCACACAGGGGGATTGAGGAACATTCAAGGAGTTTAGAGGAAAAGGGGCTCAAGGAGATGGGGCATAGGTTGTTAAGATTGGTGGGGTCCAGTGAGAGCTTGACGGGATGACTAGTACATGTTTTCGAGAGTTGGGGAAGATGCCACAAGAAAGGGAGAGATTGAAGATGCGAGTAAGAGAGTGTAGAATAGAGCCAGAGGGTAAGCATTGTATTTGTGAAGGAGCAGGATCTAGGGGGCAGGTGGTTAGGTGGGTGAATTTTTTTTAGCAACCTCGTCAATAGTAGCAGGGTTGAATGAGGGAAGTAATGATTGTACCTGTGGACATGGGGTGTTAAGTGGGGTAGATCTCCTCACAAACTGTTTCAATCTTATTTTTAAAGTGATTGGCGATCTCCTGGGCAGTGAGTGAATTAGTGGGTGGAGGCAGTAGAGGACAAAGAAGGGAGTTAAATATAGAGAAGAGTTGATGGGGACTGGATGAGAAGGTGTTAATGAGAGTGATAAAATAGGTCTGCTTGGCAGTGAGGTGGCAGGAATAGTATTTTTGGAGTGCAAATTTATATTGGATGAAGTCTTTCTGGGTCTTACACCACAGGCACTCAAGAGCGCGGCTAAGTTTACTGAGACTTCTGGTGTCATTTGTTTGCCAAGGTTGTAGGGGCCAGGGCCTAATTGTGTAGTAAGGAGGGAAAGCTTGTCTAGGGAGGATGACAGTGAGCTGTTGTAGACAAAAGTGACTAGGTTGGGGCGGGACAGGGGTGAGATTTTGTCATAGAGGTGGTCAGTAGCAGAGTAGAGAAGAGTAGGGTTGAGGTGGCAAAGGTTTCTACAGGTAACTGGAAGACAGTGAGAGAGCAAAATTAATAAGGTGGTGATTAGAGCGTGGGAAGGGATTGTTGGAGAGGTTGCATAGAGTGCATAAATAGGAGAATACAAGGTGAAGGGTGTTGCCATCAGAGTGAGTAGGCCTGTATCCATTGGTTTAGGACAAGAGAGGAGGGTAGACTGAGAAGTTTAGAAGTAGCAGTAGTATTAGCATTGACAGGGATGTTGACATCACCCAGAATGATTGTGGGAATTTCAGAAGAGAGAAAGTAGAGTAGCCAGGCAGAGAAGTCATAAAGGAAGGTTGATACCGGTCCGGGGGGGGGAGTTGGGGGGGTAGATGACAGCAATTCTTTCAGAAATGGGAGAAAATAGACAAATACAATGTGCCTCAAAAGAGTAGAGTGTCAGAGAGTGAGGTGGGCGAAGTTCCTGCTGTGTGGGGCTAGAAGGATTCCCACTCCGCCTCCCCTCCGTCTACTGGGTCTGTGGGAGTGAGTCCAGAGAAGGCCACCATGGGGGAGGACAACAGAAGAAGCAGTGTCGGATTCATGAAGCAAGGTTTCGGTAATGGCAAGTAGATTAAAGAAATTTGTGATAAAGAGGTCTTGGAGGGAGGTGGGTTTGTTGAAAACAGAGCGGGCATTCCAAAGGGTGCAGGAGAAGGGAAGGTTGGTTTTGGGAAGAAGAGAAATGGAAACTAAGTTCTGTGGATTGCAGCTGCTGCCAGAGGGTGTAGGGTGATGGGAGCGTTGGGCATAGTTAAATGATGGAGGCCCAGGGCTTGGGGATATATCACCAGGGGTTAGGAGAAGCAGAATGGTGAGGAAGGTAAAATGGAGGTGTGATTTATACGAAGGTGAAAACAGGACAAGGTGGAAAGATCAAGTGGCGTGGTGTGAGAATGAAGAATGAAGGAGATGTAATTGAAATGTGTACATATACAGTATCTCACAAAAGTGAGTACACCCCTCACATTTTTGTAAATATTTTATTATATCTTTTCATGTGACAACACTGAAGAAATGACACTTTGCTACAATGTAAAGTAGTGCGTGTACAGCTTGTATAACAGTATAAATTTGCTGTCCCCTCAAAATAACTCACATAACACACAGCCATTAATGTCTAAACCGCTGGCAACAAAAGTGAGTACACCCCTAAGTGAAAATGTCCAAATTGGGCCCAATTAGTCATTTTCCCGGTGTCATGTGACTCATTAGTGTTACAAGGTCTCAGGTGTGAATGGGGATCAGGTGTGTTAAATTTGGTGTTATCGCTCTCACTCTCTCATACTGATCACTGGAAGTTCAACATGGCACCTCATGGCAAAGAACTCTCTGAGGATCTGATAAAAAGAATTGTTGCTCTACATTAAGATGGCCTAGGCTATAAGAAGATTGCCAAGACCCTGAAACTGAGCTGCAGCATGGTGGCCAAGACCATACAGTGGTTTAACAGGACAGGTTCCACTTTTGGCAACAAAAGTGAGTACACCCCTAAGTGAAAATGTCCAAATTGGGCCCAATTAGTCATTTTCCCTCCCCGGTGTCATGTGACTCGTTAGTGTTACAAGGTCTCAGGTGTGAATGGGGATCAGGTGTGTTAAATTTGGTGTTATCGCTCTCACTCTCTCATACTGGTCACTGGAAGTTCAACATGGCACCTCATGGCAAAGAACTCTCTGAGGATCTGATAAAAAGAATTGTTGCTCTACATAAAGATGGCCTAGGCTATAAGAAGATTGCCAAGACCCTGAAACTGAGCTGCAGCATGGTGGCCAAGACCATACAGTGGTTTAACAGGACAGGTTCCACTCAGAACAGGCCTTGCAAAGGTAAACCAAAGAAGTTAAGTGCACATGCTCAGCGTCATATCCAGAGGTTGTCTTTGGAAAATAGACGTATGAGTGCTGCCAGCATCACTGCAGAGGTTGAAGGGGTGGGGGGTCAGCCTGTCAGTATTCAGACCATACGCCGCACACAGCATCAAATCGGTCTGTATGGCTGTCGTCCCAGAAGGAAGCCTCTTCTAAAGATGATGCAAAGGAAATCCCGCAAACAGTTTGCTGAAGACAAGCAGACTAAGGACATGGATTACTGGAACCATTACTGGAACAAAGACAAGTGTTTCTTGCCAACAGTTAAGCATAGTGGGAGTGTCATGGTCTGGGGCTGCATGAGTGCTTCCGGCACTGGGAAGCTACAGTTCATTGAGGGAACCATAAATGCCAACATGCACTGTGACATACTGAAACAGAGCATGATCCCCTCCCTTCGGAGACTGGGCCGCAGGGCAGTATTCCAATATGATAATGACCCCAAACACATCTCCAAGATGACCACTACCTTGCAAAAGAAGCTGAGGGTAAATGTGATGGGCTGGTCAAGCATGTCTCCAGACCTAAACCCTATTGAGCATCTCTGGGGCATCCTCAAAAGGAAGGTGGAGGAGCGCAAGGTCTCTAACATCCACCAGCTCTGTGATGTCATCATGGAAGAGTGAAAGAGGACTCCAGTGGCAACCTGTGAAGCTCTGGTGAACTCCATGCCCAGGAGGGTTAAGGTAGTTCTGGAAAATAATGGTGGCCACACAAAATATTGACACTTTGGTCCCAATTTAGACATTTTAACTTAGGGGTGTACTCACTTTTGTTGCCAGCGGTTAAGACATTAATGGCTGTGTGTTGAGTTATTTTGAGGGGACAGCAAATTTACACTGTTATACAAGCTGTACACTCACTACTTTACATTGCAGCAAAGTGTCATTTCTTCAATATTGTCACATGAAAAGATATTATAAAATATTTACAAAAATGTGAGGGGTGTACTTACTTTTGGGAGATACTGTTAGTATATGCAAAGGATTTAGATTACTATACGTATGTAGATTTGGGTGTAATAGACAAAATCTAGATAACTGTTTATAAACATTGATTTAATAAGATGCACAGTCTATATTATATATACAGTATATTATACAACATCTAGTTTACTATATAATGACAAGGTATAATAAGACAGTAAGAATCTGGACTAAATAGGAAGGTGTAATTAAGCACATTATCTAGAGCAGGGGTCTTCAAACTTTTCAGTATGAGGGCCACATGGTATATTTTACAAATATGCACGGAACAAAAAAAGAAAGACAGTTTTTGGGGGGGGGATTGGATTTGGAGGGGAAGAGGCTTTGTACTAAAAGGGGGATTTGGGGAGAGTTGGGATTTTTGCTGAAAGAGTGAGTGGGCTAGAGTATTGCTCGTGGGGGGAATTTTGCATTCTCCTGACCCCTACACTATCTGTTCCACACCCAAACTCCTGCACTCTTTTGTATTCCTGATCCTTACTATGCATCAGTGGTGGCTGGTAAAGTTTTAGGATGGGGGGGCACAAGACCCCACCCTTCCTTTTTGACCACTCCCACTTGGTGAAAAGGGGCGTGGTTTCTGTGAAATAGTGGGCGTGGCTCTAAGGTGGTGTGGTTAGCGTCTGAGATGAACGAGGGATGGAGGGAGAGGGAGGGACAGCAGGCCCAGATCCTGCACAACAATAGAAATATGTGTATTCTAGAAAGTTTAACAATCAGCAGATAAAGATACTCCAAACCTGGTGTTAGCACGTCAATCATCACGGCATCATGGTTGTTCTGGTGTCAGGATGATTGAAGCGCATTATTTCTATTATTATATTGTAATATAAAATGAAATCATTCAACTCACCACAATGCAGAATCAGTGGGAGCCCTGAGCGTGTCACTTGCCACGTCGCCTGCCATCAGGTGTCCCCAGCGGAGTCCGTCCTTACATCAGGTGCCCCCAGCGGAGTCCGTCCTTACATCAGTTGCCCCCAACGGAGTCCGTCCTTACATCAGGTGCCCTCAGCAGAGTCCCTCCTTACATCATGTGCCCCCAGCAGGAGTCCCTCCTTACATCAGGTGCCCCCAGTGGAGTCCTTCCTTACATCTGTGTCTCCAGCTGAGTCCCTCCTTACATCTGTGTCCCCATCAGTGGAGTCCCTCCTTACATCTGTGTCCCCAGTGGAGCCCCTCCTTACATCTGTGTCCCCAGTGGAGCCCCTCCTTACATCTGTGTCCCCAGCGGAGTCCCTCCTTACATCTGTGTCCCCAGCGGAGTCCCTCCTTACATCTGTGTCCCCAGTGGAGTCCCTCTTTACATCTGTGTCCCCATCAGCAGAGCAGCAGGGTCCTCCTCACATCTGTGTCCCCGGCAGCACAGCTGCGTCTGTCTCTCCCCAGCTAGTTCCTGGCTTTCTCTGTGTGTTCAGTGGAGAGGGCAGCGGCCTCCCCTCTCCACTGAACACAAGGGGATTAGTCCTCACGGCGGCCATCTTTTTGTAGCCCACCAGAAGTGACTTCCAAAGCACCTGGCTGGGCACCGGGCAGATGCTGATCGGCGCAATGGATTGCACCGCAAAGCAGCAATCTCATGATTGCATTGACGTGGCACTTCCCATAGTGCACTGTGTCCAGCGCCCAAACACAGTGCACTTAAGGACTTTTTTTTTTAAAGGGCCATGTTTAAAAACATTTTTTTTGGTTTTTTTTGTGACTGCCTTAAGGGGGGGGGGGGGGGCGGCGCCACTGGATAGGCCGCCACTGCTATGCATTGCACGTTCCCAAGCCCTACATTCTGTCCATTACTTCGGACCCTTGCTCTGTGTGTTATTTACTCTAAACCCAGCACTGACTATAGCACTTATTGCAGTGTGTTACATACTCCTGATCCTTGAACTTTTTCAATTACACATCCTAGACCCTGCACTCTATGCATTACACACTCCTGACCACTGCGTAATGTATTCCTAAACCTGATGCTGAATCCAGCACTCTGTGCATTTCGATATTCTGACCCTTGCACTCTGTGCATTGCACACCCCTGACCCCTTTGCTCTCCCTTACAGACTCCTGCAAGGAGTCAGGATCTGGATTACTACATACAGAATAGACATGTGAATAAGTACACAGTGGCTGGATTACTATACATAGCCATAGGGATAATACAGTACACAGGATCTGGATTATTGTATGGGTACCGATGTAATAAGGCACTCTAGCTCTGGATTATAGTACACATGCAGGTGTAAAAATGCACTCCTCTGTTTCCTGGTCTCTTTCCCTCCATTTTTCTCTCTCTCCCCCAGGGACTGTCACTCCTGTTGATTGAGAGGATTAATATATTGAACTGTTTATTTTTCCCACTGTTGGAGCTAAGCCCTGTGATTAATGACAATGAGTGAGCGGTGAGAGGGGTGAGAGGCACAATGGCAGCAGAAGGAGGGAAGGGGTCAGAGGCTGGGAAATATGTAGAGGCAGCTATGAAAAAACAGGAAAGAAAGAAAAGGGATCAGAGTGTAGAGATATGACAGGTAGAGGCAGAAGTGGAGAGAACGGAGTGCGGAATGTAAAGGACATATGAAAGAGGAGAGACCACATAATGTATGGAGAGATATTGTGTGCTTAGTACGGTCACACCACATTGACTTTTCAGGTGATTGACTGTACATATGGAGGGTGACGTACTTGAAGGTTATCTCTGATACTGATTAGAGGAGAAGGTATATTCCTATGGCTTCTAATGCAAACTGTAAAAAAAAGGACCAAAGTCATTAACCTAGATGCATAGAACACCTAAAATATACATATTGGTATACAGAGATACTCCGTATAATTATACAGAGCACAGTGCTCATTATCAGTGTATAGAGATACTCATCATAATTGTACAGAGCACAGTGTTCATTATCAGTGTATAGAGATACTCTTCATCATTATACAGAGCACAGTGCTCATTATCAGTGTATAGAGATACTCATCATCATTATACAAAGCACAGTGCTCATTATCAGTGTATAGAGATACTCATCATCATTATACAGAGCACAGTGCTCATTACCAGTGTATAGAGATACTCATCTTTATACAGAGCACCGTGCTCATTTTCAGTGTATAGAGATACTCATCATCATTATACAAAGCACAGTGCTCATTACCAGTGTATAGAGATACTCATCATTATACAGAGCACAGTGCTCATTTTCAGTGTATAGAGATACTCATCATCATTATACAAAGCACAGTGCTCATTACCAGTTTATGGAGATACTCATCATCATTATACAGAGCACAGTGCTCATTATCAGTGTATAGAGATACTCATCATCATTATACAGAGCACAGTGCTCATTATCAGTGTATAGAGATACTCATCATCATTATACAGAGCACAGTGTTCATTACCAGTATATAGAGATACTCATCATCATTATACAGTGCTCATTATCTGTATAAAGCTAGCCATAAACAGCTCACATTTTACCTAATTTCCTCCTGTCTCAACGAACAGTACCTGCATCAAATTAGATGCAGGCACTGTTTGGTTATTCTGACAGCCGGTGGCACTGGCTGTCCAAATACAACAGCCCGACAGGGGTATTCATGCATCCATATGTTAGTGTGGATGGAGGAATCTGTTAGATTCCTTTTGTTCAGTCAGAAGGCTGAATGGAAGAAACTTGCATGTATGGCCAGCCTAAATCATCTTACAATTCTAACTTCTTCATACTGCAATCTCAGGTGGTTCATACCTCCAGGACTATTTACTTACTATTAAGCATTTTATGTATTTGTTATCTAACAGGAGTGGCTACAGTGATAAAAACATTGCTGGTGCCTGTTAACTCCTTAGCTACTGCTGTGCAGTGCACACAGACACCTGTCTCTTATAAGTTATACAGTCATATGCTGTGCTATTGTATAGATCTGTACCTGAATTGCAATTCAATGTCAAATTTGTCTATTAGTATAACTCAGAACTTCTGGGGTCCAGTATGTAAATAAATAGCAGTTCCTGCAAATTCACTTTGAAAAATAAAGTCCTCTTTCTAAACCCAGCGACAGTTCTGTCGCTGCACTTCCATTTCCACTTGCATATATAGGCAGGGATAGACTGCGGTATTTCCTCCAACCTGAAGGTGGCATCGGGCTGTTCCTCAGGTTGTCAAGAGTCCACCGGAGAGGAAATGTCTCCTATATTGGGCTTTAGGTAGCCCTCTTGGGTGGGACGGTCATCCTATTGGATACAGAAGTCCCACAAGACCTGGACAGCAATCTTGACAAAAGACCTTATAGATCTTGGGTGGCATTTGCACTAATCCCAAAGTTAATTGGCTGCAACATTCCCGTGCCCTATTGGGCAGAAAGACTGGAGAAATGCAACCTGAGCCTTAGTATTTCCGGATGTGGAGCAGACCACGCTGGCACCAATAGTACTCAGTGATTGAGTCAGCATGGGGAAGTCACCTCTGTAGTGGAATTATGCTGCAAATTTCTTCTCACGAATTTAACAGTTTATGGTGACCATTCAAGAGCTGTGGAAAAGGTTGGATAAAAAAAAAACAAGGCTGAGCCACTATTGGCTACCTAGATCAAGAGCTGCAAAACTAGTTTATTTTGGTAATTCAGGTGGGACCCCTTAAAAGGGTTCTGCAGGACCAAGTGAGGGCTTATGCCATGGTAAAGTTAAATGCAATTTTCCTGGAAGCCACTGAGTTAGAACGGGAGGAGGGAAGGAGCTGCCTTTCCATCTCCTATATCCACTTTGGAAAGTACCCTCAGAGACATGACTAAGTCAATCGCCTCCATCTGGCATAAGATGTCTGCTGTTAAGCGAGAATTGGGTCAGGCCAGGTTGGCAAGGAATCCCCTCCGAAGAGACCAAGATGCAGATATAAGATGTTGGTGGTGTGAGTGGCTGGGACATATCACAAGAACTGTGAGTTAGGGGGAAAATAGAGCTCCTTTGCACATGCAGTTAAACTAGATGATTCAGCTAAACCCCCCGCCATGCAGTAAAGATACTACCATGACAGGAAGTAGTGTGCTCTCTCCCAGTAGGAGCTTGAAAAAATGTACATGGTTTTACTGTCATGGTTGGGCCCAGGCGAGAGATGAAGGGTGAATGGCTGGTAGCCAGGACTTTGTCGGTAGTGCATCATAGAAAGGTGCTTGTTCGAGTAATCAACCTAGGGACTACTTCTGTATTGTTGCTTGTTCAACACAGTTCCAAAAAAGTGTATTGCAATATCCTCCCCAGCTGTAGAAGCTGCATGTGCCATTTGACTACTACTATCACAGCACTAGAAGACTCTCAGTACCAACAGTTGTTAGAACAACTATCCATACCAATGTATGAGTTATCTCTAATGCCCCGTACACACGGTCGGACTTTGTTCGGACATTCCGACAACAAAATCCTATAATTTTTTCCGACGGATGTTGGCTCAAACTTGTCTTGCATACACACGGTCACACAAAGTTGTCGGAAAATCCGATCGTTTTAAACGCGGTGACGTAAAACATGTACGTCGGGACTATAAACGGGGCAGTGGCCAATAGCTTTCATCTCTTTATTTATTCTGAGCATGCGTGGCACTTTGTCCGTCGGATTTGTCTACACACGATCGGAATTTCCAACAACGGATTTTGTTGTCGGAAAATTTTATCTCCTGCTCTCCAACTTTGTGTGTCGGAAAATCCGATGGAAAATGTCCGATGGAGCCCACACACGGTCAGAATTTCCAACAACACGCTCCGATCGGACATTTTCCATCGGAAAATCCGACCGTGTGTACGGGGCATTAGTCAGCAAAGTTACAACAGTTACTGGAGAAGCATATACTTGTGTTTTCTGGGGGGTCAGGAGATTATGGCTGTACTACCGTCTTGCACCAACCAATTTACACTGGGGATGTTGCTCCATTCTGAGATAAATACTGTAATATTTCACCAGCTCTTTGCCAAAAGGTTAAGTATTTGTTGCATAACATGATAGAGTGAAGTCATTCAAGAAAGCAGGAGTTCCTGGGATGCGCCCATAGTTCTCATAAGAAAGAAAGATGGAAATCTTTGTTTATGTGTTGATCATCCAATGTTAAATGCGTGCACTCATCGAGATACCTACCCCATGCAGGGCTTGTCAGCAGGCCTTCAACATGCTTTCCTTTCCAGCAATGTAAAGGGGTCTCCCTGTGATTTGCATACAGCACCATACTTCACAAGCTACTTCCGCATCAGCAATTGAATGCAGAGTTCCTGGTTCCCGGTCTTTCCAAACCATGTGACCGGTCATGTGATC
The DNA here is from genome assembly GCF_042186555.1 of Aquarana catesbeiana. NCBI lineage: Eukaryota > Metazoa > Chordata > Amphibia > Anura > Ranidae > Aquarana > Aquarana catesbeiana. The sequence continues at coordinate 625,250,396 of NC_133326.1, read as the reverse complement.
ACACAGTCTGCAGTGTCTACCATTGAGGAGAATGGTGTGCTGTGACTACACACTGAGTGTTGCTCTGAACTGACTGTGAGCCGCTCCATGCCAAACAGCAAGATAGCAGAGTCTGAGGACATCTCCAGCAATTGGAAGTGGTGAGAGCCCAGCTGGGCAGTCTCTCTTTCCCTCCTTATCTGCTTATTAATATTATTAATATTTGCATCTGTTTGCCATTCACCCTCCTGCATGGATTGACACACTTAAAACTGATGAACTGTGAAAATATCATTCTGGTCTACACTGGAAAAGAGACTAAGCCCTTTCTTTGGAGCGGTTTGTCCTTTGCTCCTTATATGCTGCATTGAGGAAATAGTGTTTGTGCACTGGACATACCTAGTAACAGGAACGCTGGTCTTTCTATTTCCAAACAACTGGTGTATACACACATTTAGTGCAATGAGGTTGGTAGCTGCTTGTGGAGGAATTTTTTCAAACAGAGGGTAAAAACCCCACCTAATTCAGCTATGTAAGGTCTTGTCTATGTGGATATATGTAGTTTCTTTTCAGTACTGCTCAACCTGATGCACAGTCAATACTAGACCACATAAGACTCGATATCCCATCAGGAGCATACCCCAAGTAATGTATGGTGCTATACTTTTTTCTTTGGATTTAATGGACATTGCATGCGTTTTTGGCCTGCAGGCACGCTCTGCAGTTTTATTCATCAATGTTGCAGCATGGTTTTTAATTTTGGTTTAGTGTAATGAGACGGACTGTGTTATTTAGATACATTGTTTATCTTACATATATTTGGAATTTTTTGTATATGTAAATACCCCCCACCCTTAATAAAGCCTTCTTTTGCATTTTTGTACCATAAGCCATTGTTGACCATTCCCTTTTTTGCTTTCTGGGGACTACCTTGTCCCTTTTCTGTTTTTGATATAGTGCCATTGCTCATAGGGCAGGTATCCCGTCACATATTGATGAATCGGCTGGTTGCTGATAGCAACTTTGGTGAGTGTGGATTCTAGGACTTTTTACCACCCCCCCCCCCCCCCCATTTTTTTACCTACCACTTGCCCCAAGTGGAGGAATTATTGATTTCACCAGGGCAAGCTTGTTACTTTTCCACGTTGGACTTGGCCAGTGGACATTGGCAAGTAACGGTGAGAGAAGATTATGAATTGACAGCTTTAATTACCCCACTGGGATTGTACGGGTTCAACCACATGCCCTTTTGGGCTAACCAGTGCTCCCAGTACCTTCCAAAGACTTATGGAGTGGTGTTTAGAGGACCTCATCTTTGACATGGTCTTCATCTATCTGGAAGATATCATCATCTTCTCTAAGACCTTTGAAGACCACATTAGGAATCTCGATCAGATCTTCACAAGGTTGACTTACTATGGGCTAAAGTTCAAGTCCAACAAAAGTAATCTTGAGTGAAACTGGATACAGTATCTGGGTCATGTTGTGGAGGCTAGACGTGTGTCTCCCTGTTCTTTTAAAGTCCAAGTAATGTTGGATTGGCCAGTTCCTATGACCATTACTGAGCTCCCCTCCTTCCTGGGGCTGATAGGGTACTACAGATACTTTATTCCCCATTTTGCTCAGGTTTCTGCTCCCCTTACCCAATTACTGTGTGGGCATTCAACTCATTGGAGAGAAAGCTTCCCCTGCAAGGCAATGTTATAATGTGCTAGTATGCATCACATACTAGCGCATTATGTGAAACTTACCTTAACCACTTGACCTCCGAAAGATTTACCCCCCTTCATGACCCTGCAAATTTTGGCTATACAGCACTGCGTTATTTTAACTGACAATTGCATGATCATGCAGTGCTGTACATAAATGAATGTATGTCCTTTATTTCCCACAAACAGAGCTATCTTTTGGTGGTATTTGATCACCACTGCATTCTTTATTTTTTGCGCTATAAACAAAAAAAGATCAACAATTTGGAAAAGAAAAAACAATATTTTTTACTTTCTGCTTTAAAACATATCCAATAAAAATGTAAAAAATCGAATTTCTTCATAAATTAAGTCAATATGTATACTGCTACATATGTATAAAGAAAAAAACCTGTGTGCTGCCAAAAACATGTGATAAAACTAAAGTGTTAATCTGTGTTAATCTGACAGCTGCTGCAATCACTAATGTGTGTTCCTCACATATAGTAGCAAATATATAAATAAAAAGTGCTGCGCTGCTGTGATGTACCAATGTGTACAACGAAAAATATATATGCATCAACAAAGTGAATAGAAATTAACTTTCTAAAAAAAAGTACTAATACTCCTAAAATAATCCAATAATCAGTGATCCTTAATTAACACAATAAATGACCAGTGCTAAAAAGTCCAAACAACACTATTTGGTAATAGTGTATTAAAAGTGTTCAATCAGTGAAATATTCCACTCGTTGGGTTTCCTTTTTGAGTGTGAATTCCACCATTAGGTGTAGCCTTCACCTGTGATATTCCTCATACAATATTCTACTGGTGTTTATAATCCAAATCCCAGTGCTATAAGTGCTTGCTGTATCTTCTTCAGTGCTCCACCAGCTGGTGAAAATGTACCTGTGTACTTGTTACCTAGACCTATGTTATAGGTCTAGAAACGCTTGTTCCCTAATGTGAGGGGTAGTCAGATGTGTAGGGCCCCACCCCACAACCCTGGCCATGGGGTGGGAATCTGCAGGCAGGGGGCTTATCGGAATCTGGTAGCCCCTTTTAACAGGGGGGCTCCCAGATTTCAGCCCCCCCTCATGTGAATGAGTATGGGGTATATAGTACCCCTACCCATTCACTAAAAAAGTGTAAAAATAAATAAAAACAGGAGGCAGTTTTTGACAATTCCTTTAATAAAAATAAAAAAACAGCGCCCTTCAATGTAAATCCATCGTCAATCCCAATGCTGCCACCGCCGACTCGAAAAAGGAAAAAAATAACCCTGCTCCACCTTCAACTAAGGCAAACCACCGATATTGTATTGTAAAATGCCTGGCTTGCCATTTGATAGTACCTGAATATGAATAGGTAAGGGGCGGAGCCACCTGGCGATGTCACCTGGTGGCACCATCCCTTGTGACGTCACCGACCGGTGCATGCTGGGTCAGTGCCACTAGGTTTCCTGAGCTGCTGGGCTGCATGCTCGAATAAAGGTCTAGTATGGATTGGGGGGGGGGGGACAGTTGTCAGTTTTGCTGCAGTAGGTACAGATGCGCCACTTTACAGGCAGACTAAGGAGACCCCCCCCCCCCAGGCACTATATTTAAAGGAATTTTTCATTTTTATTGGTGCAATTTAAGCATCATTAAAATCACTGCTCCTGTAAAATTGATCTTTTTAAAAAAAATTGTTGTCCCCCCAGGGCAGTACCCAGGCCCCCATATGCTTTTTGTGGTCAATAACTTGCATATAAGCCTTCAAAATATGAACTTTTTATTTTTCAAGTTCGGGTCCCATAGACTTTAATGGGGTTCGTTGTTTCCGGTCAGAACTTTTTCTCTGTTCGGGAGTTCTGGTGCATACCGAACCATGGGGGTCTCTCACTCCCGGGGCCGGGCGGTGCGGCACTGGCCACCCGCAGCACCCACCAGACCACCTGTGGCACTGACCACCAGTGGCACCCGCAGCACTGACTACCCACCGGACCTACCATGGCACTGACCACAGTGGCACCCGCCGGACCACCTGCAGCACTGACCACCCGCCGGACCACCGGCGGCACTTACCTGCTGTGTGGCGGGACTCTCCTCCTCTTCTCCTGAAGTGGCCGGGCTGTCCTCCTCCTCTCCTCCAGTGCGGGCAGCGGTGGCTATGATGTTCGCTCCTCAGGCTTCCTCCCCCTGTGTGTCTCCTCTTCCGCCAAAGCATTAGGCATGCAATAGGATCGCCTGGCGCTTTGGCCAATTGGGAAACAGGTCTCACAGACCTGCCTCCTGATTGTCGGGGAGGAACTGTAGTGTAACCATCGCGAAAATTAATTTGCTATCGTCACACAACAGGGTGGGATCGGGACGCAGCCTCTGGCTCCAATCACGTGCTTCACAATACACCTCCCCTGCCTATCACCGCCATAGTAATTTATGTGTCCGGCGTCCTGAAAGGGGCCAGCGCATGGATAGGGATGGTGGCGGAGGTGTTGGGGGGGGGGGGGGGGCGGCTCCCAAGTGCCCACAATGCATGGGTCACCACTGGTAGTAACATTGAGAGATTCAAAGCATTTGCTCCCTAGATGGCTGCTTATGGTTGTCTTTCAGGTGTTACTGTAGCAAAAAAAAAATTAACTACATTTTTAGATAGAATAACAGAGAAGGGTTTGTGCCCTGGTCAGTTTTTTTAGTCTATGTCCTCACTGGGAAAACTTTCCCTAACTTCCCGTATAATTACTAGGGCAGGAAGTGGAAGGAAATCTACTAAATTTGGGCGCGGTTATAAGCTGATGGAGGTTGCAACCTTTCCACCACTCTATTTAAAACTAAATAAAGACAAATGTGTTGGCTGAAAACATACATACATAGGTTATTCCAGTGGATGAGCAGGGCTGCCCCCACTAGGAGGTCAGGTAAATATCTTGAGTGCCTGTGAGATGAAGCCTTACCTTTCTCCAACCCCTACTGTCATTGCATGCATTACAGCAACACAGATCTTACATCACTGCTCTACATAAACCCCTATAAACTCAGGCTTAGCTGCACTCTGGTTAGTAGGACCAAGTATTAACATTGGAGATGAAGCCTAGGAAAATTCTTGGCAAGTACAAAGGAAAATAATTCTGTACGCCACAGCAAATGTTAAAAAAAATATTAGACATAGCAGGGAGCAGAGATTTTCACTTTTGCTTGCCTTCCTGGAAAATGCCTGCACCTGTTCCGCAATTCACAAGGCAGTGCTCCATTTCTCCTGACATTTTGAGATATTTTGGATTCGAAAGCCAGACCCGGTCCGTATCAATCTGACCACACCTGGGTACAAAAAGCATTCAGGCGTCCAAAAATGGGAATAATGCCTGTCTTAGGGCTCATTCACACAGGTGTATAAAATGCTGAGAGCCATACACACAACTGCATCTACAAGTGTAGTGCTACCCTTGGAGGAGCCACTTAAGTATGTTCAGTTCCCTACTCTGCCTCTCAACCCCAATAACAGTCTCAGTCCCTCTGGCACACCTTGCAATAGTGTAACTGCAAGGACCAATGAGAAACACACACAATATGATAAAACAGAAACTGTCTTTACTGCAATATTTCTGTGGAAAAGGGTAACAGACAATATTCAAGTAAACCAACTGGAGAGGAGTAACTGAGATCAAGAGCAATATAGCTCAATACTATATATTCAGGCTGCTTACTGGAGATTTGAAACCTGAGAATAACCCCAAGAGCAGATGCAAACACTTCAGCAGTGGCCTCTGCATACATTGGCTCTATGAGTCCAGGCAGGAAGAGCGCAGAGGAATGGCCCTTTCTTATGTCAAACCTCTCTCTTCTATCCCCTAACACATCAGGCCCAACTAAAACCACTGTACTTAAATCAACATTTAATGGATTAGCCACCAAGGTAAACTATCCTGCACACCCACTACATATATAGAGCCCTGAACAAGTTTGTGTGTGTGCCCGTATGGCACCAGTAAATTCAGTTCTTTGGAAGAAAGATGAGGCCTTGGATCTTCGGCTAGCTACTTTAGTTGGCGCACTTAAATTCCTGCTTAGCAAAGTGTAAGGGCGTATGCTTTAGGGAACTCTCGTCTAGAGCGGCAACATTTTTTCTTTAGCAAAGTGTATCTGTGGTATGCTGACAGTATCCGAATATTAAGGTGGACCCTGTGACTGCTTAACAGGCCATTAACAAGACCCAGGTTCTGGTAAGTGTAGGCAAAAGTGAGGAAACTCTATCTATGTGCAGTGTCCTTGTTTCCTGCAGATGGACAAGTGCCCTCTCACCAATCCTGCGATCAAAGCCCAACTAACGTCCTGGAACAGGCAGGCTCATCTGGTGACCCGACTGATCACCTCACACTGGAACGCTTCACAGTGTCAGAGCAGGTGTGCCTGGATGTGCAACTGGAATCCCCCTCTCTCAGACTGGATGTCTCGACTGGCTGTGAATACCTAGAACAATGCGGTGGACTGACCTGGGAGGCAGCACCTCCCCCCTGGGTCCAGTCTCTTTTCCTGCCTCGTGGTAACTGATTTCCCTCGAGAGACAAGATGGAGTCCTCAAGTCCTTTCAGTGCAGAGCATGCTGGGCTTTGTAGTTCCATACCCCATACAAGACTATGGGACCATTTGAGATGGGCACTATATGTCCCAGAATTCCTTGCTGCAAATCAGGTGGCTGCCTATTGGTTTTCCTCCTCCTGCCAATGAGGATGCAGGGGAGGGAGCAGAACGGCAGCCTGTGTCCTTGTGAGCGCCGCTCGCATTAACATAGAGTCAGTGAAGAGAAAAATGTAGGGGGGAGAAATCCCCTGCAGATACTGACAGGCACACTCTCCCCTCTCTTGGGAGCCTCGGCCAGCTTGGCATGGCGCCACAAGCATAGATGATTGAATGCAACCACTGTTCAGCAGACATATTTCTGCCTGTCTCTTTCAATTTTTCAACTGAGAGATGTTGAGCAAGAGGACAACCTACAGGGTCCCCAGAAACCAACCAAAATTCACTTTGATCATTAGCTTTAGATTTCTGGAAAGGTGAACTGGTATTTCTTTCACTTATTGAACAGAAAATAACAAAATTCTTTATTCTGTATATGTAGAACCCTTTTAGTTAGGTTGCTAGGATGTTGGCAAATTTATTTTATTTTTTTTTTGGCTCCTCTTTAATTAGTGGGACAATTGTCGATTTGCTACTGGCTGCTCTGGATCTCACAGACTGTAGGTTTGATTGCTTTCCCCTGCCAAGGCAAAACTCAGTCTGAATATTTATCGTGCTCCAGCCATTCCCTGGGGAGGTGTGCCCAGAGAGTGGTTGGAGAAGCATATAAATAGTCTGGGATTTGGAGCAGCAGGGGTTCTGCCTCTTCCAATGATTGACGAGAATCCACCTGTCTGGGTGGGGGGGGGGGTCTACCCCCCTGCAACAACAGCTAACCTGAGTCCACTATCAAGATCCCAGCTGGGGCAGAGCTGGGGGGATATCTCACAGGATCCCTGTTTGGAGCTAGTCCAGGTAATCTGATCTAGAGAGCTCACTGAAGAGTGTCTGGAGGATACTGGAGGGAGGCACCCGGCGATCCAGTGACATTTTGAGTACTGACCAGAGACAATGGTTCTAGTGACTGCATGCTGCACCCGCTGAATGGACAAGTCTGTAGAATTCCTGCTTAGGATAGCTTCTAAAGAAGGAACTTAGTTTTGCTATCTGTACTTGAGCCTGCATAGAGATTGCACAGAAAGATTGAGCTAGGTAAAGTGTCCTCCTACAAACAACCAGGGGATCTGGAGTATACCATACCGCCCCTCTCCCATCCCAAGTTCTTCAGAAATAAAAACCCAAAAAGACAACCCCTAGACTGATTATAAAGCCAGAATGAGTGAAATGTTGCTGTGTGCCTGGCTGCCTCTGCACCCATCCTAGGGACTGGTTACAGAGGCTCCTGCAGGGTTAGCACTACATATATTTTAGATTTCTAAGCTCTAATGTGTAGGGCCCTTTGATTCCTCTTGAATTGAATTGTATTGTAACTGTCCTGTCTCCATCCTTTTTGTAAAGCACTGCGCAAACTGATGTCGCTATATAAATCCTATATAATAAAAATAATAAACACAAATAAGGGAGTAAATACTATACTATACTGTATTTTTGTTAACATTTGCTTGTTTGTCACATTCCCATCCTCCTCTGTGTCCATCGGTTACCTCCTTCCATCTTTACTTTGTCACACTGACCTTATTTGTTTTATCTCTACAGCCTGTGCCTTGAAAGGGTTTATTTTTGGTCTTTGTTGAAAATGCTGATTCTTTGCAGACAAGAGTCACTTAAATTCGTCATCACCTTATCTGAGGCTCTAGAGATCCTGGTATAAGTAGAGATCACTGCTGGGACAGTGTTCATATGTGCTTGATCATTTACCAGGCCTTGTCCATCTACAACTAAAGTTAGCTCACTGTAATAAGTGGATGCACAAGAGAGAAACAATTACTGATACAATCATGCCTAAAGGTATGTTTGAAACTTTAGAGTGTTTACTGCTGCAGGCCATGGGGAACTAAGAACATCCTAATTTAGCAAACCAATACACTCTATACATGGATCGAAATTCGGACCGTTTAGCAGGGGGCTTGTGATTGGCTGTGTGTTGGCGCCAAACTGTACAAGCCCCCACCCTGCCTTTCCTTGGATAGGACAGCTACCCACCTGCTGGTAGGTGAAATCCTTTACCATATTGTGCAAAACTCTTGACCACAGGCCTGCTCATGACATCTTCGGCGTGGAAAGCCAGCACATAATCTGTAAGCCATCTTCCCTTTGCATCTACTCTCTCCTTGGGAGCACCACAGAGTTGGGACTTCTTCCCATATTTACTACTGTAGGTCCACAGCATTCAGCTTCCATCAAGATGCCCTCATTGGTATACCAGTCTCGCTCAAAATCCCTTCCATAGTTCTGCCCAGTCAGGCACACTCCCAGATGGCGCAGTTATAGCCAGGTGTACTAGTACTCACTTCGGAGGACTCTGGCTTGGCCTGAAAGGCCTTTTGCATTCTGCTCACAGCCCACAGAAGACCGTAAAAGAGTCAGGACAACTACAGCTGTTCCTACTGAGTATTGCTGGTGTTACAACCGCATATCTTCAACACCACAGATACAGTAACACAAAGGCATAACCTATGTTACCAGGGCAGCATCTGCTAAAGGGGTGGAAGAGTGGCAGCACAAATGGCTCTTGAGAAAGCTGTATGAGACCTATGCAATAATTCCGGAGATGAAAAAAAAAAGCAGAGCATTCAGTGATGTCCCTAATCTCTCCCTCCTTAAGCAGGAGCCTTTCCCCACAGCAAAGTCACTGTTCCTAACAAGCAGGGTTCCTCTCCCTACACTAGCAACTTGCAAATGTGCCCCAAATGCAGCAGGGAACTGGTATATATTACCGCTGCTCATACTAAAGACGGCTCCCAAAGGTCACTCAGTGTTTCAATTTCCAGTTGAACCACTGCTTCCCTAGTGACCCCTACAGAGTTTACAGAGGAACAATGTTCCTCTCAGCATCCACTTCATCTGCACAGTGGCACAGCACCACAGTGCCACCTACGGAATGGAGGATAAATTGAACCTGCCTACAAATTCCCATTCCAGAGAAGTCAATCTGAATATTGACTTCTCTCAAACTAACTTGTTGGAAAAATTTCCTTCGATCCACGCTGCAGCCAATGATAAACAAGCTGTTGCTCCAGGTCTGCCTGCACTAAAAAGAACAGCATTAGGAAGGTGATAGCCCAGTTTGTAACTGTTTCAGGTGAGAATAAAGGCATTTCAGATGACTGCACTCCTCAGATCCAGGTAATGGCCATCTTTATTCCACATAAACATAAAATGCAGTAAAATCACAGTGGGGGAAAGGAAGACATGGTAATGCATTTAACCCAATGCTTAATCATACCCAATCAGCTGCATTGTTGATTAATGTATTCTCACAGTGGAGGAGTCCCCACTGTCAGAATACAATAACACAGTGGGGAGGATTCCTTTATCCACCTTGATTGCGTGGATAGGGCAATCTTTTCAGTTTTGGACTGTGTGAAAAAACGTATCCATTTATGACCAGCCTCACACTAATAGTTTTTCAAACAAACGTCCGTATGAACATTCATGCAAAAAATATTATCAGTATCTTTGATGGCATGTTGAATCAAAAAATCCCCAACTTGGATTGGCAGGGGGCAGGTCCCCTCAGATACTTAGGGCCAGCCCAGCTGGGAAGGAGTTGTATTTGGGTGGAAGCTGGAGATGGAGTGTTAGGCTATCGCGGCCTTTAAGGGAGCTCCCCAGTTGTGGGGGGGAGGTTGACCTTGGGCCTGGGCTTGTGTGTGGATGGGGCTTTCCTAAAACCAAGTCTCCAGGAGCAACAGGAACAGCCCGGAGGGCTGGTGAGTGACAACCAGTCAGGAAGACTGGAGAAGCACACCTGATAGGACTAGGATGGGTGCAGAGCCAGTCAGGAGGACTGTGGTGGCACTGGCAGTGGAAAGAGGCAGCTGCAGCCAAGAGGGCTGGCAGGGCCTGAAGAGGTGGTACTGGGAGCAGTAGCCACATGTGGGACAGCTAGCACTAAGGACTTCCTTTTTTTTTTTTTTTTGCTACACCATAGGGGCCTGCAGTCCCTGCCTGCAAAGGGCATTTGTTTTGAGCCTGGCTAAGTCAGTGTCAGGCCTTAACCACAGTGCTAGCTGGTCCTGGGAGTGATAGTCTGCAAGCAAGTGTATGTGCTGGAGGTGAAGAGAAGAGGTTGTATATACAAGTGGTGTATATAGTTCAGTCCCTAAATTCCTTATCTTCAATAAAGTGGGCATCCCATATGCACCCTATCCCCATCCAAGTTCTATTCCCCTAATAAAACAAAACAAGGTACAAGGACTGCTTCTTAACTGTGTGTCTGGAAACTCATGTGCCTGACTGTGCAGGGTGAGAGTCGAACCACATTCACCAGCGGCCTCTATGCGGGTAGCACTAAATTTGGAGGCTTGTTCCAGGATGTCTGCACACAGGTAACCTGCCAGTCATTGCCCCTAGCAACCGGAAGTTGATCGAGCCAAGGAACTATGCTTTGTTCCAGAGACTGTAGAGGGATTGAACCGGGGAAGGACTCATGTGCTCTGCCTGCTTGTAATTGTAATACCCAAGTGCCATTGTCCATAGCAACCAGCAGGAGCTGACTTCAAAGTTCAAGTTATTGCTGCCCTGTTTACCCAGTCGCCCCAAATGCGGCTGGGATGGACACTTGCGCTAAACCTGCAATTCAGTGAACTTTATTATGTGCTGTCACCCGTGGCAACCACGCCCATGGATTACAAATATGTCCAGCGATCTGCTAATGCTGGACATCCTAACTTTATGCTCTAATCTGTTGCTTCATACAATAAAGTGTGCCTGGAGATGTAGACGGGGATGGGATGATACATTTTTAATGAGAGTGATAAAATAGGTCTGCTTGGCAGTGAGGAGGCAGGAATTGTATTTTTGATTTTGTTTCTTCGAAAATCTTTTTTATTGTATTTTCCGGACAAACAAACAAAGAAAAATAAACATAACAAAATCATACATAAACATCAACATCAGTGCTTATCAGTTGTCTGTATGCTTAATAAGTTGTCAGATCATTCATGGCTTCATGTATGTTTACTCGGAGTGCTGCTAGGCAACTAGGATTACTGGTGTCTCTTTATTTATTTTTTATTTTTGGGAATCTGTTATAACTTATTCATGCATAGTATCCTCCACTCTCCTCTTTAGGCATATACAAATATGTTTTTATTAATATGCTTATATGTATACCTTATTTGTTATCCTCTTCTCTCGGCCTTCAAACCGTAGTTGGTTCAGCAAGCCATGTACGCCAAATTTTATCATATTTCTGGGGGCATCCTCTATTTATATATGTGTCTTTGTATAATGCGAGGCTCTCATTTATGAGACGTTTCCATTGGGCCAAGGAAGGTACCGTAGGTTTTTTCCAGTGCATAGCAATGTTTTTCCGGGCATAAAAGAGCAACAGCCCAATCAAAGTTCTTTTCACCACTGTTGGCACCATTGTCCCCACCAGTCCCAGAAGGCACACCTCCATCTTCGCCGGCATCGTAACCGAGGCAACCAGATTAATCATATCTAGCACCTTAGTCCAATACCGCCGAATCTTAGGACAGGTCCAGAAAATATGCGTAAAGTCTCCTGTGGCACCTCCAGCATTCTGCAGAGTGTTCAGGTTTTATTTTATGAAGTCTATACGGTGTAAAGTATGCTCTATGCACTATTTTAAATTGCACTAGTCCTGTCTCTTAGTGAAACCAGGGAGCTAAAGGGGAAATCCCACACATCATCCCAGTCATCGTTGTCCAGTGTTGGAATGTCCCTTTGCCAGCGGGACCAAAGTTTGTCCATGGGTGGGAGAGACACAAAAATCAAATGTTCATAAAGATGAGAGGTTGGTTTTTCGGCGCATCTGGTGTGGAGTGTCTTTTCCAACCCAGACTGGACACGCAGGAGGATCGCGTTAATTGTGCGGTAAAGGCATGAGATAATTGCAGGTAACGGAATATGTAATAATTTGGTATATTATACGTCTGTGAAAGTTGGGATAAGGGGATCAACGTATTGTTTGAAATTATCTGTGATATTAGTTTGACACCGTATTTGGTCCATGCATATAGGTTAAGCATTTTATAAAAGTGGGGAATATTAGGATTCAGCCAAATTGGAGCGTTGGGTGAGACTTCATTGTGTCTGTATTTTTCTATTGCCAATCCTGCCCTCCATGCACGTAAGGTGGTATGCATGGAGGGGGTCAGGGAGTATGGGGCCTGAGGTCCCCTGTAAACCAGCAGGTTAAGTGCTTCCAATGACCCCACCACCGCCACCTCCAGAGCTGTAGCTGAATTAGATTTGTCTGGATCCAGCCACTATGTTACCATTACCAACTGTGCGGCGAGGTAATATTTATGGCAGTCTGGGAATGCCATACCCCCCTGTGTTGTTGGTCTCATCAAGGTACTCAGTTTATATCTTGGCGGGGAGGGACCCCATAGGAAGGAGGAAAAGATCTGGTTGAGCTTTTTAAAGAAAAATTTGGGAATCCATTGTGGGGAGTGCCTAAAAAGGTAAGTGAGCTTTGGGATAACTTTCATTTTGGGAAGGTTAACTCGGCCCCATAGTAACAGCGGCAACTTCCCCCCCATGCCTTAAGTTTGAACTTTATGTCTTGCATAACTGGGTCTAGGTTAAGATGGATGAACTCTGTGGCTGTGGGGGAAACAACGACACCCAGGTATTTGAAGGTGTCCACCCACTGGAGGGGGACATCCGGAGGGGAACCCGTTCTTGCGGCCTGGTCTATTGGAAATAGTAAGGATTTGGACCAATTTACCTTTAACCCGGTGACCTCAGCAAAGGTGTTCAGTATTGTCAGTGCACCTTGTAGTGATGGACCTGTGTCACTGAGAAAAAGCAGCATGTCATCAGTATACAGGGCCACCCTCTCCTCCAGCAGACCGATGCGTAGACCCTTGATGTGTGGGGTAGTGTGCAACGTCTCCGCCACTGGTTCTATGGCAAGGGCGAATAGTGCCGGAGAGAGAGGGCAGCCCTACCTTGTTCCCCTGGAGAGGCTGAAGGGATCTGACAGTTTATCTGCCAAGCGCACAGAGGAGGTAGGGCATTTGTATATCACATGAAGCCATTTAATAAAAAGCAAAGGGAACCCCATCCTACGCAATGTCTCCCATAAGAAGGGCCACTCGACGGTGTCGAAAGCCTTTTCAATATCTAATGAGGCAAGCGTTCGAGATCCCTCATTGATGTGCTGGGCATGGATATTTGTGAAGAGTCTACGGAGGTTGACGTCTGTGGCTCTGGGGCATGAAACCTGTTTGGTCTGGGTCTATTACAGAAGGCAACATGGGATACAACCTAATAGCAAGAAGTTTTGTTAGAATTTTGAAATCACTCCTTAGTAGTGCAATGGGTCTGTATGACGCGCAGGAGGTAGGATCTTTCTGAGGTTTATATATTAGGGTCAGGTGAGCGTGATACATAGAGTCAGGTAATTTCCCCTTTGCAAGGCATTTCATATAGAGTGATGCCTATTGCGGTGCTAGCATCTCCCCAAGTGTTTTGTAAAAATCTATTGGTAGCCCATCCGGGCCCGGTGCCTTTGCTGAGGGGAAGGATTGGATAGCATTTAGTACCTCCAAAGCAGCAAAGGGTTGCACCAATACCTCTCGTTCCGCGTCCAACAGCCAGCGGAGAGCCAGAGGATCTAACAGATCTCGTAGCTCCTCCGGCCGAAAGCCGGATGGCAGACCGGAGGCATAGAGGGTTTTATAAAAGTTATTAAATTCTTTTAATATGTCTGAGGGGGTTGTTACCGTCTCACCTTCCAGGGTAATTATTGTAGAAATGAGTGTAAGTGGTTGGTCATGTTGGGCCATCATGGCTAGAAGTCGGCCATTTCTGTCACCCTGTTCAAAGAATCGTTGCTAACTTTTATATGTTCCTAACTTAGTGATTTCTGCCAGGTGTAGGCTTAGTTCCCTCTGGGCACCTGCCAGAAGATCAAAGTTGTCTGTGGTAGGGTCTGAATTGTATGTATTTGTATGGTCTATTACCAACTACTGTAGGGACTGAGTCTCTAGTGTCTGTTTCTTCCTGATAGTTCCTGATAGTTGCGATGGAGGAAATAGTGTAAGCCTCTAGTGTAAGCCTTGAAGGCATACCAGGCGACATCTGGAGGGGAGGACCCTGTGTTCTGCTTCCAGCTTCTGCTCAGCAGCCTTGGTATTCCATCTGCGAGATCAGTATGGGAGATCCATTCCGCACCCAGCCTCCACAGAGCTGCGCTGCGGAAGGTGGGGGTGCAAAAAGACACCTTCAGGGGGCTATGATCCAACAACCCACTAGGTAAGTATTCCACCTCTAGCACATCTGCCAGAAGTGGCGGATTGGCGAATGCCAAATCTATCCGCGAGGCAGTCTTGTGGGAGGCTGAGAAGCAGGAGTAGGATCGGGTAGAGGGGTGTTTCCATCTCCATATTTCGTCTAAGCCTATTGCCTGAGCCCAGGTGGGGAGTTCTGCACAGTGATTTTTAGGGGGAGTGGGTCTGTCAAGCTCGGGCGACATGATGGCATTAAAATCCCCCATGATCAAAATCTTTCCAGGACAAAAGGGGGTGATCCTCTCCAAAACAGTGTATAGAATTTTTGCTGGCAGCTGGCAGAAGTCCTCACTGGAACCTGAGTGAAGGAGAAGGGAGGTCAAGGTGAAAATTAGGATGGATCTCAGTTCAGGGGTTGAAGGCAAAAATCTGTGTGGCAGTTGCCAGGGCTCCTCAGGCAGGATGAACGGGCATTAGTTCAGTCCGCAAAGGGTGTCGGATGAAGGGTGGGATAATGGCGAGGTGCAGCAGTACAGGAGGGCCCACGGGCAGATAGTGAGTAATATTGTAAGTCATCATGAGACAGAAGGTAAGTCAGCATAGAAGGATGAGGTACGTAGCTGGTCTCAGCATGCTGTATGTCCATAATCATTTTGGTTAACAGTACGACACTAGCGGGTATCTAGCCACGCCGCAGCAGCCTCTGGAGTGTCGAAGAAGCGGGTGTTGTCACCATCCGTGACCCTCAGTCTGCTGGGGTAAAGAAGGCCGAACCGTATTCCCTTTTCTCAAAGTTGACGTCTCACATCCGTGAAAGACTTGCGTCGCTGCTGCACCTCTTGAGAGAAATCTGGGAAAAAAACAGTTTGGCGTTCTCAAATGTTATTTCAGGCATGGCTCGAGCCACCGCCAGGATGCGGTCTCGATCGCGGAAATTCAGCAACCGCAGTAGGAAGGGACGCGGAGGGGCCCCAGGTCTTGGAGAAAGTGGTGGGACCCTGTGGGCTCTTTCCACAACAAATGTGGACGGCATATTACCAAAATTAAACAGGGTGGATAGTAACTGTTCAGTGAATTCCGCTGGTCTGGGGCCCTCGGCCCTCTCAGGTAAACCAAGTATGCGAATATTATTTCGTCTGAGGCGGTTCTCTGTATCTATGGCTCGTTCTTGGAGCGCCTTCACCTGGAGCTGCAGGACTCTCACCTCTCTGAAATCTGACCGGACCGTATCCTCCACCGTGGAGACCCTGTCTTCTACTTCGGCTATGCGGGACCTGAACTTATCCGTATCCTGTCGGATGAGACCGACATCGACGGTCAGGAAATCTATTTTGGCAGTCAAGGTTTCTTTGCATGCTGTAATGGCCGCCAGAATTTCTGCTCCCGATGGGGTCACAACTGCCCCTGACTCTGCAGGCGTTTGCGTGCTCGCCGCCATCACAGAAACTGGCTGTCGACCGGGACAAGGTGGCCACCGACGGAGAGGTATGGGAGGCTCTTTTTCCAGATTGTGAGTAGCGGGTCTTGGGTGGGCCCATCCACAGTATATCTTGTTATAAAGGGAGTATCTTGGGGGGACAGCGAGCACGCACCGAGTCCCAGAGAGCAGTATTGGAAGATGTGATGTTTTTAGGTTGTCTACACTAGGCAGGAATTGTATTTTTGAGAAGCAGATTTATACTGGTTAAAATCTTTCTGAGACTTATGCTGCGTACACACGGTCGGAATTTCCGACAACAAATGTTCAATGTGAGCTTGTTGTCAGAAATTCGGACCATATGTAGGCTCCATCGAACATTTGCTGTCGGAATTTCCAACAACAAATGTTTGAGAGCTGGATCTCAAATTTTCTTACAAAAAATCCGTTGTCGTAAATTCCGAGCGTGTTTAGACAATTCCGATGCACAAAATTCCACGCATGCGCTGAATCAAGTACGAGACAGAAGCGCTCGGTCTGGTAAAACTAGCGTTTGTAATGGAGATAGTACATTCGTCACGCTGCAAATTTTTAAATCTTTTAATGCAGCGCATTCTCTCCTTCTTTATAATGCTAGAATAATTAAGTTGTTTTGCTGCTGATATTCACAGAGTTCTGGCAAACTGATTTCTTTATTATTTCTCATGATCTCCTGAATGATCTTTATTTTTTTTTTTTACGTCAGATCTCCAGAAAAATGTTTAGAATATTTTTTTATAGTGATCAACTTTTTTTTTTTTTTTTTTTATCAAGATCTCTTGATTTTGTTTTTTTTAATGTTTTCTTTCTGGTGATCTCCATAATATTTTTTGTCGTTTTGTGTGTCAAGTTACCACAGCACCATTATTATCTTGTGTTTTTTAACCTCAAGGAGGTTGGTTGGTGTTGGTGTCCCTTGTTAATTTGACATTGTATTTTTGAAATGTACCTGCCTACTCACAAACAAATTGTCCTTTTTGAAGTAAAACACATAGCCAAGTATTTGTTAAAAAAATAGACATTTATTAGGGGTCAAAACAAAATAAAGAGGAAGGCAACGCTGGATAAACTGTTGAAATTGGCAAAGCCTTTGTATCCCAGGGCACACATCAACCATTTGCCAGGCAAAATTGGTAGCCTGAGGAGTCCATTTAATAGGGAGCACAATCCAGTCCAGGACTCCGAGAGATCGGGAGCAGCAGCAGATGACATATATGTCCCCAGGCTGTGGTCATACTACAGCCTGCGTCTTTTGTCAGAGCAGACTGAACCCAGGCCATCACACTCTTTTCTTCCTTCCACGCTTGCTTCCAGGCTGTGGCTGTGGTGTTGGAGTTGTGGCAGGAGGTGGAAGAGGAGCATGGTCCAACTCACAAACATTGCTTTTGTTTGTGAGTTCGCCCCTCAACCTCTTATTTAGGGCCTGCTAGATCACTTCCTCACAAATGAGGCGTTGGCCCACTTCCATTTCCTGCATTTTGCTGGTAGCCATGCAGGCATAGGCCTCTTGAAGATTGGGGGTAGTTCTGAGGGCCGCAGTAGCCTGCCGAATCAAAGTTAGTGCTGACTCCTTCACGTTCCTCCCCTTCCTGGGCCTTTTTGTTGGAAGTCAGAGGGGAGGAACCTGCGATTCGGTCAGGCTACTGGGCCCGGCCATCTCCTGGCTGCCACCTACCTGCGCCACCTCCTGGCTGCCACTTTCCCCTGCCACCTCCTAGCTGCCACTTTCCACAGCCACCTCCTGGCTGAGGCTTTCCTGTGTATGAAAATGGGACATAGTTTTAGTTTATTGTTCATCAATCACACATAATTTTGAGAAAAATGTCGAACAATGCTATACCTGACTCAAGCTGGGCTCCTCCACTTCTTCCTGGGTGGAAGGCCCAGGTTGGACATCGGAAGTCTCAGCTGAGGTGGAAGGAAGCGTGGAAGGAAGAGTTGAGAGTGATGGCCTTATTTCAAATGTCATCTGCTGCTGCCCCTGATCTCATGGAATCCTGGACCTCCTTGCGCTCCTTATTATAAGTGCTCCTCAGGCCACCAATTTTGGCTTTCAAATTGGGGATGGTTGCCGCGGGGATCTGCAGCTTCACCAATTCCATCAATTGATCCAGCGCCTGCTACTCACTGTGCTTTTCTTTACTGTTGTACAGTTTAAAATGGCAACTTTCAGGTTCATGGGTACAGTAATCGTTCATAGTAAACATCGTTTGTTCGCCCACTAATACAATGTTTTTGGCAGATGCAGGTTAACTACATTTGTTCATGCCTATTTGTATTAAAAGAAGTTTGTTGTCTAGATGGGTTTGTAACTAGAATGAAATGCAAAATTGATTCAGAGTAAGGAGAGGACACTAAGAAGCTGTTTACACATCTGGACGCAGGAGCACTAGTGTGGGACACCAGAACACCCTTTTTAGGGTGTCCTACACAGGTGCTCCAGTGGATACTAGGGGTGCCCCCATGTGTGAAACTTGACCAAAAAAGGTAAGTATTCCAGCTTCAAGAAAGAGAAAAAATTATGTCTTCAGCTTTGAACTCTGCCAAAACAGACAATTGTACGACACTTCCAAGCAATGTTTTATATTCCTATTTCTTGCCTCAAATATCTGTGTGCTAAGTATACCTTTTTTGTCTTCACATAGGGGAGAAAAGACTCGGGACATCTGAGGACACCAGGGAGCCCCAACCTCCTAAAGAAGGGGAAATCACCACACAACAACCTGAGGATGTGGATGCAGAACCTGATGATGTGGAGGGAGAGGTTGAGGAAGTGGGCGAAATAGTGACCACAACAGGTCAGTGTGTAAGACCACAGCTTCAGGTAATAGATGTATGCGTGCAAATTAATAATACAATGTTTTGTTTTTTTTTCTTAATTTTAGGTAATGTGGATGTTGTGGCAGAAGAAACTCATTACACCAGTGCAAGTCCTCATCGGGGAGATAATGGTGTGCAATCAGGATTTAGAGCTGATAAAGGAAAACATCAATGATGTTCAAAAAAAAATGAAGAACATCAATTATGTTTTAGGCAGAATCTAAAACACACAAAAACTACCGTTTTGTTGTGTAATTTTTTATTTTAAATCAAGTTTTAAAGTATTTAAAAGCGAAATTTTGAAGATGCACACAGTGTGTCAACATGTGCTATCTACCATCATAGGATATCAATGTACGCGTTTTGTGGGTGCAACCCCTTCCTCGCAACTCAAGTGGGTGAGAGGAAGGGATTGCACCTCCGAAACACGTCCATTGATCTCCCATGATGGGAGCGAGCACATGTTGACATTAGGCATGGGATCAGGAGGGAAATCCACATTTTTAACTCCCAATTTGTGTGCATCTTCAAAATTTGGCTTTTTACAGGGGTGACATCTTCTTTCAATGCTCAATACCAGTTTTTGGAGTAAGTTGTGATTACAGTGACAAGGGGGGTTATTTACTAAAGGCAAATCCACTTTGCACTACAAGTGCACTTTCAGTGCAGTTTCAGTGCACTTGCAGTGCAAAGTGTATTTGCTTTTAGTAAATAACCCACACAGTGCTCTAAAATTGGCCCCAATCAGGCCATTTTAGGCGCTCAAAACAATTAATATATGGTGCTGAAAAGGATGGTTATTTTTATCATTAATGCATTACATACATTAATAACAAAAACAATGCGTGTGTGTAGCAGACCCACAACATGATAGTTAGCTGAAGAAGAGATTGTCACCTCATATATCAAATAAATGACGTTTGCACTATTTAAGAAAATGACCAAAAAGAAAAGCCCATTGGAGAACCTAGGAGACAGCTAAAAGAAACACAAGCAGTAAATCAAATGAAATATTATTTCAGTTTAAAATAAAAATGTATTAAAAAAATGTTTCTCAAACATTTGCTGGCATATCAATGGCCCCCCTACCCGCAAAGTACTCCACATATTTTTGTCTGACTTCGCGGGTGCTTTGGGGGGGCAAGCCAGGACGGCCAGCTTCAAGTGCCGTCAGGGTTGATTGATCTGGAAAGCCAGCCTCAGGCCCAACTGAAGCCACATAGTTCGTTGCATTTTTCCATAGAAAATTGTGCATAATGCAGCAGGCAAGTACTATATGGTTGAGTTTATATTCCGCGTTGAGTTTTGTATTTAAAGACAAAAGTATAAGGTCCACTTATCAGATTCCTCACCCCCTCTGATGGCCTATTGTAAAAATTTTATGGGGGGGGGGGTGTTTTGGACAGGTAACCCTCTCCACTTCATTGAGGGCTGAATGCATACATAATAATGTGTGTTACTTTGGCCACCCCCTCCTTACTTACACTATTGGCAGCCCACTGGACAGGTAAGAAGTGTCATAATACAAAAATATGAATACACATTGTACAAATTGAAGCACATTTTTACATTCTGCAATTATCTATCAAGATAATAGGAGAACAAAACTTTAAACAGTACCATTTGAAAGTATTCGGGCAGGCCCTTGCACTACATGCTTTGATGAATTCACCCATAAATATGACCACAAAAGAGGTAGGTATAGTGTATATGGGTTTGGCAAAGTCAGCAGATAGAGGATTGTTATCGGTTGACTTAGCGGTTGGGGGGGGTGGGGGGCTTCCAAATGAGTTTGGGCCCCCCTCCCAAAAAAGCCTCTTGCACTCTGCCAGAATTTAAGGACACAAATAACATTTGTACACATTTTAGGGGGTGTTTAGGGTAAAGCACTACTATGGAGCAAATAAAATACATTGTTAAGTGACTAGGCTAGGTGTGTATGGGTCCAGGATAGCATGCTGGGGAGGTTAGTGAAGGCAAATATGCATGAAGGACAAAAAAGGAACTTTAAAAACTTCCAGCATGCTTGAGGACAAAGAGAACATTCACAGCATATTATCATGGTAATTAGGGAATGATGAAAGAAATACAATACATTAGCAAACATTAAATACATAGAATGTGATGTTAAAGGAGAAAACTTACCCTAAAATAGTCCTTCTGCAGGACCTGTATAATGGCAGAACAGGTCTCTGGAATAATGATCCCCAGAAACTGGGGGGAGATGCCTGTAGAGAACTTGATGTCCTGCAGACTTCTCCCCATCGCCAAGTACCGCAACGTGGTGACTAGCCTCTGTTCCGGAGTGGTAGTTTGCCACATGCAGGTGTCCTGCCTAGTAATATAGGGGGACAGCAAAGCCAACAGACGGTGAAAAATAGGGTCCGTCATGAGATAATTCCTGAAATCATCAGTATTATTCTCGTGGATCTCACGCAACAAAGGCATGTGAGAGAATTGGTCAAGCTGGAGTAACCACATCTTCGTCCATGAACTCCTCCCCGCCCTGTTCATGGACTGGGCTTGGGTCAAAATAAGAACCCCAACACCAAGCCCCTGCACAGCACGAACTCTACGATGAGTACGTACCCGCAACATGGCTAGAAAACAGTCAGCTGGTGAGAACGAACTAACAGAACGCACTGAAAATCAGAAAGGCCTGAGAAGAGCGAGCTGAAATTCAGAAACGAGCGCACAAGAACGCACTGAAAAACAGAAGCGAACTATAAAAGAATGCACTGAAAAACAGATACGAACTGACTACACGCACTGAAAAACAGATACGAACTGACTACACGCACTGAAAAACAGATACGAACTGACTACACGCACTGAAAAACAGATACGAACTGACTACACGCACTGAAAAACAGATACGAACTGACTACCGCACTGAAAAACAGATACGAACCCACAAACACAAACTGAAGAGCAGTAACGAACTGAAAAGCACGAGGCTGAAAAGGGCGAATCGTCTCTCACCAAACTTCTACTAACACAAGATAAACACGAGATTAGCAGAAGGAGCCCAAAGGGTGGTGCACTGGCTATTGAACTTCCCTTTTATAGTGCCGTTGTACGTGTTGTACGTCAGCACGTTCTTGGCGATCGGAATTTCCAACAAAATTTGTGCGACCGTGTGTATGCAAGACATCCGTCGGAAATAAATCCACGGTTTTGTTGTCGTAATGTCTGATCTTGTGTATGCGGCATTAGTCTTACGCCACAGGCGCTCAAGCTATGTTTTTTCAAATTTCTAGTGTCATTGCCAAGGTTGAAGGGGTCGGGGCCTGATTCTGTGTGTGGTGAGATGGGCCAGTGTGTCCAGGGAGGCTAAAAGTGCAATTTTGTCATAGAGGTGGTCAATAGCAGAGTAGAGAAGAGAAGGGTGGTAGAGAAGAGCATCTCAGGTGGTACAGCAAGAAGAGCTACAGCAAGAGGTGGTACTGCGAGAGGTTGCAGGCTCAGATCCGGACCCTGACACTGGAAGAGAAACAGTGGCTATTTGGGGACCAGTACCAAAGTGGTGTTGAGCATTACAGCTAGAATTTCTTCTTTTTCATAATTTACAAGGGGCTGGGGGTCAGAATAATAAAATGTGTGCCCAAGCTGGACTTGGGCTTTAAAGGTCTGCATTTCATCTTCAAAAAGATGCTAATTAGGAGGGTCACATAAAATGATACTTTTGTTATAAACAGGTTGTAAAGTCAGAGGGTTTTTTATCTTAACGCATTCTATGCGTTAAGATAAAAAACCTTCGATGTGCAGCAGCCCCCCTCAGCCCCCCTAACACTTACCTGGACCCATCTCGATCCAGTGATGTTGCTGGACAGTCTCGGCTGCCCGAGACTCTCCCTCCTCATTGCTGAGACAGCAGTGTGGCACCATTGGCTCCCGCTGCTGTCAAAGTCAGCCAGCCAATGAGGAGAGAGAGGGGCGGGGCCGAACCACGGCTCTGTTTCTGAATGGACACACAGAGCTGTGAATGGAGCTGTGACTCGGCTTGGGTGCCCCCATAGGAAGCTGTTTACTGTGGGGGCACTCGGCAGGGGGGAGGGGCCAGGAGCACCGGTGAGGGACCCAAGAAGAGGAGGATCCGGGGTGCTCTGTGCAAAACCACTCCACAAAACAGGTATAACATTTTAGAAATGTTCCTCTGATACAAAATTTTAAAAAAAGTAAGTTTGGATTTTGTCACATACTTCAGTGTAAATAGATGTACATGGCTTTATTTATTAGATAAAAATCCTGCTGATGCTTAGTCATGACTCAGTGTCATGAGTTCAGATTTGGATTCACACCAATTATCCCATATTTTACAAGTTTGAAGTAGAACTAAAGGCAAAAAGAGTAAATCTTAATGGGGACACTAGTTCTGGTGACCTAGAGGTTGCCCTCAAGGGATTCCCCTAATTTGCAGGAATTTCCACTCACATCCTCATGTGGCCATATGAAAATCTCCCCAATGTAACACAGACAGGGCAGGACTTAGGGTGGTGGGGGCCCCTGGGCTTGAGTCACTTTCGGGCCCTACCTTCTATACATTACTGTATTTATCGGCGTATAACACGCACCCCAAGTTTAGGAGGGAATTTTAAGGAAAAACACTTTTAGGAAGGAAGTTTAAGGAAAAAACTTACATTTAAATGCCCATTAATGCAGCCTTGCACAGCGTCCATCTGCAGCCTTGTCCAGTGTCATTGCAGCCTTCTCAGTGTAGCGTTGTCATTTGCAGCCTTGCCCCAGTGTCATTTGCAGCCTTTCATTTGCAGCCTTGTCATTGCAGTCTTGAAGTTTAAAAATGGCACCGCCGAGACACAAATTCCTGTGTATCTCAGCAGCTCTCGGGTCCTCTCGGCGGCTCTCGGGTCCTCTAGCAGTCCCGAGCGGAGCCGAGAGTAGCTGAGTGTTTGGGTACAGCATCACACAACTGCGCAATTGTCAGTTAAATCGACGCAGTGCCGTATTGCAAAAAAAATGATTGAAGTGCAATATTTCTATTATTACATTGTTATATAAAATAAAATAGTTCAACTCACCATAAGCAGAATCAGTCGGAGCCTGAGCGTGTCACTTGCCAACGTCACCTGCCTTCAGATGCGGATTGTCACTTGCCACACATTGCAAATTGTCACTTGCCACGTCACTTGTCAGAGGATGCAGGGTGTCACTTGTCAGCGGATGCAGGGTGTCACTTGTCAGCGGATGCAGGGTGTCACTTGCCACATCACTTGTCAGCGGATGCAGAGTGTCACTTGTCAGTGGATGCTGGGTGTCACTTGCCACGTCACTTGTCAGCGGATGCAGGGTGTCATTTGTCAGCGGATGCAGGGTGTCACTTTTCAGCTGATGCAGGGTGTCACTTGCCACCGGGTCGAAGGGAGCCCCATGATTTCTAACATTCAGGGGGCAGCAAACTCCCGCCCGCTAGCAATCCCATTTCGCCAGCACCGCTGCTTATTTCACGGCGACCTATCGGGCTTGTGTACTCCCACTTCCTGGTAGCGGTGGAACACACCATAAGGCGGACGTGATGTAATCAGCTGGAAATGATGCAAGACATGGGAGGCAACGCGGGCATCATTTCTGGCTGATGACATCACGTCCGCCCTATGGTGCATTCCACCGCTATCAGGAAGTGGAAGTAAACACAAGCCTGATCGCCGTGAAATAAGCAGTGGTACCAACGAAATGGGCTGGCTAGCGGGCAGGAGTTTGCTGTGGATCCGGCCCTGCCCGCGGGCCCCCTGTTGGACGGGGCCCATGGGCTTGAGCCCAGTCAAGCCCAATTGTAAGTCCAACCCTGGACACAGATGGGGGAAAAAAGTGACAGGGGTTATAGCCCTCCCTTACTCTATCCAAAATGATAAAAAAAGTTTTGCCTTTAGTTCTACTTTAGGGTCTAACTGTTTACTTCTAAATATTCCCCCGGTAGCTCAGACTGTAATACTTATGTTTGATCTGAATTTTTCCCATGCAGGTCCTCCTCAGGCCACAAGATCTCCTCATTTCTCTTGGTTGAATGACACCCAGGGTCACTCAATCTAGAAGGTTGAGGACTCTGCTGTGAGTGTAGGGTACAATGGTGCCCTTTATTAATTATATACTGGTGAAGAGAGTAGGGCTGGCATCATAATGCCCAACCTGGAATGGAGGTAAAGAGGAAAAGTGTCACGTGACTGTCCTGAAGACTTGGGAAAAGGTAAGCATAAAAGAAAAAAAATGTTTAAACAAAGTGCAGAAAAAACATGCTTTGGGATCTTAAATAGAGGGAGGGGAAAAGTGGAACTTTGGAGTTTGGATTTGGGAGAACAATTTCTTATATATATATATATATATATATATATATATATATATATATATATATATATATATATATATATATATATATATATATATAATTGATTGATTAAAGTGGTGTTCTGTCCGAAATTATACTTTTTAAATAAAAATACCCCTATAATACACAAGCTTAATGTATTCTAGTAAAGTTAGTCTGTAAAATAAGGTCTGTTTTGTTAGTTTATAGCAGTAGTTTGTTGTTTTATAAACTTACAGCAGGCCGTGGCCATCTTAAGTGTGGGCATCTGAAGCCAGACTGTATTTCTTCCTGGATCTCATCCTTGCAGATCTCGCACATGCTCAGTGCAGCACAAGCAGTGTAATAGGTTTCAGGTCAGGTTTCCATAGCAACGGCAGTTTCAGAGGAAGTTGCCGCCCCTTCCCAGAAGGCATTGCAAACAGGAAATGATGCGATGGGCCGCGGCCAGGGAGGAGGAAGGGAAAAATGAATACAGCAGATATACAGTAGGTGCTGAGAAAAAAAAATATCCAATTTGTTTACAGTGCACAGTTTAGTGAGGGATGCTGAAGAGTTGTAAAAGTGGGTGGAACTCCACTTTAATGTTTTCCAATGGACCAAGTCAAGTGCCATTGGGTTCATCTACCTTTGAATTGTACACTTTTGAGCGAGACAAAGTACCTTTCTAAAGAAGATCTTTTCATAATGGAATTAGAGGTCTTCATTCAGGAGTCCAAAGTGGCAGACTTTTGGGGTGCAATGGACTAGTTGCTGCTATAAATTTGTAAGCAGGTCCACAGTTTACATTTAAAATTAAGTAATTAATCTTGTGGGTAAATTTGGTTTGTGGTTGATGGTGTTTTATTTAATTTTTCTGTATTTTATTGAGCTTCAGGAGGTTATTATTGTTCTGTAGTATTTTAACATCTAGTGGGGATTTTTGGCCCCTACAACTTGTTTTCCATGTGATTTGATTTCTCCCTGTCAACTCCCCTCCTGTTTAGTGCTAAGTATTTCAGTCCTAGCTAGGCCCTCCCTATTTTTCTATATTTCCCCAGTAGGTGTTATTACTTTTCAGAGACAGGGCTTAGAAAAGTCATTGCCTTCTTACACTTTAAAGTATTGGAAAAACCACCTCTGTTGAAGTAAAATTGCATTAAGATAAAGTGAAATTGCATTATCTTATTGAAGACTTAAAGGAGAAGTACAGCCAAATCCTGTGGATTACAGGAGTACACTTCGTTCGGCACTCCTGTGTCCCGTTTTCAGCAGAAAGCGGGCTGAAGCCCGCTGTCGGCTGACATCACAGGGCCAGTCCAGGTAAGATCGTGACCACATGGTCGGGATCTGCCCACATGCCTGGACCGTCACCCGGCTCAGCCTCTCAGCGAGTCGCTGAGAGCCAGCTGCTCCTGCCCCCCCACGAGGACAGGGAGTGCAGAACAGGCAGAGGTGACTGACAATCACCGCATCTCTGCTCAGGGAGCTCTGAGAACTGAGCGAAAGGCAGTCTTTGATCATTCTGTTCTAAGCCTTAGAGCCAGGAGGGGAACAATTCTGCATCCACCTAGGTAAGTATGATTCTAAAAAAAAAACTTCCCATATTTCTCTTTTAAGCTGCCTGTGGATAGTGCCAAGTCAGCACCTGGAAATACTGGGTCTAAAAAGGTATGTCATGGCAGAAAGTGGCATTTGAAACAGATCAGATGGCATTGCAAACATCTTAACCACTTTTTGCGCAAAAGTTATAGCATGTACAAAATAGGGGATAGATTTCTGGCATTTTTATTATAAATTTTTTTTTTTTTACTACTAATTTTTATCGGGACTGCAACATTGCGGCGGACAGATCGGACACTATTTTGGGACCATTGACATTTATACAGCGATCAGAGCTACAAATAGCCACTGATTACTGTATAAATGTCACTGGCAGGGAAGGGGTTAAACACTAGGGGCGATCAAGGGGTTAACTGTGTTCCCTTAGTGTGTTCTAACTGTAGGGGGATGGGCTACCTAGGACATGGCAGAGATCATTGCTCCCGATGACAGGGAGCAGTGGATCCCTGTCATGTCACTAGGCAGAACAAGGAAATGCCTTGTTTACATAGGCATCTCCCCGTTCTGCATCTCCTCGCCATGATCGCAGGCCACCGGCGGACTGTGAGTCCGCGGGACCCACAGGCACACTCCCGCGGTGGGCGCGCACGCTGGCGTCGTGCGTGTACCCGTTAGGCAGCTTACACAGAGGGATTTACAGGTACACCTTTTGCCCACGCGTGCCATTGTGCCGACGTATATCGGCATGCGGCAGTCGAGAAGGGGTTAATGTGGCCGTTTGTCCCATTTTACTGTATGTAGGCATGTTAGAGTTATGGCCCATACACACAATCCGAAAATCGGACGAAAAATCCTGCTTTCAAAGCGATCATACAATAATCGGATCCTTAGTACAGAGCTTTCGAGAACCGATCACTACAGTTCATCCAATTTTATCCGATCGGACAAAAACGAAAAGTTTTCTCGTATGATATCAGATCCTACGATTTTCATTTAATCAGCATAGTTGTCGTCCAAAAATACAATACAAATACACTACAGCACAATACATCACTTCCAATTTTTTACAGTAGTTTTTGTAACTTTAGTAACCTCTCCATTTTCGATATGTGACTAGCATGCAAAAAAAAATGGACGATCTGTAGTCTGATTTTTGGATCGTGTGTATGGGCCATTAGGCTCTATTCACACCTGAGCAATCTGCAGCGACAGCTGCTGCAGCTCGTTTTTTTTTTTAGCTTTTTTTTGTTTTTAGTGGAGTGTTTTTGGAGTAGCACAATTCATTTGAATGGGCCTCCCTCCGCTCCAAAAACACTTCAAAGAAGCTCATGTACCAAATCTTGGCACAGAGCCAGGAGCGTTTGCGATTTTTGCCACGATTGTATCAACAATCGCAGCAAAATCGCACCACGTTTGAGGTGCCATTGAGAAATAATGGCATTGCAAACACGGTCCAGGTTTTGCTGCGGTTCTGGAATCGCTGGCAGAATCACAGCGATTCCACCCACGATCTGGATCGCTCAGGTGTATGGCCTGATATATAATGTAGGTTTGGGTGAATGTATTATTTATCGCTGAGGAAATAAAAATACATGTAGATAAAATGTTTTAATTCCCTTTTGTTCATTTGATTACAGCAATTCAAAGCATCCAAAACTTCATATTCCTGATATGTGCCTGCTGTACCATGAACTCATGAATGTATGAGAAAGTATCCTGTTCTCTTTTTATTGCTTCCTTTATGTGAAATCCCTGGTGTTCCTGCCAGTCTCTCTGCTATCCTGTTAAAACTGACCACACTAAGCAGGACAGCCCCCGTTGCACAGCCATTCACTAAAAAGCTCAGTATGCTGCTGTTTCTCCTTCCCCAAGCTCTTTTGCAGCTGAGAACAGAGGGAATGTGATCACTTATAAAAAAGGGGAAAAAGGTATTTCTAATTTGTTTTATATCTACATCACGGGACACGGGTTATAGGCCACCTTCAGGTGATCGACACGGGCACGCCCTGAATTAAAAAGTGCACTCTCTATATAACCCCTCCCACTACTGGGTGTATCTCAGTTTTTTCGCCAGTGTCTAAGGTGTTGGTCACGAGTAAATATGTGCTGTGCTGAGCTCCACTGGAGCAATCCTTGCTGGGGCTAACCATGCAGCCGCATCCACTGTGGGTAATGTGTGTCTTAAAGGCACCATTTTTGCTGTTTCAAGCTGCGGAGGGACACAAGAGAGAAGGTATATATGAGGTTTGGTGACACAGGCATTCCTTTGACACATTTACTACTGCATCAGGCTGAGCATTAATAGCAGAGCTGGACTATTGCTCAAGCAATGCATGCATTCCTTAAAAAAGGGCTCTAGAAAGACTAGGGAGCCTAGACCCATCTCAAAAAAGATGGCATCCTCCCCTGAGAGTAATATGGGTGGTCAGAATGAGCCATCAGGAGGGGCAAGGGTTGCAGCTGCTTTTAACATTACAGCCCCTGTATATATGACTAAGGAGGTTTTTTTTTCTCCAACCACTAACTTTGGAGCAAAAAAATTGATGCTTTAATCGCATCCCAGAGTGGGACTAAGGATAACAGGTCCCTGTTCATTGCTCAGGACCCTCATGATGAGGAACAAGGGGCAAGAGATGACGAATTTCTCTCAAGGGACCAGATAGAGGCTGATGTCCGAAGAACCTAATACGAAAGGATCATTTTTGCAGAAAAGGTGTTTGGTACAGTCTCTCACTGAATTGGTCCGTTTCACATTTTTACTGCCAATAAGCGCAGTCAATCGATGAGCCCACTTCTGGTTTGGGTTCATTAAAGTCTCCTCAATCTGTTCATGCTTTTCCTATCCATTCATGGCTAAGAAAGCTTATGTATTCTGAGTGGGAGCACCAAGATAAACAGTTTTTTCCTCCAAAAAAGTTTTCAATACTTTATCCTATAGAGGAAACGTTCTATAAGAAATGAGGATTTCCAGCAGTTGACGCTGCTATATCCTCTAAACCTGACTTGTCCAGTAGACAATGCTCATATGCTAAAGGATCCAACAGATAAGAAGTTATTATTATTATTATACAGGATTTATATAGCGCCAACAGTTTACGCAGCGCTTTACAACATTAGGGAGGACAGTACAAGTACAATACAATTCAATACAGGAGGAGTTGCAATTCCTTTTTAAAAGCTATGTTTCGCTCGCAGGTTCAGCCTGCGCTGGCAGCGATCAGAGTATCTCAGTCCTTAAAGGACCAGTTTATGGAGGTACTCAAGATTATTCCTGATCAGCAGGCCCAAGATTTGGCCAGGATATCAGAAGCGTTGTGTTTTACAGTAGACGCTATGAAAGATTCTATTCTCCAGGCCTCACGGTTCATGCTAGGGCTGGTACATGTGCATAGAATCCTATGGTTGAAAAATTGGTCAGCCAAAGCGTCATGCAAAAGCTTGGCCAGTTTCCCATTTCATGGCGAACGGTTATTTGGAGACAATCTGGATAGGTATATCCAAAGAATTTCTAATGGGAAAAGTTCCCTTTTACTGGTTAAAAAGAAGTTTAAGCATTTTTTCTTTTAAAACGTGCTTCTTCTCTGGTGCCAAGGGCATCAGCCTCCAGGCAGTCATGACGGCTTCCACCGTCAGGTTCAAGAGGTAAACCTCAGGGTTAGTCCCAGGGCCAAAAGAGGACCTGGGGGAGGAAACCCACAAAACAAAATACTAAAGCCTCTTTATAAAGGGGCACCCCCGCTCGCTCGAGTGGGGGGAAAGCTTCTACAGTTTTTAAGGGTCTGGCAGGAACAATGTCAAGACAGATGGGTGGCTTCCTCGATTACTCTAGGTTACAAACTAGAGGGTTCCCATCTCTTCATTTTTCTCAGATCAAACGTTCCCAGAGATCCAGTAAAAAAGAAGTCTCTCTTTCTAGCTTTGGATCATCCCTTGTCTCAAAGAGTGATATCGATGGTCCTCTTGGAAGAGCAAGGATTAGGGTTTTTATTCAAACCTTTTTACGATTCCAAAACCTAACGGGGATGTCAGACCCATTTTACATCTCAAAGATCTAAATCGGTTTTTGAATACCGTTCTTTTCGCCTGGAGTCAATCCGATCAGTAGTCTCCATCCTACAAGGGGGAGAACTTCTGGCGTCAATCGACATCAAGGATGCCTTCTCCATGTGTCGATCTTCCCCGCTCACTAGAAATTTCTACGCTTCAAGCTAAAAAATCTTCATTGCCAGTTTGTAGCTCTGCCTTCGGTCTAGCTACTGCACCTCGAGTGTTTACAAAGGTTTTGGCTCCTCCTTTAACCAGGTTAGGGGCTCAAGGTATAACAATACTAGCCTACTTAGACAATCTACTCTTGATAGATCAATTGGTAGCCCGCTTAAAACCAAAGTTTGATCACCACAGTCAGCTACCTGGAATACCTAGGTTGGATTCTCAACCTAGAAAAATCCTCCTTAAAACCATCAAGGAGATTGCAGTACTTGGGGCTGATCATAGATACAGCTCAGAAGAGGGTGTTTTTGCCCAAGGAAAGGATCAGTTCCATAAGGGAACTGATTCAGTTGATCAAAACAAAGAAGAATCCTTCTATACAACTTTGCATGAAATTGTTGGGAAAGATGGTGGCTTCTTTCAAGGTCGTTTCTTATGCGCAGTTTCATTCAGGACTGC
This sequence comes from Aquarana catesbeiana, assembly GCF_042186555.1. NCBI lineage: Eukaryota > Metazoa > Chordata > Amphibia > Anura > Ranidae > Aquarana > Aquarana catesbeiana. The sequence goes on along the minus strand of NC_133326.1, from coordinate 625,218,999 downwards.
TGCAAAACAGTATCCTGTCAACTTGGAACAAGAAGGTTCAAGCTCTGGACTTCCCAATGTGTTTATCCCCGAAAGTGCATCAGAGCCTCAATTGGTGGTTGATATCCAAGAATCTTCAAAAAGGAAAATCCTTCCTACTAGTTACCTGGAAGGTGGTAACAACAGATGCCAGCCTTCTGGGCTGGGGAGCAGTCCTGGAAGAAGTGTCTGTCCAAGGGAAATGGTCCAAATCAGAGATGACCTTGCCCATCGATATTCTAGAGATTCGGGCAGTACGCCTGGCCCTGGAGGCCTGGACGCTCAGACTACAGAATTGTCCTGTCAGGATCCAATCTGACAATGCCACAGCTGCGACCTATATCAGTCACCAAGGGGGCGCAAGACGTTGTGCAGCCCAGAGAGAGGTGAATCATATTCTATCTTGGGAAAACAACATTCCTTGCCTATCAGCAATTTTCATTCCTGGGATAGGGAATTGGCAGGCGAACTACTTGAGTCGCCAAAAATTGTTCCCGGGAGAATAGTCCCTTCACCTCAACATCTTTCTGTCATTATGCCAAAAATGGGGAGTTCAGGACGTGGATCTGTTTGCGTTCAGGTTCAACAACAAGCTCAACAACTTTGTGTCAAGGACAAGGGATCCGATGGCATACGGAACAGATGCCTTGGTTTTTCTGTAGGATCAGTTTTTCACTGATCTATGCGTTCCCTCCTGTTCTGCTGCTTCCGCGCCTTCTCGCAGGATCAAGCAAGAAGGGAAGGAGGTGATTCTTGTGGCCCAGGAGATCTTGGTTTGCCGAGATCGTAAAAATGGCGGTAGGGGACCCTTGGACCCTACCGATATGGCCAGACTCTCACAAGGTCCGGTATTCCATCCTACCTTACAAACGCTAAATTTAGCGGTTTGGCTATTGAGACCCACATTCTAAAAGATCGTGGGTTGTTAGCTTCAGTAGTTTCTACTTGGTTAATACTAGGAAGCTGGCCTCCCAGAGTCATATGCTGTAGAATCTGGAAGGCATATGTCTACTGATGTGAATCCATGTCATAGGTAGGATCCTTGAATTCCTACAGATAGGATTAGAAATGTTTACATGTAGAACATGTCCAGGGGGCAGAACTTCGTCAGGTCACCTGACAGCAGATGTGGCTGGATCTTGTGATGTCTGGTTAAGGGTTTGTGTTGCCGGGAGGAGTTTGAGTATCCTATCCAATCCAACTTGCATCTAACCTCCAGTCCGTCAGCGGATCACCTTTATGAGAAAAGGCCCTGGCTGGGTTTAAGCCAACTGCCCGATTTTACCTGCCAGCTGGTAAGCAGGTTTTTCATCAGGTGGTGGCACATGTGTTATTACTCCGATTCACCTGGGTGTTTGTCACTTGACTGAATTTGTATCATCCATCCAAGAATTACTGTATGGACTTTCCATTTGCAGCGCAGCCTTTTTTTTTTCCCTTTATATACCGTAGTTTTCTGTGTTATCACATTGTGAGCTGCTGCTTTTTGGATTTTATTTGTGGTCTGTCGTCATTGTGAACCTCAAAATTTTCACATATGTTTCAATGTTTATTAGTTTTGATTTAGCGCAGTTTTTTTCCTATTAGGATTAGAAATGAAGCTGGCCTTGAGTACTATCAAGGCCAGATGTCGGCTTTATCGTTTTTTTTTTTTTCAATGACCACTTGCTTCACACTCTCTGGTTCATAACTTTATTCAGGAGTTAACGCAGATTAATCCTCCAGACAGGTCACCCCTGAATCCTTGGGACTTAAATTTAGTCCTGTCCACTTTACAGAAGCAGCCTTTTGAGCCAATACAAGATATTCCCTTGGTCCTCTTGACGAGGAAAAATCATTTTCTTGGTTGCCATATCTTCTGCGGGAAGAGTATCAGAGTTGCCTGCTCTTTCTTGTAAAGAGCCATATTGGTTTATTCATAAGGATGAGGTTGTATTGCGGCCCCATCCTGAATTCCTACCGAAGGTAGTATGGGTTTTTCATTTAAACCAGGATATTGTTCTGCTTTCATTTTTTCCAGAACCTCGTTCTGTGGAAAAAAGATCACTACATTCTCTTGATGTGGTGAGAGCGGTCAAAGTCTATTAAAAGTGTCCGCTCAGATTCATAAAACAGATGTTTTGTTTGTGTTGCCAGACGGTCCTAAAAGAGGACAGGCAGCGTCGAAATCTACTATTTCTAAATGGGTTCGTCAAGTGATTGTTCATATTAAAGCGCACTTCTCCAGGGCTGTTAGTGCTTCTTGGGCAGTCTGTAAGGCCGCAACTTGGTCTTCAGTCCATACATTTACCACATTCTATCAAGTAGATGTAAAAGATCATGAGGATATCACCTTTGGGCGCAGTGTACTGCAGGCTGCAGTATGAGTCCTCTAGTCTCTTGGTGCCCTCTTTTTATTGTGTCTCCCTCCCTTCAGTTGGCATTGCTATGGGACATCCCACATAGTAACTACTATGGCTGTGATGTACGATAAGAAAATAGGATTTTTATAACAGCTTACCTGTAAAGTCCTTTTCTTTGAAGTACATCATGGGACACAAAGGTCCCGCCCTTCTTTAGTATTCACGTGTATTGCTTTGCTACAAAACTGAGGTACTCCCACCAGTGGGAGGGGTTATATAGGGAGTGCACTTTTTAATTTAGGGCGTGCCAGTGTCCATCACCTGAAGGTGGCCTATAACCCACATAGTAACTACTATGGCTCTGTGTCCCGTGATGTACTTCAAGGAAAAGGATTTTACAGGTAAGCTGTTATAAAACATATTAGAAAATAGGATTTTTATATCTATACAAAAATGTTTTGCCTTTCATTTCAATTTTAAACTGAATGGGTTTTTTTTACAAGGTGTTTGCTTACAATCGCTTTAACTGCGAATAGAGTGGCAAGGGGTGGAGACGTAGGTGGATGAAGTCTTGGTCTCTACCTCAACCAATCAGAGAAAGCCTTGTATTAATTTATAAGAATATAAGGTTTCCTGTGAATGGCTGATCAGTGTTCAACCAAACTCAATTTTGCCCTGGGAACAGGACGGAAAGTCTCTGTACCCCTGGAGCATAGCGCTGTATACTGTATATAGCTGATCCTACATACAGTTCACACGGTGCTGACAGCGTTGATAAAGGAAATCATTAGTTTGGGTTAGCTTGGCCCAAACAAACTATTTAAAGTGATTGAAAAGCTGAAGTTGGGCTTTAATAAGTAAGGTGAAGAGCGACAATAACATGCACGGTATAAACAACTCATAACAACCAATGAAAGTCCATCTGTCATTGACTGGAAGAGGAACACCGCAAATGCTCATTGCTGATTGGTTGCAATTGAATACTGCGTTGTATTGTTCTTTGTCATTTTGTCTATGTGTAGAACATTTTCATGTTGCTACTGAATGTAAATGGGTTCTAAAATGTACAAAGAACAAAAAGATATTGTTGACAAATGAATGTGTTCAAAAATCTAAAAAATGATCTAGGTCAGCTTTCTGAAATGAGAAAAAGAATTTGAAAAAAAAAAAAGCCTTCTCTTGGGCAAACGTGTCTCGGGACAAGTCTGAAAGCTGGGAAATCAGAGGCAGCTGGTAATTATGCATCTCTCCGACTGACCTATACAGGGTTCACTCTTCCTTTACAAGTGTCTCAATTTGAATGTTAACAACAAGACAACACAAAACAGTGGGGGTTGGGAGCCATCAAGAGAATAATGAAGGCCCGAACCTTGCAGTTTAAATACAATGGGGTCTTAATTATCCATATTCCACACTAATGATTGGGAGCAGAAAGCTGAATGCTCAAAAACAATGCCTAATTGAATGACATAATTTATAGTAAAAACATTCTTCTTTGCCTCAGTTTCAGGAAAGGAGCTACAGGGATTTCCAGAATACTTGTCAATGCAGAAGTGTAGCTTGAAGTTGTAAAGGTCACAAACTTTGATTTTATAGCTCTTACTGAAATGTGCAGTGCGGTGGGTGACACTTTTACCGGCAGGCCCCACTATAAATTATACTAGGTGCTGCCCCCAATTTGCTGGCTGCTTGTTCATTTTTCAAATATATGGATGGTGGGCACACATAATGAATGAACAGAGACTTGTCTGTGAACTTTGATGTCCAAGAACACAAAATGGTTGGAGCATATACCATATTAGGGAAAGCGGCAAAAATGGACACAGAAAGAAGAATGGGGTCTATTAACACTGGTTTGTGACTCTTTGTTTGGTCAGTACTTTTCTCACTCATGATTCTGGGTGGTTCCCCTAAGACAGTAACATATATCCCAGCTAGGGAGCACAACAGACATGGTATGGAGGGTGGAACTGCCTCTGGACTCAGGAGATTGTAGGGTCCAAGTGGTTGTAAGATCCAAGAAAAAAAGACTACTTATTCTTGCTTAGCTGCTGTGTACCCACATGCTTTTTTTTCCAATCAGTTTTCTGCTTTTATCTTTTTTTTTCACCCGAAACTAACACAAGGTGCAATACAAAAAAAAGTGGACACAAAAGTGAAGCACACAAAAAAGTGCACAGGGTTTACACACTGTCCTCCTCTGAAGAGAAAGGGCCCTGTCCCTGATACCCTTGCTGATGAAAGACTGGGGTACTCCTGGTCCACCCAGCCAAAACCACTTGGACCTCATTCTTCAGGGGACCTGCCAAGGCAAGGTCCACCCAAGTACTAGGTGGGACTTTCCAGAAGAGAGATCCCATGGGGGGGGCCTGACCATAAAACCAAGTGCCCTCTCAGACTTTCAGGGCAAGTCTGGCGACCTACACCCTACTAATCAGTACTAAGTAAAGTGCATTTGTGCTGTGCAAAGAAGTGCAAAATCGGTAAGTGCGTGGGGTTGCCAAAGTGCAAACAATGGCTGGACTTTTGGGCGGTATAATATAGGTGTAAAAAAACATGCAAAAGTGCTGTGACCATGGTGCAGTACTAAAAACACTGTGAGTTGCCTCAAAGTGAAGTAGACCTTTCCTTCACTTGCATGTCTTCTATTCATAGATATTTTATTTTATTTATGGAAGCTATAGTAGTTAATGGGCGAGGTCCTTTGCACCCATGTGTGGGCAGGTGCAGTCTGCTTTCTCCACTGCAAGTAGCACTCTGCAGTGGCACTGTTGTGGGAGAGGAGGTCAAGAGGAACAAGGTTCCTCTATGGTTTCCTGGGTCACTGGGGAATCTATCCAATTGGATGCTGCCACCCCATGTGACTCTAGCAGCCATTTTTGTTCAGACAGAGCCTATTAAAGGCTCAGGCTCCCAGGTTTGGCACGCATTTTGTGAGTTGGTAGGGAGAGGTTCCCCCGCCTGTTAGGGATAGTACTAGTGGTAAGGGAAAGGTTCCTGATGGGGAGCAAAAGGGTAGGGTCACTACTCCTTTGACATCTTCGTGCTTTGGCAAGAGACAGCCAAGCTGCACTGTGATCTCTTTACAATTCGGCAGTTTGTTTAAAAAAGTGAACTGCTGTTATCCTACTGCACACCAGCAGCTGTGTTAGAACCAGCCCTTAATGTGAGTACTGTCTGTCAGGAAAGGCATGGCCGTGCAGCAGGAAAAGCATGACAGGGACGCACGTTTGCAGCGCGTTGGCGCACATGCACGCCTGTGTGCACGCACGCCTGTCACCAACGCTGGCGCCAAAGGGGCTATTTAAACTGAGTGCACCAAGGACTCTTTGCTGTTTGGTCGGCAGCTTCTGTGTGTTCTGACCTGTTACCTGTGCTGACCCCTGATCTTGATCCGGCTTGTTCTCACTAATGCTGCCTGCTTGATACCCCGGCTCGTTTTGGATTTCTCTTCTGCCTGATGGTCTGCTGATCTGCCTGAATGTTACTGACCTGGCTTGTCTGACCCTACACCTGCTCATTAATCCCGCCATGGTTCTGCTCTGCAAATCGCATCCGGTTCCTGCTCCTGCTGCGATTCCAGCCTGCCACAGCTCTGCTCTGCCTAACAATTACCGACCTGCCTGCTGCACATCCAGCCACAGACAACCAGCCATACTGAATACCGGACTGATCCTAGGAACTCCTACGTCACCGTGCTTCCATGGCTGCTGTCTCAACCTCAGTGGCCCATCAAGCTGGTGTGGTACGAGAGGCTCTCCTCTACACATCAGGTTCACGAACCAGGTATATGACACTGTCCCTTGTGCAGATCTAAAAAAATCAACTACACCTAGGCTTTTAAGCCTGTGATAGGGTCAGAAAGAACAATCCCTAGGTTATCGAAGTGTTGTGCAGGACTGTTAAAGTTAAGATTTTGCAGCAGAGGCTTGTAGCCTCACACTGTTGAAGTTAACCACTGTAAGAGAAATCCACAGGCTGGCTTCAGCTCAGTCTCCTCCCATGAAACAACCACCCTAACGCGCTTCACCCCGTGAAATGCATTAGAGGGGTGTTTGATATAGGAGGAGATTGAGCTGAAGCCAGCCTGTGGATTTCTCTTATGGTGGCTAACATCAACCGTGTGTGGCCTTGTTCCAATACTTGGTGACTTGTAATCAGAAACATGCTCTGTCAGCACCTGCCACCTGTCAATAGCAGTTTAAGCCAGCGGGATATAAGTGCAGCGGCATTTGAACAGTGCTAAATCTATTATGGATTGAAGGGCCTTATAGTCTGCTATTATTTTCTGAGTTTAAAAAGCACTGTAATCTCAAAAGTGCCAACTCCCCCTATATCTCCTTTTTTTTTTAAATTGTAAAAGGGTAGAACATTTTGCTTGTTTCTTACCTAAACTAACAGAATTCTAGAAATGTATGTGGTTGCAAATATAGTTTATTGTAATGCGTGTGTGCTAAAAAAAACTTTATTTAGTATATTGATATTCCCACTGCACACATTCTTGGTCAAGGCCTGTAGTGCTGTAGCAATTGCCAGCAGGTTGGCTGTTGTCAGTATAGGGATAAGAACATTATGTCACCAGCACAGCATGGATCCATAACTAAAGGTAAAAAAAAGTTTATTGAAAAGATCTTCAAGTGTATAAATAATTTATATAAATAAACCTCTGTGTAAAAACTTAGTAAATAAATAATAAGCTTTGATGTAGTCCAAAACCACGCACAGGGTTCCCTTAGGTATGGAAAAATGGAACCTGTTAAAATTTATATCACAAACCAGTGCTCCTGTGAATAGATAAAGTTTCTGTGTGATTTAAAATGAAAAATATATCAATGTTATTAGTCCACTAATTAAAGACACAGGTATAACTCCTCTTCACGTCAAAACCGGAGCTTTTTAAGTCACGCTTGGATGGATTAGCGGCGGATTAAATAGTACCGTTCACCTGCCGGCATAGATCGATCACTCACATGATCCCATTTAGAAAGATCGCATTGGAACAAATGGTCAGCTACATTCAACTCCATGCTGCTGCCTTTTCATTCACCTCCAGAGTACACACTACTGAGAGCGTCACAGGCTCCTCTTCCCGACGCGTTGCGTCACTAGGCACGTGACTTTTTCAAGGGTTAATATTAGCGCATCACTTAATTAAACTTTTATGCATTTTGTGTAGTTCACATATTGATTGCAACTATATTATTTGGGCATCTTTTAATATATTTTCACATAATTTATTTTCCACTTCAGCGCTTTAGTAACTTTATCACTAGTTTTATTGAAAAGATCACATCACAAACCGTGTCAGAGCAATGTATCAAGGCCATGCAGGACCCCAACACCACATGCCTTACAAAGACGTCCTGGTGGCCTTGAAATGGTGCACTGACACAGTGATGTGATCTCTGCAATAAACATTTGAACTGTTGGTTATGTATCCATGGTGTTCTGGCAAATATACTTGTAGTTGCTAAAATAAAACTTGCCTCTGGAAGTACATCCAGGGTCGCAAACATGAAATCGACAAAAGAATAATGCAACAAAAGTTTGTTTAAAATTATAAGGATTTCACATATTTAGTAGATTAAAAATATATGCTGATATATTGCAATATATATTAGTATATCCATTTTCAGTTTATCCAGTATATTATTATGTAGAAAGGATACAGGTCCATGTTTTTGTTTAATATGTGATGCTTAAACCGGCTCAAACCCCTAGGAATACACAATTTGTGTATCTGTGTAAGTCTTTTATGTCCAGTGAGAGCCGGTTCACACTAGGACGACTTGTCAGGCAACTTAGCCGCCTGATAAGTAGCATCCCGTTCTGTACAATGGAAACGTTCTAATCGCTCCGACTTAGAAAAAGGTTCCTGTACTACTTTGGGGGAGACTTGAGGCGACTTGCATAGACTTCTATATAGAAGTCGTTTTGCAAGTTGCCGCTGCAGTCGTGTTCAAGTCGTCTGAGGCAGTCGCGCTGGAAGTCATGCTGCCTCAGTGTGAACCGACTCTTAAGCTCCATATGTCTGCACAGCAACTGATGCTGGGAATATGCAATCTGTGTGTCTGTATAGGATTGTTCATGAGTAACCCCTAATTCCCTATATAAGTCTGACAGGGTTTACTATCTCTGCTTGTCCTATTGGTATGCCATTGTATAGTCATTCCTGTGAAATCTTAGGTGGTATTTTGAAAGTCTGTGCTTCATCAGATAAAGATGAGGCCAGAAGCTCTCAGAGCTTGTCAAATTTAAACTCATCACCTTCTTCCTCAAAAACATTCTACATGTCCCACGCACATGATAAAGAGCCACTTGAGAACATGCCAGACACTCAGGTAAGCCAGCAATAAAAAACATTTTTTTGGAAAAAGCATTACAAATACTAAGCTGTTATTTAAAAGCACATGAAATTTGTTTTGTCTTTATTATTTCACAACGTAGAAATTTGTAAGATGTGCCAGTCTCTAGTGCCTTGACTGTTAAAGCATTCCATATAGTTCTGTCTGTTTTGGCATGCTGTATTACTTGGCAAAAGTTGATATGTGCAGCCAAATCCAAGAGTCTTTCACTGTTGTTTCTCTATTCTCCAGGCAGTCCATTTCCATGAATGGTTTCCTTTCTGTCTAGCATGGATACTGACATGTACTGTATATGACAGTTGTACATAATAATAGATTATTAACAACACAGATGCGATAACACACTAATGTCTATTTTGGGTGGGCTAAAGTTGATGGCAGTAAGAAACATTTTAAATCTATTTGCCATATGCCAAAGACATTTCTCCACAAGTATCACGCTGGATGGTCTGTAGTTGAATATTTTATGTTCTTTTGTTAAGTACTACATTTGAAAGGGTTCTACAATATGGTCACCAAGAGCTAAGGCATCATCTGCCACAATGATATTCAGTCTTATCAATTACACTGCCATCTGTGTTATGTCCATTTTTGCCAACAAAAATAAATAAATAAATAAAATAAATACATAAATAAAAAAAAATAAAGACAGAGTAACCTTAATAGCTAATATATTAAGATTCAGAGATTGGTGGAGGGTATTGGGGGTGTGTGACAAAAACATATATTCACAGGTGATTACAGTGCTACATAATGGTCAACGCCACAGCAACCCCATCACTGGCATAGGCCTATGTCCACCCCTGACTACTCCAGCAGCTCCTGGTCCCAGGATTTTTAGTATACACAGCTATGGGGAATGCATACTTTCTAAATGATTTTATTGTTTTACTTTCTTGTTTTGGATGAAGTGGATCTAAACCCTCACATACCCAAACACTGACAGGCAGAGACTTGCAGAGCTGTGATGTGAATAGACCAGCTCTCTGCTATTCTTTATTTAGAACACCCACCCTGACACAAAATTCAGGCTGGTTTTATCACAGTTGATGGAGAACTTGTCAGAAATTATCATGCTAATAACAGAACGGAGCAGGAAAAAGCCACGGGACTTGGTGCTTTGAAGAGAGATAAGAAAACACTGCAGATATATGTGCCCAGCTAAAATTTCACGAATCAGGTTTACATCCACTTTAAGTAAACATTTGTCATTTATATTACAAACAATCTGTATGCTTTTTACTTTCAGAAATATGACAAAAACAGAGAATAAACATATTACCTTTAAATATTCTTGTTGTAAGCCTTTTTCAATAGCTTCACATGCCTCAACTATTATCCACCCTAGTGATTGCACTGTTAGTCCAGTTGTAAACTTTATATTCTCCATACTTCTTCATGTTGCTAGAAACTGTAGCATTGCACTTAATCTTTGGTCTGAGGGTATAGAATGCCTTACACAGGTGTCTGTCTTCTGTGTGTAGCACCCTGGTGTTTAGGCAGGGTTGCTAACAAATTTAGTTTGCCAGGTAGTATTTATCCTGGTTAATTTTTAGGAGATCCACTGATTCCCCCCTATTTCTGGAATTGCTGGACTTCTCTCTTCTGTCAATAGGTGGAATTGTGGCTGGTGACATTAGATAGACAAGGGCATAGCAAGGACAGATCATGAATGGATGGGGTTTCTCAGCCAATAGACAAGGGTTTCTTTAAGTCCCTTGGCCTGCTGGGAGAGCCTATTTATTTGGGTGGAGTCGGGTGATCGGGGTTCTGTGCTACCTGGACGGCTGTCTGGGTGGACGTGTGTTATGTCACCCTGGGCTGCTAGGCCGAAGCCTGAGGCCTATCCTGGGGACACCTGGCTTCTAGGCTGCATGAGGCCTATCCAGGAGCAGGCAAAGCAGCGTAGGGTTGGGACTGCAGGATTGGAGTCCAACCGAGTTGTGAAGGTTCACCCAGACGGGGAACCAGTTATGGTCGGAGGTAGAGGGGAAGCTGTCACCATTAAGGGACCATCCACCTTGTTACTGGAGACTACTATGAGTAAGCTGAAGCAAGTACCTGAGTACTCTTCTCACCAGCCGGAGATAGTGAAGAAGTGGGAAAGCATCAGCAAGTGCCAAGCCAGGGACCCAGCAGGATAGTGGGGGTGATGCTTGAGGAGTATACAGCGGGATAGCTGTGGAAGAGCTCAGGGAATCCAGTGACAACTGGGATCTGGAAGTCTAGTGAGAGACTGGGAGTTCAGTGAGTGAAGATCTACAGTGGGATACTGTGAGATAAGTAAAGGACTGTTCTGTGTTAACAAGAGTTATGAACAACTACCGTTAGTGACTGTTGCAAGATTAGTGGCCATAGGAGACCAGCACTGGTGCAAGGATTTTTGACACCCTAGGCAAAACCTAATTTTTCCGCCCCCCCCCGGCTCCACCCCTGACTCCACCCAATTTGCCCTGCCCATGTATACTCCGCCTTTTTAATGAAGCACTCATCAAATGCAGCCTCACCAGTGCCCATCAAATGCAGCCTCACCAGTGCCCATCAAATGCAGCCTCACCAGTGCCCATCCATGCAGCCTCACCAGCACCCATCAAATGTAGCCTCACCAGCGCCCATCAAATGCAGCCTCACCAGCGCCCATCAAATGCAGCCTCACCAGCGCCCATCAAATGCAGCCTCACCAGCGCCCATCAATGCAGCCTCACCAGTGCCCATCAATGCAGCCTCACCAGCGCCCATCAAATGCAGCCTACCAGCGCCCATCAATGCAGTCTCACCAGCGCCCATCAAATTCAGCCTCACCAGCGCACATCAAATTCAGCCTCACCAGCGCCCATCAAATGCAGCCTACCAGTGCCCATCAAATGCAGCCTATCATCGCCCATTAATGCAGCCTACCAGTGCCCATCAATGCAGCCTAAAGTGCCCATCAATGCAGCCTACCAGCGCCCATCAATGCAGCCTACCAGTGCCCATCAATGAATGTTTGCTTGCTTCCATTCATTCAGGAGTTGGGACACAGACACAGTCCTCTGCCGCCGCTGCACCTCTGACACTATGTGTGAACAGAGCAGCGGCTGCCTGCTGATGCTGAGACTTAGTTTCTTGCTACAGAGAGAAGAGAGTAATAACACCAGTGGCCAGGCGCCCTAGACAGCAAGGCGCCCTAGGCGGCTGAATAGTTTGCCTAGTGGTAGCACCGACCCAACTTTTTAATGAAGCGCCCATCAAATGCAGCCTCACCAGTGCGCATCAATGCAGCCTACCAGCGCCCATCAATGCAGCCTACCAGTGCCCATCAATGAATGTTTGCTTGCTTCCATTATTCATTCGGGAGTCGGGACACAGACCCAGTCCTCCGCCGCCGCTGTGCCTCTGACACTATGTGCGAACAGAGCAGTGGCTGCCTGCTGTTGCTGAGACTTAGTTGCTTGCTTCAGAGGGAAGTGAGTAGGAACACCAGTGGCTGGGCGCCCTAGGCATCAATGCACCCTAGGCGGCTGCCTAGTTTGCCTAGTGATAGCACTGGCCCTGTAGGAGACAGGGATCCTACCTATACAGAAATGTTATCCGGCTGGAGGCCTTCCACTGTATAGCTGTCTACCTATAAAAGTCCTGGAGTCTGCCAATTACCATTGCATCTACTTAAGGGTGTCCTGGCCCTAACCCTCTCTCCCACAGTTCTGTTAAGAGACAATGAATCTCTTGTTCGCATTCAAAAAGTGACTGGCGCCCATCATTTCTTCTTACATCACACCCACCATGCCTGGTAACCCACACTGCGAGGAAGGATGTCAGCTCTCCCTAACCCTTGAGGTCACCATTAGGCCTCTGGGGCCCCGGGACCTTGCTACTTGTTTTATGGGTGTTACATAACTCAATAAATTCTGAAAACATTCATAAGGCACCCTTAAGTAGTTGCAAATATCATCAGTATAGTAGGCCCATGTGGGAAAATGTATCACAGTCCATCAGCTGCTCCTTGTCTTCTGGGTTTTAGGCCTCTTGTTTTTCTTTTTAACGGCCAAAGCTCTCACCATCAGAATGCCAAATGCAGCTCTATTGCTATTGTAGCGCTACCCCCTTAAAGGCCGCTGGATTTTTGGGTCCCCCTATGCAAGCACAGCCAGGCAACAGGAATTTTCAGCATCCATTCAGTAGTCAAAAACAGTCCAGGGGGATTTGTTTTGTTTTTAGTTTATTGGGGGGATAACTTGAATAGGGATGGGAAGATATGGGATTCCCACAACTGTAGTTGAATGCAACTGGTGGACTTGAAACTGTCTCTGCTACCAAAATCCACACAGCTGTCCTCCTGTGGATAAACGGATCAGCTCAACTGAATAAAGAATGGATTTCCAACACTGAATATTTTCCTCTGTAGGGAAAATGCCAAGGCACACGGCTTCTTTTTAGAATCCCCAAGCAAGAGGAGTAGGGTAGCTGTGCTGGCTTTAGGTGGCTCTAAGCTGTACCTTTGTAGATAGCTAGCTGGGTATTGCATTTGACTGCTTCTCCTCTATAGGCTCTGGGGTGTAGTGATTGAGGTTACTCACACAGTCACTTTGAAAGATCCTGTAGCTCATGTAGTGACTGCTGAACAGGCCTCCTGCTGGACAGGTCCCAATGGCTCCAAGGATGAATCAACTAAGCCTAGCTGAGGCTGAAAGGGTGTGAGGCTTCCTCTCTCTTTCTCTTCCTCATGGGCTCCTTCCTTCTGCCCAGGGGCAAAGCCCTTCAGCACAGGGGTCCCCTCCAGGAGACAGGACCTTGGACTCTGCTCCGACATGGCCAGGCTCCACAATATTTATGGGCTATCTCTCTACCTTCTGAGCTGTCTTCACCCAGGGATTGGAAGAGACCTCATAAATAGGCATCATCCCTACCTCTCCACACTCTAAGTTTTAGAGCTCTCTTGAGCTCTAGAAGCCAAGGGAGACTCAAGAGACTCAGCCCTCGGAACTCTGTCAACCTAACTAAACAAATTAAAGGGGCTGTAAAGGTAAAAATTTTTTCACCTTAATGCATTCTATGCATTAAGGTGAAAAAACTTTTGACAGTACCGCCGCCCCCAGCCCCCCCGTTTTACTTACCTGACGCCTCGAATCTTTGCTGCTCGTCCTCATCATCTTCATTGCAGCTCAGCCTGGTCGCTGATTGGCTGCAGTGGATGGATTGAAAGCAGCGCAGCCATTGGCTCGCGCTGCTGTCAATCACATCCGATGACGCGGCGCGCCGGGGGGCGGGGCCGAGTGATACAGCGAGCGGCTATAGCCGCCCGCTGTATCACGGGAGCGCGCCCGCAAGCACTCACCACCATGTGAGGGAGCTCGCATTAAGGTGGTAAATGCTTGCAGGGAGGAGCTGAAACAGCCGCCGAGGGACCCCAGAAGACCAGGTTCGGGGCCACTCTGTGCAGAACGAGCTGCACAGTGAAGGTAAGTATAACATGTTTGTTATTTAAAAAAAAAAAAAAAATACCTTTACAACCCCTTTAACCATGGCCCCTTTGGCTAAAACAAGAGCCCAACTAAATTTACCTACTGTACACAGGACTGCTACACTATTAATCATGTTGGGTGGTATCACCAGGCGTGTGCCCAGGTTTATGGCAATCTGTGGCAGCTGTTTTTGCCTCCTCCGGCCACCTGCACCATAACAACCAATGATGCTGTGCGGCCCAGCTGTCCTTTAAAGAAGTCTGCTCTATGCTCCCCGTTTTCTCACTTGTAATATCTCCTCCATCAGTCACTAAGAATGGCTAGAGGGAAGGGACTGCCAAGAAACCCTTCCCAAGTACCTTTAGCAGCAATGCAATTGATAACTTTACTCTACACTGTGTCAAACAGTCATCTGTGCAGTACTTCTACACTGAACACATGCTGGTCATTCTTATATTACATTTTACTTACACTGGCAGATGGACAAAATTGTGCAAATCAGAAGACATATTTAAGCCATGCCCAAATAAAATTTGTGATGCATTTACAAAATGCATAAATCTTTGCCCAATTTTAGACTATCAAATGAGAGTGCTTGTGCTTACTGACTTCACCAGTTCACACTTATTTAGGTGGCTTATACTAATCTTTCCTGTGCAGGGCCAAATCCATAAAAATACTCTAACAGTAAATGTTTATTGGAGTTCAGATTTCTAAGACTAGTGATATCCAGTTCTGAATCGTGAAATTTTATTGGATTCCTCAGTAGGTCTCATTTTTCCAGGTAATGATATTTTGTAAGGTGTCAGGCAGAGTAATGGGCTGGCAACAAGCCAATCCGCTCCTTTAGAAAAATGGATTTTTGCAGCATGTGACAGGCCTGAGGCTTTATTCCAGTCATAACCAGACTGGAAGCCAGTCCTAAGACTACATTTTGTTACTGTAGGATGTTTGCAGAAGCTCTGTCTAAACATACAGGTATTGTAATATTTTATTTGAGGTAGCTGACCGGTATTTCACCTAACTCTGGTCTCTAGTTTTTTTTAAAGAATAACTTTTTTTAAAGTTTGAAAGCCAGCAGCAAAGTGACTGGTGGTCACTTACTCCCACACCCAGGGTATGACTGAGAAACTTTGGCCTGGAGTTTTAAGATAGTTGACTAGCCCTTTGATGGTAGGCATACATTTCTGTAGGCTACACAAAATACATCAGGCAAAGCATGCCAAGGGGGCACATCGATTGCTAGGCATGGTGAAAGATTGTCGCCTACCTGTTTGGAGGCCGACTTGACGAGAGGGCTTCCCTTTCGGCTGAGCACCGAGCACCCCTGAAGGTGAGAACAGGGGGTGCAAGGCCCAAAGAAGCACGGATGCCTTTTACAGTCGGTAGCTCTGCTGGTGGTTGCTGGCAGTGGAGTTCCCCGGATAGTTGTCAGCTGGTCTGTCAGGACTGATGGCAGGACCTCTGTTGTCCATGGAGATGCAGCAGGACCAAGGCAGTGGCCACAAGCAAGATGACACCCGAGGTTGTCTGAGTAGCAGGTCCAGACTGTAAAAGTGTAGTGAGGATCGAAGTCTAGATCATACATGGAGCAAGCCAGAGAGTGGGTAGGAGCGAGCTCAGGAACAATAGCCAAGGTCATACACAGGAATTCAAGGTGGCAGGAAGAAGAGTAGTCAGGTGACAGGCCAGAGTCATGCACAGTCTGCAGAGGCAGAGTCCTTAGAGCAAGCCAGGGTCAAACCAGGAATCGGGCAGCGCAGCAGGAAGGTCTGAGAAAAGCCAGGTTAGTAACAGAAGGTTCAAGGAATACAGAAAACCCAGGAGCAAGGAGTACTGGTAACTGAAGATCATCCAGCAAACTGTGCAGCCATGCACAGCAGCAGCAGATGTGCATGAACATGCGCATTTCTGTGCGACCACAGCCATGTATGGAATTGGTAACAACACATGCTCATTTTTATTCTGCTGTCTTTTCCTTAGCACATGCTCATTTTTATTCTGCTGCAATTTCATTAGCACATGCCTGCCTCTGCTCTGCATGGTGTCTTGACAAAGGAGGGTCCCAAAGGACATGGTTTCTTTGCAGCTCTTGACATTTATTTACATGACCTCTCAGAGGAAGTTGGTAGTGGAAGACTTTCCATTTCCAGACTCTGAACGCAGGTCTTATAACATCCAACATGTGTCACTGACTGCAAGTCCCACTCTGATCGATGTCTGAACAATAAAGTATCTGCACTCAGAGTCACCAGCCCGACATATCTTATTAGTACAGGCATTGGGAACCAATACCCCCCTGCCAGCACCTACCATTTCCTGCAGTCAACATTCCTAAATAGCCTTCCAGGCAGTTTCTCTGTCTGAGTCAGGACCAAGCATTATGATCTCTAATAGGTTCCCTTTACTGTACATGTTGCACATACATGGTGACACTAAGGGAGCAGAGTTTACAAAGTTGGAGAGTCAGGTGGCAGATGTAGTAGTAAGCACTGTTCCATTACTTCCCCTTTCCCTTTCCTGCCCACTACAAATTTAAGGCTGGACAGTGGCGTAGCAAAGGTTGTGAGGCAGGTAATTTGCACCCCCTAACTCGTAGATTTACCTATTCTCAGGTCACTGTTTGTCAGTGGTGGCTGCAGGGGAGAGGAGAGAATGCTTGACAATGGCATGTAAAGCCTGGAGTGGTGACATCATCCATAGGTTCCTATGTCCCATCTGTTGTTGGCGCTCCCTCCTCTCCCCTGCATACACCACACATGGGATAACATGACCGGACTGGAACAGCCTGAAAATAGGTGTATACATCTTTTCTACACAGGTTAGCCATCATAGGCGTTAGGAGTGGGGATGGGAGAATTTTTAAGGCTAGTTAGGTTTAAACTGGAAATATTGGTTGGTATTGGCAGAGTTAATTAAATCCTTTGTGCTGCATTAGTGGCCACTGGCAGTGTTTTTTAACCCCTTTCATAAGGGGGTTAAATAACACTGGCACTGGTGCCACTAATGCAGCACAAAGGGGTTAAATAACTGTCACTGGTCACTAATGCATCAGAACATTAACCTCTTCTTGCTACACTTTACTGACTAACAAGATAGTTAATTAACTAGAAAATGCATTTCCTGGGGAAAATGCGTGGGAATGCTGAATAGCTAAATTGCTAAAATGGCTGCCATCAAAACTGCCCCATCAAAATTGTCCCCATTAAAACTGCCCCATCATATTGCCACCATCAAAACTGCCCCATCAGAATTGCTCCATCAAAATTGTCCCATCATATTGCCACCATCAGAATTGCCCCATCAAAACTGCCCCATCATATTGCCACCATCAAAACTGCCCCATCAGAATTGCCCCATCATATTACCACCATCAAAACTGCCCCATCATATTGCCACCATCAAAACTGCCCCCATCATATTGCCATCAAAACTGCCCCATTAGAATTGCCCCATCAAAATTGCCCCCATCAAAACTGCCCCATCATATTGCCACCATCAAAACTGCCCCATCAGAATTGCCCCATCAAAACTGTCCCATCATATTGCCCCCATCAAAACTGCCCCCATCAAAACTGCCCCATCAGAATTGCCCCATCAAAACTGCCCCATCAGAATTGCCCTATCAAAACTGCCCCATCAGAATTGCCCTATCAAAACTGCCCCATCAGAATTGCCCTATTAAAACTGCCCCATCATATTGCCACCATCAAAACTGCCCCATCAGAATTGCCCCATCAAAACTGCCCCGTCAGAATTGCCCCATCAAAACTGGCCCTTCATATTGCCACCATCAAAACTGCCCCATCAGAATTGCCCCATCACAACTGCCCCCATCATATTGCCACCATCAAAACTGCCCCATCATATTGCCACCTTTAAAACTGCTCCATAAAAATTGTCCCCATCAAAACTGCCCCATCATATTGCCACCATCAAAACTGCCCCATCAGAATTGCCCCATCAAAACTGCCCCATCATATTGCCACCATCAAAACTGCCCCATCAGAATTGCCCCATCAAAACTGCCCAATCATATTGCCACCATCAAAACTGCCCCATCAGAATTACCCCATCAAAACTGTCCCATCATATTCCTCTATTATAAATCAGTACATGGTGTGTCTGTCCCCTCCCCCGGGCTCTGCAATCGGAGCTGAGATGCTCCAGCCACCTCCCCCCTTGTGTATAACAGAAGCTTTGGTAACCATGGCAACAAAACAAACACAAACACTCTGATTAATGGCTAAAATTTCCTGAAATGACCTCTAAACAAAAAGCTTTTTCTCAAAAACTGTAAAAGATATCAAACTGAAAAGCTATAGCCAGATAGCTGAATATTTTGTGAACATTTTAAAGTTTGTTTGGTGTCTCTAGGTGAAAGTATGAAGGAGCTGAAACTTTTGGGAGCGGAAGAAGAATTTAAGGATTTCAAGCATGCTCCCATTGACTTCAATGTTAAAAAAAAGTGTTAAAAAGCTTAATATTTAAAAAAGTATAAATGGTAGAAAAAAAGTTGAAAAAGAGCACACATCAGCTAAAAGAGACGAACATTTTAATAGTTGAATTGTTTTAATAGCTGAAAGTATGCAGAAGTTACGCAGAACCAAAAAACGTACGGAATAATAAGAAGAAAAAGAAAAAGAAATAAAATCGAATAACAATAGTGGGACTGCTAAAGCAGTCCCACTAATTAACCCCTTTACCCTCTCCAGGAGTTGACCAGTCCAGTTCACAGGAAAGAGAGACGGGGTGAGAAAGAGGGAGGGGGTAAAAGAGAGACGGGGTGAGAGAGAAAAAGATGGAGGGGATTAAAGGGAGGGAAGGGGGTTAGAGAGAGGGGTAAGAGAGAGAGGGTGGCTGAGAGAGAGGGGGTGAGAGAGAGAGAGAGAGAGAGAGAGAGGGGTTAGAGAGAGAGGGAGGGGGTTAGAGAGAGGGTAGGGGCTGAGAGAGAGAGGGGGTAAGAGAGAGGGGGGTGAGAGAGGGGGCCTGAGAGAGAGGGGTGAGAGAGAGAGAAGGGGGACTGAAAGAGAGAGGGAGGGGGCTGAGAGAGAGGTTGAAAGAAAGAGATGGGGCTGAAAGAGAGGGCGCTGAGAGGGGGCTGAGAGAGAGAGAGGGTGCTGAGAGAGAGGGGGTGAGCGCAAGAGAGAGAGAGAGGGGGGCTGAGAGACAGGGGTGGGAGAGGGATGAGAAAAGGGGGCTGAGAGAGAGGAGGGTTGATAGAGAAGGCGAGAAAGACAGAGGAAGAGGTGAGAGAGAGAGGAGGTGAAAGAGAGGGAGAGAAGAGAGAGGAGGGCTGAGAGGGGGGTTGAGGTGATAGAGAGAGGGGGGCTGAGAGAGAAAGAGGGGTGCCTGAGAGAGAGGGGGCTAGGAGAGAGGGGGGCTGAGAGAGAGAGATAGAGAAAGGGGCTGAAAGAGGGAGGGTGCGAGAGAAAGAGGGGTGCTGAGAAAGAGAGGGGGGTAAGAGAGAGAGGGGGGCTGAGAAAGAGGGGGTGAGGAGGGAGATGAGAGAGAAACCCCTAGCCCTTTCCCTATCTGCAGACCCTCCTCTGTCCCCCTGTCCCAGTCCCTGTCTGCAGGTAGGTCTGGGATGCCTGGTACCTTCAATGCCAGTCTCCTTCTTGAACTGGGGGTGCTCTGCTCCTTCCAGCGGCTCCCTGGCCCGTCCTCTGGGCCTCACTGTTGATGTTGGAGTGGAGAGGAGGTTGGAGGAGTCCAGGCTTTGGGAGGCGCTGGGAATGCTGCACCTGTTGCTGCTAACCTCTTTGCGGTCAAGGAGACTGTGAAGCTCTTCTCCCTCCCAGGCTCTCAGGCCTAGCTGCCCTCGGTGTTTACCTTCCCTGCAGCCTCCGTCTGTGGGGCCGCCCACTCACCTTGTTGGGATAGATGCCCACACCCCGAGGACGCTGCCGTGCCACGCTCCCGCCACCACCAAACCTGACATGACAAGGGGCTCAAGAGGCAGCTGCTTTGGGCCCACAATAATGACTGGCACGAGGCAGCTGCACCTTTTGCCTCACACTAAAGGCAGCTCTGAGATCCAGCACACTCGGACAGCGCCCCTCTAAATTTTGATCCTGGCTGCCCCCCCCCCACGCTACGCCACTGCTTCTGGATATGGTGTAACATAAGACAACGCCCTATAGCCCTATACTACCACAATGTGGTGATCAGTACCCCACTGCCCCAATTTACTGCTGAAGTCTTAAAAATACCCGCTACATCTGGGTATGGGGGACCTGTGACACTTCCTTGCTCTTCCTACTATCAACACTTGTTAGCATAGCAACCTTCTTCCAGGCTCTTGTGCTGTCCAGTGACAAGGAAGGTGTCTGCATAGCCAGTAAAATGCTTTTGTCATACTGGTGAAGAAAATCCTGCTTACATAACATACAACTTACATAAAAGGCTAATGTGTTACCTTACCTAGTATAGACAAAGTACAGGTTGTCCTTCATGCATAGCTGTACCTTTTGTGACATGTTTAATATCATTTGAATTCACGTCAAAGGAGATAGGCAGGGTGTAAACATGTTGACCTTTGGGCATCGCAATTTGTTGTGTATGGAGTTGCATAGTCACAGATCGGTCAGGGTGCCCATGCTGACCCGTGTCCACAGCCAAATACATCTACAATGGACATGTAAGCATGAGAACTGGACCACTGAGTTATGGAAAAGGTGGCCTGGTCTGATGAATCACATTTTCTTTTACATCATGTGGATGGCTGGGTGAGTGTGCATTGCTTACCTGGGGAAGAGATGGCACCAGGATGCAGTATGGTAAGAAGGAAGGTAAGTGGAGGCAGTGTGATGCTTTGGGCAGTGTTCTGCCAGGAAACCATGGGTCCTGCCCAAGATGTTACTTGACATGTACCAACTACCTAAACAGAAATGGTCCAAGAATGGTTTGAGGAACACAACAAGTTTGATGTGTTGATTTCTGCAGATCTCAATCCAATCGACCAGATGTGTGCTGGTAAAACAAGTCCAATAAATGGAGGCCCCACCTCGCAGCTTACAGTACATATAAGATCTGCTACTAACGGCTTGGTGCCAGATACCACAGCATATCTTCAGAGGTCTAGTGGTGTCCATGCCAGGACAGGTCAAGGCTGCTTTGGAGGGATGTGCTGAAAACACAAGTCTGATCCATGGAGGCCCCAGCTCACAACTTATAGGACATATAGGATCCGCTACTGATGGCTGAGTGCCAGATACCACAGCATACCTTCAGAAGTCTAGTGGCGTCCATGCCTTGACAGTAAGGTTGCCACCTGTTCAGGAATCACCCGGACAGTCCGGGTTTTGAATCATGTGTCCGGGTTCCAGCCCACCTGAAACCCAGACACATTATTCAGACAGGAATGTGGCTCGGAACAAGGCTTAACAGGAGGGTGAGGGGGTACTATGTGCGCCGCATTACTATTCTCTTTGGAGTGCCATACAATCCTATAGTGTATACTAAAACAAAAAAATTACTGTGCGCCTCTAAAGTGTTCAGGTTTGGCTTGAAGAAAAAGTGGCAACCCTATTTGACAGATCAAGGCTGCTTTGGCTGTAAAAGGGGGGCCAACTCAATATTAGGTGGATGGGTGTAAAGATATTACCGATTAGTGTATATCTCAAGTGATGTGCTGCTTCTATTTACAGTGGGGCAAAAAAGTATTTAGTCAGTCACCAATTGTGCAAGTTCTCTCACTTAAAAAGATGAGAGAGGCCTGTAATTGTCATCATAGGTATACCTCAACTATGAGAGGCAAAATGTGGAAACAAATCCAGACAATCACATTGTCTGATTTTTAAAAGAATGTATTTGCAAATTATGGTGGAAAATAAGTATTTGGTCAATATCAAAAGTTCATTTCAATACTTTGTTATATATCCTTTGTTGGCAATGACAGAGGTCAAATGTTTTCTGTAAGTCTTCACAAGGTTGTCACACATTGTTGCTGGTATGTTGGCCCATTCCTCCATGCAGATCTCCTCTAGAGCAGTGATGTTTTGGGGCTGTCGCTGGGCAACACGGACTTTCAACTCCCTCCAAAGGTTTTCTATGGGGTTGAGATCTGGAGACTGGCTAGCCCACTCTTTTGGTGTTGCTGAGCTCACCGGGGCGTTCTTTCTTTTTAAGGATGTTCCAAACAGTTGATTTGGCCACACCTAATGTTTTTGCTATCTCTCTGGTGGGTTTGTTTTGTTTTTTCAGCCTAATGATGGCTTGCTTCACTGATAGTGACAGCTCTTTGGATCTCATATTGAGAGTTGACAGCAACAGATTCCAAATGCAAACAGCACACTTGAAATTAACTCTGGACCTTTTATCTGCTCCTTGTAAATGGGATAATTAGGGAATAACACACACCTGGCCATGGAACAGCTGAGCAGCCAATTGTGCCATTACTTTTGGTCCCTTAAAAAGTGGGAGGCACATATACAAACTGTTGTAATTCCTACATCATTCACTTGATTTGGATGTAAATACCCTCAAATTAAAGCTGAAAGTCTGTAGTTAAAGTGGGAGTCCGGCGACCAATCTTTTTTTTTTTTTTTTAGGTCATTGAGACACTTTGCTAATCCCAAAATAATACTCACAGTTTGGGTGTAATATTTCCGCCTCTGTCTGTTTTCGTACTGAAGAATAACTTTAAAAATGTGATGCTGGCTGTTTCCATCTTGCTTGTGGGCATGTGAAGCCCACAAGCATTGATTTCTTGGATGCGGTGAATGCTGTTCATTCACAGCTTGTTCACACGCATGATCATTGTTCCCGCACTGAATCTTGGGAAGCCTGACACTAAGGTGCCAGGAGACAGTGCGGCGCCGTGGAAAGGCAATAAACACGCCTACTCCCATGGGAGGAGAGACAGGAAGTGCCACAATAAAGTACAATATAAAGGTAATTACAGCCTTTTGGCTAAGATCAAGTGTAGTATCTGTTCTTATCAGTTTCCAGAGGAGGCGATGTTGTACCGACCATAGAGGGAAGGGCACATGCAAATCCGATGGTGTAATTGGACCTGGACAGACGGTTGAGGGAAAGTCATCACCTGTTGCCCATGGGGGCTTCAGTGGGCCTACTCAACCAGTCTAGAAAGGACCTCCTGGTGAGGATGGGTGCTGCACATGGGTCTGGCCGGAGGGTCGGGTCCCTGGCCTTCTGGCCTGGATTGTGGTAGCTCTAGCTACGGACAGTTATTCGGGAGAGAACGCTTACTACCCCTTTGAGGGGGGGGGGAGTGGCTAGTACTTCCTGAATGTAATTAGGTAGGAGTGATGGGAGCGACGGTGGAGCCTGATGGTAAAGGGCTCTCACCAAGCTTCTGGATCTCCATGCCTTTCTGCCTGTGGTGGGGGCTGCTGTGGTCTGGGCTGTGGGTCCGGGTTGAACTTGAAAGCCTATGGAGTAGTGTCCCTGGAGTGGCAGTCCAGGGGTGCCATAAAATCACTGTGTGTGGCAGACACTTTGATTTGAGGCACCATGGCCACTGCACCATAACACGCTTTTTTTTTGCACCTGCCTCTTGGGCCGGGCCTTTTGGCTAGGACCAGAGGAATTTTTTATTCCTGGCCGGAGGGCCTGGTCATTGTTTTACACAATGGCCACTTCTTCACTCTCCTCTCCACTATCCCTTCCCCCACTTTTTTATTTATTTGAAACCTATGTTTGTTTGTCACGTCTTGTTTTTGCACGTTTTGCACGATGAGTAAGGATGCGGGTCCTCGGGCCAGCCCTGAAAGTCTTGGGAAGGGGTGGACATGGCCTTTTGGCTTAGTTCGCCCTCTCTCATGGGGTCTCCCTTCGGGGGAGCCCCACCTAGTACTTGGGTGGGTCCTGTTTCGGCAGGCCCTCCAAAGAACGGGGTCTGTCTGGTTTCGGCCAGATAGACCATTGTAAGTACCTTTGTCCCCGTCTGGAGCCTAACGCCCCGGGGGATCAGGGAATTGGCACGTCTGTGTACCCGTGGCACTTTTTTGTGAGCACTCTTTATGTGTGTGCACATTTTTTATGCACCGGGTGAAGTTTTTGGGGTGTGTTTTGCACGCCATAGGCTTTCAATAAAAATAAAAATATAAAAAATTAAAAAAAATAAAAAAAAATAAAGGTAATTACAGCGATAAAAAATTTTTTCATGCGGCATTTGAACATCTATGCGATTAAATGAAGGGGGTAAGATTAAGTTAAACATTTGAGTGGAACCCCGCTTTAAAGCACATCTTGTTCGTTTCATTTCAAATCCATTGTGGTGGTGTATAGAGCCAAAAAGATTAGAATTGTGTTGATGTCCCAATATTTATGGACCTGACTGTATGTTGTGCTTAAGTGTCCCGATTACAGCACTTTATTGATTGGGATATGGGAGGGGTTAACTGGTGAACTTAACTCATTGTTTTTGTATTGACAAGAAAGCTGCTGGTTGACCGGTAAGCCATTATAGCCTCTGGGAGGCATAGGCAATTGTGCAGTCATGTAGAAAGTTTGAGATGTTATTAAAATCCTCTGTTTGCTTATCACCCATCTGTGTAGTAACATGAACGGATTCCCCATTCATGGAGCTGATAGGTTTTACTGGAACTCAGAGCAACAATGTCAGATTTCACCTTTTGATCCATCTGCTGGTAAATGATGTAACTGTATTGTCACTATATTTTTAAGTAGAAGTAAATCATATAAAACAACAGGTGACTATCAGGGCTGCTGTTAGAACTCACAGGGCCCATACAGCCCCTCCAATATATCAAAATAATATTTTCACTAAACATACACTAAAATCATTATTAGCGGATGCAAACATAACAGAGAACCTGTGTGAATTACCCCTTTTTAAATAGTTTTTGTTCATTTAAAAAAAAAAGTATAATTTTTTTAAAAAGTGTTTAAATTTTTGAAATTATTTTATTTTACAATTTTTAAAAATTATTTTATTTTACAATTTTTAAAAATTATTTATTACAATGTTAAATATTTTTTTACAGGACAGGGAAGCCACGGGGGGATGGTACGGCACAGTGACACAGTGGCACACTGTGGGGGATCAGAAGCAGTGGCGGCCCATCCAGCCTCACTAATCCATGCACCTGGCCCCTAATCTACATGCAGGACGCCGGACACATAGATTTCAACTGGGTTTTTTGTTTTTTTAAGCACATGATTAGAGCCTGAGGCTCTAATTGGCTTCAAAAAAAGGTGGGCTCGGGGAGCACAGCCCACCCACTTGTGTGACAATAGCGAATTAATATTTGCTATTGTCTTCCTAATTCTCCTCCAGGCCAATCAGGAAGCAGGTCCTGAGACCCAATCGGGTCTTAGGACACACTTCCTGTTTGGCCAGGAGGAGAATATTTCACTGTGTGCTGCATCAGCACAGTCTCACCCCACCAGGCAGACGATGTCTTTGAAGTCCAGCCGGGAGAAGCAGTCAGAGTGGCTCCGGCTCTTCCTTCCCCTGCCTCCTAAGGTAAGGCAGAGGGAAGGAAGTAAGCAGAACAGGGAGGGGGATTGGTGTAGGGGAAGCAATTACAGGAACAATGCCCTATGTCTGTGCCTCTCCCTGCGGCAGCTGAAAGCTGGAGGGAGGGAGAGAAATCGGCTTTCATCTGCTGCAGAGAGACAAACGGGGCATCTTTAATTGCCCCTCCACCTGACCACACCGATTCCTCCTGCTGTTCGGGCCCCCCTGTGTGCCCGGACCCCCTACAGGAGGACTGGTGGTCCCCCCCTATCAGCAGCCCCGGTGACTATATAAAGAAAATATCCCAAAAAGAAAAGAATTTGACTTATTTAATGAATTCCCCCTGGGATTTAAAGCAGAACTCCAAAATTTTGTTTTAAAGATTTGTAAGAGCTCTCCTCCACTCTGGTATTAAAATAAAAATGTGACCAAGTTCTACTTATCCTCTACACGCTCCAGCACTTCACCCAGCTGTCTCTTCCACCTTGCGCCAATGGTCTTTCTTGTCACATAATTTTGTCCGTTTCCTGTTAGCCCACTTTGATGGATGCATCATCACGTAAGCTAAACTCATAGAGATCTATGACTGAGCATGATGTATTAATACTCAGTCCAGAAGGAAGACCAACCCCCAGCCACTGTCAAGAAAGAAGTGGAAGCTACCATGATGAACAAGACTGGCTTCAAGACTGCAACTATTTTCGTTATTAATATTATTTATGAATATTTATGTGGAAGTCATTTTCTGGTTACCCATTATTTACACCATTTTATATTGATTTTTATTTCAGTATATACAACAACTTTTGAACATCAACAAGAGCCTTTGTTTGTACATTATGGGGATGAATAAAGAAATATGTAAATCTCACTGTGTATGAAATTGAGCTAGAAATACACATAAATGCTTGGTGAAGAAGGAAGCCCCCTTTATGTATAGGAACAATTCAAACTCAATTGAAAGGGTTACAAAAGAGGTCCTGAGGAAGGTGGATGTTTTATATCTCGAAACATGTAGACGTCAGTTTCTGCTAGGCAACATATCACTCTATAACATTCATGTGTAATGAGTTTGACTGTTGCCGAAGCAACTTCAATATAGATATTCACTGTACGGAATTTCTACATATGGAGCAACAGAGCTCAGGTATACACACCTGCAACTGCTTTGATATAAAGAACAGCCATTGGACTACAAGGTGAGATATATGGGTCCTTTGTTTTAAATGTTAGGTGAGCACCGAACTACTAGAATTATCTTTTCATTGTTTGAAGCAAGTGGGAATACTACATTTAATTCTTCATTTTCTACTTAGTTCTAGTTTGCAGAGATCCAGAGCGCCATATCTGTTGTCTATATTCAATTCTTTAAAGGTGTTCAGTATAGTTCAGGTCAGGGCTCTGTGTAAGCCCCTCAAGTTCCTCCACATCAAACTCATCAAACCATGTTGTTATGGCACTGGCCTTGTACACAGGAATATAGTCATGCCTCAACAGAAAAAGGTCCTTCTCCAAACTGTTGCTACAACAGTTGAAAAAGGCGCATTTGTCTAAAATGTCCTTGTACTATATGCTGTAGAATTAAAGTGTTTGTAAACTTTTACATATACTCAGTGAAGGAACTATCCTCAGGTGATACATAGAGAGGAAACAAATCCTCCTGCATACAGTGCCTTGAAAAAGTATTCATACCCCATGGAATTTTCCACATTTTGTCATGTTACAACCAAAAACGTAAATTATGTTATTGGGATTTTATGTGATAGACCAACACAAAGTGGCACATAATTGTGAAGTGTAAGGAAAATGATAAATCATTTTCAAAATGTTTTACAAAGAAATATGTGAAAAGTGTGGCGTGCATTTGTATTCAGCCCCCCTGAGTCAATACTTTGTAGAACCACCTTTCACTGCAATTACAGCTTCAAGTCTTTTTGAGTATGTCTCTACAAGCTTTGCACATCTAGAGAGTAAAATTTTTGTCCATTCTTCTTTGCAAAATAGCTCAATCTCTGTCAGATTGGATGGAGAGCGTCTGTGAACAGCAATTTTCAAGTCTAGCCACAGATTCTCAATTGGATTCAGGTCTGGACTTTGGCTGGGCCATTCTAACACATGAATATGCTTTGATCTAAATCATTCTATTGTAGCTCTTGCTGTATGTTTAGGGTCGTTGTCCTGCTGGAAGGTGAACCTCTGCCCCTGTCTCAAGTCTTTTGCAGACTTTAACAGGTTTTCTTCTAAGATTGCCCTGTATTTGGCTCCATCCATCTTCCCATCTGCTCTGACCAGCTTCCCTGTCCCTGCTGAAGAAAAACATCCCCACAACATGATGCTGCCACCATCATGTTTCAAGGTGGGGATGGTGTGTTCAGCGTCATGTGCACTGTTAGTTTTCCGCCACACATAGCATTTTGTTTTTAAGCCAAAAAGTTCAAATTTGGTCTCATTGCATAAAATCCCAATAAAATACATTTACGTTTTTGGTTGTAACATGACAAAATGTGGACAATTACAAGGGGTATGAATACTTTTTCAAGGCACTGTAAGTTGTATCTGTCTATCCGCAGTCTTCTCTTCTCTACATCCACAACATGTATAACATGTACTAACGCCTTTCTCCTAACTTGATTTGATTGGACCTTGATTTGATAGGACCTTGAAGAAGGGGACATACCCCAAAAGCTTGTCCTGAAAAATTATGTTAGTGCAAATAAAAAAAGTATCACGGACAGTACTCGCCTTTCTCCTAACTAATCCTAACTGTGGCTGCCCCAAGTTACCTGCACAGGTGAAGCCTCTTCAGGAAAAGTCCAAACTTGACAATGCTCGAATTGAGAAGTCCATGTTCTTGGGGTCGTCCGGCGAATCGGCGTTCCAGCATGGACCACAGGCCCCAGTGTATCACTAATTGTGAGTCCCCCAAGTTGGACCTCTTCCTTTTTATAGAGCACAGGAGGGAAGCTGGATCCCAGAGAAGGCCTGCAAACACATCTGAGAAATGTGGCAAAACCTTAACCCTTTCCCCCTGACCTGGGCAGCCAGGTGCTAACTACATGTACAGTAGGCTACCTTTCTATGCATCACCTCACCGAATCGAATCATTATTATTAAATGCCTACAATGAAAATATATGCGTACACTAAATGTTCAAAAGTTTGTGGACACCTATCAACAGAGAAATGAAGCAGCAGGCAGAAATAACACTTATGCCGCGTACACACGAGCGGAATGTCCGACAGAAAAAGTCAGACGGAAGCTTTTCGTCGTATATTCCGATTGTGCCTCATCGGACTTTATTTTTTGAAAATTCTGACGGACCTAGAAATAGAACATGTTCTAAATATTTCCAACTGAACCAATTCCTATCGAGAAAACCGCTCGTCTGTATGCTGTTCCGACGGACCAAAAACGACGCATGCTCTGAAGCAAGTACGAGACGGAAGCTATTGGCTACTGACTATTGAACTTCCTTTTTCTAGTCCCATCGTACGTGTTGTACGTCACCTCGTTCTGGACGGTCGGACTTTGGTTTGACCGTGTGTAGGCAAGACCGCTTGAATGGAATTCCGTCAGATTTCCGTCAGAGAAACCTTCAGAGTTTATTCCGACGGCAAAACCGGTCATGTGTACAGGGCATAAGTCCTTTTAATTGAGACAAGTACACACTATAGAGGGATTTGCTTCATATTTCATGTCTGAGGTTTACAACCACTTTAAAGCAGGCCTTTTACAAAAAATCACATTAGGATGCAGCTCTGCATGCTGATATAAAATATAATATTTAACAGTTACTTACCTTCACTGTGTTTTCTCTTCCTGGTTGTTTAATCACTTAAGGACCGTAAGGATTTGCCCCCTTAAAGCGGGATTCCGGCCACTATAATTTTTTTTTAAAAGTCAGCAGCTACAAACACTGTAGCTGCTGACTTTAAATAAGTATACTTAGCTGTCCTGGTTGCCCGCGATGTCGGCCACCTGAGGCCGACCCGTCCCTCGGCTCTCGGGTCCCGGCACCGCCATCCTAAGTAAGGCAAACAGGCAGTGGAGCCTTGTGGCTTCACTGCCAGTTTCCTACTGCGCATGCGCGAGCAGCGCGATGATCTGTGAATGGCCCCGTGGTTTTCTGGGAACACACACAGCTCCCAGAAGGCAACGGGGCCGCTCAGCTAGGAGCAGAACACGCCGTGGAATAGGAAGAGCCAGACTAGGAAGACTGCCTAGCAACAAGGGTTCAGGTAAGTTTAAAAATTTTTTTTATTTCAAATGTTTTTTCTTTAATTTTTGTAGGATTTTTGGTGCAATTTTTTTTTCAGGGTGGCCCTCCACTTTAATGACCAGGCCAATTTTTGCGATACGGCACTGCGTCGCTTTAACTGACAATTGCGCATTCGTGCGATGCTGTACCCAAACAAAATTGATGTCCTTTTTTTCCCTCAAATAGATCTTTCTTTTGGGTGGGATTTTATCACCTCTGCGTTTTTATTTTTTCTGCTATAAACAAACTAAGAGCGACAACTTTGAAAAAAAAATGTAAAAAACTTTTTGCTATAATACATATCCAAAAAAAAAATCTAAAAAAAAAATGTTTTAGGCTGATATATATTCTTCTACATATTTTTGGTTTAAAAAAATCGCAATAGGCGTATATTGATTGGTTTGCGCAAAAAATTTTGTGTCTACAAACTATAGGATAGATTTAGGGACTTTTATTTATTTTTTTATTGTTTTTACTAGTAATGGTGGCGATCTGTGATTTTTGGCGGGACCGCGACATTGCAGTGGACAAATCTGACCCCAAATGACACTTTTTGGGGATCAGTGACATTATTACATTGATCAGTGCTATAAAAATGCATTGATCAATGTAAAAATTACACTGGCAGGGAAGGGGTTAACATTAGGGGGCAATCAAGGGGTTAACTGTGTTCCCTAGATGTGTTCTAACTGTGGAGGGGATGGGCTGCCAGGGACTTGAGAGAGATCACTGTTCCCGATGACTGGGAACAGTAGATTTCTGTCATGTCCCCTGTTAGAACAGGGATCCCTTGTTTACAAAGGCAGATTCCCGTTCTGCCACTGTTCTAGGCGATCGCGGCATGCTCCTGCAACTACGCCTTCGTGAGCCGCCGTACAGCTACGGCGAATGGTGCAGGAGAGCCAACCTGCCGCCGTATAATGATGGCGACTGGTTGGCAAGTAGTTAAAGGCACCGACGACTTAGTCAGGGCCTCACAGCTGCCCCTCGGAAAGGCTACATCACCTGTATGCAAATGCAATGGTTTCATAGCATACTTTTACATAGAGTTGGTGTCTTCTTAAAAGATGGGGGGGGTCATCTGTTTTAACAGTACCCTTCACTGGAATACCTGAACTCAAAAATGTGTATGGTTCTAGTATAGACTTTTGGCTATATATGTAGATGTGATGGTCAAGTGTTCACAAACTTTTGGGCATAAGGGGCCATTCACATCTGACCAATCTGCAGAGACAGCTGCAGCTGCTCATTTTTTTTATTTTAGCTTTTGTTTTGGTTTTTTACTTAAGTGTTTTTGGAGCGGCACCATACATTTAAATGGGCCTCGCTCCTCTCCAAAAAGGCTGCAAAAGAAGCTCATGTATCAAATCTTATCACAGACCCAGGAGCGTTTGCGGTTGCGATTTTTGGCGTGATTGTAGCGTGATTTGTTGCTCAACAATTGTGGCAAAATTACACCGCGTTTGGGGTGACATTAAGGAAAAATGGCATTGCAAATGTGTTCCACCCACGATCCAGAATGCCTAGGTATGAATGGAGCCTTATGCCCCGTACACACAGTCGGATTTTCCGACGGAAAATGTTCGATGGGAGCTTTTGGCGGAAATTCCGACCATGTGTAGGCTCCATCGGACATTTTCTATCGGAACTTCCGTCACACAAAATTTGAGAGCTGGTTGTCAAATTTTACGACAACAAAATTCGTTCTCGTAAATTCCGATCGTGTGTACACAATTCCGCATGTACACAATGCCACGCATGCTCGGAATCAAGCAGAAGAGCTGCACTGGCTATTGAACTTCAGTTTTCTCGGCTCGTCGTACGTGTTGTACGTCACTGCGTTCTTGACGTTCAGAATTTCCGTCCAACTTTGTGTGACCGTGTGTATGCAAGACAAGTTTGAGCCAACATCCTTCGGAAAAAAAACATGGATTTTGTTGTCGAAATGTGCGATCGTGTGTACGCGGCATTAGTGTATGCATACCATTTCATAGTAGGCGTTTAGGCTCCACTCACACCCAGGTGTTCTGGATGTGAGTGGGCAAAATCGCCGTGATTCCGCTCGCGATTCCAGAATTGAGGCAAAACTGCGATGACATTATTTCTTAATGGCAGCCCAAATGTGTTTTTTTTTTTGTTACGATTGTGGAGCGACAAATCGCACTAAAATTAGCGACCACAAACGCTCCTGGCTCTTTGCCAAGATTTGGTACTTGAGCTTCTTTTGTAGCGTTTTTGAAGTAGATGGAGACCCATTCAAATAAATGGTGCGCTCCAAAATCCCTCAAGTAAAAAACAAAAAAAAAGTTCAAAAAACGAGCGGCTGCAGCTGTCGATTCTGTGAGACTATGAGTCATGTTTTGCAGTGGGTTCATGAGTATATAGACTAAAATGTAGTTAAGTACCACAGTTGTATTATAATATTTTATGTGTACACAAAAGATGACAGCCTAGCAAATACTTATATCTCTAACTAATTTGCTTGTCAGTTTCCTTAAGAAAACGTAACCTCACACATCCTGGAATTTCTCTAGGGTACAGGAACTGGCCTTAAGGTGTGAGAAGTTAGAGTACACTCAGCTGTTGAGAAATATAGATATCTGCAGCGTGGAAATCAATAATATAGAAAACCCTGTCAGCTATCTCCGCTGGTAGATAATTTATCCACCAGGATAGGTCCTGAACTACTAACAGGAACAGTTTGTAAAACTGGGGGGGGGGGGGGGGGTCATGGATCAGTTGTTACATTAGGCAGTAGCTAACAATTTATTATATGCAATAAATAATAAGCGTTTTTTGCTATTGGTATGTTATTATATTTCTACTAAAGATGAACCCCTGGCTCACTGAAAATAAAACGTATAGTATTAAACCCAATTGACATCACATTTTCATTGTAGGTAGAGCCTGAAAGGGAGAGTTGGGCAATGGCTTCCTACATATCTTGAATTCTCCAACAATGAGATCTCCCAGCCATAATACCTAACCCTGCACTTATTTGCCTGGGAGTTTTAGGCACTTTGCACACAGGGCTGTCCAGCTGCAGGTCTTCTTCATTCTGAATCTTTGTCCCTGAACAGACAGGGTGCTAAACACTGACACCACTTGGTACAGTATTCAGCCCCATCCAGCTGCAGCCTTCCAAAGAGTTTGACAGGCTGCCTGCAGTGGGGCTAGGGTTGCCACTTTTTCTTCAAGCCAAACCCGAACACACAGCAATTTTTTTTTTTTAATATACACTATAGGATTGTAACAGACCTGGGACACCCTTGGGCACACATAGGGCCCGCTCACCCCCCTGTCAGGCCCCGTTCCGAGCCACATTCCTGTCTGAATAATGTGTCTGGTGGACTGAAACCCCAGACACGTGATTTAAAACCCGGACTGTCTGGGTGAATCGGACAGGTGGCAACCCTAAGTGGAGCTGGATACTGCACCTGTCCTTGTACCAAAACATTTGGGAGGCACGCGCTGCAGCTGGATGGCCTAATGGCCAAGGGACCTAAGATGTTCTTTCCCACCTTTCCATGATCTAGCTAATTCTGTTTTATACTCTATTACATAAAAGAAATAAAAAATCCAACAAGGACAACCCATTGGAAAAGAGAAAAGTTCTGGAAGTCGCAGATCTCAGCAAAACCCCATAAGAAGGTGTGACCAGGCCACAACTCCTGGTCTGATTGGAGCTGCGGCCTGGTTGGAGCCTGGGCTAAGGCTGTCATACACCTTCTTATAAAGGTTTTGCAGAGATGTCTAGAGCTAGGATGAGCTATGTCCTTGTCTGCACTCCAAGCGGTTGCTACATAAGAGGACCCGGTGGAGCTTTCAGCCGCACCTGTAATTTTAGTTTGGGTCACAAGGACAACCCATTAGTAACAACAGACAGCAAAATGACAAGAGAAGGCAACACATGCAGTAATCCCGAGGTAACTGGAGGTCAGCTGATGCCCCCTCCATGACAGAATGGATAGCTCGGGTAACCCACATCTGTGGGTGAATTGGGAACGTATACCACTATGTGGTATTGCTGGAAACAC
This sequence comes from Aquarana catesbeiana, assembly GCF_042186555.1. Lineage (NCBI taxonomy): Eukaryota > Metazoa > Chordata > Amphibia > Anura > Ranidae > Aquarana > Aquarana catesbeiana. Next base: position 625,185,086 of record NC_133326.1, on the reverse strand, counting down.
TTTACTCACTCCCAAACATATAGAGACTTGATGTATAGCCATGGTTAAATTAGTTGCCACCACTTATATCTGAGACCCTCTGATTTAGTATCCAGTGAACACACATGACTTACGATTCCGAGTGGTATAAGCCAGGCTCTGCCACCCATTCAAACTCCCCTGACTTCAAACAAACTTCTACTTTCACATATCCTTTCACCCTTTCCTATCTCCCTCTGTTTTCTGGCCTCCCTTTGCCCCTTCTTCTCCCTTCCCTTTTCCAAACCCATATTTTGGTACCCTTCATATCCTAACATATACTACAATATAAATATTCTTCTCTCCTTCCTGCTCTGCTCCTTACTCCTCCTCCTCCTGTACTACAATTCACACCCCTCAAATCACTCTATTGCACATACCTGCTAGTAAACGTAAAACAAATATGGAAGGAAAAGCGGAGGAGATAAGCACAGTATGGATACCCCCCCCCCCCCCCAGATCCCATCGCAATTCATATATTGGTTGTTGTCTTTCTGTTGGACATTAGGAGTGCCACAACACTACTGTAATTTATGTGGCATTGTATGTGGACTTGTAAATCATGCAACAAAACAGTGTTTCAAATGTTGGCAAGAATTTCTTTATCGAAAATAAATCTTGAATATAGAATGGAGAAAAAAAATTACAAGCAGAAAAGCGAATGATCAAACTGTGAAGTGAACGTGTGGTTGGAACAAGTTCTTAGGACAGGGCAGGCATTGTACAGGTGTAATTAGGAAACTGGAGAAAAGTCAAGCCATGTGGCAAGCAAATGACGATTCAGCACAATGCAATGACAACAAATGTGGATTAGTGATGCTTCCTGATAGGAATTTTTTTGATTCAGCACTGATACAGTGCACTGAGCAGCTTTAAAACTGGTCGCCTTAATGGCATCACATCATGCTGAACAGGATTTCAACCAGCAGAGGGTATATGTCTAGGAACAGCATAACCAGACCTGGTTGGGGCATCAGAAGAGTTTACTGTGGTGTGGAGCTGATGATTGGAACGCCACTTAAAGTGTTACTAAATCTACAACAGTAAAATCAGTCTGTATATGCAGTAAAGAATGCTTGTTATAATCACTGTGGAACCTAAAGGGTTAATCCTCCACAATTATTTCTGTCCCGGGTGCAGCACTGCTCTCCTCACTTCCTGCTTTCACAGGAGACTCTGAGGGCAGCGGGAATCATAGGCTCCTACTTCTGTCAATCAACCTCTTGTGAGGAGGGATTGGAGGCGTGGCTTACCAGAGCTGTGTGTTTGTCTATGAATGCACACAGCCCAGCTTGCGAGCGCACACGCACGAGTGCCTTCTTAGCACCCAGCTTGCTATGGAGGCAACCAAAGCAGAGAGAAGTGGACAGCACAGTCAGTGAGGGACTGCCAGAAAATGAGAAAAGGGACAGGTCTGTGAAGTGACAGGTAAGTATAACATATTTTTTATTTTAAACAAACAACAAAAAAGAATTGAATATCACTTTAAGGGGAACCCTTTTCTTTGATAATTGTCAAGTGTACCCATTAGAAGATTTCGCCTCACTTATTGTTTTATGGACCGCACCAAACACAGCAACCAGTAGTTGTTAAAAATTATAACTATAAAACATTGTAAGGGCAATTTTTTTTGTTTTTTTGTTAAAGTAATAAACATACGTGCTTGTGGGTGGGTGCAGCGTGGTGTGGCGCCAATAACACACACACAGTCCAGGTGCAATTAGTAGAACTTGTATTATAGTAAAAGCAAAACAGTTCACAACAAACCTGGTGGGAAAAAGCCCAACTGGGAGCTCTCACGGATGCCAATAGTGTGTAGCAGAGCAGGTATTAGCCAAACTGACAGCGTCTGTCTGGAGGGGCGGAATAAGGCCTGGCCTTTCCGTGCGGAAATGGGAAGACGTCCAAGGATATTTCAGAGCCCTAAACTTTCCCTACTTGTCTGTAACCTTTCCCTGCCATTAATATTGTCCCTGAAAGACAGCTGACCAGTCGCTACAATACTCACACTACCCACATGCGAATGCACGTCATACCCAGAGGCCAGCGTCTTAAAAAGACTTGGTCACACCCAAGGTGGCCACCAGAGTCACATGGGGGAACCAGCATCCAATCGGATCACTGCCTCAGTGACTCAGGAAAGTTTAGAGGTACCACGTTCCTCATGACTTCCTCTCCCTCTGCATTGTCGCTGCGGTTGAGCGCCACCTGCAGTGGAGACAACAGACTGCAGCTGCCTACATACTCACCAGCTCTGTGCAATGGTATTGCATAGAGCAGCCCCAAACCTCCTCTTTTGGGGTCCCTCACTGGTGATCCAGGCTCCTCCTCTTCTGTGTCTGCCCCTATACCAAGCACTTGTTATGGGGGCAGATAAGCAGGCTCGATTCTGAACCAGGCTGTGTGCATCCATCGATACACACAGCGTGTCTCAGCCAAACCCCCTACTCTCTGCTCACAGGATTTGAATAAAAATGGTTCCTGCTGTTTCTCCATCTTCTGGGGAGAGAAGACCAGCAGACGGATACAGCGCTAGATTGATACAGGACTTGGGAAAGTATTTGGGAAGGGGCACAGCAAATGGCAAAACATTTTTACCTTAATGCAGGAAATGCATTAAAGTAAAAAAAATGTTACCTTTAGAACCACTTTGACCCCAGCGAATATTAAAGCAATTGTAAATGCTCAATTTATTTTTAATTAAAATAACAAACATTTCATACTTACAAATGTTTTGCACAGAGCAGCCCCAATCAGTCTCTTCTTGGGTCCCCCAGCTGGCGATCTTGGCTCCTCCCCATGTCAAATGCCCGTATAGCAAGCTGCTTACTATGGGGGCACTCTTGCATGCTCAGAGGAGAAGCCGCTGGGCTTCAGGGGGAGCCACAGGAGGATTTGTTTCAGAAATTAGGCAGTACAACTGGCGTTTCTGCTCGTCAGGTGTCCGGGCCCCCCTTATGAACTGATGGGACCCGGTACAGGAGGGCTGGCTGTACTGCCTTATCAGCAGCCTGCTCCCTCCTAGTTATATGTAGCGCTACCCCCGAAGGAGCAGCTTGAGAATGTCAGGTTCTGTGCTCTGCCCCTCAACCCCAAGAACACTCTCAGCCCCTCTGGTATGCCTGGCAAATAAATGTTATTGTAAACACAACAGCAGATGGGCACAAGCTGAGTAAACCAGAAACTATTTTTACTGGAAAGAATTTCTCATAAAACACAAATCAATAGTTTAACCAAGCAGTTAAATATAGCAACTCTGGTATTAGGCTGTATAACATGAAGTCACATGCAAAATATAAACAGCACAATTTCAACCAACTTAACTGACTCAAATGTGACCTATGTTCTCAGAGATGAGGGGAAATAGGGATGACTCGTTGCAGATCAGTCTATTTTCCTAAATCAAAGAAATCACAGGCCCTGGATTTCAATGTGTGGTACAACATGCAACGATATGCAATATCAACTTTGTGTTGAGTTCCTCCCAACGTGTATAAGTGTTTACCACTGAGTCCTTGGTCTAATGAGAGGAGAAACTTGGAAGTCCTTACAGTGAAAATGAAGCCTTGAGTCTTCATCTAGCTCTTTGAAAAGTGCCCAAAATGTCCTGGCAAGTGTAATAAATTCAGTATTTCAACAAGGTGAAACAACTGCTACAAAGGGTCTCCTCACAGGGCTTGACAAAGTGTATGCACAAGATGGGCTACTGCCCGCTCACCAATCCTGTGACACCAAGGCCCAAGAAAAAGGATGTCCTGGGACAGGCTCTTTAGGAATGCCTGACTGGTAACCTGGCAACAGAAGGTCCAGCGATATCTGTACAGGTGCCCCACATGACAGCTCAAGGGTCTGCAACCAATAAGTGACATCCACAGGTAGAGCTTTTTGGCAGGAGGGGGTCACTAGTCGGTCCACACCGCAATCTCCTCTTCAACTCACAGGTAAGAAGGGTCAGCTTCTTCTCCCTGTCTGCCTTGTGGTCTTCCTCTGCCCTTGTCTCCTCCATCTGCCTTGTGGTGTTTCTCTCCTCCTCCTCTTGTTCCAGCTCTCCCTGGGCATGCTGGGGGCTGCAGTCCACTGCCCAGGGAATCACCATGGGGGCCTGGTAACCAGAATTACATGTCCCATAATCCTCTGGTTGTTCACTTCTGATTGGTGCTTTCATCACAAATCAGGCACAAGTGGGAACGGGTGGCCGCTCTCCAGTGTAGCAGATTGAAGGGGGAGGGGGAAACCCCTGCAGCTGCAGCAGTCCGTGCTAGTGTCAACGCCGCTGCCTGTGTGTCCTGTGGCAGCTGTGGCTGGCAGAGCGGGCTGAGTGGCACCTGCTACATATAATTCTCCCTAAATTCTCCCCTAGTATCATTGGCGTGTTCATGGGGATGTGCTTGGGCACACCCTAATCACTACGTGTGGTGCTGATTCCCCCTAGTGCCTGGGTTTTCCCCCATGTTGGCCCCGCTCTGCAGTGCTGCTCTCCTTTCCCGGGCTGCTGCGGGGGATCTATCAGGATGGAAAGCGGGGGAAGAGGCTAGCAAATATGAAATTTACCGGCCCTTCTTTTTCTAAATGAACACAGGAAACACATTTGCTCACTGTGTTCATTCATAACGGAAGCATGGTAAACTGTGTTCCCTATGCTTCAGTGTGTGAATGAACAGGAAGCCACTCAGCACAGAGCACTTCCCAATCATTCACTGCCCCATGCAACTGAGGCTTCAGAGAAAGGCGTGAGTGTTTGAGCTTTGGAGTGCATACCCTAATGCAATAGGCTACACACACCTATGCCTAGTATGTGTCTCTGCCATGTGTTTCCATCAAAATGACATGTTTTTGCCATACGTCCTGTCTTGGTAACACAAAAAGTTATTGGAAACCTCTCCAAAGGGAAAATCCCCTTTCTCTCCATGGACAGCTGTTACCTGAACAGTTTTCCCCAATTAAAGATTTTTCCGTAGCTCCTATTTTTATGACAACTATAACTATTTTGATTTCCTGTCAAAAAATGGGTCACCAAAACAAACAGAAAGGGTGAATTCTCCTAATGGGGATGCAGACAGCAACATACACCCAGGCTCTTCACTCTCTATCTATATTCAGTTAGGTCCATATATATTTGGACACAGACAATTTTCATACTTTTGGCTCTGTATGCCACCAGAATAAAATTAAAACGAAACAATCCAAATGGATTTGAAGTGCAGACTTTCAGCTTTAATTGCCAATTTTAGTGAGGGAACACGAAGTCAGAGGTTACGAGATGACAGTCAGACCCTCTCCCTGTCAGAAACCATGAATCAGACTGAGACAGAAGTACAGTTAAATCACACTTGTTTAATAATAAAAGTAAATAGAACAAACATAGTCAAAACATAGCCAAAGTTCGGTAACCGGAACGGATAGTCAGACAAGCCAAAAGTCAGGAAGCCAGAGATAAGCATAGTGGAACAGCAAGCAGGATCTGGAGCCAGAAGTAATGTCAGCCATGCAAGTCTTTAACAGGAACGCAGGAGTCTCTGTGATGTTGACCAAGGAGAAGGCAGAGATCATCTGGGTTGGACGGCTTAAGTAGCCGGGATTGACGAGCAGGATATCATCAACAGGTGAGTCACTGTGGAGAGATAGATGCTGGCAATTAGCTGACAGCTGAGCGGCCAGCTCAGAGGAAGGAGGGGCTGAGCCCAGCCCTGACACTCCCCAACCTGGTAGGAGGGCGCAGGTAGGCGTCTGGGGTCAGCATGGAGTCTGTACCTCTCACTGGCACATCGCAAGGACTCTTGGACCTGCACCCAAGTGGAACAAAGATCACTGAGATGCTCCTCTAATTCAGGAATTCTTTGAGGAACAAAAGAGTCAGGCAACATGGATGGTTGGCAACCATAATTTGCCATAAAAGGAAATAATTGGGTAGCGGTATTGATGGCACTATTGTGAGCAAACTCCACCCAAGGTAAGAGGTCTGACCAGTTGTTATAGTAGTCAGAAATATAGCAACGCAGAAACTGCTTCAAGGCTTGGTTGGCCCGTTCTGCAACACCATTGGACTGCAGGTGATACGCAGAGGAGAAGGAAAGCTGAATTCCTAACTGTGCTCAAAAGGCTCGCCAAAACTTGGAGACAAACTGACTACCCCTGTCCAAGACAATAACCTTGGGTAGCCCATGTAACTGAAAGATCTCCTGAAAAAAAATGGATGCCAGTTCTTTGGATGTGGGCAACTTCTCCAGTGGAATACAATGAGACATTTTAGAGAACCGGTCAACCACCATAAGAATAACTGTGTTGCCCTGGGAGTTGGGTAACTCCACAATAAAATACATAGACAGGGGGGTCGAAGGCTTCTGTCCATTAGGTACGGGTTGTAGGCGGCCCACTGAAAGGTGTCATGGTGTCTTACACTGAGCACACACAGAACAAGCGGCTACGAAGGCGGTCACATCAGCGGGGAGACTAGGCCAACAGAATTGTTGAGAAGTAGCCCAAATGAGTTGATTCTTCCCTGGGTGGCCAGCTGCCTTGGGAGAATAGTAAGTCTGGAACAAAGCAGTGTGAAGATTCTCAGGGACAAAGCAGCAGTCACCAGATTTCTCGGGAGGAGAATGGATCTGAGCGGCAAGAATTCTGTCACCCAAAGGTGAAGTGAGCCTAGTACGAACAGTGGCCAGAATACGATCAGGAGTTATCACAGGAGCAGGAACCAACTCCATCTTAGAAGCGGAGGAAAACTGTTGCGACAATGCGTCAGCCCTTATATTCTTAGTACTGGGTAAGAATGAGACTTTGTAATTGAAGCTTGACAGAAAAAGAGCTCATTGCGCCCTTCTGGGAGATAAGTGTTTTGCCTCAGACAAGAATGTAAGATTCTTATGGTCAGTCAAAATGAGGACCGGCACAGTGGTACCTTCGAGGAGATACCTCCATTCTTTCAGAGCTGAAATGAGAGCTAACAATCTTGTAATTGCACTCTGCAGGAGACAGTTTCTTAGAAAAGTAGCCACAAGAATGCATAGCGCTCTCAGAGGTAGGACGTTGAGACAGAAGGGTGCCTACTCCAGTCTTGGATGCATCAACCTCAAGAATGAAAGGTAACGTAGGATCAGGATGTGCCAGCACGGGAGCTGAAACAAAGGTAACCTTGAGAGACTCAAAGGCTTTAATGGAATCCGGAGACCAATTCTGTGGGTTACCATTCTTTCTGGTCATATCAGTCAGGGGTTTGACCAGAGAAGAGAAGTTACAAATAAATTTCCGATAATAATTGGCAAAGCTAAGAAAACGTTGTAGGGGACGTAGACCTATGGGTCAAAGTCACTGTAGAACTGCAGATAGTTTCTCCAGGTCCATCAAAAAAAAAAAAAACGGCAGTAAAAATGACATAACCCAGAAATGTAACTTATTCACGAGGGAACTAGCACTTCTCCAACTTACAATACAGGGTATTATTTCTCAGCATGTGTAGCACATGGGAGACATCTGTGTGGTGGCTCTCTAGGGATTTAGAATATATGAGGATATAGTCGAGATAAACCACCACACATTGCTGCAACATATCTCGGAATACATTGTTGATGTATTCCTAAAAGACTGCAGGAGCGTTGCAAAGACCAAAGAGCATTACGAGGTATTCGTAATGTCCTGTCCTGGTATTAAACACAGTTTTCCATTCATCACCCCCCTTGATCTTCACGAGAGATTGTATGCCCCTCTCAGATCGAGCATCATGAAAATCGTTGCTCCCTTGAGGCGGTCAAATAATTCTGTAATCAACGGAATTGGATAAGCATTCAAGGTCTCAGTTTACCACTCTTCTTTTTCACAAAAAAGAAGCCAGCACCAGTAGGAGATGGGGACTTGCAGATGAGCCCTCGAGAAAGTGCATCAGCAACATACTCCTCCATGGCTTTATCCTCCGAGACAGACAAAGGGTAAACCTGGCCACGACGGGGCATGGCACCAGGTTGAAGGTCAATTGCACAATCGTATGTCTGGTGTGGAGGCAAACTACCGGCTTGACCTTTGTCAAAGACATCGCTAAATTTGCGGTACTCCTCTGGCAAGGAGGAGAGTAAAGAGGTGCACAAGACATTAGCCACCTTCTGAAAACATGTTTTACTGCATTGTGGCGACCAGGAAAGAACCTCAGCATGAAGCCAATCAAAAGAGAGATTGTGCGTCTGTAACCAAGGATAACCAATAACTCCGGGTAATGAGGTGAGGAAATGACTTGGAATTGGATTACCTCATGGTGAAGAGCCCCTATGGCCATGGTCAATGGAGCAGTCTCGTGAGTCACATGGGCAGGCTGTAGAGGTCTCCCAGCAATAGCTTCAATGGCAAGTGGAGTGGCACAAAGCTGCAGTAGAATCGAGTGCTTAGACACAAAGGCACTATCTATGAACAGGCCTGCAGCCCCAGAGTTGACTGGAGCCTGTGTCTCGATGGACGACTCAGACCAAGGAAGGGTAACAGGAACTAAAGGCTTATCCTTCAGGATAACTGGGGACGTAACAATGCCACCTAAGGTCTGTCCCCTACAGGACCTCAAGGTGCAGACGTTTCCTGGACGGGTAGGACAAGACTTCAAAAAGCAACCTGCCTGGCCACAAAAAAGGCACAATCTCTCCCTCCTCTTAAAGGCGCTTTCATCCACAGAGAGACGTGTGAAGCCCAACTGCATGGGTTCTACTTCACTGGCGGACTCGGTACCAAGAGGCAAGGGAGGTGAGGGAGGCATGGGTGGGAATGCAAAGCTCAGAGCCAAATATACAGGAGGCTTCCTTAAGTGCTTTTTAAAGGAAGGTCTCTCTCGGAGTCTGGAGTCAATGAGAATGGGAAACGTGATCCACCTCTCCAGATCCATAGGTATGTCTCCAGCTGCTATCTCATCTTTGATGTTATCCGAGAGACCATGAGAAAAAGCAGTCACGAGGGCCTCATTGTTCTAAGCGACCTCTGCTGCCAGAGTATGGAATTCAATGGCGTAATCGGCAACCATTCTCGTACTCTGTTTGATGGACATGAGGCTCTTGGCAGCAGAAGTGGAGCGTGCGGGAACGTCAAATACCCTTTTAATGGAATCCGCAAACTCAAGGTAACTCAGAACAATGGGTTTTTGCATCTTCCATAGGGGGTTTGCCCAGGCCAAGGTTCTACCAGAAAGCAAATAATGAAGCCTACTTTACTTCTGTCCGTGAGGAACACCTGGGGCAGCATCCTGCCCTCTGCATTGAACTGGATCGCCCCCAAGTCACTGTGGAAGCAGAGCTGAACCAGACATACCTCTTATAGAGGTAATATTCGAGGCAGGTGCCTGCACAGAGACTGGAGTAGAGACGGCCAGCAACACGGGTTGTTACCGGAACAGCCACAGTGGGAGGATCCAAGTGAGCAGTGCGAATCAGGAGCGTCTGTAACATTGTGGCAAACTGATCCATGCAGTGGTCCTGCTCATTCAATCTGGAAAAAATATTACCACTAGGTGGATTGACTGCATCTTCTGAATTCATGGCCTTCGCCTACTGTCAGGAACAAAATCACACCTTTTAATATCATGGTAAAAATAGTAAACGTAGTCAAAACATAGCCAGGGTACGGTAGCCAAAGTGGGTAGTCAGAACAAGCCAGTAAATCAGGAAGCCAGAGATCAGCGTAGTTGGAGGCAGCAGACAGGATCAGGAACCAGAAGGGATGTAAGCCAGGCAAGTTTTCAACAGGAATACAGCAGAGAGTCTCAGATATGTTTAACCAAGGCGAAGACATGGAGGAAATTAACTGGGCAGTTTAAATAGCCAGAAGGGGCTGGCTGATAGGCTGGACTAACGAGCAGGAAATCATCACCAGGTGAGCCGCTGTGGAACGATGAGTGCTGGCAATTAACCAACAGCGGAGCAACCTGAGCACTGAGAAGGAAGGGCAGTACCAAACTGTTGATTTGGCCACTCCTAATGTTGCTGCTATCTCTATGATGGATTTGTTTAGTTTTTGAAGTCTAATGCCACGTACACACGGTCGGACTTTTCGACCGGACTGGTCCGACGGATGCCGATCTGATCGTGTGTGGGCTTCACCGGACCTTCAGCTGACTTTTCCAGTTGCAAATCTGACGGATTTTCGATTTGGAACATGCTTCAAATCTTTGCGTCGTAACTCCGCCGGACCCAGAACTCCGCTCGTCTGTATGCTAGTCCGACGGACAAAAACCCACGCTAGGGCAGCTATTGACTACTGGCTATCAACTTCCTTATTTTAGTCTGGTCGTACGTCATCACGTACGAATCCGTCGGACTTTTGTGTGATCGTATGTAGTTAAGTCCGTTCGTTAGAAAGTCCGCCGCAAGTCCGTCAAAAGTCTGTCGGACGGGTTGTCGGACTTTTGTAGCCGAAAAGTCCGACTGTGTGTATGCGGCATTACAGTGGCCTGTTTCTCTTACATGGACAGCTCCTTTGATCGCATGATGTAGGTTCACAGTAATAGATTCCAAATGCAAATACCACACTTATGCCCTGTACACACGGTTGGATTTTCCGACGGAAAATGTTCGATGGGAGCTTGTTGTCGAAAATTCCGACCATGTGTAGGCTCCATCGGACATTTTCCATGGGAATTTCCGTCACACAAAATTTGAGATCTGGATCTCAAATTTTCTGACAACAAAATCTGTTGTCGTAAATTCCGATTGTGTGTACACAATTCTGACGCACAAAGTTCCACGCATGCTCGGAATCAAGCAGAAGAGCTGCACTGGCTATTGAACTTCATTTTTCTCGGCTCGTCGTACGTGTTGTACGTCACTGCGTTCTTGACGTTCGGAATTTCCGACAAGATTTGTGTGACCGTGTGTATGCAAGTCAAGTTTGAGTCAACATCCGTCGGAGAAAATCCATGGATTTTGTTGTCGGAATGTCCGATCGTGTGTACGGGGCATGAGAATCAACTCCAGGCCTTTTACCTGCCTAGTTGATGAAGAAATAACGAAGGAGTAGCCCACACCTGGCCATGAAACAGCTTTTGAATCAATTGTCCAATTACTGTTGAACCCTTGAAAAAAGGGGGGATGGCTATTGGTAAGAGCTGTAATTCCTAAACCTTTCCACCAATTTGGATGTACATACCCTCAAATGAAACCTGAGAGTGTGCACTTTCAGTCCATATCCATCATATAACTATCGCTTGAATATGTTTTTGTAAATACCTGAAAAAACTAAAATTGTGCCTGTGTCCAAATATATTGGACCTAACTGTAAATATATAGGTCTAGCTAGAGATGCATTCTTTAATGTGCTGTCATAGCTTGTCAGATATCTCAACGCTTACTGTATATAGCAATTTACTATTTTTAGTTTGATAGAGCAGGATTATATAAAGAGATAAGATAAGCATAAATATAAAAAAATGACAATGCCACATAGCTTGTGAAGATCTTCAGCACTGCATGTGAATTTATCAGCCATTGCAAGGAAAATGATGTAGGTGGTAATTGTCAATAATTAGGGATTTTATCTTTTAGTTTTAAAACAATGTTATGCTGTTCAATTGGGCTGGAGTTCCTCTTTAACGAGAATCTATAAATAAGCTTGTGAGTGGCGCTGGGAGCTGCATATATAATGTGCAGGAAGTCATTGCCGTAAACGTAGTATATGTTTTGGGAATGGAAAATTCTGTTTTGGGAAATGATGCACAGATGCCTGGGAACAGAGTGGACTGATGAGAAAACAGTGTGTGAACTGGGCAGGGAGCGCCACACCACTTGCAGAAGACATTACGAGGGAAATAGGGCATGTGAAAGGCAAGTAGATGGCACAGGGAATATTATTTTTATCATTATTACACAAAGTACGGATAAACAGTTTTATCATTATTCAGACGGCATGTTTAAAGAGGGCAGAAGTATTTATTGATGGGGTATGACGCTCACAATATATCTGAATGTTAACAATTTTAATGTCAGATTGCATGTAAAACCCAAAAACAAAGAAAAAAAAAATCTCATTGTCCCCCATCCATTCCTAGTTAAAAACCCCTCCCCCCTAATCCAATGCAGGCAGATCAAACGCAAAGGTTGCATTTGAACGGCTTTGCCTGCAATGCAAATGCATCTCTGATAGGAATGGGGCATTCTGAAAAATGCAACGCAAAGTAGGTCAAGCGCGGACTCAGAAATCTCATCCACACTGTATGAATTAATGAAATGGGAATTATTTAATTGTAAACAGCACCCATGTACACAATCTCTTACTTAAAAGAGAAGTTTGGAAATCGCAATTAAAAAAAAAAATCATACTCACCTAGATGGCTACAGCACCGACCTGATGCTGCTTCTGTCCCCTGCTTCCTGTAAGACTGAGCGATCAAACAATGCTGATCATTCAGCTCTCGGTCCTCAGCCTGCAGAGAGCTGGTGACTGTCAGTTACCGGCTCTCTGCTCTGCCCCTCCAGCACTCATTGGAGCACCAGACTGGGATGGGAGTGGCTGGCCCGAGCTTTCAGCGGCTCGCTGAAAGCCTTAGCCAGCTGTCGGTCCAGGCTACTGGGTGGATCCCAACCATAAGGTCGGGATCTTTTCAGAGCTTGGACTGGCTCTGTGACATCAGCAGAGTGGACTTTAGCCCGCTGTCAGCTGAAAACGAGTCAGAGGAGTGCAGCACTAACTGCACAACTGTGACCCACAGAAGTACAGCCAAAAAAGATTTGGCCATACTTCTCCTTTAGTCTGCTGTCATATGACGATTCATGGAACCTTTTTATGTACTGCAAAGCAGTGAATTGTGGCTGTACTCTGGGCCAGACCATTTGTTTTGTTGCCACCCTGTTATGTACTTGGTAGAGGCCAAGCTGACGAGAGGGCTTATCTTACTGCTCCTGTCCAGTCTTTCCTTTGGAGCTTGTAACAGGGTATAATGGGACAAGGAGTGGCATGAGTGCCTGAAGTAAGTCCTGTCAGATAAGAATCTGAGTAACGCAGGAGGACCTAGGATGCCAGGTTGGAACTCGTGCAGGATGTCATCACAGGAACTTGTGTATGCAGCAGACAGAAATGTAGTCAGACAAGCAGGAGCTGGCAATAACCAGGCAGTGGAGATGCAGATAGAGCAGACAGGAGCAGGAACAAAAGCCAGGCTGAAGTCAGTATCACCCGGGCAGGACACCAAATCAGCAGAAGGGAGATTTACAGGCCTGGGGTCAGTAACGGAGGGATCGAGATCAGGCAAAGTCAAAGGGCAAATCGGGTCAAGCACAGATAAAGCAGACAGCGGGTCTGATCACGGGTAACAGAACCTGACAACCACTCAGCAACTCCCTTGAGCGCTGCATGGCATCCTGGTTGATAATGCCATTCACTGGTGCTGCCTTCTCAATGTGCCCCTGCTGCAGCATCAGATCCTCTTGCTCTGCTGTTGCCACCTGTACTACCAAGCATGCTCATTTTTTTGAGCATGCAAGCCTAGTGAGCCCAACCACATGACTACAGAGTTACCTTTGTGGGCGTTTACTGATGAGTTACAAGCCCCTTCCTCCTCCTCCATGCATTTCATAATGACTAGTGGGGCAGATCTAACAGGAGGTGAGCGATGGAGGCATTAGGTCCTGGTTAGTCCTCCCCGACATACGTCATCAAATGCTAACAGCTTGGCCCACAGATCTTTCTCTGCGGTCAGGAACAAGTAGGGAAATATCGCATGACCGCTCCGGTACACTAAAATAATGCGGTATTTAGATGCTTTTTTTTTTTAAATAGATGTTGAAGCACTATTTGCATACATTGTAAAAATAATCTATGCCACTTAACCCTTGTGTCTTTAAGTATCACTGTAATGACAGGCACACTACTTTTAAAAACCAGTTCACACTTGAGCGTTTTTAAGCTCGAAGCTTGACGCTCAGAAACGCTCAACAAGCAAAATCCCATTCATTTAAATGGTCCCTGTTCACATCTGAGTGTTTTGTCGCCTGTAGCAAAATGCTTGTCGCTCAAAAAAGTACATGAGCTTCTCTTCAGGCAGATTTGAGCATTTTTGTCCCATAGAGTAGAGGCTATCTTCACACATATAGCTGAGCGTTTTCAGTTTTTTTCAAGATTTGCAAATATTATAGGCATTTTTTCAGGCGTTATTGCTGTGGCCAATAGAAACCTGTGTGTGCGGAGTGATGCTAGAAAATGGTAGCTGCTAACTGAGCTGAAAAGGCGTGAAAAAAATGCCTGAAAAAACTTGAATTTTCACGTTTTTCCATTGCAGTCTATGGGGACAAAAGGGCTCAAATCTGCCTTAAAAGTAGCTCATGTACTTTTTTGAGTGACAGGTGTTTTGCTACAGGTGACAAAATGCTCAAATTTGAACAGGGAACATTAAAATAATGGGGATCAAAACATATACCGCGCTGTGTTATACTGTATAATAAAATAAAAGCAGCCAGCACAGCCGAAGACAAAAAGCACAAATACCAAAACAGAAAAAAATGCAGTGTTTAAAATTATTATGTATGAAAATTATTAAAATGTAATATTGTGTATCAATAATACTAACAAATATTGATATAAAATCCACCACGTGAATAATGGGCATGACAAAAATACTGGAAAAATTGAAAAAATATATAAAATCTACCACGTGAATGTTGATTGGCATCAAATATCAATGGAACAACATTTCTAAAATATCTTCAAGACAGACATGTTGAAAAAAAATATTGAAAATAGAGGAGAATCTTGTGAGGAAACCGCCAACAATTGCATGAAGGCTTACAGGAAATAGTGGACTTAAAAGGGGCATATACCACTTAAGTCAACCAGGCCTGTAGTGATAAACACTATGAGGGTTATTTACGAAAGGAAAATCCACTTTGCACTGCAAGTGCACTTGAAAGTGCAGTCACTCTAAATCTAATGCCGCGTACACACGGGCGGACTTTTCAACCGCACTGGTCCGACAGACTTTTCGGCGGACTTTCGACAAACTTTTGACGGACCTCCGATGGACTTTTTAACGACCGGATTTGCCTACACACGATCACACCAAAGTCCGACGGATTCGTACGTGATGACGTACACCGGACTAAAATAAGGAAGTTGATAGCCAGTAGCCAATAGCTGTCCTAGCGGATTTCTGGGTCCGGCGTAGTTACGACGTAAAGATTTGATGCATATTCCAAATCTAAAGTCCGTCAGATCTGCGACTGGAAAATTTCGCTGAAGGTCAGGTGAAGCTCACACGCGATCGGATTGTCCGTAGGATTTGGTTCATCGGCATCCGTCGGATCAGTCCGGTTGAAAAGTCCGACCGTGTGTACGCTGCATAAGGGGTAGATCTGAAATGAGTGGAAGCTCTACTGATTTTATCATCCAATCATGTGCAAGCTTAAATGCTGTTTTTTATTTTCCTTGCATGTCCCCCTCAGATCTACAGCGACTGCACTTCCAAGTGCACATTCAGTGCAAAGTGGATTTTCCTTTCGTAAATAACCCCCATAGTGTTTATCACTACAGGCCTGGTTGACTTAAAGTGGGGTTCCACCCAAAAAACAAAAATACCTGTAAAAATTCTAAAAAAAAAAACAAAAAAAACATTTGGATATTTTTTTTTTTTCACTTAGCTCTAAATGCCTGTTGCTAGGTGGTCCCTCGTAGTCTGCCTGTTCCTTTGCCTGGGCTGGTGACATCACTTCCCCCCAGGCACAGGAAGGGCTCCGCTCTGCTTCCTCCCTCCTGTCAATCATCTGGGACCCATTACAGGTCCCAGGTGATTGAGCGGCCAATCACGGCGCGCGGCGCCGCTCGCGCATGCGCAGTGGGTGCCAGGCTGTGAAGCCACAGCCCGGCGCCAACAGTTGAAATGCCGTGCCGACGAGCGGAGGGGGGGGACGAGCGGGGCTTCGAACCCCCGCATCGCTGGACCCAGGGACAGGTAAGTGTCCAATTAAAAGTCAGCAGCTGCAGTATATGTAGCTGCTGACTTTTAATTTTTTTTTTTTTTGACGGCCCCCTGGGTGGAACTCCTCTTTAAGTGGTATATGCCCCTTTAAGTCCACTGTTTCCGGTAAGCCTTCATGCAATTGTTGGCGGTTTCCTCACAAGATTCTCCTCTATTTTCAATATTCTTTTTCAACATATCTGTCTTGAAGATATTTTGGAACGGTTGTCCCATTGATATTTGATGCCAATCAACATTCACGTGGTGGACTTTATATATTTTTTCATTTTTTTAAATTTTTCCAGTATTTTTGTCAGTCTATTGACATTTGATGCTCATTATTCTCATGGTGGATTTTATATCAATATTTGTTAGTATTGTTGATACACAATATCACATTTTAATAGTTTTCATACATAATAATTTTAAGCGCTGCATTTTTTTCTATTTTGGCTTTAAAATAATGGGGTTTTGTTTGTCGAGCATTTATGAGTGTCAAGCTTCGAGCTGAAAAACACTCAATTGTGAACGGGTATGAATGGAAACGTCTTGAAAAACACAACATCAGCAGGGTTTTTTCAAGCATTTTGTTGCACAATTTTCTGTTCAAACAGCAGCTCTCCGCCCCTTTTTCAGCAGCACTTCACACCTTTTAGTTAAAAAACACCTACAATATTTGCAAAACTGCTAGAAAAAAAAAAAAACGCTCAAAAATGCTTAAATTTAAAACATCTGAAAATGCTCAGCTAAGTGTGAATGTAGCCTAACAGGCAAGGTTTTTATAACAGAAGAAGCCCTAATGGCCTCTTCTGTCATAAATGCCTCTTCCAGCCTGTCAGTGGTAATGTGATCTGAGCCACGCAAGTGCAGATCAGACCACATTTATGGCACCCACTTCATGCCGTGATGAAGTGACTCCCTTGCGCATGCGCGGGAGTGACATCATCACGGCCCAGCCATTCAAACAGCCAGAGAGAGAGCGAACCTGGAAGCAAGACCAAGCAAATATGGAAGGTGGAGCTGTGGCAGCGCAGCGCTGGAGGGCTTTGTTTGACAGGTAAGTCTGCTTTAATGTAGTAATATGTGGTGCATACTAACACATTATTGCATTAACCTCCTGGGGGGCCCATAAAAGAAAAAAAAAAAGTAGTGGCGTTTAATAATACTTTCAATGTTATGTGAGGCTAAGATCATGTATACTTTGTACAATGTAGGGTTGCTAGAGAATTGCACAAATTTTGCTTGAATTGTGAAACAATCTTACTTGAGTAAAGACACCAGTTATATGAATGTTGTGGTTATGTGGAGATGCAAAGAGAGTTGTGTGGAAGGAAGGAGGAAAAGGTAGAAACTATAGAAGGAGCAATAGTGTCATACTGAAACAAGCAGGAGAGTTTAAATCCTATCTCCAGGCAAACGCTCTCATCCATTCCACGCATCCAGAAGGTTCAAATAAAAATGACCCTGTAAAGCTATTTTTTACTCACCTAGCTCCATTGTCAATGTCGCTTGCCATCGCCGCTTCGGGGAGCAGATGGCAGAAGGAGGAATGCATAGCTCATGTTCCATTGGCATCTCTTTCTTCTTTCCCCCTGTGCTCTTATAGCAAGCCATACACAGGCTGAACCAGGGAAATCCCCCGAGCATGGATGGGGGAATCTCCATCTGCTGGCTATTGTGTTCAGACAGCCAGCAGCCGCGACTGTCTGAATACCAGATCAGTGACTGCATCTGGTTGGATGCAGTCACTGTTCATCCAGCAATTTTCCACCCAGCTCTATTAATTTTTTAAGTTAAGTGCTTGTAGAGCTTGGTGGTGCTAACAGGGTCACCTGCTATATTTTGCTAAGGCCCCTTTCACACTGAAATCAATGGGGTAGTGTGGCTATACTAGCGGACGGTTTTAACCCTTTTTCGGCCGCCAGCGGGGGTTAAAACCGCACCGTTAGCGGCCGAATACCGCCGCTAAAACGACGGTAAAGCGGCGCCGTTTTACTGCCAACGCCCCCACCGCCCCAGTGTCAAAGGGGCCTAAGACCCCTTTGACACTGGGGCGTTTTTCAGGCGCTTTAGCGTTAAAAAAAAGTGCCTGTAAATCGCCTGAAAGAAGCCTCATCTGCAATCCCAATGTGAAAGCCTGAGCCCTTTCACACTGCCAGCACCCGAAAAACACTGGTAAATGCGGCTTAAGACCCCTTTCACACTGGGGCATTTTTCAGGCATTTTTCGGGTGCTGGCAGTGTGAAAGGGCTTGGGCCATCGGCGCACCCAGCCCGGTGGCAAAAACACCAAAGCGCTGCAAAGAAGCTGCTTGCAGGACTTTTTTTTTACACCCTGCCAGCGCAGCACCCCAGTGTGAAAGCACTCGGGCTTTCACATTGGGATTGCAGATGAGGCTTCTTTCAGGCACTTTACAGGCGCTTTTTTTAACGCTAAAGCGCCTGAAAAACGCCTGAAAAACGCCCCAGTGTGAAAGGGGTCTTAATCAGCTGAAATTTGAGCTGTGTATAGCTACCTTTTTTTTCCAACCAGCTTTAATATGGACACTTTTTTCTTTTATGTTATATTTGTGGGGCTGACAGATGTGCGTGATGTGCAGGGGCGGACTGACCATTGAGCCACTCGAGCACTGCCCGAGGGCCCTGGGCCACTAGGGGGCCCCATCAGGGTTGCCAGCCTCAGTAAAACCAGGGACAGTATGGACCAGGGACAGCCAATAGACAGTATGGACCAGGGACAGCCAATAGAAACATGTCTGTGTATACTGTGTGTGTGTATACTATGTGGCCCCATAATCTCTGATTGCCTGGGGGCCCCATAATCTCCTATTGCCCGGGGGCCCCATGAGTTGTCAGTCCGCCCCTGGTGATGTGCGTTGCCTTTCCATGTGCAACTTACTGCAAAGGCTAGTTATAGGTTGGGGTGGTTGCCACTTTTTGTATAGTATGTTTGTGGGGTTATTATACAGTCCCATGGCGGAGAGGAGGAGAGTTATGTAGAATCCCCTAGAGAGGCCAGGAGAACTTAAAGGAGATTTACATACCCAAGTGTTTTTTGACCCTCTTTTTAGTTAAAGGAGTCATGGTTCTCTGGTGAGTGTACATCTATTTGAGCACTATCGGGTGAACAAACACTAGGTTGGTGATGGTTTTCCAACAACACACCATATTGAAGATTAATCCCACTGATTTAGAAGATGTTATGAACTGCATTTAAAAAGGACTTTCATTTATTGTCACTTTTTAATAATTGGAATCTAGCACTTTAAGTATTGAATTTTGTATTTTGTCTCACAGTTTAATGAAATTTGTATTTTTTTATATTTACTTTGCTTTACAGCTTATGAATTTTGCACTATATTGGCATTAGGTTATATCATACTATTATGCCCTGTACACACGGTCGGACTTTGTTCGGACATTCCAACAACAAAATCCTAGGATTTTTTCTGACGGATGTTGGCTCAAACTTGTCTTGCATACACACGGTCACACAAAGTTGTCGGAAAATCCGATCGTTCTGAACGCGGTGACGTAAAACACGTACGTTGGCACTATAAACGGGGCAGTGGCCAATAGCTTTCATCTCTTTATTTATTCTGAGCATGCGTGGCACTTTGTGCATCGGATTTGTGTACACACGATCAGAATTTCCGACCACGGATTTTGTTGCCGGAAAATTTTATATCCTGCTCTCAAACTTTGTGTGTCAGAAAATCCGATGGAAAATGTGTGATGGAGCCCACACACGGTCGGAATTTCAGACAACAAGGTCCTATCACACATTTTCCGTCAGAAAATCCGACCGTGTGTACGGGGCATAAGAGTGTGCTTCTTAAAGCGGAGGTCCGGCCATTTTTTTTTTTTTTTTAAAGTCAGCAACTACAAACACTGTAGCTGCGGACTTTTAATAAGGGCACTTACCTGTCCAGCGAGAACACGATGCCAGCCCCACGAGGCCGATCTGTTCCATCCTAACGAAGGGAAACAGGCAGTGGAGCGTTTCCTACTGTGCATGGGCGAGTCACGCGGTGCTTTGTGAATGGACGCCTGTCTACTGGGGGACACACATGTCCCAGAAGACATTGTGCCCCATCTCCCAGGAGACAACGCGAGGGAGGACAAGAACAGAGTAGGAAGTGGCAGATTAGGACGATCTGCCTAGCAACAGCTATTTCTGGTAAGTAAAAAAAAAATGTATTTTAAGGAGCGTGTTTATGTATTTTTTTTTTTAGGGTTGACCTCCGCTTTAACGCCCCCTTATGCACATACAATGTTTGTGGGGTTGACAGCCAGCACTGCCTGTCAAACTTGCCCATACATGTCAATGGCTGCTGTCTGTGTCAATGCATGTAGCAGCGGGACTCGGGAGCGAGCCTGCACTGGTGCCCCCAGGGAAAGTGGCTTTCCATGGGGGCTCCCGATGAAGGGGAGGAGCCAGGAGCGTCAGCGGGACATCCCAGGAGAGGAGGATTGGGGCTTCTCTGAGCAAAACCGCTGCACAGAGCAGGTAAGTATAACATGTTTGTTATTTTTTTTTTTTTTTAAATTAACCTTTACAACCACTTTAGGCCAGCCATAGATGGATCAAAATTTGGATGGTTCAGCAGGAACTAGAATTTAGATCCATCTATGGGCAGGCTGGTTGTACAGAAATTGATGTCTCAATCAACTTCTGTACAACCAGCCTGTCATTATTTTCGCCTGATCGGTGCTGCAGGCTATAGTCAGCAACACTATTCATTGTATTCAGTAGCGCTGTGGGAGTGATTCGATGTGAATGGGGGAATCGTCACATTTATTTTTTTTGGGTTAACTTACTGGTTGAACAAAAAAAATGCATAATGTATGGCCTGCCTTGGTGCCCATGCTCAGTGAACAGAACAAACAATGCAATGACACTGGTGAAAGCCAATTTCTTTTTAAAGCGATTGTAAACCGTCACCTTGTAAAACAACCCATTGTAAAACAAATCATTCCAAACGAAAACAGACTAAAAATTTTGAGTTTCTGTTTCTAAATAAGTCATTTTTCTTCTTCACTGATGTTGAACTGACGAGGCTGCACTGATTGGCTGCACTAATGGGGACTGATGAGGAGGCACCGATGAGGCTGCACTGATAAGCGGCTCTGATAGGTGGCACTAATATGCACTGATAGGTGGCACTAATGAGGTGGCACTGATTAGGAGGCACTGATATGTGGCACTAATGGGCACAAATAGGTGGCAGTGATAGGCATCACTGATGGGCACTGACAGACAGCACAGATGGACACAGATTGGCAGCACTTGTGGGCACTGTTGGGGCTGCACTGATTGTCAGGTCACAAACCCTATATACTGAGACTACGATCGAAAAAGTTCATTCAATCTGACCAAAGGGACGTTTGAAGATTATCATCTGTGAACTTATTTATGCTGTAAACCTTACGGCAGTAATGTGAGAGGCTTGTACACACAGAGGTGCCACTTTTAGAAGATTGGCTAGGCACCGGTTGTTTTGCTGTTCATGGTGGAGGGATTCATTATTTGCGTGGAATATCGTTTAGACTGCTATAGTGAAAAATAAATATATTTTCTTTTGGAACATTTTCCTTCATCACTTTACCACTGAATCATCATTTTTTGGATTGTGTTTCTTTCACTGCACATTTAGTTGTGCACATTGGACTTTTTCATATTGTTTCACCTATTTGTTCACGTATTTGTTTGCTATATGTCACAATTTTGCTACACAGGTTTTATCTGTATCAAATATTTGGTTTTAGCTAGGTTTGCTAATCATCACGTGGTAATTTTATATATTCCTTTTTAGCCGCCCTCTGGCACATATTTGCACATTATACACAGCGCAACGCCATCATGTACACATATATATTTTTTTTTTCTGCCTTGGATCAGTTTATCGGGTGCTTGCTGCAGTGTATCCTAGCCTTATATTTTATTTTTTTTTACAGCGCGGGAGTTACTTACCTACATACAGATTTTCGGACTATCGCTCCGAAAGCGGTATTTTATGTCCGATTTTCTCACCGTGTGTACTAGGCATTGGCCTTTACTATACTATTAACAAAAGTCCTTTTCTTTCTGAGATCCAACTCTCCTAAAAACCTTAGCTACATGCTTCCAGTCTGTGCACTCTTTACTTTCAGTCCCTGCTACTTTAAAATAGAATTATTCATAGAATCGTTTGATTTATTTATATCAAAGGGACATGTTCTTGATGTTCAAAACAAAACTTTTCTTGATCAGCGGCTGCAGCTGTTGATCAATGTATTTTGACAGTGGTGAGTGCTCCTGCAGGGGCGGACTGACCATTCGGGCTCTCGGGCACTGCCCGAGGGCCCCATGCCACTAAGGGGCCCCATCAGAGTTGCCAGCTTCAATAAAACCAGGGACAGTATGTAAAAATTTGTGTTTTTTTTTTAAATCACAAGAATATAGCTGCTCTGCCTCTCCAGTACCTTTTCAGTGTATGAATGTGTATTCTGTGTGTGTATACTGTGTGTGTATATTGTGTGTCTGTGTGTGTGTGTGTATACTGTGTGTGTATATTGTGTGTCTGTGTGTGTATACTGTATGTGTGTGTGTATACTGTGTGTGTATATTGTGTGTCTGTGTGTGTATACTGTATGTGTGTGTGTATACTGTGTGGCCCCATAATCTATTGCCTGGGGGCCCTATAATCTCCTTTTGCCTGGGGTCCCATAATCTCCTATTGCCCGGGGGCCCCATAATCTTCTCCTATTGCCCGGGGGCCCCATAATCTTCTCCTATTGCTCGGGGGGCCCCATAATCTCCTATTACCCGGGGGCCCCATGAGTTGTCAGTCCGCCCCTGTGCTCCTGTTAGAATAATGTCCCAGCGAGCGGGGTGATGAACCTGCACCCACCTCACTTGCGTGGATGACGAATCTGTTAGGGCTCTTTCAGACTTGTGGTGCCGATCTGTGTTTGCTTTTCAGAGGGCATTTAACAGACAGTCAGGAGGCATTATCTGCTCACCGCCTGAGTTAACCCTGTAATGCTGTGTAGCTGCACTGCAATTGCATGCATAGAGTGCGGTTTCGCTGTGGCCTTATTAGACTCAATAGATGAATTTGACAAATGGTGCCGCTTCTCAAACTCTGCACCATGGGTCAAAAATGTTGCAGCAAAGCAAGGCAACCTTGGCATGTGTACAGCCCTGTCCGGCTGTATTGTGACAGTTTGGGTCAGCAGCCGGGGGGAAGGAAAACCACAGCTCAGCTGCCCATTTTTACCCCCCACAGCTGCCCATCTGAAAAAAGCCCTAAGATTTTGTTTATTTAGCATAGTGGCTGAATAAAAAATGCATATCCAACTTTAGTGGTAATGGGAAATCTCTGGGGACCCGAGCTTAGAGTTCACAGAAAACATGGAGCTAATGTCACCAATGCACATATTTATAACGGCTGTTTCTCAAAAAAGACAACACAAAGGTAAGTTTAAATAACACATAACACATACCCGCGGCTGTCCTTTCCCAAGATAATTCATGGAGCTCCTAAAAGGAATATAAAGAAAAAAGAATAAAGAAATGGATGAGAGAATATAAAATAGGGGAAGAGATCATAGAGGTGATCATAGACGATCTGGTCTCTCTTCACCTCTATGGCCAGCCGCGCGAACCACCGGATCAGATCCTGGGCTTCCCGATGAGATGGGTAAGCCCAAGAAACACCTCCCGCTGCTTCTAAAAGCGATCCAGTGGCTAATCAGCTACTCGGTCACTTTTTGGAAAAAGAGATTGCCGGCTGAAAATGTTAATACTGGGGTTATGGCTGAATCACTTCAAAACTGGAATGTACAGTACATTGCACTCTTGAAGTGAGAATTCTCAGAGAAGGTGTCTGCAGCTGCAGCTGTCAAAAAAGTACTCTGAATCAGTGTTTACTGCTCCAGTGAATATAGAAAGATACAAATGTAACACATGATGTTACTTTGTATCATTTTGTCTATGCATCTGCAGATCAAAGGGATGAACTTTGATCTGCAGATTATGTCAGTTAACCACTTCAGCTCCGGAAGGTTTATCACCCTTCATGACAATTGTGCGGTCGTTCAACGCTGTAACTAAACAAAATGTATGTGATTTTTTTTTTCCGCCACAAATTGAGCTTCCCTTTGGATTCTATTTGATCACCTCTACGGTTTTTATTTTTTGCGCTATAAACAAAAAAAGCCAATTTTGAAAAAAAAAAAAAAAAGAAAATTTTACTTTCTGCTATAAAGCACATCCAATAAAACATGTAAAAAAAAATCTAATTTCTTCATCAGTTTAGGCCAAAATGTATTCTGCTACATACAGTGCCTTGCAAAAGTATTCACCCCCCCCGGCATTTTTTGTGTTTCGTTGCCTCACAATCTGGAATTAACATGGATTGTTTGAGGATTTGCATCATTTAATTTACAGAACATGCCCACAACTTTGAAGTTGATGTTTTTTTTTTTTATTGTGAAGCAAACAACAAATAGGACAAAATAACAGAAAAAGTAAATGTGCATAACTATTAACCCCCCTAAAGTCAATACTTTGTAGAGCCACCTTTTCACAGCTCCAAGTCGCTTTGGATAAGTCTCTATGAGCTTGCCACATCTTACCACTGTAATTTTTGTCTATTCCTCCTTGCAAAACTGCTCTATCTCCTTCAAGTTAGATGGTTTGCGCTTGTGAACAGCAATCTTTAAGTCTGACCACAGATTTTCTATTGGATTGAGGTCTGGGCTTTGACTAGGCCATTCCAACACATTTACATGTTTCCCCTTAAACCCCTCAAGTGTTGCTTTAGCAGTGTGTTTGGGGTCATTGTCCTGCTGGAAGGTGAAGCTCTGTCCTAGCCTCAAATCACACACAGAGTGGTACAGGTTTTGCTCAAGAATATCCCTGTATTTAGCGCCATCCATCTTTCCCTCAACTCTGACCAGTTTCCCAGTCCCGACTGCTGAAAAACATCCCCACAGCATGATGCTGCCACCACCAGATTTCACAGTGGGGATGGTTTCCTTTGGGTGATGTGATGTGTTGCATTTGTGCCAGACATAACGTTTTCTTTGATGGCCAAAAAGTTAAATTTTAGTCTCATTAGACCAGAGCACCTTCCTCAATACATTTTGGGAGTCTCCCACATGCCTTTTCGCAAACTCAAAACGTGCCATTTTGTTTTTTGCTGAAAGTAAGGGGCTTTCTTCTGGCCACTCTGCCATAAAGCCCAACTCTATGGAGCATACGGTTTATTATCGTCCTATGTACAGATACTCCAGTCTCTGCTGTGGAACTCTGCAGCTCCTCCAGGGTTACCTTAGGTCTCTGTGCTGCCTCTCTGATTAATGCCCTCCTTGCCCGGTCTGTGAGCTTTGGAGTGCGGCCGTCTCTTGGCAGGTTTGCTGTTGTGCCATGTTCTTTCCATTTTGTTATGATAGATTTGATGGTTTATAACCTAACCCTGACTTGTACTTCTCAACAACATTGTCCCTTACTTGTTTGGAGAGTTCCTTGGTCTTCATGGCAGTGTTTGGTTAGTGGTGCCTCTTACCTTTTATTTCTAACTTCCGGTCTCTGGTCCTGCAATTCGGCTATGTGAGTGACGTGCTGTACAGCATTTGTGATGGCTCCCGTGATGGAATTGTCAGGTATCCCAGGAGTCATCAGTCATTTTTTTTCTCTCACTCTAGTGAGCGTTTGCTAGAAGGGGGGGAAAGAGAGTAGTGGAGGGCGCAGGTGTGGGCTTGCTGAGGCGGCTGCTGTGGTGTGGGTTTTTGAACCCTATAAAGTGAATCCATAAAACTACAGCGGTGAATAGTGGCAGCGCTGTAGTTTTATGGATTTAAAAAAAAAAAAGTTACTAAGTAGGATGTTCGCATTCAATATAGCAGGGTGGTATATTTTCGTGAATTATGGTGCTTCCCTGCAGTTCCTCTTTAAAGTGGTTGTAAACTTTTTTTTTTTTTTTAATAAAAATAACAAACATGCCTATACTTACAATCATTGTGCAATCGTTTTTTAGGCTCTGGTCTATTGTTTTGCCTACTGTCTTTTTTACACTACTTTTTGGTGAATAAGTAGGGGTACTATGTACCCCATACTCATCTGCATTCAGCAGAGGGGACCGCTATGTAAATCTGCCGTAAAAAAAAAGACAAAAAAAAAAAACTGCTACTTTTTTTGGTGAAAAAATCCAAATAAGTCTATATTGATTGGTTTGTGCAAAAGTTATAGTGTCTACAAACTAGGGGATATTTTTATTCGTTTCTTTTTTTTTTTTTTTACTCGTAATGGCGGTGATCAGCATCTTATAGCAGGACTGCGATATTGTGGTGGACAGTTGGGACACTAACTGACACTTTTTGGGGACCATTGACACCAATAAAGTGATCAGTGCTAAAAAAATACGCACTGTCACTGTACTAATGACACTGGCAGGGAAGGTGTTAACATCAGGGGCGATCAAAGGGTTAACTGTGTGCCCAAGATGTGCTTTACTACTGTGGGGGAGGTGCTTGTACTAGGAGAAGGCATGGATAGGTGCCTCTGCTTAGCAGAGGCACAGGATCCATGTCTTCTGTAGTGACAGAACGGCGATCTGCCTTGTTTACATAGGCAGACCATCATTCTGTCACTGTACCGAAGCATCGGCGGGTGCCGGTGGACGTACTAGGTAGAGCCACTTTGCCACCGTATATTTACAGTATGTGGCCGGCAAGTGGTTAACGCAACCTTAAGGCACATACACGGCCCGCAAAAGACCGATGAGATTTTTTCGTTGGAAAATGCGACCGTGTGTATGCTCCTTCGGTCTTTTGCTTGCGGAATTCCAGCCAGCAAAAGATTGAGAGCATGCTCTCATTTTTTCGGACGGGAAAAGTTCCTATCCGAAAATGCGATCGTCTGTGGCAATTCCGACGTGCAAAATCCCTACGCATGCTCGGAAACAATTCGACGCATGCTCGGAAGCATTGAACTTAATTTTCTCGGCTCGTCGTAGTGTTGTACTTCACCGCGTTCTTGACGGTCGTAATTTCAGCGAACTTTTGCGTGACCACGTGTATGCAAGGCAAACTTGAGCGGAATCCCGTTTTAAATAAAATATTCCTCTGTTTACCCCTTAGTTTACTCTAATCATTTATAATTAACTCCTTATTCTCCTTCGCCATTTAAAGTGTTACTAAAATCAAATATAGATAATTTTTTTTTAATTAAAATAATAAACATGTTATACTTACCTGCTCTGTGTAGTGGTATTGCACAGAGTAACGCCGATTCTCCTCTTCTGGGTTCCCCGGCAACGATCTTGGCTTCTCCTCTTCTTTTTAAGACTACCATAGCCAGCTGCTGGCTATGGAGAGAGCGTAGTCTGCGCGCTCCCGACCTGTGTATCTATGGAGCTGTACTTAGGCCTGCCCCCCACATCCTCCTCACTGCATTTGATTGACAGCAGAAACAGCCAATGGCTCCTGCTTAAATGCTGTGTAAAGAGGAAAAGAGGGGAGAATAGATGCAGCCGTGCACATCGCTAATCTCTCCTCCCCTCTCTTCCCCCCCACATAGGGGAAGGGGGGGCTCAGAGAAACTGAAACTTTTTTTTATCTTAAAGGGGTTGTAAAATAACTCGGTAGCGTGCCTGCAAGGTAACCCCCCGGGAGAGCGTTTCTCCCAGGGGGTTATCTAATGCGGGGATGAGCCGAGGGAGCCCAGAAGAGGATGTGCGGGGCCACTCTGTGCAAAACAAGCTGCACACTGGAAGTAAGTATGACATGTTTGTTATTTAACCACTTGCCGACCGCCTCACGCCGATGTACGTCGGCAGAATGGCACGGGCAGGCAGAATCATGTACCTGTACGTGATCTGCCTCCCGCGGGCGGGGGGTCCAATCGGACCCCCCCCCCAGGGCACGAGGTGGTCGGCTTGTGTCTGGGAGCGATGAGAGGCGAGGGGGAGACCATCCATTTGTGGCTGATCGCTCCCAGCCAATCGGATTCTTCCTCTGCTGCTGTATGCTAAACAGCAGCAAAGGAAATTATGTCATCTCTCCTCAGCTCGGTATTTTCAGTTCCGGCGCCGAGGAGAGAAGACTAAGGCGAACGCAAGCTTCGGTCTGGCGTCAAATGTAAACAGCAATTGCAACCATGCATGTGAGGTATCACCGCGAAGGTCAGATCGAGGGCAGTAATTTTAGCAGTAGACCTCCTCTGTAAATCTAAAGTGGTAACCTGTAAAGGCTTTTAAAAATTTATTTATTTTGTTGCCACTGCACGTTTGTGCGCAATTTTAAAGCATGTCATGTTTGGTATCCATGTACTCGGCCTAAGATCATCTTTTTTATTTCATCAAACATTTGGGCAATATAGTGTGTTTTAGTGCATTAAAATTTAAAAAAGTGTGTTTTTTCCCAAAAAAATGCGTTTGAAAAATCGCTGCGCAAATACTGTGAAAAAAAAAAAAATGAAACACCCACCATTTTAATCTGTAGGGCATTTGCTTTAAAAAATATATATATAATGTTTGGGGGTTCAAAGTAATTTTCTTGCAAAAAAAAATAATTTTTTCATGTAAGCAAAAAGTGTCAGAAAGGGCTTTGTCTTCAAGTGGTTAGAAGAGTCGGTGGTGTGTGACATAAGCTTCTAAATGTTGTGCATAAAATGCCAGGACAGTTCAAACCCCCCCCCAAATGACCCCATTTTGCAAAGTAGACACCCCAAGCTATTTGCTGAGAGGCATGTCGAGTCCATGGAATATTTTATATTGTGACACAAGTTGCGTAAAAAAGACAATTATTTATTTATTTATTTTTTGCACAAAGTTGTCACTAAATGATATATTGCTCAAACATGCCATGGGAATATGTGAAATTACACCCCAAAATACATTCTGTTGCTTCTCCTGAGTACGAGGATACCACATGTGTGAGACTTTTTGGGAGCCTAGCCACGCACGGGACCCCGAAAACCAAGCACCGCCTTCAGGCTTTCTAAGGGCGTAAATTTTTGATTTTACTCTTCACTGCCTATCACAGTTTCGGAGGCCATGGAATACCCAGGTGGCAAAAAAACCCCCCAAATGACCCCATTTTGGAAAGTAGACATCCCAAGCTATTTGCTGAGAGGTATAGTGAGTATTTTGTAGACCTCACTTTTTGTCACAAAGTTTTGAAAATTGAAAAAAGAGAAAAATTAGAGCTTCTCCTGAGTATCCCCATACTCAGGAGAAGCAGCTAAATGTATTTTAGGGTGCAATTCCACATATTCCCATGGCCTGTGTGAGCAATATATCATTTAGTGACAACTTTGTGCAAAAAAAAAAAAAAAAGTGTCAATTTCCCGCAACTTGTGTCAAAATATAAAATATTCCATGGACTCAACATGCCTCTCAGCAAATAGCTTGGGGTGTCTACTTTCCGAAATGGGGTCATTTGGGGGGGGGGTTGTGCCATCTTGGCATTTTATGGCCTTCAAAACTGTGATAGGTAATGAGGAGTGAAATCAAAAATTTACGCCCTTAGAAATCCTGAAGGCGGTGATTGGTTTTTGGGGCCCTGTACGCAGCTAGGCTCCCAAAAAGTCCCACACATGTGGTATCCCCGTACTCAGGAGAAGCAGCTGAATGTATTTTGGGGTGCAATTCCACATATGCCCATGGCCTGTGTGAGCAATATATCATTTAGTGACAACTTTTTGTAATTTTTTTTTGTCATTATTCATTTACTTAGGACAAAAAAAATGAATATTCAATGGGCTCAACATGCCTCTCAGCAATTTCCTTGGGGTGTCTACTTTCCAAAATGGGGTCATTTGGGGGGGGGGGTTGTACTGCCCTGCCATTTTAGTACCTCAAGAAATGACATATGTAGTCATAAACTAAAAGCTGTGTAAATTCCAGAAAATGTACCCTAGTTTGTAGATGCTATAACTTTTGCGCAAACCAATTAATATATGCTTATTGACATTTTTTACCAAGACATGTGGCTGAATACATTTTGGCCTAAATGTATGACTAAAATTGAGTTTATCGGATTTTTTTTATAACAAAAAGTAGAAAATTTCATTTTTTTTCAAAATTTTCTGTCTTTTTCTGTTTATAGCGCAAAAAATAAAAACCGCAGAGGTGATCAAATAACATCAAAAGAAAGCTCTATTTGTGGGAAGAAAAGGACGCAAATTTCGTTTGGGTACAGCATTGCATGACCGCACAATTAGCAGTTAAATCGACGCAGTGCCAAATTGTAAAAAGTGCTCTGGTCAGGAAGGGGGTAAATCCTTCCGGGGCTGAAGTGGTTAAAGAAAAAAAAAAACCACAAAGCTTTAGTTTTCACTTTAATGCAAACAATGCATTAATCAGGGATCTCAAACTGGTGGTCCTCCAGCTGTTGCTAAACTACAAGTCCCATAAGGCATTGCAAGGCTGACAGATACAAGCATGACTCCCACACATAGGCGTGCGCACAGGGTGTGCCAGGTGTGCCCAGGCACACCCTAATCACCCTGTGCAGAACAAATTCCCCCTACTGCCCTGCCCCCCCCCCTCTGCCCACAGTGCTTCTGGCTTTCCTCCTCTCCTGCTGACTGATGCTGCGGGGATGAGTGGGGGAAGTGGTCGGTAAACATGTAATTTACTGGCCCCTTCTCTTTCTGAGTGAACATCGTGATTTATCGATAGTGTGTGTTTGAGCTTTGGAGTGCACACCCTAATGTAATAGTCTGCGCACACCTATGCTCCCACAGGCTGAGGCATGATAGCACTTGTAGTTTTGCAACAACTGGAGGGCCTCCAGTTTGAGACCCCTGCATGAAGGTAAAAAAAGTTTTTAGGTTTAGTAACACTTTAATTATTATTTTCCTGCCAGCGTCCTTAACACAGGCTTTAAATAGCTGGTTGGTAAGTTGAGTGGGTGGCTGTCAGTATCCTTAAAGTGGTGTTCTGGCTGAAATTATACTTTTTAAATAAAAATACCCCTATAATACACAAGCTTAATGTATTCTAGTAAAGTTAGTCTGTAAACTAAGGTCTGTTTTGTTAGTTTATAGCAGTAGTTTGTTATTTTATAAACTTACAGCAGGCCGTGGCCATCTTAAGTGTGGGCATCTGAAGCCAGACTGTATTTCTTCCTGGATCTCATCCTTGCAGATCTCGCACATGCTCAGTGCAGCACAAGCAGTGTAATAGGTTTCAGGTCAGGTTTCCATAGCAACGGCAGTTTCAGAGGAAGTTGCCGCCCCTTCCCAGAAGGCATTGGAAACAGGAAATGATGCGATGGGCCGCAGCCAGGGAGGAGGAAGTAAAAAATGAATACAGCAGATATACAGTAGGTGCTGAGAAAAAAAATAAAAAAATATCCAATTTGTTTACAGTGCACAGTTTAGTGAGGGATGCTGAAAAGTTGTAAAAGTGGGTGGAACTCCACTTTAACCACCAGTAACTGTCATGGATGTTGAGGAGCGGGTGGCTGCCCTGTCTTTAACAACCGATGAGTCAATGTAAAAAAAAAAGCCAGCAATGAAAGATTAAGAAAAAAATGGCGCGGGGTCCCTCCCAATCCATACCAGGACCTTTGGGTCTGGTATGGATATTTAAAAAAAAAAATGGTGTGGGGGCCAAAATCCATATCCGACCCTTACCTAAGCATGCAGCCCAGCAGGTCAGGACAGGAGGGGGACAGGCAAGTGTCCCCCCCCCGAACCATAAGAGGCCACATGCTCACAACATGGGGGGGTGCTTATGTTTATAAGGACAAGGGCCTCTTACCCACAAAATTGGCCCCACAAACAAAAATGAAAGAAAATGCTCCGGTGCCGATCCATCACCAATCACGATGCTCGTCGCCACTGCAGCCCGGACGAACAAACACAAGGGGACACAAGGGCTTCTTCCCCGCAACCCTGGTCGGTAGTTGTGGGGATCTTCGGGTGGGGGGCTTATTGGATGCTGGAAGCCCCCTTTAACATGGGGGCCCCCAGATCCCGCCCCCCCCTTAGTGAATGAGTATGGGGTACATAGTACCCCTACTTATTCACCAAAAAGTAGTGTAAAAAAAGACAGGCAAAACAATAGACCAGAGCCTAAAAATGATTGCACAGAGCACATAAGTATAAGCATGTTTGTTATTTTTATTAAAAAAAAAAAAAAAGTTTACAACCACTTTAAAGAGGAACTGCAGGGAACCACCATAATTCACCTAAATATACCATCCTTCTATATTAAATGCAAACATCCTACTTAGTAACTTTTTTTTTTTAATCCATAAAACTACAGCGCTGCCACTATTCACCGCTGAAGTTTTATGGATTCGCTTTATAGGGTTCAAAAACCCACACCACAGCAGTCGCCTCGGCAAGCCCACACCTGCGCCCTCCTCTACTCCCCCCCCCCCCCCTTCTAGCAAACGCTCACTAGAGTGAGAGAAAAAAAATGACTGATGACTCCTGGGATACCTGACAATTCCATCCCGGGAGCCATCACAAATGCTGTACAGCACGTCACTCACATTACAATTATAGGACCAGAGACCGGAAGTTCGAAATAAAAGGTATTTACTGGCACAAAATATTGTTTTAGCCCTGGTTCACACCAATGCGGCTTTGAAATCGTGCTACTTCAGTGCGATTTCAAAGCCCCACATTAGTGCGATTTGCACTGCAGATTTTATTGCGGCTTGCGATTTCACATGACAAGTCACACAGGTGTGAACGGGGGCTTACTATCCAAAGTTAACCACTTGCCGCCCGCCATATAGCAGAATGTCAGCTGCAAAGTGGTTTCAATATCCTGACTGGGCGTCATATGACGTCCTCACGATATTAAGCTGCTGCGCGCCCCCGGTGGCGCGCATCGCGGCGATCGTTGTTGCGATGTGTCAGTCTGACACCCCGCAGCACCGATCTAGGTAGAGAGTCTTTGCTAGGGCCTGAGGCCTGGTAGACAAAATTACCCCTGAACTTAGTCAAAAGGTCCAGCCCCATCATTTGGTGCAGTGACCACGTGTTCCATTCACACGGTGGGGTCCCACACCCAAGTATTAACCACTTGGCAACCGGCTCACGCCGATATACGCCGGCAAAGTGGTTCATTATCGCAAATCTCCGTATGGGGATGTGTGTACCTTTAAGGGCGATAGCAGGCGCGCGTGCCCGATGCACGACGGGGAATCCGATGCTTGTGGCCGGCGGGTGCGATCGCCGCTGGCCACCTGCGATCGCGTGCAGAAGAGCAGGAACAGGGATTTGTATGTGTAAACACACAAATCCCTGTTCTGTCAGGGGAGAGGAGACATATCGTTTGTACCTACTAAGTAGGAACAACGATATGTCTCCTCCCCCAGTCAGTCCTATCCCCATACAGTTAGAAACACTAACTAGGGAACACATTTAACCCCTTGATCGCTCCATAGTGTTAACCCCTTCCCTGCCCGTGACATTTATACAGTAATCAGTGCATTTTTTTTTTAGCTCGGATTGCTGTATATATGTCAATGGTGCCAAAAATGTGTCAAAAGTGTCCGATCTGTCTGCTGCAATGTTGCAGTACCGCTAAAAATCGCAGATCATCGCCATTACTTGTAAAAAAAAAAAATAATAATAATAATGCCATAAATCTTTCCCATAGTTTGTAGACGCTATAACTTTTGTGCAAACCAATCAATACGCTTATTGCAATTTTTTTTACCAAAATAAGTAGAAGAATATATATTGGCCTAAACTGAGAAGAAATATGTTTTTTAAAAACATTTTGGGGATATTAATTATAGCAAAAAGTAAAAAATACTGTTTTTTTTCATAATAGTCTCTGTTTTTTTGTTTATAGCGAAAAAATAAAAACCGCAGAGGTGATCAAATACCACCAAAAGAAAGCTCTGTTTGTGGGGAGAAAAGGACATCAATTTTGTTTGGGTACAGCATCGCACGACCACACAATTGTCAGGTAAAGTGACGCAGCGCCGTATCGCAAAAAATGGCCTGGTCATTAAGCGGCCAAATCTTCCGATCTGTAAGTGGTTAATAAGAGCACCCCTAGAGCGACTACTCCCAGGGGGCACAGACCGTCTGCTGTCCCAGCCCATGGCCAGACAAGGTAGAACGTTCCAACCAGGAGGTTCATAGCCATCACTCCAATCTTGGTCAGGTCAGAATGACAGCACAGAACCTCCATTAGATCACTGATAAGAACAGATACAGCACTTGATCTTAGCCAAGAGGCCGAGAAGTGGGTGTGTACACATGCCATGCCCGTGATACTTTGCAGACATGGCAGAAATAATACCTCCTGTTGCTTTCTGCTGGCACTACCACCTGCTGAGCACAACCCGTTCAAGTTAATGGGACTACTCTGCAACCACATGCAATGCACTGCATGTAGGGGGGTTAAGACAGGTGGTGGTGGTGTGTGTGTGTGTGTGTGTGTGTGTGTGTGGGGGGGGGGATACAGTGCCTCCTCACTGCCTGCCAAATGCCCTCTGAAGAGTGATCTGAACTTGGATCACACTTTAGTGAGCACCACACATGTAAATGAGTCTTAATAATACATTTCTTGTCTGTGCCCTTTTATTCTGTTATCCTGTAGATTTTGCAGATTATTGCACAGAGCAGCCCTGAACCTCCTCTTCTGTGGTCCCCCCTGGCACTCTTGGCTCCTCCTCTTCTGGGTTCCATCTGGCTCCTCCTCTTCTGGGGTCCCCCTGGCACTCTCGGCTCCTCCTCTTCTAGAGTTCACCTGGCTCCTCCTCTTCCAGGGTCCCCCTGGCACTCTTGGCTCCTCCTCATCTGGGGTTCATCTGGCTCCTCCTCTTCTAGGGTCCCCCTGGCACTCTCGGCTCCTCCTTTTCTGGGGTCCATCTGGCTCCTCCTCTTCTACTGTCCCCCTGGCACTCTCGGCTCCTCCTTTTCTAGGGTCCATCTGGCTCCTCTTCTTCTAGGGTCCCCCTGGCACTCTCGGCTCCTCCGGGGTCCCCCCTGGCACTCTCGGCTCCTCCTCTTCTGGGGTCCCCCCTGGCACTCTCGGCTCCTCCTCTTCTGGGGTCCCCTGGCACTCTCGGCTCCTCCTCACCTGGTGTCCCCCTGGCACTCTCGGCTCCTCCTCTTCTGGGGTCCCCAGGCACTCTGGGCTCCTCCTCTTCTGGGGTCCCCAGGCACTCTGGGCTCCTCCTCTTCTGGGGCCCCCCTGGCACTCTGGGCTCCTCTTCTTCTGGGGCCCCCCTGGCACTCTGGGCTCCTCTTCTTCTGGGGCCCCCCTGGCACTCTGGGCTCCTCTTCTTCTGGGGTCCCCCGACACTCTCGGCTCCTCCTCTTCTGGGGTCCCCCAGGCACTCTCGGCTCCTCCTCTTCTGGGGTCCCCTGGCACTCTCTGCTCCCCCTCTTATGGCGTCCCCCAGGCACTCTGGGCTCCTCCTCTTCTGGGGTCCCCAGGCACTCTCGGCTCCTCCTCTTCTGGGGTCCCCCCTGGCACTCTCGGCTCCTCCTCTTCTGGGGTCCCCTGGCACTCTCTGCTCCCCCTCTTCTGGCATCCCCCTGGCACTCTCGGCTCCTCCTCTTCTGGGGTCCCCAGGCACTCTGGGCTCCTCCTCTTCTGGGGTCCCCAGGCACTCTGGGCTCCTCCTCTTCTGGGGTCCCCCTGGCACCCTGGGCTCCTCCTCTTCTGGGGTCCCCCGGCACTCTGGGCTCCTCCTCTTCTGGGGTCCCCCTGGCACTCTTGGCTCCTCCTCTTCTGGGGTCCTCTGGCACTCTCTGCTCCCCCTCTTCTGGCGTCCCCCTGGCGCTCTCGGCTCCTCCTCTTCTGGGGTCCCCCTGGCACTCTCGGCTCCTCCTCTTCTGGGGTCCCCAGGCACTCTCGGCTCCTCCTCTTCTGGGGTCCCCCAGCACTCTGGGCTCCTCCTCTTCTGGGGTCCCCCTGGCACTCTTGGCTCCTCCTCTTCTAGGGTCCCCCTGGCACTCTCAGCTCCTCCGGGGTCCCCCCTGGCACTATCAGCTCCTCCTCTTCTGGGGTCCCCCCTGGCACTCTCGGCTCCTCCTCTTCTGGGGTCCCCCCTGGCACTCTCGGCTCCTCCTCTTCTAGGGTCCCCCTGTCACTCTCGGCTCCTCCTCTTCTGGGGTCCCCCTGGCACTCTCGGCTCCTCCTCTTCTGGGGTCCCCCTGGCACTCTCGGCTCCTCCTCTTCTAGGGTCCCCTGGCACTCTCTGCTCCCCCTCTTCTGGTGTCCCCCTGGCACTCTCTGCTCCCCCTCTTCTGGTGTCCCCCTGGCACTCTCGGCTCCTCCTCTTCTGGGGTCCCCTGGCACTCTCGGCTCCTCCTCTTCTGGGGTCCCCTGGCACTCTCGGCTCCTCCTCTTCTGGGGTCCCCTGGCACTCTCGGCTCCTCCTCTTCTGGGGTCCCCTGGCGCTCTCGGCTCCTCCTCTTCTGGGGTCCCCTGGCGCTCTCGGCTCCTCCTCTTCTGGGGTCCCCTGGCACTCTCGGCTCCTCCTCTTCTGGGGTCCCCTGGCGCTCTCGGCTCCTCCTCTTCTGGGGTCCCCTGGCGCTCTCGGCTCCTCCTCTTCTGGGGTCCCCTGGCACTCTCGGCTCCTCCTCTTCTGGTGTCCCCCTGGCACTCTCGGCTCCTCCTCTTCTGGGGTCCCCTGGCGCTCTCGGCTCCTCCTCTTCTGGGGTCCCCTGGCGCTCTCGGCTCCTCCTCTTCTGGGGTCCCCTGGCGCTCTCGGCTCCTCCTATTCTGGGGTCCCCTGGCGCTCTCAGCTCCTCCCCTTCTGGGGTCCCCTGGCACTCTCGGCTCCTCCTATTCTGGAGTCCCCTGGCACTCTTGGCTCCTCCTCTTCTGGGGTCACTCTGGCTCCTCCCCTTCTCCATGTGCCACCATAGGAAGCCGCTTCCAATGAGGACGCACACGCGGGCTCGCTCCCTAACCAATGTGTGTGCATCCATAGACATATATGAGTGTGAGGACCCCGAGTCCCCCCATTGCTCACATCATGATCAGCAATGACATGAAAACTGGGGGGGGGGCACAGGACTGCAGTCCCCTCTCCACACTCACATTGATCATTAAGCAGATGGCTGATGTATGGTTAGGAATCCATAGACGTGAGGGGGGAGGGAGGACCCCTTGAAGAGAGTTTAAATATTAATCATCCCTCCCCCCCCTGGCAGGTCACCAGCCTGTGAGGACAATGGACCGTACTACCCAGCTCCCTTCTGCGGACCGCACACACCCCACGTGGTCCCTGTGATGGAATCTCTCGCACACTCCGCCCACGTTGCTAAGCGATGCCAACCCCCCCCGCCTACTCTCCGGCGCATTCCGAAGTATCGGCGACCAGCGCGGTTGGCTGACTCCTTTTGACGGGGCGTGACCAATGGCCCCGCCCATCGCCCCTAGTTACTGGGAAATATGCAGCAGAAAAGGTTACAAGCGGGGTGGGCGGAGCCTCCTGCACTTTTTTTTTTTTTATTACAGAGTATAACAAGGGAAGGGGGGAAGGCTGTTTTTTGAGCGAAGGGCGTGGTCGGTCCGCCTATTGGCCGGAATCCTCTTCGTGCCTCCTCGCCTGGGCGTGGCGGACTCTGCGCTCGCCTCTGGAGATCCTCCTACGGATCAGTGTGGCTCAGTCAGCCGGATAGAGAAGAGCTCCTGTCTTTGGAGGGCTCCCCGGGGAGGAAAGAACATGGGGCGGCCCGGGATGTACGGACTCGTCTGGGTCACTGCAGTGCTGCTGAGCCGTGCTGGAGGAATCTACGGTAAGATCGGAGTGTGTGTGTGTGTGGGGGAGGGATGTGATCACCGTGTACTGCTATACACAGAGCTCCGCCGTGTGTGATCTCTACTATCCAAAGTCTATAGACATTCCAGACCTGAGCCCGCAATCCCTCTACCTACCAGACACGTGACCCCCCCTTCTCTCCAATCACATCCTTCCTTTCCTGAGATTTGATACATAAATACAGAAAAAAGTTACTTTGTTGCAGATCACATGACTGACACCTGGTGGGTGGTGATACATGGGATTGTTTTATTGTGATGATTATGATTGGTTATTGTCTTCTCTGGATCATGTCATAGTGTTCTATTATTTCCCATTATATTGGTGAATGGCCTGTGTGCGAAGCTGTGATTGTCAGCGCTGACCTCCCCCTCCCCCCCACTGGTTGTGTGATCTCCCCATACATGACACAGAGCACAGATTGGAGGCTAAGACCCCATACACACTATTCGATTTTCTTCAGGTTTACCAAAACCATATAATATGAGGTCAAACCTTAGGAGTTTTAATTTGTTTGCAATCTGGCAGGCCCTTGTACTACATGGTTTTGGTAAATCTGAAGACAAAAATCTGCAGAAAATCTAATAGTGTGTATGGGGTCTAAGCCGTACACTATACAGTTTTCTTGTACAACTTTCCCTTAGACCTCATACACACTATTAGATTTTTTTGCAGATTTTTGTCTTCAGATTTACCAAAACCATATAATATGAGGTCAAACCTTAAGAGTTTCAATTTGTATGCAGTCAGGCAGGCCCTTGCACTACATGGTTTTGGTAAATCTAAAGGAAATTGTATGGCCAGCTTTAGCAGGGCAGAAAGTCATTAGGGATTGTAGAGATGTCTGCCCTCCTCCCCAGATATACTCCATGTGTCACACAGGATTGTCTGCCTGGTTCCAATGGGATCATCCACCGTAATCTGCCCCATCTCCTGGATCCCCAGGGCTGTGTGCCCCCTCTTTCCTTCTCACTTCAGACAGGGTGGACATAATGCGACTAAAGGCTTGTAGAGTGTGTGTGTGTGTGTATATATTTTATAATATTATTTTATTTTTATTTTTTTATAATTTTTCCACAAAATGACTGGGTCTTATGGGTCTCGAAGTACCGTGTGTGTGTGTGTGTGTGTATGTATGTTTTTTATATATATATATATATATATAATTACTTCGAGACCCGTAAGACCCAGTCATTTTGGGAAATAATTATAAAAAAAAAAAATTTAAAATATATTAGCAAAAACCTCAATGGTTGTAGTCTTTAAGCCCCCATTTACATTGACTGTGGTTTTAAAAATCCTGCGACTTTGTCTGAAACCGCATGATTTCAAAGGTGCGACTTTGAAGGCATCAGTGTAGCTTTATGCACAGATGTCTATTCAAGTCGCAAAAGTAGTGTATGAAGGGCACTAAAGTAGGGCAAATCAGTACGACACCGCAAAGTCGGCGTTGCACAGATTTAAACCGTGTGATTGACAGCAATAGGATGCAATTGGGACCTGTCAAATCGCATGACAAATCACTCCAATGTGAACATGGGCTAAAAACTATTGGTTGCCTGGCTCTTGGGATCTCTGTGTGTGTATATCTAGCTGCTTCTCTCCTTTTTTTTTTTTTTTTTTTTTCCCAAAAAGAGAGGTTATTGGAAGTAAAGAATGTAGCAAAAGCTTTAGTATAATGATGTTTTGACAACATGCAGTGTTTGAGTTTATGTCCTGTAGATCCATTATTATAATAATAAATATGTATATATGCAAAATAAATTTGAGTGAATTATTACAGCAGCAAGCCCATGCTGTGCCTAATGAATGAGGAAATACTGACTAGAACAACCAAGAAGGGGAAAGAAACCAATATATAGATAATATGGTATAGACCTGTAGGACAAGGGACAAGCCATTTGGTACACCTAAGAAATGTCCTTAGCAATGTTCCCAATATTGGTGGAGGGAGGTCCATGCCCTGAGAGGCCATCCGTATAATCCCACCTTCAGGGAATTTCTGTACATAGCAGAGGAACTTTAAAGTGATCTCAGGCAGCTTCCTCCTCCCTGTGGGTGAAAAGACAGCTTGGGTGGCTATAGTGTACATGCCAAAGGAGATTAGAGGGTTAATCAGATTTCAGCCACCACGTCATCATCTAGGACAGCAAGCAGAAAGTGCCATTTGTTGTCTCCTAAAGCATGATTAGTTGATTACTTTTTTCAGCAGTGAGCGTTGAAAATAATAAAAATCCCCTGATGGCAAAGTAAGGCAGGCTTAGGGAATTGAGCCATACGTTGTGTAAAGTTCTAATGTCTCTTGGTGAAGTCTTCTATTTCCTCAGTGTCTCGTCAGCGTTTCCTCGCCCGCTGTGATTATTCACTCTTAAATGATTTCGTTCTATACACTGGATCAGTGTTTCATGTCACCTTTATTTGTAAACTTGGCCAGGAGATGAAAGTTGGCTGTCTGGCTTTGTTTATTCAGCGTTAAATGGAGTTTAACCGATTTTTATGAATGTCTGCCTTGATGGGGATTCTCAGGGTCCTCTGCTGTTTAGAATTTATGGCTATGCCAGGAACAGCTTTGTGCTGGGAGTTCTCATGCCAACTTGTGGGTACTGAAAGCTGTTTTTCGATAGCTCACAAGCGATCAAGGATATGTAGTTGTCTTTAGGAATGTTGTAATATGGATGAAAATATGCCAAGTTGCTTCCAGTAACTGTTCGGAATTTGGGAAATATTTTAGCATGGACATTAGTGGAGACTACTTTCGAGCTTTAGGTGTCCAAACAAAAGGACTTTATTCTATTTTTGTCTAAGGTTATGATGGATCACTGTCCATCTTTCTCAAGGCCTTCACAAAGATGGACTATGATCCATCGAAACGTTGGCCAGTATACATTGCTCTTGTTGGACACGTTTTCGTATACAAGACTTTTGGGTATCTTTATGTATCTACTGATCATACTTAACAGATGCTCCCTCAACAGTGTTTAGTGACTTCTATATATTTATGTAGAATAATCCTGGCTTTGAAGGAACTTTCAATATGAAGTCACCACCACAGTCATATATGTACCAACATGGCGGGATCAGATAAGTTACTGTCCATGAGGAAACATACCTAGATGCTGCATATAGGCGAAGTTCCTTGTAGGAACTGAACCTAGGGCCCCAGTGTTGCAATACAACCATGCAAGCTGCTTATCTCATATGTTGCCTACAATATGCAGTAACCAATCACAAACTCTTAGTGTGATGGAACTAGTGCTGAAAAATGATCTATCTGGTTGCCATGTGTAACTGTCATATATTTGGTTACTTGGGTATAAATTAATGAGTTCCAGTGTATTCATGGCTTGGGTAAACTCTTTATAGTAGTGTGTTACCGTTCTAATGTTTATTCTAGCGGATGTTTATTGCCTTTTGTAGTGTCCAGAATTGGCAGCATTGTAGGACAAATCACAGCAATCCACAAATTAGCATGCTAAACTTGCTGCCTTTTGTCAAATTTGTTTTAGCAGATTTAGCCAGACATTTCAGTTTCTATGATGAGATTTTTAAGTTTTGGCTTTTTAAATGTGTGTGTTCGGGACACAGTACCAGAGACCCGTTACTAGATGTGCATGGTCTGCTTTGTGTCTGTATAGATGAGGTTGTTCCTCAGTTGGAGCTGTTACGTTTTTTTTTTTTTTTCCTCTCTAATAATCCCCTTTTCCAAATTTTCCCACCCATCCCCCCTCTCCTCCTCTTGCTCTCCCCCCCTCCTCTGCCTCTCTCTCTCGCTCTCTGTCTCCCTCCCTCAGGGCACAGGGAAGGCGAGGGGGAGGAGGGCACTGTGTAGTGAGAGAGAAACCTTTCTTGTGTGATAACAATTGGAAAAAGGGATTGGGGGGGGGGGGAGGGGGGGTTAGACGCTTCCCAAACTGCCCCCACAAATCTGTCTGCTACCTCCTGCAGCTCTGTTCTCCCTCTTTCTGTTCTCTCTCAGCTGCTCCATACTTGTCTGCCCGCCTGTCTATCTTGCTGGGACTTTGTGTGTCTTTGCTGACCCTATTTTTTGTGCCGGGCCCTCCATTTCTTTTCTTCAGAGTTCCTCCCAGTTCTGCCTGTGCCACGTTACCATTGCACCCCCACTTTCCCCACTTTCCCCGCTGTCCAGCTGCTCCTGGCTGCACTTGTACAAGGTTTTCTCTCCGGTGCCAAGTTGGATTTATTTTTTTCTTTTCTCGGGTGCCCTCACGTTTTTGCCCACCTCCGACTTCATAGTTTTATTTCCACTGTATTTTTGTTGCACTCAGTCCTATGTTAAAGCCCCCAAAAACACCATTCTTTTTATGACTTGTATCTTCACTGTTGAATAGTTGTATTAGGCTCTGATATGCGTTTTCTGTCCTGGCTCAGAAAGAACCTACATTTTTATGTGCCTATGTCCTACGGATGAGCAACGGTTGTGTGGAAGCCAGAGAACATTTTGGTGGATATGGAAAACCCATACAAATGGGGGAAAAAGCATAGAAATTTTATACAGCGTCCTTTGTTGGAATTGAACCCATGAACCAACATGCCAAAATGAGTAGTGACCACCTAACCACCGATTGGAGTGTCCTGTCTTTGTGTAGCCCCCTATCTCATTATACTTGTGTCTGATCAACCAGACACTAATATAAATGATTAAATTATCTGCTCGCACGCCTAGTAATACAGGGCTTGACAAATTTGCTTCGAATTTAGGAGCCAACTAAAAAAGTTAGGAGCCAGTTTTTTTTTTTTTTGTTTTGTTTTTTTTGGCTGGTAGGGCTTTGTTTTTGGTGACAGAGATGGCCAACCATTGATCACTCCCCTCGCGCAGTGTCTCCCCTCATACACTGCCCTCCCTCCTCTGTTCCTCTTGGTGAGGCCCCTGGGGTGTCTTCTCTCACCTGGGATGTAGAGTTTGGCCAGCTCCCAAGCCCACCTTAGGCTGCCCTACCTGCTGGGCTCGGGCAGGTCACTCTTGGCCATTGGGCAGAGCTGGGGCTCACTGTCGGCTCCTCCGTGTGACGTCCTTGCCACCATCCCCAGGATTGGGGAGGGTCAAAAAAGGCCAGGAAGCTCCAGCCAATTTAGTGGCTGACCGACTGCCCAATCATAGCTCCCCAATGCAAGGTAGGCATGTGATATGCAGCCATTGGCAGAGATCAGGCAAGGAGCTCAGTGGGTGGCTGCCCGAGGAGGTGCTTGTGCCTGGTGCTACTGCCAGCAGTGGATGGGCTGACGGGAGCCCTAGTGCTGGCACCAAACTTCTGGTCGCCGAGGCAACCTGGCATCTGGGCTTTGTCAAGCTCTGTAGTAATATGCTCAAAAGACCCCAACTTCTTACAAGCAGAAATTAAAAGTTGATTATATATAGGTCATGGGCTATCACAAGGGCACCAAAGTTGCTCATTATTGCCTACCATCGTGGATAATACAGCAGTATAGGGTTAGGCTGGGTACACGCGGTTCAACGGGAACCGGCCTGACATTCGGTCAGTGTATACAGCTGTCTTTTTGACAGAAGCCGGCCTAACGACCAGCTTTTGTCGAAGGGATATGCTGGAAAACCAGCATCTGATTAGTGTGTTTTTGTGATGGGGGGCATGCAGAACCCCTGTCAGAACACAAAAGCACAGCAGGGGAGACCGCCACACCAACATCACTTTTGTGATAGTCCTGCTCTTTTGTCAGTTCTGTCATTCAGTTTAAAGAAAAAAACTTTGAGTGCGTATCGGCCTATACAGTTGTTTACTGACGGGGATAGCGGAGGTAACAAGTGCTCCGGGGTCCATGAAGGGGCTAAGATTAAGTTAAAAATTTGAGTGGAACCCCGCTTTAAGGGCAGTGGAAGATCCTACAGCCATAGCAGTGTAGGTGACTGCAAGGTTAGCCTCTGTACAGCCCGAGTTTATGATTTTGCTAGAAAGAAACCCCTTGAAATAGATCTCCAGACTTGGGGAACTCCTGCTATAGATTACTATAATCTAGCCTCACTGTACACTAGTGTGATGGTCAGTGGGAGGAATGTATTTGTGGCATTAAGGCATGCATTACCTGCATCAAGGTAAAATATGTCCAGCGTTTACAACCACTTTAGGAAATCTGTAAGGTGGAAGATTCTTCCCAGTGTCCAAAAATGTAAGAAGCACTCTTCCCACGGACAATCATAGTAAGTTACAGTTAGCTGTAAATGTAGTAATCATTGACGGGTTCCCTAAGACCAGAGATCTATTTCACTGGGTTCCTCCATTGTAAGGAGGTTGGGAAAGGCTAGCCTAGTAAATGTCTTTGTATCTGTATCGCCCTCTCGCCCCCTCTTATACTTGCCTGAGCTTGATCTCGATCCAGCACTGTTAGTCTGCAGCGGCTATAGAGGCAGGAGCAATTTGCTCCTGCTTGCTGTCAGTCAAATTCTGTGAGTGGGCCCAGCTGCGCTTTTTGCGTCTGTGAATGCAGGCAGCGCTGCTCAGGGTGGAGTCTGCAGGTGGGTCCCATAGGAAGCGGATTCCTATGGGAGAGCACCGGCAG
Source organism: Aquarana catesbeiana (assembly GCF_042186555.1). Taxonomy (NCBI): domain Eukaryota; kingdom Metazoa; phylum Chordata; class Amphibia; order Anura; family Ranidae; genus Aquarana; species Aquarana catesbeiana. The sequence goes on along the minus strand of NC_133326.1, from coordinate 625,140,881 downwards.
GAGACCCAAGAAGAGGAATTTCGGGGCCTCTCTGTGCAAAACCATTGCATGGTGCAGGCAAGTATAACCTTTTCTTTAAAAAATCTGTGGTATTAATGAAAACCTAGGGGAGGGAGACATTGCTTTTCACTTAAGGAACCTCTGAAGGGTCTGTGGGGTTCCACTGTTGAGAAAGACTACTCTACATTGTTTGCCATTGTGTTGAGAATGTCTTTTGGAAAGGGCCATGGAGCACTATAATGGTTTTGCTATAGCGTCTCATTCATACTTCACACATTGCTGGATGCCTAGCTGAGACTCTTCCAGTTGAAGAATGTTTGTTTCTTTCCCCCTCATTGCACTACTGGAAGCACCATAGCGTGATTATAAGTATAGTTGTACGCCCACAGGTTTTTTTTTTTTTCTTTGATATCTTATATTGTGAAGCTTTTGTATGTAGTTTTATTATTTGAAGAGGGTTTTTTTTGTTTTTTTTTTACATTTATCATGGTGCCTCATGCAACTGCTTGAGTTTCTTTGGAAGTCACAATCTGGGGATTCCAATGATTTCCATTGCAGGTGAATGCTAACCTCAAAAACCTGTTGAAAATCAATGAGTTTTTTTTAGATCAACCCACAAAGTTCAGCCAACTTTGAGCAATTACAGCCTTGCAGCTGTTTTTTGTGGTTTTTTCAAAACCGTTGATAGGTTGCAGTTCCATGGGGAAATGTGTAGAGGCTTTTCACTTTCTCGTTGAAGGTAGAGCTATAGGTCCTTGGTTAGCATTTTATAATGGGAATTTTTTATTGACTTGAAGGGGTATACATGTTCTTGGAGGCAGCAATGGAACATCAATGTCAGATGAAAAGGTTGGAAATATTCAGTGTTCTCTTGTCACCATTGAGATGGGAAGGGTCATGGTTCTTAATCTGTTTACTAAAGACAGTGTATATGGTCAAGGTCTTTCTAAGATTGGATTATTACTTAATGTCAGACAGTCAAGTACTGTAATCTATTTCACCAATTGTGTTCTAGCTATATGTGGTGACTGATGTCTCTTTCCTTGTCTGTTGGCATGTTCTGGCTGTCTATAATAAACCTTCTCTCCAATGTCCAGTCTGGTCTCCTCACCCTCTGACCCCTTACAAGCTGATCCTGCTGTGTCTCTTAAAGTTTTTCTGTACACATCCAAAGTCTACGTCAATCAGTATGCATCCCTCAGCTCTCCCTTTGTCTCCCTGGCCTCTTTTTTTCTTGCCTTTTGTCACTTTCCATTCTCACTTTTTTCTTTAATTCCTATACTCCTTTTTTTTTTTTTTTTTTTTTTTTTTTCTTGGCCCATCTATACTCTTTACAGTGCTGTCTTCTCTCACATTGTCAGTCTTTCACAGCCCTTGCCTATCTTTTACACATTTTTAACCAGTTTAGTCTATTACTGATGGTGCTTATGAGTTGCTGCACGAAGCTCTTTGCCTGATAAATTAAGGTCATCTGGCTTTAGTTTTGTCTTTTCTTTTAGCAACCGATCTTGTATCACTTACATCTTTAGTAGACGCTGATCTTTGGTGTTTATCAAATTAAGCGTTAAAAGATCATTCATATGTCATGTCATGTCATAAGATGGCAACGGGATAGTAAACGGTATCATCACAAAATATGTTGTACGGTCAAATGTTACCTGTTTTTGTGACCCAGTATTCTGTATCCTTCAACATGGCTCACTGTCAGAAATAGTGCGCATGGTGAACTAATGTTATAACTTAATGATGAATATGGGGCTGGCTCAGTTTTTCAGGTTTTTGAGCAAGTTGGTAACTCTTTATGGCGACAGGCTTTTTGGTAATAGGAAGTGCACCTTGTTGGCCTTTAGCCCAATTCTCCTCTGAGGGCTACATTGGCCCATCATGGACATCCCAAAATTACCATCAGTCCTTAGATCAGGGTTTCTCAACCTGGGTTGCATGGAACCCTAGGGTTCCTCCAATGGTTGCTAGGGGTCCTTGAGCAATGACCAATTTTTGCCTCTCAGATAAGTTCCCAGTGACACCAATGATCTTTTTAGCTAATGAAGGGGGGAAATTCTACCCAATGACCACAAATGTGAGGAGCGCTTTTACCACTGACCATAACACTAATGTATCATGAGTTATAGATGTAGTAATTTTTTAACAGGGGTTCCCTGTGGAATGAGCTAACATGTCAAGTATCATCTGCTGACCAAAAGGTGGAACAAAAATCGGGGATGGCTTGAAAGACTTATAGGAAAGGTCAAGATGAGAAAAAAGACCTAAGAGCTAGCATGTCAAGCTCATTCCACCTTTAGTCAGTGGATGAAACTTGACATGTTGGTTCTTTTTGTCTTTTTTTTTTTTTTTTGTCCCCCCCCCCCCCCCCCCCCATCTTGACCCTTCTCTATAGGCTTTTTACTCTATCCCTGATTTTCATTTCACTTTGCAGATGATAAATCAAAGATCCAGATACTCCATTTTACTGCTGTGGCTTTTTTCTTATCTCTTGCTCTGTTTACATACATTAAACGTATCACTCACCAGTTTACCTAAGTTGACAAATCTGAAATGGTCACTTGTAATCCTGGAAGAAAATGTTTGTATCCTGTCTACCTTCTTTACTGCTGTTTGGTGTAAACACACTCTAAACTCTGAAAGTTACAAATTACATCTCTTATCTTACTCTTATTAACTAGGTCTATGGGAACCACGGCATCTTTATGGTAACCCAAAACAACCAATCGGTATTTTCATTCATATTTCTGATGCAATGGGAGGTGCTAAATTTGTTGATATGGTTGTGTGCCCAAGTAGTATCCAAAATCCATAATTTCCTAATCCTATCTATTACAGACATATATTGATGCTTGGCATATATTCTTAGGGTGGTGGTACATGGGATGATATTTGCAAACCATTTGGTCTGGTCAGATCTTACACAGGGTTAAGGACAGCCCTATGTGACAGCACTTAGGACTAGTGATTGGATGCTATTCAACATTGTTCTTTTTCTTTAGTTTTCTATTGCTGTCTGTGTCTTTAATGCAGAGATTTACCCTCTCTGTTAGGCTCGATTCACATCTATGCATGTTGCTTTTGAGCGTTTCTGCAGTGCTTTTTGCGGTGCTTGCCGCGTTTTTGGACACTTGATTTTGAAGTGATTTGCGTTTTTTCTTTTCTTTTACACTGTATATAGCTGATTGCTAAGGAGGGGGCCGGGAAGCCGGGCCGCCGCTTCCTTAGCAACCGACGAGTCATCAGTTGTCAGCGGGCTTCAGAGACACAAAAATGCATTGATGTGAACATGTTCCATAGGAACCCATGTTAAAAAAATTTCCCTGCATTTCTGCAAAATGCTTTAAAAAAACACAGTGTGAATCGAGCCTCAGTTCTTGTAACCATTGTCTCTGCTAAAGAAAGTGTTAAGGAAAGCAAAATCTTAAGCCGGCCATATATGGGTCAAATTCCGAATGAATTTTCTATTGAAAATCAGAAATTTTGTGCATTTTGTGATCTGATAGTGCCACCATTGATTTCAAATTTTCCAACCAAGCTTTCACTTTCACCTCATGTTGCTAAAAAAAATTTGGGTCAGAAATTGACCCATGTATGGCCTGCTTTAAAACTACCACAGAAAACAGAGGTAATGGTAACTCTTCCAATGAGACCACCTGGTGCAGTGAGGGCTTGCTTTGGAGAGATTCTTAGATTTTGTTTTTCCGATTGTGTCTTCAGGATAGGAAGCAAAGGGAATCCTCTCCTATTGCACACAAAAATAAAAACCCAACAGGGTTGTGACAATGAGTTCTGAAAAACCCCAAACTGTGTGAAGTTGTACTGAATGCAGTGCCACCCTTTTTACTCTCCAAATGTTCAAATCAGTAAAAGTAATGCAGAAACCTCATAAACTATGCTTGGCCCAGGATCAGTAAAGCCTCTTAATGGGCCTGGTCATAAATGGCTGTCGTAAACCTTTCCTTTCACTAGGAACCAGCCAAATTTCGATCTATCTATGGACAGGCTGGTTGTTTATAGCTATAGTGTGTTTTTCTTTTTTTGGGATGAACGGAAAAAAAAAAAAAACTGACCACTCCGGAGCCACTGTACTAACTATCCAACGCCCCCCTGCTGTTCTATTGTTTTCTGACAGGGGAAACCCCCCCATCAGAAGCCGGCCAAACCGGCTGCCCTACACACGGGCCGAAAGTCTGACGGTGTTTATTGAACCGGCTGATGTCTCTGAACATTTGGCCCATGTGTATGGGGTTTAAGGCCTAAGGCCATAGATGATATGATCTTTCCTGCAACCACAAGTTGGTGGAGGAATCTCTCCTGTGCAGCTATTGTGGTCTCCCGGCGGGTGAGGTGCAGGTAGAACACAGTGATTATTGCTAGCGGCCGTAGCTGCTGGCAATAATCGCATCCTAAAAATCCGACATGCTGGTTGTACCCAAGTTGATTAATCGGTTGATTTGGGTGCAATCAGCCTGCCCATACATGGTTCGAATCTCGGCCGGTCCCTACTGAACCGGCTGAGATTTGAACTGTCGATGGTCGGAGTAAGGGGTCTTTTGATCAATGGTTTCGCAACTTCCTGGATTCTCACATTTTTTTTTTTTTTTTTTCCCATTGGAATCCAATTAGAACATTTTGTGAGTTTTGGGAGAAAGCTGGGAAATTCTGTGTGAAAACCTTTTTTTTAAGTTGAACCTCATGTGATCACAGCAGTTTTTCAGTTTTACTACTCCCTGCTATTCAGGTAGCCCAAATTTTTTCTTTCTTTGGGAACATGCACAGGAAGTGGGCCTTCCAGGGAGAATTGCAGCTCCCAGAGGACTGACATCAGTGCATCCAATTTCAAATATTTGATGTTCAGCCAAGTCATGTTAACATTTGTGTGTGTCAGAAAAATCTGTTTCCCACAGTAATAAGCCATATATCATTTCCTGGATATATTGGAGTAGACAGTTTTGTTCCACTGCATTAACTGGATGACACTCTTATCTGTGGACCTTTTTTTTTTTTTTTTTTTTTTTTTTTTTTCCCCAGTCAGGTAATAAAGGCTCTTATGCTTTTTTTTTTAATCTGGAGATATTCAGATAGAGATACATTTTGACAGTTAGGCTTGGTTCACACTACCGCAACCTGAAATTTGTACGACTTTGCCAGGCGACTTCCTGGCAACTTGAGTGCTACGTGATGAGACTTTGCAGTGTCTTTGAAGCAACTTTCAGGCAATGTCTGGGTAATCTTCCTGATCCAAATCTCCTTAATATAGATGAGGATCTGACTTTGAGACGACTTCCATTAAAGTCTATGGGTGCAAGTCGGATAGAAGTTCCCTTGACGTAGCACAGGAACCTTTTCTAAAGTTGGAGCGACTTCAGTAGTGTTAAATAAGACGGGCATCATTGACTAACATAGGATCTCACATGTCACGCGACTTGGGGTCTCATACGTCAGATCCGAGCCTAAGGCTGGCCATACACTATACAATTTTCTGATTCAATTTCCTTTAGATTTACCTTCAACTATGTAGTGCAAGGGCCTGTCTGATTGCATACAAATTGAAAGGGTTTAGGTTTGACCTCATATTATATGGTTTTGGTAAATCTAAAGGAAAGTTGAACAGGGAAATTGTATAGTGTATGGCCAGCTTAAGATTCTGCACAATCATACCTGCTGCGTCTTCGATGCAATTTTAAGCACAATGTGAGTTACATAATGTAACATATTTAAAGATCAAATGAACTCTCATGATTACTGTAATGTGGTCTAACTGCATAATCTGCCCCCTTCTTTTTTTTTTTATATTATATTACTGTATTTGTAGCATTACTGTATTAGTGTAACTAAACTACTACCCTTCTTTTTTTTTTTTTTTTTTTTTTTTTTTTTTATTTATTTTTTTATTTTTAGCCGTCTGTGCCTTCTCTATCTGACCCCCCCCCCCCCCCCCCGTTATCGCTGATGGTAAAATTGAAAAGAAAATTCCACATTTTGGGTTGTCACCGGAACAGGAATATAGGGGAAATCTGCCAATCTGAAGACCATGGTAACAACAAATTATTCCCTCACTTTGGAGGGATTTCCCCTCGTTTCCCGTTTTTGGCTACGGGACAGGAAGTGAAGGGAAATTTCCGCAATGGGACACAGATGGCAAAAAAGAAAACGTGAAAAGGGAGGAATATTACTCCCTTTCTGTATCCTTTGGGGGTCTTTAAAATATTGAGTTCTGTTGTACTTTAAAATGCTCAGTGTGCACCAAACCACAGCTGCAGCATGCAGATGTGAGCAGGACCCAATGTTGGTACTTTTTTAAACTTAGAAAAAAAGATCTCCCAACTGCTACTTAAAATTTTACTAAACCCAATAACTGTAAAATCAGTCTGTATATGCAGTAAAGCATGCTTGATATACTCATTGTGGAACCTAAGGGGCTAATCCTCTGCATTGTGTAAAAAGGCAGTTTGTACCGGGGGGTGCATGTAATCAGCACAGGACCAATCGGCATTGTCCAGACACGAGGCCAGGAGTCATGCAGCCTCATAGGACAGTTGGAGTATGAAATGAAAACTCCTCCAAGCTTTAACCAGACCCTGATTGAAGTCGCAAGACTGCTATATACGGCTGATGACAAAAGGTTGTGTACTGTGGGAGATCAGATATAGGGAATGCAGGGTCCTGGGTTTAGTAACACTTTAACAGTTGTTCTGGATCATACAGGCTTTACTGTAGCTTTGAAGTCGTTTTGATTCAGTTAACCTCAGATTTGCTTCTAAAATATAATTCTTCAACTATTTGGGCTATCACAGTCCCTTTTATGAAGTGGTTTTAAAGCTTCTTAATTTTTTTTTTTTTTAATAAAAATAAAAAAGATGATAGCATTACCTGCTCTGTGCAAAGGTATTGCTCAATGCTGTCCCTTGCCTCCTCTTCTGGAGTCCCCCCACCGGGGCTATCCACTCCTTCTCTGAGTGCCCCCTCAGCAAGCCATGTGCTGTGGGGGCACCTGTGCAGGTACACTCCTAAACTGGGTTGTGTGCATCCATTGGCACACACAGCTTGTCTCGGCAATGCCTCCCGCTCTCTCCTCACAGGATTTGACTGACCGCAGCAGGAGTCTATGGGAGAAACGGGTAGTGGAAGGTTTATTACCTTAATGCAGAAAATGCGTTAAGGTATAAAACCTTCAGCGTTTTAGGACGACTTTTAAGTTCTGGTCTGGTAATATGGTGATTCCAATCCTTGTATACCATGTGAAATATTAATTTGGACGTTTTACCCAAGATAAGCTGCTGATCTGCTTTCACCTCTACCTTATCCTAGCGTATTTGCTTATGGAAAGACATTTCACAAGGCTGACCAACCTCTGATGCCTATAGATAGCAAATTTTTGTGTGACCGTGTGTATGCAAGGCAAGCTTGAGTGGAATCCCGTCAGAAAAGCCATCATATCTTTTTCCGACCAAAATCCTGATCGTATGTACGCAGCATTACAGGAGAACCTTGTAGCGCACTGCCTTGATGCTTTTTGAAGGTCTTTTGTGAAGGAGAAAGCTGTGTAAGCTGGTACTTGTACTGTAGATATTGCACTTTTTGATACATATTGCACTGCTGCCTGTCTACATAGAATGGGCAAACTATTTGCTTTTAACATAACGCATGAGAAAGGAATGATTTCAATTGGATTTGGAATTCCTATGTTCACTATTGGAAGGTCTCCTAGCGGAGATCTTTGTTTCCTAGTATTTGTTACCACAGGGCTGAATCCTTGGCATTAAATAACGACTTTTGGCTCAAGGCATGAACCGTGGAAAAAAGTTCTTCTTGCCAGTAGTCACCAATCAGCATCCAGCTGTTATTTGACAGTTGGAGTTTGAAAGTAAATCAAGAAAGCTGTTTGCTGAGGGCAAGAAAATCTACTGTAGTCTTTTCATCTGTGAGGCCCCAGCCTCTAGATCATTATAATTGGTTTTAAATTATAAATTACACTGCACTGGCATTGTCAACTACACCAAAAGCTGGCCATATTCTAGAAGAATTTGGTTTCAGGAGCGTTCATTCGATTTTCGAATTTTGAGTTCAAAACGCCTTCGACCGCAGTGACAAGAATCTTGAAAGTTCAGGATGGATTTTTTTTTTTTTTTTAATTTTGAATAAATAAAATGTGATTAGTAAATTTTACCTTCAGAGCTATCAGTTTACCTAGAGATTGCTTGATCAGAATTTGGTCCCAGGGTAGATTGCCAATTAAGTTATTGAGAGAGTAATCTCTGAACAAAAGCATGTGTCTAATAGTAGAAGTGTGTGTGTTTTTTTTGTTGTTCTTTTTTTTTTTTTTTTTTTTTTTTTTTTTTTTTTATAAGGTAGGTTGTTGTCCTTATTACCTAACATTGTATATAATTTCTGCCCTTTGAACCATACGTAGTACCATCGTTATTGGAACCAAAGGCTGTTTCAATTTCTTGCCCTAGTTACAAGAAATATTAATAAAAATACATGTGTGCTTTTAATTTGCTCATTGCTTTTTTATTTTAGCTTTGATACTTTTTGTTAACAGAATTGTTGGAATGAGTTTCTGTTAGTTTTGCAAACATAACCATAATCTGCTAAAGAGAAGGATTATTTGCCAGTAAGAACTTTGCTCCACTTAGATCATGTAACCATGTCTCTTGATTTCATGAACAGCAGTGGAGGAACCCCAAATCAGCATTTTCTCCAGAAAACATATGTCCGTCACTTTGTTACATTTTTCTTTTTTTTTTTTTTTTTATTATTATTTAACACTAGACTGTTTTTAAGACTGCTCTATAATTTTTGTTGTATTAAAAAAACAATGGTCTCACCCGACAGTGGTTAATGGGTTTTACTGGGATAAAAGTGAAAATTGAGTACTGTCCGTGATACTTTTTTTATTTGCACTAACATACAATTTTTCAGGACAAGCTTTCGGGGTATGTCCCCTTCTTCAAGGTCCAAGCAGTACTGATTCACAAATGGACCTTGAAGAAGGGGACATACCCCGAAAGCTTGTCCTGAAAAATTGTATGTTAGTGCAAATAAAAAATGTATCACGGACAGTACTCAATTTTCTCTGTCACAATTGCACTAATAGGGCTACAATCAAATCAAGTATACTGGGATAAAAGAAATTGTGCGGCAATTGCCAAAGTTGTGATTTACAGAGACAATTTTAAATAAGAAAGGAATTTAAACTAGAAGGGAAAAAAAAAAGTAAACAGGGTTCAGCAGTGGTACTTCCCCTTTCAATGAGCAAATACAATAAAAGAGTAATAGTTTTTATTTGCTCTTTTTGTACATATGGTAAACCAGTCTTTAATTGACAGGTATATAATATGCACATTAAAAAAAGCAGAACTATCCTAAATCAATCCATCTAACAGATTAGAAGAAGATTAAAGGCCTGCAACCTTTGTCAGCTTGTGACTTTATTCAGACGCAATAGCTTGTAATGAGCAATACTAAAGCCCGGGCCATAGACTGAGTTATTTTCCTTCTGCAAGTTTGAATTGCAGGAAAGAAAATCGCTAGATTCCCCCATCAACACAGTGTAGATGAGGGGAATCCCTCCCACAGAGCTATTGTGTTCTCCTGGTGGGGGAGCCATCCCTGCCGGGAGAACACTGTGATTGTTATAACAGCCGCTAGCAGTGTAAAATCGGAGAGGCTGGTTGGTCCATCAACTTGGGGTACATTCAGCAGTGCTTGTACATGGTTTGGATTTTGTCCGGTTCCTGCTGAGATTCAAACCATCTATGGCCGCCTTAAATGGTTCTCAAAAATGTTTTTAATGAAGGCTAAATTACCCTTAAAACTGATGTCCGTTCTTTCCTGTGGGCTCCACTGGTGGGTTATCCTCGCCTTATACTTATTTTTACACAACTGTGTTAAGAGCAAAAAAAAAAAAAAAAATGTCCAACTAGCCCAGCACATACTTTGTACAAAACAGAGACTTGTAGAGAGGGGACTCCCCTGGAGTAGAGATTCTATGGGGTATGTAAAGAAATCTCTACAAAGTGAAGGAAACGCCTCTTAGAAAGTCATCACCAGAACAAATGTTTTATATATTTTTATATATATCTATATCTATCAATATATCAATTTAAAAGAATATGAATGTTTTCTCTGCACCAATGACCCTCTTTTCGGGTCATTGTCTGCACCGATATATTGGTGCATCCCTAAGGTGTTTTTTTTTTTTTTTTTCCTTTTTGTTGAGAGAACTCAGATATTTGGATTTCTCATCATTCTTTGTCTCAGTAAGCGTGGTCACCAGGTCAAATAGGATGAACCTACCTAGTTGGGGGCACATACCACAATGAAAACTTGATGGTGACTCCAACCCTTCGAGCGTTACCTAAAAAGAAAATATTAAAAGGTTTTTGGCTATCATGCATTCCTAAGTATGTAGATAAGACGGCTTCAAGTCTTCATTTGTTTACTGAGAAGGTCTGAAAAGAGACGTATGCGAAGTGTCCTGAGGCTTATGGAGAAAGTCAAACCTATGAAGTATTTTCTGCTCAGGGTTTATCATTTATAATAATCATGATTTTAGTGGCAATTAAATGTATATTTCAAGTTAAATAACTCAACGATTTTATAAGCACGTTGTTGTGTAAACCGGGTCTTAATTATACCACAGAGCAGCTGGCTCGTATCCTAAGCTGACTGCTGGCGGGAATGGAGGATTTCTTTCTATCATTCAGTTTCTGATTCCTCTCAGAAGGTGGGCCCCCCAAAAAAGCCCCCTGTGTACTGTTGCCTCTGTCACTGATTACAATATGCTTCATGAAAAGGAGTGTTTTTTTTTTATGTGAAATTGTGATGCAGTTCCCCCTCTTGGTTTTTCAGCAAGGAAAAATGAAAGTTGATGTATTCAAGCACTTTGGCCAGAATCCATCTTGTTTCCCACTTCCAGCTCATCGGATGCAGCATGGCCGCCCGGCATAGGGTTTTGTTCAGTCAAGTCACAGCTCACTCCTGCAGGGGTTGTCCTGGCAACTCTTCAAGGCCTCAGTTAAGGTCTCTGTCAGTCTTCATGCCCCACTGGAATGATGGAGAGAAATCTATTAATACACAATCCCCTATTTACCTAAATGTGTCACATTTTGATTGTTCACGGTTGGCTTTGCTGTAAATCTCTTTCAAGCGTGAAGTTTTATGGCCATTTTTTTGTGCTCTGGTTCACTTTACCAGCACACCTATGATTTTTCATCTTAAATTCCTTTCTTGTTAGTTAAAAGTTTATTTTAGGGTGTTGTACACATGTAACCGTTTGAACTTATAAAACATTACTATGGTTAACAGAAATTTAGCAGAAGTCTGAAACCTTTTCTAGTACGTCGCAAACTTGTTGTTCAGAAAGGAGGTTATTCAAAGCAGCATCTGGAAAGCCTGCTATAGAATTAGACGATTCCTGATGCCTCTCCTCTGCTGTTGACAGCAACGTTGCTTGTCCATGCTTCTAGTCCTGAGGAAACCATGCAACTCAAGCTGCAAACTGATGTGTTCAACTTTATTTAGCCACAAACGGCATATGAAGTGTCCCCGTCAACGCGTTTCGCCCTCATGGTCTTCTTTATAAGGCTGAAATTGTGGCTGAATAAAGGCGTTCTTGATGTCATCGGTGTGTGGCTTGAATTGTATTCTTTCCTAGGAATCAATTGAAGGATAACTTAGAATAAACTAAACTTTAAATGCTTATGTGGTGCTAAATAGGTTGTTTCAATCTGATAATGGTTTGTGTATGAGTGGTGTGCAACATGTTCCATGGGTAAAGAGCTTAAAGAAGAGTTCTGCCCCCCAAGCATAAAATTACGTCGGCATCTACAAATACTGTAGCTGCTGACTTTTAATATTAGGACGCTTACCTGTACTGGAATCCAGCGATGTCGGCACCCCAGCCGATGTTTCCGTCCACTTTTGGGTGCTACCGTCGCCGCCAATTACCTGTGAGGGAAGCCAGCAGTGAAGCCTTGCGGCTTCACAGCCGGTTCCCTACTGCGCCTGCGTGAAGCGCACTGTGCTTTCTGAATGGCCCGGCGGTGGGGGCAACTAAGAGAGGGGCCAACCGCCTGAGTGATCTCTCGGAAGTGGGGACGCATACCTGTCAAGAACGGGTACCCCCCCCCACAGGCAGATGAGGCGATGAGCTTGGCTTCTACTTTTGGGTGGAACTCTGCTTTAATTTCCCATAAGTGTTTGTGTGTCCTTTCAACTTTTTTTCCTCTCCCCCTTTTAAAACATTACAAGAATAAAAAATAAAATAAAAATCACAGAACAAGATGACTTTACTACAGTCTATTCTATAGTGTAGAAAAAACACTGTTATGGTACAATAAACACAGTTGTGACGCATGTTTACTGCCCCCAACAATTCCCTCCTGGGGCATACACATGTCATTGCTGTGATGCTTTGCATCGGGGCACTGCAAAAATGATGCCCACTGTCTTCAGCGGTTAATACTGCCAAACGTAACCAATTTGACTAAATGGGACTGCACTGCAATCGCATAGGATGCATGCGTTTGGGGCTTGGTAGTGCGGACTTCTAAATTAAAACAGTTGGTGAGGAGGTAGCATAGTACCTTCTCACTGTCAAATGTCCTCTGAAAAACGATCCACTGAGGCTCACTCTTCAGAGGGCCAATGCAAGTGTAAACGAGCCCAAAGGGTTAAAGATCTCGGGGATTGGGTAGTACATTGTATATTTAATGCACCTAAAAAATGTCCCTATAGTGTGATGTTAAGCAAGTTATTCTGAGAAAGCTGCCCGTGGAGTCCTATGTATAATCCTGTTCCATAGAAAATTTAAAATTAGTAATTTTTAGGCATGCTGTGTGAATGGGAACACATACCAAACGTATAGTGTGGGGTTCTCAAATTTGGCTGCAAAGGTGGAAATACCCTTTTAATCCTGACATTCTCTCTGTATTTGCATTTTACATTGTGATGTTACTGGAAGTAACATGAGCTAAAAGCGGGACCCCTTGCGATCCTCAGGCAATTCTCCTGTGTAAAACTATCGCGTTCAGTCTGCGTGTCCTTAGGTGAAATCTTATCGGCGATCAGGAGTGTGACATGCTTGGGGCCTTTATGCAGCTTATCACCGCTTCCTATAAAACTTGCATTCTGCTTGTTGTGTTCAGAGGAAATGTTCAATCGAAAGTAAGTATCAAATGCTGCAAGCCTGAAAGAGTCAGTCAATGTGCTGGGCCAGCTGAAATAAATTTGAGGTTTTGTGTGTTGTTTTTTTTTTTTTTTTTTTTTTTTTTTTAATAATCAACACTCCTCCTCCCTCTCCATCAGTGCATTAAGATGTCATGCTTTCGGAAATGGAGGAACTATAAAAATTGAGCAAGTATTGAAATAATTTCCTGCTGTGAATTAAAGGGACTGTTGGTTTTTATGGGCTGGGTTTTGCACAAGAAAAATGCACATCTGCAACCAGCTGGACAGAAAATACTGCATGGGCGAACCCAGAAGCCGAGGAAGAAGGTTACTCTGCTTATGGATGGCTGTAGTTGTATTAATGCGATTGTAACACAGTGTACACAAAAAAAAATAAATAGAAGGAATCCTGGACAGTACTCAAGTTAAATTTCTAGGACAAGCTTGAACCTTAGAAGGGGTTACACCCCGACAGCTTGTTCTGAACATTAAAGGGGAAGCAAAGTTAGAAGCATAATGGGCTAGTATGCAATGCATACTAGCCCATTATGTGGCACTTACCTGCAAACGAAGTCCGGTGATGTCCCCGCTGGTGGAAGCATCCATCTGCGCCCCTCTTCCTTCTAAGGCCGTGGACTCCGGCTCTGACTGGCTGGAGCAGCATTAAGTCACTCCCACGCATGTGCGCGGGAGCAGCCAGCCACGGCACACGCTGAGGAAGAAACGGCACGGAGGGCCGTTCCTAAACTGCGCATGCATCGATGACATCGGCGCACTACACGGCAACTATCTCCTAAACGGCGCCCGTTTTAGGAGATATTTTCAGTACATAATTTTGTGCAAATAAAAAAAAAAGTGTCACGAACCGTACTCGGCCATGTTGTTGTCAGTGCACAAACATGGCTACAATCACCTTATGCAATGGTAAAAGGAATTGCTTTCTTGCCTTGCAGCAGTGGGTTTCTGGGTTCAGTTTCTACCAAGATACTATCTGTATGACGTTTGTAAGTTCTTCCTGTGTTTTAATATAGGTTTCTTCCAGCATACAAAGAGATGGGTTCAATAGCTTTACTGTATATTGACCATGCAAGTAGTTTTGGCTTGAGGTTTATGTGCCCAGATTTGTAAACTTAATTTGGCCTATGAACCGCACCGCATTCCTGTACAATTTACATGCGATTTGAGCCCATTCATTTTGAATATATGGCCTAATTTTTGAAAAGATGATGCTAGGTCATCAATATTTTTATCACCTGGAAAAAAAAGTTGTGTTTTTTTTTTTTTTTCATTAAAAAAAATTCTTTAATTTTGAATGGCTCGAATCGCACCACATCTGCACCAAAGTTGCAGTGCGTTCCCAGCAATTTTGGGAGCATACTGCAACTAGATCACATGGTCACTTGTGTACCATGCAATATGGTGTAGACAGACTTTGCAACTTGCATTTAGGGTGTTAAATTTGCACCGACACCCACTGCACATGGCAATGCCATTTGAATGCTGTGCAGGAAACGTGCGCAAATTGCATGTTTCCCGCATTGCATTCCAGTGTGATTTGAGGGTTAAGGGAAAAAAAATAAAAATTGAAGTGTGTAGTGGTGTGTGTGTGTGTTTGTGTGTTTTTTTTTTTTTTTTTTTTCTGATTGTTAGCCATCCAATGCAGAGCTCTGATTTAACTATTATTGCTTTGGACACCTAATAATAATAATATTATTATTATTATTAATAATATATATATTTATATATGGAAAGTGGTTTTGCACCAGAATATAGTGTAAAGTTTTGACTATAGTAGAGAAGCGTTAGAACCCCCTGTTGCTGTTTTTTACTGCTGTGCAAGGCTCTGTTTTAGAGGGGATTTTTCTTCCTTTTTGTCTTGTTGGCAGTGGTTTTACTATACAGGAAATGAGGGTAAGGAGCTGGGCAGTCTGCAGTGAGTGAACTTACTTTGACTGTCACTGTGGCTGTGTGGTGTGTGAAATGTGGAAATAGAAAGAACAGAGAAGTTTCAAGCAGTAACTTCTGAAATGTGTGCACAGTTTAGAATCCTAAAGCTGTGGTTACTTTAAACGTGATGGAGAGGCAGCTTTTGAAAACTGAAACTTCAAGCTCTATGCATATTTTATATACCCCATAGCGTGCCCCAGGAACCTCAAAACCAGGGACTCTGCTATGCAAATCTTGATAAACCCTTAGGATTGGGACGCTCAAGGCTACATCCTTCCTTGGCTCACTATTGGCCATTTTCGCTGCCAGTTATTAGGGGTGACTATAAGGTCACAGGAGGACCGTAGCAGTGTTGCCAACAGTCAGTATTTCTACTGGCACACAGTAAAAAAAACAGGCGCTTTTCAGTAAATGCCAGTGACCAGGAAAAGGTTGGCAGTAAAAAAAAAAAAATATGGCTGTGACGCTTGGCTTGGAACTGCGCATATGCAGTTCCTGTCTAGAGCCGGCCGAGACCATTCGAGTGTCTGCTACAGTGTGTTAAGGTGGCGGGTCTGGTGGAGGCGGTGCCTGAGCGTGTTGTGTGATGTCATAGGGCAAGGGAGCCAAGCGGAGCATCATGTGCAAATTTGTGGGAGCAAGGCAAGCCAGGAACGGGACTGTCAACTGGTCAAAATATTGCCTTTGGTACAGGGCTTTTAGGGTTCTCTGAGAAAGCATGCAGGCAAACGCCCTCTAGCTGTATGCATTCAATTTCTGCTATTATGTAACCATACCTTGACCAAGGTCAATTTTTATTAAGGCTCGATTCACACCTATGCATGTTGCTTTTGAGCGTTTTTGGAGGTTTTTTTTTCATGCTTGCCACGTTTTTGAGCCGCGATTTTGCCGCGATTTTGCCGCGATTTTGCCGCGATTTGCGTTTTGCGTTTTTTTTTTTTTTTACATTTTTTTTTACAGTCTTCAAAAAAATTAAAAAAAAAAAAAAAATTAAAAAAAAAAAAAACGGCAAAAACGCATCAAAAACGCATCAAAAACGCTGCACTTGCGTTTTTGATGCTTGTCCATTGAAAACCATTACATGCAAAACGCTGCATTTTGCATGAAAAAAAGTCCCCGACCCTTTCCAAAAACGCAAAGAAACAAAAAAGCATTGATGTGAACATGTTCCATAGGAACCCATGTTAAAAAATTCCCGTGCATTTCTGCAAAATGCAAAATGCATCAAAAAACGCGCTAGTGTGAATGGGGCCTAATTCCATATTTTTAAAGAATACAAAAGTCCCATGGTTATCTGCCATTTTGCTTAATCATAACTTGTTTAGTTGTGGTTCAGTCATAACATGAGTCACTTAGGTTTTTGTAAAGAGAGGCCAATGTCTTGCTAAAAATGACGGATGGAGCAATAACTATCCATCAGGATCCATCATGAGCCTCTGTGTTGTCACTGATTAGGTAATGTTGCCTTTCTGTTCAGAAAATAGAATTATCTGCACCTATTACAGTTTTCAACTAATAAAGATCTGTATGTAGTAAACAGTGTATGAATTTTATTGACCTTAGTGAAAAAAACTGCGTGACCTGGTTGTTGTAATGACCAAATTGGCCCTCAGAGTGCTGAACTGAATGAGAGAAATCCATAAATCCCTCTAAGCTAAATGGCGTGGATTAACGAATTGGCTGCTGACGGTTAATGTTCTGACTATTGTCCGAATACCGAAAAAGAAACTAGCTGATTGGTTGGAGTCACTGTTTGGCCAGCGTTTTCCACCCAGTGCCTTCAATTGAAGTTTTTTGAGGCAGGTGGCATTGGCAGGGCCACAAACGGCTCACATTGTGGTTAATTCACAGTAATTGACCAAAATTTGTGGCGTTATAGCCAGCTTAAACTATATGTAAAACCTTACTTTGTAAAACAACCAATTCAGTTTAAAATAGTTTCCTCCCAATGTGCATTTGGAATCTTAGATGTAAGCTCCTCGAGGGCAGGGACTGATGTGAAGCTAAAGCACCCGCCTGCGATAATCACAAGTGGATCCGGCAGGCTGGTTGTACCCAAGTTGATCGCTGGTACATTCAACCTGCCCATTAATGCTTCATATCTTGGCCGGTTCAGCAGGAGACTTGAACTGTCTATGGCCGGCCTTAAGCAAAGGCAGTGTTATGAGCGTGTTTTGGATGCTGCCAAATATGTCTGTGCAAGGCCCCTTCCACACGGGCGGGCTCTGTTGGAATCCACCTGCTCAGTGGGGAATCTGTTTGATCTACGATAAGCAGGCGGAAGGCTCGTTTGTCTTCTCCTGCCCTGTGGCCGGTTGGATGTAAACGGAATGCTTATCCATTTACCCCTGACTGCCATCCAATCAGCCAGAGGGACAGAGAACGGAAACCCATCCGTCTGCCTTTTGCAGATGGGATCGGATGTCAGCAGTTGACACCCGCCGCTCCATAGAGGAGACTGGAGGGTTTGATCAGGTCCGCCAGAAAAACTAATAGGCGGACCTGAAGAGCCTACTCGTGTGAAAGGTGCCTAAAACTTTGTTGGGGCATACTGCAAGTTGCTGTTCCTCAGCAGCTGTTGCCAGTATTCTAGCTTATTGCTTTTTGTTGGGTGAGGGCACCATTTAGAAGAGCAGCTTGAGCCTAAAGTGAGGTGGGGGCAGGATTGAGGCGAAAGGATGGTGCCAGGCTGGTGTTTTACAGCTGAGCAGCAAAGAACAATTCACATTGAGTTAGAGTGACGGACCTATTTTGCAAGCAGAACACACCACGTGAATTCAAAACAAGTATTAGTTCTGCTCTGCCATAATGCGGCTTGTGCACCTCGCAGCTAAAAAGTGATCTTTGCCTAAATAACTGTTAATAGAATTGGAATGTTGCTGCAGCTGGGTTAGAAATTATTGACTTCATGTAGCTTACTGTCACTTTTCTGATTTTTTTTTTTTATTTTTTTTTTATTTTTTTTTTATTATTTCTTTTTCTTTTTGCCTTTCTGAACAATTTGATTCCATTTTCTCTGCTGATGGCAATGAAAAGTGCCAGTGTACTTGAAAGTATTTTTGCATTTTAGGTTGGGACACATAGCCCCTGTGTGCCATTGCTCTAACAAATTAAGCCAATTGTTTTAGTGCCAACAAAATGGGTATACGAGTGAAAAATTTGTCTATAGCCTTCCGAGGTCATCAAACTGGTTCCAGTGACCAGAGTTGCACAGCTTCTAGATGTCCCCTTAAGTACCATTATGACCTATATATGCAATAAATGCAAGGGAACTAGTGTGTGTACATTCTGGAGATCTTTGCAGTAGCACATCCATCAGCCACTGCAATTATTATCAGTGATCCAAAACTGATTGAAAATGCACTTTTTTAGACTTTAATCTTAGAAGAAAAAAAAACATGGGTGGAAATCCTGTTAGATGCAGGTCATGATGGTCCAAGACATTTCCTTTTTTTTTTTTTTTTCATCTTTTCTGTTGACTTTTGTCTGAGCTGTAATAATAATTCTCTGACTGACTGGTTTACCCGGATCTCTACTTAACAGTCATAAGCCATCCATAGATGTGGTTGTGTGTTTTAAAAAAAAAAAGACTTGATTTTCCCCCCATCCACGTATATGCACTCGATGTGGATGGGAGATTTCTCCACACTAAGCTGTTATATTCTGACCATGGGGAGACTTCCTAGCCATCAGAATACACGGTTCAAGAAAAATCCAACAGGTTGGCTTAACAAAAGTCGATAAGTTGATCTACTAATGTGCAACCAGCCTGCCTATACATGGAGCAAAATTTGGCTGGTCCCTGCTGAACCATTTAAATTTCCATCAATGTATGGCCAGCTTAAATGAAGACTGTTAGAGGCCCTCAAGATATTGATAAGTCTCTTGTTTCTATATGACTTGTCCTTTCAGATCAGTTTTAACCTGTAATTCTTTTAAGAAATGTGTTTTTTGCTCTCATTCATGCTTTCATGCGTTTTTTTTTTTTTGTGTACGTTTTTAGATAGATAGATAGATAGATCTATCTATTTTTTTTTTATATTTATTTATTGTGTGTGTAGCCAGTAGGACTTTTTTTTTTTTTTTTTGGAACCATACATAGGTGAACCTAGAACGCACCGGTTTATTTGACCGTAAAAATATTGCAGGGAAAAAAGACATGTTTTCTCTCTTTATTCTTTGCCTATCTTTTTTTTTTTTTCTATATCTGGTATAAAATGTTAGTGTGTGTATATAGAGGCAACTTTTTTTTTTATTTTTTTTTTTTTTTTTTTTTTTTTTTTTTTTTTAGTTTTGGATAGAGTATAGAAGAGCTAGACCTGCTTTCATGTTTTCATTGCTGTTCATATCCCCTACTGGGGAGCTTCACCCTTATATTTGTTCTGGTGACCATTATCACTGAACCAAACACTACAGGAAAATGTGAAATTTTAGAGTTGTCATTAGAACAATAGGTGAGGTTAAGTCTTCTATTTGGGGCACCTGTTTGGTAACAACTGCAGAAGAGGAGTCCCCATAGTCACTGAGGAGATATCTTCCTCCTTCGTTGATGACCTTTTTACTATGAGGGAGCGTTAGACACGTTTCATGAGCCAGCTATCTAATATCAAATTGCATCTGCTACCTGGGTCAGTGGATCTTTTCTAATTGGCTCCAAAATTTCCATTTTTGGCTCCAAGTTTTCATTTCGTTTTTTTTTTATCTGAATTACCCATTTAATAAACAAATGGTTCAAATTATAAATAAGACTTTTTTTTTTTTATTTTTTTTTCAAAGGCAGAAGGTATAAAGTCCATTGGAACATAGTCCTATAAAATGATACAAAAATAGAGATGTCTGCAATAAAGGATAATATGCTGGCTGTAAACTCATAGCCACTTCTGATACCTAGGTTGAACCATTTATGATGGGGGCTGGACTTCTGTCTCTATTTGTTACAATGTGTTGTCACCATAGATCATTGTAGACGTTTTAGCTTTTGCCAAAATATGTGGGTGTAGCAGGCAATTGAAATCTTCCTTTGTTTTAATCATTTTCTGGATGCATACAAGAGTGACAGAAATGCAATGGGAATTGAGAAAGTTTCTTCAGAATCTTCCATGCATAGGGCCCATATCAACTTAAAAAGGTTACTTTTCTATTTAAGATTTGAATCTGGTTGCTATAGGTAACAGGAACACATTATATGGAACACAGTAACTTGTCACATACAAAAGTAGTAGACTGTATCCTGATCTGCCTGTGATCAAATTTGGAAAGGTTTATTGTCTGTCTATGGGTCGCTAACAGACACCAACAGCCAGGGCTTGTTGGTGGTAGAACCTTTAGGATTGATTAGAAAAACATGACTGATTGTTATTGTTTCTAGCCTATACACGGATACCATAAGTCTTTGTAAAGCAAAACTGTTTGCATAATGCAACTGTTCACGTTTAGGGGACAATCGCTGGCATAGATGCATTAGAGTGGTTGGCTCAACTCCCCTCCAATGTCTCATGGCCCTGAAAAGACCTGAGTTGGATCATTTTGAATGATATATATATATTTTTTTTTTTAATTCTCCATTTTTATATTGCTGCAGGATAATCATGTACTTAAACATTACCATTTTATCAAATGTTTGACATATGTAAAGGATTTCCTAACCTTTTCCAGATCCTTCACAAATTCATTTTAGGAGCCGCGAAGTCACTCCGGAACTGCTGCAAATGCTTGGTTCATTTTTCTGTCGACCGTTCCAAATGGTTGTTGGGCCGTGATCATTAGCATCTAAACATCTAAATTGGTTAAACCAGAAGTAGACCCATAGATTTAACAGTTTCAAAAAGTTACACTCTTGGCACGTCCTGGGAATGTAACTGTCATACTGGTTTTGCTCTCAACCAAACTGTCAAACGATCCAATGGCTGGTGTCAGCTGATCACATGTGCAGCATCATGGCAGTTCAAGATTAAACAGAGGCCACGATGGCGCCTCCCTTGGCTGAAAACGATAGCAGGGTTTACTTCCACTTTAACATGAGTAAGTTCAGAAACCAAGAGCTGCTCAGCAACTGAACGGCCATTAGTTTGAATCTTTGCTACATGGAAATTAGCATGTAACATTGATTGGAAATCCATTTTTTTTTTCTTCCCTAAAGAGAAAGTGGCTTCTACAGAATGACATGGTACTAAACACCCAATTGATTTGTAAATTTGCAGATTTTGGGTGGTAATTCAATATTTTATAATGTGTGATGTACAGGCATTGCTGGGAAACCTGTAACCAATTCAGATGAGGATATTTGTTGGCTGTTAATGTTTGAGTGGTTGATGACTACAGAACACTTCAGGCAGCATCTGAACTTGTGGCCAGGTGCAACACCGCTCAGAGTTGCCCAGTAGATGTTGAGGTATTTGTTAAGCACCCGGTTTTAATATCTGTTTCACGGCTTGTGATTTTTTTTTTTTTTTTCTCCAGTGCCCCACCATGTTTCTGATTTATGCTTGTGTGGAGCAATGAGTCACTCTTACTCCTCTGAGATAGAAGCTCATTAGTAAACTACCCGCCCTGAATTGTTTTTTATTAGAGCAGAAATTCCGTAATGAGCGAGGAAAAAATGTATCCACTCAATTTATGGGTGCACCTGCTGACATGAGACAGCTGAAGGCTTCCATGTTTTGCGTTCCAACTCCTTTTCTCGAGACTCCGTCACAGAGCACAAAAAAGCCTAAAAAATGCCTCACTTATGTTGTCAGATCATGTGGGAATTGATGGGCTGTTTTTCTGTAAAATATTTGTGAAACAAGATGGCTGCCTCAGTAATTTCCATGCTTCCTGAGATTGCAAGCGGTTTTCTTTTTTTTTTTTTTTTTTCTTAGTATTCTATCATCTTTCATTTACTGAAATTGCAAAATCAATCCTGAGGACAGAATTCCACTTATATGCCTATTTTATTGTTACAAATATGGTTGATGAGTATTTATTTTTCCAATTTTGATGAAGTCAAAAAATTTTACCGCATTTTACAGCGTTTATTGTAATGGTTACTAATACTCTCTCACAGTGAAAGCAGTCAACTTGTTACACCACGTGCAATAAACGCCATCAACTTTTATGGCCTGATTGTCTTTTGTGGGGTTTTCTTAAACCTCTTTCTTAAACCTCTTTTAGCCTGCCATTCTTATTATACCCTGTATGTATATCTTTGTTTGGAGAAGCTCCTTGCATTTTGCTTTATCCTGTCAATACCTCTGCCCTTTCGTCCTCATTTAATCCTGCCGCTGACCTTTTCTACCTCAGATCTTTCTTTTTGTGCCTTTTTAGCACCTTGTTCCTGCCCTGAAATGACCTTTTGCTCCTTGATGTCCCCTTGTATTTCAATCAGTCTTCCTTCTTTCTGTTCCTAGACCACAATCGGCTCATCTTCTCAAGCAATCAGCTTCATCTCCACATCCACAATGGTTTCCTGTGTTCATAGATCCTCACTGTGTACCTGTTTGTCAAGTCTCTGCACCTGATTACCTACTCATAAGCATTTTGTATTTCTTGTGTTGTCCTCAATGTTTTAGGCCTGGTTCACACTAGTCTGATGCAATTTTCATCCAAAATTCAGGTGCAATTATGTAGTGCTACTTGTATGCGATTGACGCAATTTTACTCCTGTATTTTTTGGGTGTGATTTTATGCCTAGTAGTCAGGGCATAACGCTGCTGCTGCTACTACTACTATTGAGGGACCAAATATTTGCATCAGAATTTTAATTAAGGTCTATAGGGCCAAAATTGCACAAAAGTAGTGCAGGAACCTTTTTCAAAAACGTTCTGTGCCAAGTTGCGTTGATGTGAACAGACAGCATTGAAAGCCATGTTATTTCCATTGTCATGTGAAAATTGGCCTTGTGCATACTCCTAGATAGGTTTGTTGTGCAGGACAAGTACCTTTTGTAAAGAAAAAAAATAATGAAAACCTTGGAGCAGTCTGCTAATATGTGGCAGCAGTTGGCAGATAGAAAGCAAACTGTAGGGCTAGTTTATCACCCATTCAATTTTTCCCTAGCTTTTTACCCCAGATGTTAAACTGCCACCATCATAGGACTTTTCACATCTGGTTTCTCCCATATAGTATTTTGTCCCCTTGCTAAAACAGGTGCTACTTTTACCCATTTTATAAAGCATCAGTATGTATTCTAGTACTTTACTGACTAGATTGAATTATCACATCTGTCTCTACCATTGGCAAGACTTGTGCTCAAACTTAGATTATAAAGGCCCATGATGCGTAGGTCAACTCTTCAAGAGGCCACATTAGCTCTACTGAAGTATGTACCCACCTAATTCCAAAAAACACAAAAGTACTCTTGTTGATTTACAAATAAAACCAGTTTAATTTTATTTCCGATAAAAGTACCAGAAAACATTTAAGTATTCAGCTGCAAAAGTATGTGTTGATCTATAGGCTTTATACATAATAGAAGAGCCTGGTACATCTTTCAGTTAAAGTGGTCAAGTGCTTCTAAAGGGTTGCAAGGGAGCTTCTCTAAAACCTGTGTGACCCTGTGACAGGGTGGATTTGAATGAAGTTGTTTTTAAATCCCGATTTAAAGTGTAAGTTCATCTTTACAGAAAAATCTGTAAGGTGAACTTACACAGGACCCTCTCCTCATACCCCCTCGGTCCCGCTGACCTGGAGCGCGGCAATCGCCCGTAATGAGCCCTGCTATAAGCCACCTCATGGGTCCGGGGCTTAGAAATCTCCTTGGCATTCACACGTCGTCTTCCCTGCTGACAGGACGAGCTACACAGGTTCTGATTGGCTGGCGCCACCCATGTGACGTGCTGACCAATTAGAATGCTCCGAAACGTCCATCCTGATGGGGTACGTTTTGGAGATTCAGCTGCAGGGGTTTCTAAGCCCCGGACCTCTGACACAGCTATACTGGGGCTCAGAACGGGAGATCGCTGCGATCCAGGTCAGTAGGACTGGGCGGGGAGAGGTGTTTGTGTAAGTTGACTTTTTAAAGATTTTTCTGTAAAGGTGAACCTGCCCTTTAAATCACTAGTAAAAACGCTTGATTTAATTCCACTAAATTTAAATCATCATTTCGAAAGAGCAACTGTCATCTCTGTTCAGCAGTGGCTCCTCCTCGGACCCGCTATTAAATTACTGACGGTCCTCTTTGTTTTAATGGCACGGCTGGTGATGTGGCAGTGACACAACAAGGTGAGGGATGTGGTGGCAGCAGGTGAGTGGATGCCCGCTAACAGGCGCTACCATGATGGGTCTGAAATGACAGGTTCTCTTTTAAATGTAAGGTCTCATTCTTGCTGGTAGTTAGAATCTTTAATATTTGTAAACAAAATTAATGTTTCCTCTTTAAAATTAGCTGTCAGGTTAGTAAATATTCCCAAACTGGGTCTCTTTTACTGCCTGCTGCCATTTTGCTCCTCAAGGGAGGAATAAAGCACTTCAAGCTATGTGCAGAAAAATCACAAGGTTTATAAGCTGCTTAAAAGGTGTTTTACTTTCATTTTTACTGCTTGCCCTTCCTTCTCACACTTGGAGCTAGTTACAGATGCATTTCTCTTCATACAATCATACAGTTTGCAGTGTACATGGATTTGTAAAACAATGGGATAAAGGAATATTCCTGAACTTTGTCTCATGGTTACTGTGAAATTGTGGGAATGCATTGATGCAGTGCATGTTATCTGGATTCAGATTCATTGAATGAGTTTACCAAAAATGTAAATATTGCAGAATATACAGTAGGGTTGCACCGATACTAGTATGTGTCCTCCTGCAAATGCTCCAATGCTTGACCCGATACTTGGGCAGCCTCGGGGATGATCGGTGGGGGCATTTACAAGCACTGATCTCCCTGTATAGCTTTTCTGAGAGCCGCTTCTCCTCCTCTCCCTCCCGCGGCTGTCAGGGAGACCGGTGCTTGTAACTTCCCCCACCGCTGCACCAATCGCCCCCGAATGCCCCGACCTGTGCTCCCCGGGTCCCCTCTCTCTCTCTCTCTCTCTCTCTCTCTCTCTCTCTCTCTCTCTCTCTCTCTCTCTCTCTCTCTCTCTCTCTCTCTCTCTCTCTCTCTCACTGTACTGGGGGGGAGTGAGTATCGGTACAGCCTCATGCTACATAACTAAGCTTAACTTCATTCAGAACAAACTAAATTAATAATGCATCTTAAATCGAAACTATCTTTTGGATATATTTTTACTCCAAAAGCATTTTATTAAAAAAAAATTGCTTCTAATCAAAAAAAAATCCTTTTTTTAAATTTTTTTTATTTCTTATCAAAAGTTGTGTACACACTATACGAAAATTAAATGATCATTCCTCGTACGGAATTTGTCTTCTGATATTTATATTATTTATTTTCTCGGCCATCCGATTTTTCTCAGTTGCGTCACCACCTGATAAGTCTTGGCCAGTGGTTTCCTGCATCAGATTGGTAGTACATATAGCTATGCAATTGTTACCTCATCTAAAACTAAAAGCGGAGGTCCGCCCATCCCTGCAAAAATTAAAAGCCTGCAGCTGCTGACTTTTAGTAATAGGACACTTACCTGTCCTGGAGTCCAGCGATGTTAGCACCGCCGCTGATGTCTCCGTCGGCTGCTGCTGTTTCCGCCGCTGTTGCCGCCGCCATTGCCTGTAAGGGAACCCGGTAGTGAAGCATCACAGCTGCGCTCTCCGACTGGCCCGGAGGTGGGGGATGGACGAGGAGGGAGCTGAGCTGCTGACGTAATCGTAATGCGCCGCGGCCCAGACTGCTGGAAGAGGAAAATCAGACAGGTATCCCCCCCCCCCCCCCGAAATGTGCCGAATGTGCATTTTGTCTACTAAAAAATTATGTATTTGCGAGTATCCAAAAAGGAAAAAAACCTGGATATCAACTTTTTTTTTTTTTTTTACTGATAAATGGGGGGGAGAATGTCTGACCAAAAAGAGGAAGAAAATATCCCACATTCCGTAGACAGATTTTTCTGTGGTTGTCTACAAAAGATATATGTTATACTAATGCCGCTGCAATGATTGTCCCACGTGCAATCCACACATTTCCTCAGCCTGCTTTCTTACATCTATGGAAAGGTTAACTGGCCGGACCAGGCTATGATTGCCTTATCTAGGCGCCCAACAGAGTCACCAAATCCACTGCAAATGTCTCTAGATACTCGTTCTGAGCAGCTTAATCCTTTTAAAATCTTTTCTTTTACTCCGACTGCCTCAGCCCACCCTTTCAGCTTGGGGGTAATAACCACCACTTAATATTTTATGAAGAAATAAAGTTGTCCTTTTGCAGTTTTTTAATTTTTTTGGAGATTGGAAGCCTTCACGAAGTCAATCGCCTATTCCCTGGGCAAGTCACACATTCCTGACAGGATATGTCTGGCAGACATTGAGTTAAACTGATTCTGAGGCCTATTGCCTTATTAATTTATTAATTCCAACCCCCCTCCATAGTCTGATAGGGAACAATACACACGTCCCTCTTCTATGGGAATGTACCCCTCCCCTATAAAAGCCTGTCTGGGAAAGCAGAAGGAGGGGGAGCGAGAGACTCCGATTTCTCATGGAGTAGGGGATGGGTTTTATATATGGCTTTTTTTTTTTTTTTCTCGTCCATCCCCCTTCTGGCATTTTAATGAGGACCTTGGGTATAGGGGGGAAAAGAAAAGAAACTATTGAAAGGGATGTGGGAGTGAAGGGAGAAAATTCTCCTCAAGATGGAGCCGGCACTTTTTAACGCTGTTGCATTTACAAGCTGAGGCGGCAAAGGTCGAGCAGGGAGAGAGGACCAGTAAAAGACAAACTTTATAGTGTAATCCTCTAAAGGACTGGGCGACCATTCCCTTCATCCCATCACTTGGAAGTCCCATGCGAGAATGGAATATGCTTCCTATGGTCCATTCTTAAAAGAAAAAGCTTTTTTTTTTTTTTTTTTTTTCTTTCTGGTTTTAAACCCACAAGATCATACGACAGATATGTCATTAGTGAAACCATATCCTTTCACGCTACACAGCTAGCTTAGCATAATTTCAGTTCTGGCAATCGACCATCTGGGTGTTTACAAAATATCGGATCAGTTGACGAAGATCTATGAATTCTTTTACTTTATCTTTTGATTTATATTTATCATTTAGCAAGCAATTATTGCTCCGGTGTTGATCCGATTTTTTTTTTTTTTTTTTTTAATTTTGCGATGCATTTATTTCCATCAGATTATTATTTTTCTTTTTTCTAATCTTCTGAATTGATACTTCATAGAACCTGACAATATCGGAAGGCAGACTGTGAAATCACTCCTGTAATTGTGTTTGTGAATTGACTTTTACATACTATTACTGGAGTAAATAATTGCTATGAATCTGGAGTAATTGACTATAACATCCTTTGTTGACCAGGGTTACTCCAAAGGTTGGGGTTCCTCGAGTATTGGGCAGTAGTAGTTCCAAGGAGGGGGGGGGGGGCGGTTTGCCCACTAGTGACCAATGTAAAGGACTGCATTGACCACCAATGTAAGGGGTCCCTTCTCCACTGGCCATCAACTTAAAGGACTGTTACAGTTTAATGTCTGCATTTCTTTCTGGCCAGTATTAAATTAATTTAAGGCCCCGTTCACATGGGCGGACAGATCGGGTTCGCCTGCCGGTTTCATTCATTCAGCTGCTGCTTCAATTGCTCTCTATGCAGCGGCAGATGAAAACAGACATGTGTCGGTTTACAACTGTCGACATCCGATCCGATTCTATCTGCCAAAAACAAGCGAATGGGGATCTGTTCTCCATCTATCGGATCGGATGACAGTCGTATGTAAACGGACAGGTGATGCGTTTACATCCGACACCTTTAGAAGAAAGTGGGCTGTGTCCGTGTCTGCTCTGCGGAGCAGACATGGATCTGTCATCTTCCTGCTCAGCGGGGATCAGCAGGTGGATCTGCTGGTGGAGTCTGCCCTTGTGAAAGAGCCCTAATGATTATTACTGAAAATACATTTTTCATAGTTCGGGGACTGCTAAATATGGATTTGATTTCTCAGAGACATAAAAATGATTTCAAGGGTTCTTCCAGGCTATAAAGGATTAGAATAGCTGGACTAGATAAGGGGTCTCCAAACTTTCTAAACAAAGGGCCAGTTTACTGTCCTGGAATGTGGCCAGTGTGAGTAGAAAATGTTTTTGCGTTATTTGTATTAGTGGGAGGTATAGTGGCAATTGTTGGTATTGGGGTAAGGAATAGTGCCCTATCATTGGTGTCAGTGGGAGGAATTATGTCCCATTGTTGGGGTCTGTGTGGGAAATAGTCCCTTGTATTAAGAGGAAGAATAGTGCCAATCCTTGATATCAAGGGAAGGATTAGTGCCCCATCATTGGTGTCAGTGGAAGGAATGGTGCCCCATTGTTGGTGTGCAAGGGCCAGATAAAGGCAGGCAAAGGGCCACATCTGGCCCCTAGGCCGCAGTTTGGAGACCACTGGACTAGACTAATGCTGGTTATCCACAAACCTTGTTCAGAATAAATATTTATGATGGCTGGAGCCAAGATCTCTAGGAGAGCAGATAGAACGCTTGCATTGCTTCTTGCTGGCCAACCAACTAGCAAGAGCGATTCTGTATTGTCTTTAGCGACCCTTCAAGTTTACTCCAGTGATGGGATTGCTAGTGAGATGTTCCTTAGAAGAACAAGGAAGTTAAACTGAGGGTAATGCCCACCAACAACCTTTGAAAAAGCGTATCAATCTGAAACACCTTTTTCTACTTCTGGATAGACTGAGGAAGAGTTGGAACCCCTGTCAGATTATAAAGTGTAGTCTGGGGAAAAAAATTATTCTTTCCATCTCTGTAATACATGAAAATTTCCTTTGAAAAATATCTGTGCATCCTGCCAGAAACCCAGGTCCGTCTCCCCCCCTTGTGTAAAGGGGATGTTCTGTAGGCCAGCAGGTGAGAACTCTCAATGGGAAGTCTTTCCAACAGGACACTGATAGGGTGGAGAAATCCCTGACAATAGTACAATGGTTTCATCTAGGATTGCAAGAGATATCGGTATTGATGCCGATACTAAGCATTTACACTAGGTACAAATGCTCCGGTACCTGAAACCCACACCTTTGCACTGCGATTTGAGCCCATACAAAATGAATGCACTGCAAAGAATCGCATGTGATTTGAACAGGAATGCAGTGCAATTCTTGTCCGTCTCACATGCGGTTTCCCGCACAGCTCCTGTCCTTGTCATAGTGACTTCAGCCTGGGTTCACACAGGAGCAGGTTGTGGTCACACTGCAGTGCGGAGCGGCTCACAGCAGGGGTCTGGTGCATCCTTGTTCACCGTTTCAGGTCCAATTTCGGTCTGAATTTTTGAACCTGAAACGGACTAGAAGACGCACAGGACTCCTGTGCAATTCGCTTCGGAGGCGCTTCAGAGGCGCTTCAGAGATGTGTGAAACTGCTCCATTGAGAGCCAGTCACAATCTCCTGACATTCGCAATAGTGTGAACCCAGCCTCAAGATGACACAGCTGATTGTTGCTGTGGACAACTTAAAATGCGAGACCCTGTTCCCACTTCTCCACCAAGCACTAAGAATGATTCCATATTGTGGCCCTGCAGCCAAAACTCTATGTAGATCTAATTTGTGGCACGGTCTAATATGGGATCTGTGGTGACATGCGCTGCCGTAACTGTTGAGTCAGTTTTGGTAAAACAGAGCTCCTTTGTTTCCTCGGCAAGAATAAGAGCTAATTTCTCCTCAGATTTTTTTTTCTCTTTATAAAATGTAATTTCAGTTTTGTTTTTATCACGTTTTTTTGCCACCCCTCGTCTGCTTGCACAAGCTTTACTTCCCCTTCTGTGGAGGCACCACCCTTCGTTCTCCATCCTGTACATATGCATCTTTATTACTCACACGTTTCTGTGCTTAAAAAACAATTATATGAAAGTGCTGAAAGCACAGTTTCTGGATGGGTGTAATGTGATCCAGGAGGGAGCATATTTCATTGAGAGCAAGGGCCGGAGGTGGCGAGTTAGGATGTGGGGCTGCAGGCTGCAACCTTCAGTGGAAACTTTGTTTAGAAAGAGGACTTGTCACAATCCAGGTTTTTTTAGGATGTCAGATTGGTTTGTGTTTCACACCAGCCCCATTAGGCTATATTGTTGCACAACACCATCTCAACGCATACACAAGGCAATTTGCCTTGTGTGCCATTTGCTTTGGTTCACAAAAAACACGTGGCAGTGGCACGCGCTGGGGAAAATAATAGAACATTTTAGTACAGCGCGTTATACCTTACAAAACATCGCAGTGCGTTGTGTAATTTTGTGACATTTTATATAAAAGTCAAAGAAAGTGAATAGCGCAATGTGTTAACACCATAGCATCATTCCTACAAAGTGCACAGAAGCGCGCTTCTGTTTTATCAAGCATAGCATGCATCTGCTGGTGGGAATGGGCCCTAAAAAGTGCTTTTAATATACATTGATGGGCCATAAAATTTGACCATCCACCTAATATTGAGTTGGTCCCCCTTTTGCCGCCAAAACGCCCCAGACCCATCGAGGCAGGGATGCCACAAGACCTCTGAAGGTATGGTGTGTGTTATCTGGCACCAAGACGTACGTAGCAGATCCTTTTAACACCTGTAATATGAGGTGGGGCCTCCATGGATCAGACTTGTTTTTCCCCTCTGACATGTTTCACCCACATTGGGCTTAATCGTTATATTTTGGGGCGAGATGTGCTTTGTCTGTCAGCACCTGAATATGGATTGTAAATCAGGGAAACTGCCACTGGAGGCTTGGAGCTGTACCGATCTGTTATGGTACCTCCAAACTCATTGTTGTGTTCCTCAAACTGTTCTTGAGCCGTTTTTGCAGTGTGTCAGGGTGCATTATCCTGCTGAAATAGAACACTGCCATCAGGGAATACAGTTACTATGAAGTGGTGTACTTGGTCAGCAACAATGTTTAGGTAGGTGGTATGTGTGAAGTAATATCCACATGAATGGCAGGACCCAACATCGCCCAACGCACCAAGGCATCACACTGTCTCCGTCAGCTTGCCTGCTTTCTATTCTGGTACTATCTCTTCGCCAGGTAAGCTACACACACACACACACGCGCCTGGCCATTCACAGGACTTAAGAAAACATGTGATTCATTAGACCAGGCCACCTTCTATTACTCCGTGGTCTAGTTCTGATAGTCACGTGCCCACTGTAGGCACTTTAGGCCCTGGTACCCTGACCCGTCTCCGACTGTGCAGCCTTTTAAACAACAAACTGCGTTGTCCCCCCCCCCCCCCTTTTTTTTTTTTTTTTCTCCCTTTCATCACATCAACTTTATGGACAACATGTTTATTTGCTGCCTAATATATCCCACCAACTTTTATGTAAAGTTATGGCTAATCAGTGTACTTTGGCGGTTGTTGAACTGCATCAGATTTTCATTTTTGAGCAGTTTTACGTTGTGTTCTAGCCTCTTGTGGTTTATGTGCATGCATGATGCCATTCATCCCTATAGACAGTGCATTTTGATGGAAACCTATGTGTGAAAATAGCCCTTCCCTTTTGTGAGAAGTAGTATTTTACTACTTACTACCCATCTATTATCTTAGATTACTGCAAGGATGACAAGGGTGTGCTGTAAACGACAGCAGCTAATAAGTCACCATTTATTCCCACGGCATATTGCAGACAGTTATGCAGACGTTATTTGACCACTGAGAATTCCCTGAGTATTTTTCCATAAATGTGCATGCTCAGGCCTAACGTGGGTGGTGTAAATGGTCATCCTTGGTACCGGGTTATGTTTGATGGAGGGGTAATGGTGATTGGCTATAAAAATCTACTTTTGAGAACTACTACCTTGTAGAGAACTTGGCTAGGAGATGTCTGGGATGCTCAGGAGTACCCACAGACGTAGTGGTGTGAGGTGTTGGAGCTCCTTTCATGTGTTTTTCTATGATTTGCATCCCCACTGAGAAGATTCACTCTTTCTCCTGGTAATCATGGTCACCTGAACTAAATGAAGGGGGGGAAAAAAAAAAATCTAATGCTGGCCATACACTATACGAAAAATCGGCCAAAAAATCGTTCGAATAGACACTTCGTTTTTCGGCAAGTTAATGGACACAAATCGATAATCGTTTGACGTTTTTGTGGAAAAAAAACGAACGGGAAGTTTGGAAAATTTCTGCCGAACGTACGATAAATTGCAAGGTTAATGTGTTTCCCGTCCGAACTGTCTGCACTAGGTATATGTAAAAAAACGAACAAAAAATTATATATTCATGTCCACTGAACAATTTATCGGTCATTATATGATGGCACGATCGTTTGCGGTCACGGTCGAACGTTCGTTTTTCGAAAATGGGTTCGGCCGATTTTCTGTATAGTGTATGGCCAGCATTAGGCTCGGTTCACATATATGCACATTGGATGCGGTTATAACCGCATCCAATTAGCATAACCTGTAAATTGGACCGTCTTTCAATGGAGCCGGTTCACACATGTGCGGGGCGGTCATGGTGCAGTTTGAAAAGGGGGGCCTGTGCGTTTTTTGAGTCCGGTTCAGGTGCGGTTAAACATTTGCACTTGAACCGGTAAACAGATCCGCACCGAACTTGTGGCCGCATGCGTGTGAACCCAGCCTTAAGGCCTGATTCACACCTATGCATTTTTAGTGCTTTTTGCATTTTGCAGATTTGCTCTACAGAACGTGTTCCATAGGAAACCATCCTAAATGGACTGTAGTACAAATCTGCAAAAAGCACTAAAAATGCCTAGGTGTGAATCAGGCCTAAACATTTTTGATAGAACTGGACTAGAGAATAAATCTTTCAGGGCTAGTTCACACCTCCAGATCCGTTCCGGATAAGGTTTTTTCATGCATGTTTTTGATGCTTGGGATCCGTTGCGCTTTTGATGTGTGCTCTGGTGCATTTTTTTATGCGTTTTACTGCGTTCCAGTACAATTCTATGCACTGGAGGAATGCATGTGGTGTGAACTTGCCCTCAATGAGAATACTTTTTGGTAACCACAAAGAAATTTTACCTTTCTTTTGAGATCTCTCCTTACTTCCTGAAGTATCTTTGTGTCTAACAAATTTTTTTTTTTTTTTCCGTATATATATTTTTATTATTTTTGCCTTGTTTTGCTGTAGTGGATGTTTTTTCTTTTCCTCACTTCCCCTCTGCGCTCCTCTCGCTCTCACTCCTCCACCTGCATTTTTGCATTCTGTCCTTCTCTCTCCCCCTCAGTCTTCTTGGCCTCTGGCGCTCACTCGTTTCTTTGTACTCAACCACCAGACTGCCTCTTTACATTTTTTTTCCCCCCTCCTCAGCCTTCTGCTTTGGTGCTCTCAGAACACTCTTCTTTTGTTTGGGCTCGACCATGCTTAAGCTAGTTTTTTTTTATTCTTTTTTTGTATATGCTTTATGCTTTCTCTTCACCTTTTTGTTGTTACTCCTGGTATGTCTACCTAAAATGTATGTACAGCTCTGATACCTGCCAGGCATGCAGAGCCAGTAGCTGTGGAGGCATGCGGAAGAGGAGACTGCTGTCTCAAGCTGCCATCACAGACAGTCTCTTGTATGAAGGCCGAGGTCAGAGGTCAGAGCTCACTGGGAGCAAGCGAAGAACGGGCTCCACACAAAGTGCTATGAATTGTCTTATTCATTTTTTTTTTTTTTTCTCTTTCATATCGTCCCCTTAAATTCACAATGCAGACCATGCTCCTTCCTTTGGCTCAATTGCTTTTCTCTTTTTTTGTTTTTTTCCGCGTTTTGCCTCCTTTTTTTATTCTTTACCTCAGTTTTTCCCCAGTGCTAATAACTTTCCCAGCATTGGTTACGTCATTCTGTACACTTTTTTTTTTTTTTGCATTGCTATTGCATGATATATTTTGTTTCGCAATTCAGTTTGTGTCTCTTTTTTTTTTTTTTTTTTTTTGTTACAAAAATTAATTTTATTTTATTTTTTTTTTTTTTTATTTTAAAAAACATTTTCAAGACCGAAATCAGACTTTTGATTAAAAAAAAAAAAAAAAAGTGTCCAGCAATGGACCATATGGGCCACAAATTGCTGAATATGTGAGTTGTTGAATAAGTTAGGGATCAACAACAGTGCTGCTGTTCTCATTTTCGACATTTCAGAACTACTTGTAATGCAAGAAATTTTAAGCATGCGTCTTTTCACTGAACCGTAATGTATACAGCTCTTTATCACCATGTGGGGTATGCTATTTTTAAGGCTCGGTTCACACTGGTGCGATGCGAGAACCCAGAGAATCCCAGTATGGGTTCCCGCATGGCACCTGAATTGCACAGTGGTTCACGCTGAGATCTGCGAACCACTGTGGGTGTCGACATACCCCCCCCCCATGTGATCTGATTCCAGTAAGGACCAAAAAAAGGGTCCTGCATCAATTTGGTGCAAATGCGATGTGATTTCAGCCATCCGATTTTTGTATGGCTGAAATCGCATCGCACTGACATCGCATGTGATCTTCGCAGCAATGCAGTGCCATGCAATGCAGTGCCATGTCTGGCATCGCACTAGTGTGTGCCGGGCCTAAAGCTCAAGTTGAATTTTGCTTATGCTTGGCTTCCCCTGTTTCCAGTTTTCAGGCCAATCAACAAGATAAAGATTCATTTTTAAAGAGTTCTGCCCCCCCCCCCCCCCCAGCAAAAAATGCTACACATACTGCAGCTGCTGACTTTTAATATTAGGACACTTACCTGTCCTGGAATCAAGCAATGTCCGCACCCCAGCCGATGTTTCCATCGGCTCTCTGTGCTGTCACCACCATTCATAGTAAGGGAGCCCGGCAGTGAAGCCTTGCGACTTCACAGCCGGTTCCCTACTGCGCATGCGTGAAGCACACTATGCTTTCTGAATGGCCTGGTGGTAGGGGAAGGAGGAGGGGCCAAACTTTCAAGTGACCATGACGCGATCTGGAAATGGGGAAAGGTGCCGAATGTGGCATCGGGGGGGGGGGGGGTTGGAGTCAGATAAGCGTAGCTTCCACTTTTGGGTGAAACTCTGCTTTAAATTAAATGATTACGTAAAACCTTTTCATTTTTATTACATACTGTGTTTTTAGACCCAGTGATGTCATTACTGGTTCTAAGTGCTTCTCTGTGCAATGAAGGCAGACTGTGGCAGGTAGGAGGGGCCAGCAGGGTGCTGTTTGTTGCAATTTGGAAACGTCACAGAACCCTGCCTCAGTATTCCTCTCAAGAGCCCTTAGCACTAATGCCAGGCTGCCAGCAGTGGGCTGGCTCTTGGGAGGAGTTGTGCAAATCTAAAAATGATTTAAAAGTGGAGTTCCCGTTTTTTTTTTTTTTTTTTTTTTTTTGTTTATTAAAAGTCAGTGATGTGTCCCAGAAGATTTCTGGCAGGGAGGGGCCGCCTAGGGCGAGAGGAGTCTCCTAGGCGGCCAAGATGATGCACCCCCCCCCCCCCCCCAAAAAAAAAATGACATGCCAGATATGGCATGTCGGGGGCGAGCAGTGCTTAAAGCGGAAGTTCAACTTTTGGGTGGAACTCCGCTTTAAGGCCCCTTTCACACGGGCGATCCGATCAGTTTATCAGGCAGACCTGATCAGACCCCCTAGTCTCTTCTATTGAGTGACGGACGTCAGCGAACACCTTCTGCCATCCGATCCAATACTGTCCACCAAAAACAGAGGAATGGGGGGACCTATTCCCCATCTGTCTCGCAGATCGAATGGCAATAGATTGAAGTGGACAGGCGGTTTATTTACATCTGCCCCATAGAAGAGTTCAGGCTGTGTCCAGGGGCGTAACTAGAAATCACAAGGCCCCATAGCAAAATGTTGTATGGGCCGGCGATTCTAGCAACAAGTGCAGTCAAATGGTGTGCCACAGGCTCAGCGCCTCTTCTCTGCGGCACACCCGCCTAGGATCGGTCTTGCTCACCGGGCCCCACTTGGCTGCGGGCCCCATAGCGCCCGCATGGGTCGCTATGGTGGTAGTTCCGCCACTGGCTTTGTCTACTCTGCGGAGAGGAAACAGACCTGTTATCCGCCTGCTTAGCAGGGATCAGCGGACCCCCCCCCACTGGGCAAGCGGATTCTGATTCACAAAGGCGCCAATGTGAAGGGGGCCTTGGGGTCCATCCATGCATTCAGACCTCAGTGTTACTATACCCAGGATCCTGCATTCTCTTTATCTGACCGTACACAGAATGTGAAAATGCAATTATTTTAGTAAATATAAACTGCTAAATACCTTTTCTCATCAAAAGTTAGAGCAGTCCTGTGACTTCTATTAGTGTCAGGTTAAGGCTTGGAGGAGTTTAAATTCTCCCCTGAATGTCCTATGAGGATGCAGGACCCCTGACCCTCTGTCTGGACAGTGCTGA
This sequence comes from Aquarana catesbeiana, assembly GCF_042186555.1. Lineage (NCBI taxonomy): Eukaryota > Metazoa > Chordata > Amphibia > Anura > Ranidae > Aquarana > Aquarana catesbeiana. The sequence goes on along the minus strand of NC_133326.1, from coordinate 625,104,379 downwards.
TGGGCTCTGTGCTGATCACATGCACTCTCCCAAGAAAAACTCTAGCAGTACACATCAAACTGAGCATGTGCAGCTTGTCCCCAAGGCTCTGTACTATCGGGAGATATGTTGGGGACAGTGGAAGGAGGAGAGGATCAGAGAAGACAGGATCACACCGCCTTTTTACACAATACGCAGGATTAACCCCCTTAGGTTCCACAGTGAGTATAACAAGCATGCTTTACTGCATATACAGACTGATTTTACTGTTGTGGGTTTAGTAACACTTTAACGCCCAAATAAGATACTGAGCCTCCATGTTTGAGAGAACTGAAATCCAATGAATAAACTGGGCAGGCCAGTGACAGCCAGGCCAGGGAGGAAATTAAACGGAGTCTAATGCACACTGTGAGAAGCTCTAGGAGTGCAGAAAATGGAGCTTTTTAGACCCCTTTCACACTGGGGCGCAGGGCTGCGTTAGCGGCGCTTTACCGCTGTTATTGCAGTGCTTTTTGGCCGCTAGCAGGGTGCTTTTAACCTTGCCAGCGGCCGAGAAAAGGGTTAAAACCGCCCGCGCAGTGCTGCCAATTGATTTCAATGGCAGGGAAGGTTTAAGAGCGGTGTATGCACCGTCCCAAAGACGCTGCTTGCAGGACTTTTTTTTTTTGATCCTGCAAGTGCACTGCCCCAGTGACTCGGGCTTTCACACTGGGAAGGCTTGAGAGGCGCTTTTCAGGTGCTATTTGTAGTGCTAAAATGCCTGAAAAGTGCCTTCAGTGTGAAAGGGGTCTGAAGGTGAAGATACAATTCTTCTATTAAAATTGATAACATTTTATATAATTTATCTTAAAGGTTTTAGGAAAATACTTTGAAATGGTTAAATCATTTAATTGCATATAAAAAAATAAATAAAAGTAAAAAAAATGCACCAACTCTTTTTTTTTTTTTTTTTTTAAATTTGTTTCCCTGATTTTTGTCATTTCATAAAACCTTGTTCTCCCTTCAAAGAAGTTTTAATGTCGGGGAAAAAAATGAAAAAGGTAGGATTTTTGCCTCAGCGCTAAGGGCCTGTAGGGTATGGTCGATGATACAGTGCCTTGATGCTTTTCATCTTCTTATTAGAATGATCTTATTGTGCATTGTTTTCCATATGCTCTCACAACAGCGAGCTTTTCCAAGGCTGTGTTGATGAAGTACATACTTTTTTTTTTTTTTTTTTTTTTTTGTCCTTTCAGACTACTTAATCTCTCTGCTTCTGGTGTAATCACTTGTTTTCTCCTTGCACATTTTAATTTGGGTTGTGTGTGCTCTTTTGTCCCCTGCTTAAAAGGCCTGCTCCTCTCAGCTTTCCTTATTACAAATTCCTTCCCTCCATCTTGATCCTGCCACTCCACAATCCAGACTGAGAACTCTTTGGCTGCCCTGCAGAAAAACAAAATACTTGCGATAAAAACAAAACGTGCAATAACATCACATAACGTCACATATGTTAAAGTGGAACTACACTGCATCTGAGCACCGCAAACCAAAAGCGTTGTTTAATTTCTTTTGCATGTCCAAAACAAACTCCTCCATCCATCCATCTCTCCATGCTTTATTTTCCTGAGAAATCACTTTGAAAAACACCCCCTGGCATTTGTAGCCATCTTGAGTAAGGGAAGATTTATGTAGCATTTATATCCTGGAATCCATCTGCCCTTAGCTCAGGCATGCAGGCAGGAGGGCGTGCTTAGCTGAGAAAACCCCTCATGCAGACCCTTGTGGTGTGGGATATCATTTGCTGAAACCAGGAAGTAACTGAAGAAATGTAAAAAATTTAGGACAAGTAAAAATAATATTATTATTAATATTCCTATCTATTCACTAATGCTAGCAGAATAAGGATGAAAATAGTCGATATTGATTAAGTGAAGCTCTGCTTTAAATACACTGAACCCCACCTTTTGAAGATGGGGAAAAATAAGTGCTCTTCCTTTTTTTTTCTCCTTTTTGAATTTTGTGTGTGAAAATAAATCTCTCCTAAACTTGTACAATGCACACCGAATACTTGATGAAAAATAGATAAGAGGTTATCTGCAGTGAGCATTCCATGTAAAAACATTTTTTTAGATGCATAGGCATAGCAATTTGAGGATATATGCAAATATCGACTTTTCATAGAAGGGCTTTTTCACACTGGCAGGCCATAGGAGGTGGAAGAAACTGGCAGGTGAGCCATGGTTTTCCTCGTGGAAGTGGAGAATCGATATAGTAGCTTCCGCTATAACAGTGATGCTCACTGTTTTTTTGGTTCCTGTGCCTGCTCGGCATGGTCGCCAGTCAATGAATGCACAGCATTCTCCAGTTGGTTGAGTTGGAGAGGACAATAGTGACATCAAATCTCAACCTCATTATTAAGAGAACACACAGGACCCAGAAGACAATGAGGATCATTGTAGTAGTCACAGCTACTGCAGTGATTCTCTGCTTTCAAAGGGATCGGCTGAGTATGGAATATACTTCAATTTTTCCAAGCTGGACCAACGTAACTATGCAAAACAAATCCATACCAGGCATTCAGCTTTAATGGTCCAACGAGTGCAGTACAAATGTGTGTTTACATCGGGCAAGGATGCATGCTTCTTCCTATTGAGAGAGACCTATCCGTTTGAACAGTCAATTGACTCCTAAGCTTAGAAGGAGAAGGTCTACAAGCATGACGCCAATCGAGTCTGATCAAGTGGATGGTTTAGAATACCTGTTGGTCCTTTTTGGATTCCTTCTCTCTACATTCTTGGCATGCATTGTTAACGCATTCCCCCTTTCTGTGTTCTACGTTTTGCTTTTGGCATTGGCAAGGGATCTTCTTGCAGGTGCCCTCATACTCCCAAAAAGGGCCCACACGTAACCATCTTGGATGCAACTGCCTCAAATTTCATTATTAGTATGTACTTGTTGGTCTACATAAGATGTAGTGGTTATCATAAAGCCACAGCTACAAACGTTTGTTAGCCGGCCCGAAAAACAGAATTTATTCTCATGAATATATGGAGCAGCCATGCTATAGCCGTATATCTGTACCAATGAACAGGGGGCAGTAAAATTTATGTACAGCTTGACTTGTAATATCCAGGATCAGTTTAAGATGGAGCCCTCAAAAAAAAAAAAAAAGAGACTTTTTCTAAATGAGTCCATTGCAAAGCATAGGTTTACTTGCAGCTATGCTAATGGTAATTAGTAATTTTGTTTAGGAAAAATGCTTCTCCAGGCTCCCTTTTTAATCCTGGCCACGTGACCAAGGGCTTTTTAGTCATGTCTGCTGAGGAGGAGGATAAGGCATAGGCAGGCCATACACAGTACAGCTCTCGGCCGGTTCAGCAGGAACCAGCTGAGATTCGAAGTGTTAATGGGCAGGCTGAATGTACCAAGTTGATCGCTCAATTCAGGTACAACCAGCCTGCTCGATTCTCTTGCGATTATCGCTAGCGGGATGGCTTCCCCCCCACCACCATGAAAAGACAATGGCCCGACAGGAGGCATTCCCGCATCAACACACTGTCTCTGTGGTTGCAGGAAAGAAATTTGCTCTGTGTATTGCTGGCCTTACTAATCCATTTTCAGCAGAGATCACATAACCAAATGCCTAAGCTTCTAGTCATCAGCACTGGAGGGAGCTTGGAGCTGTATTTTCTCCAGCAGCAGGTATTTCACACTTTCCATTCCTCTTAACTTGTCCTCCCCAGCTAGACTGGTAACCTAGCTTACTTCTGAAGTCCGCGTGATGCCTTGCATTGTAATGTGCATACGGAAGGCGCAGGATCTTTTATATACCTTCCGTAAAAAAAAAGTTGTTTATTTCGCTTCATTGCCGTGTGGCTCAAAATGTTCTATTGTAATACAGGAATGTATTTCTGGCGGGTTGCTATTGAGCAGGCCGTGTTGAATGTCCTCTATGATAAGATTTAGTTGTGTACATTGTAGAGGCCGGTCCGAAAAGCACAGCCTGTGTCAGAACCCTATGGATAGAGTAACACCACCCCTCTCTAATAGGACTACAATAGGCTTGACGCAGCTTTTGTCCCGTTTCAATAGCAGGTATGTGTCTAGGATTTCAGGTTAACACAAACCACAAAACAAAACCCCACCCGTAATTTTTGTATCCCCGTAAATAATCCGAGGAGGTGTAACATTCCCACGGTTCCCCACCCTAAAACACAACATGAAGGAAAAAAAAAAGTCTATTATATTAATGTCCCATTAACCCTGTCCCAACACAGGTTATCACGTGTTCACTGGAAACCGGTTACCTTAAGCGTGCTTTTATTAGCTGTTGCTTTTGCTGTCATTTTATTTTTTGTTCGTGGGATGTAGTAACTTTTTAATGTATGCCAGGTGTCTATAATTGGGTTTTCTTCGATCAGTCCTCCAAAAATGTTTATCAAATCACCTGCTGACGTCTTGTGTGTGAAGGCAGCCATAGGCATAAGGAGGCACAATTTGACTCCAGTTGGGCATCTTAATTTTTCTGGTGCTCTCCTTAACATTAATGGTTGCATTGGCGCAACTGTTTGTGTTGAACCCATGGAGTGAGGCAGAGAAGGGTCAACACAGAAAATCCCTCTGGTGCTAGCTTATGGAGGGGAATACAGTGTTTCTCAACTCATTAAATTGCTTCTTCCCCTAACAAGCCTCGGTCAGTAGTTTTCGTTTGTGGCTTGGGGGTCACCCAATCTAGTTAGACTGTTCTCTTGTGCCTTAGGGCAGTGTTTCTCAACTCCAGTCCTCAAGGCGCCCCAACAAGTCATGTTTTCAGGATTTCCCTCAGATGAAACAGCTGCGCTAATTACTAAGGCAGTGAAACCGATCAAATCACCTGTGCAAAATAATGTAAGGCCTGAAAACATGACCTGTTGGGGCGCCTTGAGGGCTGGATTTGGGAAACTCTGCCGTAGGCTGGGTTCACACTGGAACGACATACACTACGACTTTGGGAGCACATGTCGCATGACGTGTGTAAATCAATGATTCCCTATGAGAGCCATCTTAACTGGTCTGACTTTGAAAAAGGTTCCTGCGCTACTTTGATCCAACTTTGGTCCTACTTCAGCCCATTGAATATCATTGAAGTCGGATCAAAGTAGGACCCCTGTCCTAACCATCCGACATGATTACAGCAGCAGTAAAGGGAATTTGTCCCACTGGGATTGTTTTGATTGGTGAAAAGACAAGTCATACTATCTCAAAGTCGGAGCAAAATCTTATTCAGAGTCGCATGGAAGTAATCCCGAAGTAAGACCGATGTCACAGGGCAAAGTAGGATGACAGTAGTACAACAGTTGTTTCGGACCAGTGTGAACCCAGCTGTAGGGTACTTTAAAGACAGCTGGCAGGTTTTAAAAGAACAACCCTCCACCCTTGATTGCCTAAAGATGGGTATACTAACATAGGGGGCATTTACTAAAACTGGAGAGTGCAAAATCTGGGGCAGCTCTGCATAGAAACCAATCGGCTTCCAGGTTTTATTGTCAAAGCTTACTTGAACAAGCTAAAGATAGAATCCGATTGGCTACCATGAACAGCTGCACCATATTCAGAGTGCTCCACTTTTAGTAAATCTCCCCCGCAGATTATTTTCGTTCTACCAGCAGGCTGGATGAAAAGTATCTAACCTATTCCCCTATCCATGGTATGCAGTGCGGATGGAGGAAGCTCTCGCAGCTGTTGAACTCAAACATCTGATTGGATGCAGCCATTTGGGCTGTCAATTTTTTTTTTTTTTTTTTCGCCTGGCTCCCTTAAATTTTCTTGATTGAAGGATGTTGTGTGTGAGGTGGCTGATCGAGCCACTTGCGTAACGAATTTCGACCGGATCCCCAGCAAGTGGCCAAAATTCGTATAGAGTGTACCAAGCTTAAGCCAAATTGCCCCACTACTCTGGGGGAACATTTGACTTCTTCCAGGATGCAGTGCTGAAACTTGAGTAGCCAGTTTACTGGCCATTCAAGTCTGTCACATCAGGGAGGAAAGAAACGTGTTACCCTGTGTAAGCTCTGAAACTTGGCTTACACAGATATGACTCGTAGCCCTGATGGTATTAGCAGGTGTAGGGTTGTCCTTATAAGAGAACCCCTCAGTTTCTCAATTTGACCCCGAATTCGAAAATTTAGAAAGAAATTTTTATTCAGGCATGTATTCATTACAAAAAAGTACCTACTAAAATAATTAAGCATGTTTATACTTATCTGCTCTCTGGCTTACCAGCAATTTCTGCTCCTCATCTGTGACTGCCCTCAAAGCAAGCTACTTGCTATGGGGACAGATGTGCGGACTTGCTCCCGAGCTGGGATGTGTATGTCTATAGATGTACGCAGCCAGGCTCATACCCCACACTGGCTCTCTGCAGCCTGAAGACCGAGAACTTGAGTGATCAGTGGTGTTTGATCGCTCAATTCTTGGTCTTAGAGCCAGCAGGGAACAGATGCAGCATCCACATATCTGATTTTTGACCAGTAAGGTTTCATTGAGAATGAAGAGCAGTAAATTGGCACAATCACTGTACAGCACTACTGTGTGTGTAATATATTATATTATATTATTGTGTGTTATTGTGTTATTATATTAGTGTTTGTGTGTGGTAGTGGTACTGGCTGAATTGAGTCACTTAAGATTTGTCAGGAGTACCGTACCTTTGCAAGAAGAGGAGGGAACCTCCCCTGGCTGATCCATAGAGCTGTTGATTGGCTAGAATGGAATATCTGCACCTGTGTATGTAGGTTTTTATCAGGTGATGTCTCAAATTCCTTCCACTTAAGGCCCGTACACACAATCCGAAAATGCATGTACGGAGCATTAGGGTTCAGCGCAAGTATCAAATGACGGAACCAGTGTGCCTGCTGTCACCTCGTCAAGGCCCCATTCATATAGCATTGTGTAGAACAGAACTTCCTGATGTCCCTAGATCCTCCATAAATGAATGCATCTGGAGAGTGTATTTTGCTACAAAGTCTTCTATCTGTCACAAAGATTTTTAATTTTGTCCAGCCAGTCTTGTTATCCAGACACCCCTTCTAGACAGTATAGCCAGGACCTGCATTTCTTGCAAGCACTCTGCAGCTTATCTTGCATTTGAGCGAAGTTTACTATTTTTATACTGGACCTTTTAGATACAGCAATCCAGGACAAAAAAAAATAAAAAAAAAAAAAATATATATATATATATATTTTATTCAGGTTGAAAAAAGACACAAGTTCAACCATAAAAAAAAAAATCGTACAATCCAGTAGACCCAATTCTATACCCACAGTTGATCCAGAGGAAGGCAAAAAACCCCAGCAGAGCATGCTCCAATTTGCTACAGCAGGGGAAAAAATTCCTTCCTGATCCCCGAGAGGCAATCAGATTTTTCCCTGGATCGACTTTACCTATAAATGCTAGTACCCAGTTATATTATGTACATTTAGGAAAGTATCCAGGCCTTTCTTAAAGTAATCTAATCTACTGAGCTGGCCAGAACCACCTTTGGCGGGAGTCTATTCCACATTTTCACAGCTCTTAATGTGAAGAAACCTTTCCGTATTTGGATATGAAATCTCTTTTCCTCCAGTCGTAAAGAGTGCCCCCTTGTCCTCTGTGTTGACCGTAAAGTGAATAACTCAACACCAAGTTCACTATATGGACCCCTTATATATTTGTACATGTTGATCATATCCCCCCCTTAATCTCCTCTTCTCAAGAGTGAATAAATTCAGTTCCTCTAATCTTTCCTCACAGCTGAGCTCCCCCATGTCTCTTATTAGTTTGGTTGCTCTTCTCTGCACTTTCTCCATTTCCCGATATCCTTTTTGAGAACTGGTGCCCAAAACTGAACTGCATATTCCAGATGAGGTCTTACTAATGATTTGAACAGGGGCAAAATTATATCTCTCCCTAGAGTCCATACCTCTCTTAATACAAGAAAGGACTTTGCTCGCTTTGGAAACCGCAGCTTGGCATTGCATGCTATTATTGAGCTTATGATCTACCAAAACCCACAGATCCTTCTTCACTACGGATTCCCCCAGATATATATATGTATGTATGTATGTATATGTATATATATATATATATATTAGATTATATATCTTTATTAATCTATAGGACCAACATATACATGTCCTGACATAGCACACAAGTTTAAAAAAAAAAAAAAATGCTAGGTGCATTAGAATACATTTATCATATTATTGCACCCACTACAGCACTTCAAACATTCCCTGTGTTGGTAATTTTACCCTATACAGATGGGGCTAGTGTGTTTTGCACACATACATGGTTCATCCGGACCGGAGATGAAATCAGTGATAACAGGATGTACTGTACATTGTCATCCTTCCTAGTGTATGCCCTGCATACCTGTAGCAATGTAGAGAATAGGGGCTTAAAGTAGAACTATTTAGGCAAAACTTTTTTTTTTTTTCTTCTATCATACACTTCCTTATATCATAAAGCATTTTCATACAGTCACCATGTAGAGGAACATCCACTGCAGAGCTCCGCCTGCTTCTGTACCACCCAGCGTGGTAAATGGTGGCTGTTCTGCAGTGGATGTTCCTCTACATGGTGACTGTATGAAAATACTCTACGATATAAGGAAGTATATGATGGGTTTGAAAAAAAACTCTTACAATCCCAGTCACCAAATAGCACCCAAGCCGAATCGACCTATTTTTATCCTATGTTGGTTTGTATACGAACAAAAAAAATTATAGAGCTGTATTTGCTGTATTGTATATAGATCATTATAATTTTTGGCAATACGTCCCTGTATTCTTCGCTGCATCCTGGATATCTGCCCCTTGTATGCTACTTATGAGTGAAAAGATAATACATGCCTAAGCTCCTGAAAAAGCGTTCTTACGCGCAACATGTAGAGCTGAGCTGTGTTACGGCACACCTCCTATTCTTCAACGCTACATCTGATATAACCATACCAATAGACCTAGTACCATGGTTCTTCTGATGGATAGATAGTCCAGTGCTATTGGTATAATAGGTGGTGTGATATACATTTAAAGGCAATATTGCTGTATTATGAATAGAAAACATATTTTTTTAGCATTGTTTTGTATATTTTGTAATAAAGCCTGTTGAATTTTAATATATTGTTATTGTGGCGCCTATAAAGTCCATCCATTTCACGTTTTGTCTTGCAATCATATCGGGACTTGGAACTTTTGTATCTCTCCTTTTTGTATCCACAGTACCACTCCGTGATGATACAAATAAAACCGTTTCCAGAAGTTGATGGTTTGGCATAACCAGACAGAATGCAAAAAGAAAAGATATGCATTTGATATTGAGATTGTTATATTTTTTTTTTAATGGTGATTTATAGAGTCTTGATTTGTTTATGTGTTTAATGGCAGTATGACCTTGATCTAAATCACTTACTTTTGTCATCCACAGGCTTCCAGTGTTTAGATACCTACAGACCATGTCAGAATGGAGCAAGATGCACAATGTATTCAAATGGAGAAGCTGCTTGCCTGTAAGTAATTACATTATTTGTATGAAAGATTGCAGATGGCTCTGTACCGTTCCCACTGGTTTCTGCAATGTATTCTATATTCCTGTATTCAAAAAAAAAAAAAAAAAAAAAAAGTGCTGAGCTGTCAGCCCAAAAGGCCTTATAGGGTTGAATGTATTGTTGCTCCTGCAGTGCCAGTATGACCCATTCAAGTTGGTGTGCAAATGGAGAACTTCGGGAGGAATGGTCTCTAAGGACCTCCAGGGAGATGGGGGAGCTACAGTTTAAAGTAGAAGTTGAGTCAAATCCGAACTTTGCTTAACCCTGCTCCCACCCCCATTTTAAGCCGATTCTAAGTATCTTGTGAAATGAACGGTGTCTCTACTTGCCTATGCTGAAGGCACTCAGGTTTGATCACCTAATCTCCTCAGCAGCTGGCTTTGGTGAAGAGGAGAGATTGCCAACAACAGCTATAGAGCCTGAGTTGACACGTCACCCATAGGCTTACTATGGGGCATCCATTGCCGTCTGTCCCTTCTCTACACTGAAGCCGATCATGTGACTGGACAGGCGCGTCCTCAGCATAGCTCAGTACATCGTTCCTTTCATAGGATGGTTAGAATAGGCGGGGGTGGGAGCAGGTTTAAATCTAGTTAGGATTTGACTGGAATTGCAGGAACCACCTAACTCACCTTAACAATGTTCCCTACCCCCTCGTACCACCCATGGTGATTACCAGGAATAAGAAAGATCTGTACATTTACCTATTTTCAGGCTGATCTGGTTCAGTTACATTATCGGGTTTCCCTGTGTCAGCCAGAGCAGCTGCAGGGGAGAGGAGGGAGTGCCGACAATAGATGGGCTATAGTAAGCCTATGGGTGATGTCACCACTTCAGGCTTTACCAGCCATTGTTGGAGCGCTCTCTCCTTTCCCATGCATCCATGCTGGCTGGTATAGGAGAGATCATGTGACCGGACCAGGGGGCCCTGAAAATAGTTAAGTATATAGGGCTTTCTTACACAGGTTAGTCAGCATAGGTGATAGCGGGGAGGGGAGTGTTTTAACATTTAGTTAGGTGATGCCTGGAATTCCACTTTATTGTACACACCTGGCCATACCCACTCTGATCTGTATGGTGTTTGGCCTTGTGAATGAACCCTAAAGATACAACATGTGCGCACACACAGGGTATCTTCACGCTTGCTCAGGGTGTAAATAAGCCACCCGTTTTTGGGGTATACTTTTAGTTCAGTGGCTGGATTGTTTTACATTCTCTGTGGTATATTCCGAGTCTGATGGAACGAATCGAATATCATTTAGATTCAGGATGACCGCTGACCCAGGGTATAGGCAGGAGAATTTTATTTTGAAACGACTTTTCCTGTATTAGTTGGGCTTGGCATGCCCCTCTGGTCTCCCAAGCCTCTCTATTGGTTTTTAGTGTGAATGATGGCCCAACTGACCAATAGATGGATAAGAGGGATTGTGGCCAAACTATAATTTCCCAGCAAAAAAAAAAAAAAAAGCATTCCATGCAAGTTATGAATCTATTTTGTTTTGTCGTAAAGGCTAATTCTGATTGTGTATAGTTCCCCACGTGCTCACCCACATTTTGTAGCATTGTCAGGCCTGGGATTTTATCATTTGTTCCCATACATCATTCTCAATTCAACATTCTGTGTAACCCTAAGACCCCTTTCACACTGAGGCGCGTTACAGGCGCTACAGCGCTAAAAATAGTGCCTGCATAGCGCCTGTAAAGTGCCTCTCCTTTCACTCTAATGTGAAAGCCCAAGTGCTTTCACACTGGGGCAGTGCGCTGGCAGGACGGCAAAAAAGTCCTGCAAGCAGCTTCTTTGAGGCGCTTTAGCAGCAGTGTATCCGTCGCTCCTAAAGCACCCCTTGCTCATTGAAATCAATGGGCTGCACCGCTTTGCTGGCGCTTTTAATCCTTTTTCGGCCTCTAGCGACCGAAAATCGCTGCTAAAACTAAAGCGCCAACACCCGGGCGCTGCAAGTGTGAAGGGGCTCTAAAGGCTAGTGCACACTATAAGAAAATCGGCTGTACACAACTTTTGACAGCCAATTCCGACTTTTCGTATGAAAGGGACAAACTCCAAAAGTTTTTTCGTACAGGAACAGAAGGAACCATTTCATGTGTACCGTTTTCGTACAAGGAAAAACAGGAAAAGACTGCGCATGATCAGAAACAAACAACAAAAAAAAGCCTTTGTCATACGAGAATTTTACTGCAAATTTTTGTTCTTCGGTTCCGATTTGCTGTGAAAACAACGAGGAAAATCAGATGATCGTTCCCCTGACTTTCTTATAGTGTGTACCCCACTTAAGGTTCCTCTAGAGGTGTCTGGGGGTTCCTTGAGCTGTGGCTGATTGGCTTCCCCATATGACGGTGCCTGCATAGTTCCAGAACCAAAGCCCCCAGTATGACAGCAATGATTTTAGCTGTCCATAAGGGTGACCTTCTGACCACCACTGTAGCTTTGGTTCTTTCCACTAACAACCAATGTACGGGATGTTATTTTTATTTATTTGTTATTTTTTTACCCCAGTGAATTGGTTTTTAGTAAGGGTTCCCCTAGACCTGGAAATTATTTTAGGGGTTCCCCCTGTGGTAAAAACATTACATGGTTGAGTACTTGTGAACTGCACCAAAATATTCAATTTTTCCATTGTTTGGCTTCCATGTAACATTTATAAACAGTATTAAAAAAGGAATTCATGTATCAGTATAATGAACATGCATTTTGGCCTGTGTGGTGGTGAATTGAGTCAGAGGTGTCTGTACAATCTCATCTGATCCTTTAGTCCCTTGATTTTACGTTCATGTCAGTTTGTGATTTCAGTGAGATTTACACTGCTCTCTTTCCCATCATACGGTACATTCCAGCATTTCAGTTTATACAGGATGTGTGCATTCCCCATTTGTTAGATTTCAGGAGTGTTGGGTATGGAGTTGAAGGCCATGTTTGCACAATACTGGTTTTGGCTTTGGATGAATCGCCCTCCAGCTTATCTGTTTGGGAAGTTGCAGAGATCACACGGTTTCTGGGATCCATGAGAATTAAAAGTAGCCATAGAGTAAAGCCGGTGTTTCGTCACATATGGCGACCCATCACATTTGACTACCCGCTGGATTGCGCATGCGCAACCCCCGCCATATGCGTTCCAATACTGTGGTTTCGTCAGATTAGGCGACCCATCAGAATGTGTAACGGAAGTGACGTTCCGTCGCCGCCATCTTGCTACATCCTGCACTCCTCAATAGTAAGGATACACTGAGAAGGGGAAAGCGGACATCTTGTTACACCCACCGGAGTTTTGCATTTTACACTTATTTGTAACAGTAAACTGAGTTTATATAGTGAAATACAGTACTTAGAACTCCGTCTGACTGGTTAGATGTTGAATTTTGAAAGCAGCGAACTTCTTTCAGATTAGCAAACCTATGACATAAGCAGGTTTGATGCTGCTTTTAAAATTCAACATCTAAGGAGTCAGACGCAATTGTAAGTACTGTATTTCACTAGATAAACTTCATTTACTGCTAAAAAGTGTAAAGAAGATGGGTGTAAGAAGATGTCCACTTTCCCCCTTCTCAGTGTATCCTTACTATGGAGAAGTGCGGGGTGTAGCAAGATGGCGAACGACGGAACGTCACTTCCGTGACGGTTTTAGTGTGCTGTTTTGTCCTAAAACTGTTGGAACGCATATGGAGGCGTCACGCATGTGCACTGCAGCGGGTAGCCAAATGTGATGGGTCGCCATATGTGACGAAACACCAGCCGTACGCAAATTGAAATTCGGCCGGTTCAGCAGGGACCAGCTGAAGTTCGATCCATATATGGGCAGGCTAATTGTACTTAAGTCGATCCATCGATTGACTTGGATACAACCAGCTTGTCAGGTTATTCTACTTACATTTACTGCCAGCGGCTATAGCCACTAGCAGTAGGTATTGTATTCTGCCGGCTGGGAAGGCTCCTTGCGCTCCTCGCTGGCAGAGTATAATAGCTCTGCAGGAGGCATCACTGAATGTGTTGATGGGGGAACGAGTGATTTTTGAGGAAACTATGGCCTGTCTCTAAGCCAGCGCGCCTTCCTCCACCCAAGACTCATGGTGGACATAAGTTTAATTATAAAAGCAGCTAATAAATGAGTGACTTGTTCTGTGTTAGGCTACCCATTAATAAGTAGATGTGGATTGTTTTCTTTTTTCGATGTGTACACTTCTGTAATACAAATTTAATGCTAGAAATAAGTAAGGATCTGTTTTCAGTTGCTGCCTTTAGGCATTAGAACTGGAACATCCTGGCCTTTGACTGCTAATGACTACACCTGAGAGTGATGTCAGTGATATGCAAGCTTTATAATATCGCGCTGAGTGATTGGCAAAGGTTAGTCTGTGCCTACCATGTTCACAAAGTATAGGGGTTCAGTGTGTTTAATGCTTCAGGATCTCCATTTTGTGCAATTTTTAAGCGTATATGTAGCCAAAGGTTTGTTTTTTTGTTTTTGTTTTTTTCGCTGTCCATGTCCCGTTGGTAAAAAAAATTCCTTTACTTCCTGTTTCGGAGAACTCAACAGCAAGTGAGAATCTTTAAAAAAAAAAAAAAAAAAAAGAGGGTGAATTTTCCTCTTGTCGCCAGAATAGGTGTGTCCATTGGAAGATCTCATCGATTGTTGCTGTCGCTCACTTGACACTATATCAGACTGTTGTCACAAGCAATCATATATATATGAGGCAGAAAAGTGGTGTGCTTAAATGCCATGCTGCCACATACCTGCATACAGCCAGCTCTGTTATGTGCTCGGTGTTCACTTGGCACCACCAGCACTGCAACAGAGTTGTCAGTTTGATTGCAAGCCGGTAATATGGGCTTCCAATCACGTGACCACTGTGACAGCCAATCACAATGATCACATGATAGGGAGCTAGCCTGTGGCATTAAAACCCCCTCAAAGGGCCGATGGGAGCTGTGGCGGTAAGGGCTTAAAAGTGGATATTCCTGGCGTTGATACCTGTACAATTTTTGAATTTCTAGTTATTTCTCTTAGTGCCCATGTTCCCAAGGACAAATAATGAGATCTAGCCAGCATGTTAAAGAAAAAAAATTACGTCTTGGCTATGCCTGCACTTTAATTGCAAAGGCAAAGTCACGGTCTTTTTGCCTTGAAGAAACTTGGTCAATGTTTGCGGTTGCCTGGTATGTCCGGCCTTCCATTCCTTCAGTGCTCTGAATTTCTTGGCATTCTGGACATAATATTGTGCGCATGTTTGAGGATGCATTTACCTTTGTATTGTATAAAGGTTGTGAAACATGTTGTTTTATACTACTACATGAGAGGTTAAGCCATGCATTGTGCTGTACATTGAATAGTCTTGTGTGACGGATTGGCAAACTCTATGGTGCGCTTGTATTGTATTGCATGGTGGTTTGAGAAGACTGATTTTTTTTTTTTTGCCGCATGCCTAATCTGCCAAGTTTGCAATTTTTTTGCGGTTTCTGTAGCTATAGTTTTTTTTGCTTTTGATCTCCTTTATTAGAACATGATTGGAACTGGTCATGGTGGAGTCGGGATCTCAGGCTAGGGTTTGTGTCCAGATGCTGGTTACATTGTACGTTCATGGAAACATTAAAACCGTGCTCTCCTACTCACATATAACGTAAGGTATAAACTTCATCCCAGATAGTCACAATTCCCCTGCTTTTGGTCAGTACAGTGCTGAAGAGCATTATTTTTTTTTTTTTTTTTAAAGGTGGAGGTAGAGCTGCACAATTTATCGTTAAAAAATCGTGATCTCGATTCAACCCCCCCTGACGATCTCTATTGCAGAGTTTGCCGATTTCTTTCATATAACAAGTGGAGAGACTTATCTCCTCACTCAGCTGTCAAAAGAAAACATCCCGGCAGTCTGCCAAGTTTCTAACATGAAACATTGTAACTAACTCTTCCGTCTTAGATCACAGGGATAAACTTCTGTGTGAAAAAAAAAATCCAGGCAATCTGCCAAGTTTTTAAACAATGTAAATGCAGGAAGTTTTAAAGTGGAGTTCCACCCAAAAATGGAACTTCCACTTGTTGGATTCCTTCCCCCCTCCGGTGTCACATTTGGCACCTTTCAGGGGGGAGGAGGGAGCAGATACCTGTCTAATACAGGTATTTGCTCCCACTTCCTGGCATAGATCACCGCGGTGATTGCGGGGACCTATACCACTTCCGCCGCCTAC
The DNA here is from genome assembly GCF_042186555.1 of Aquarana catesbeiana. Taxonomy (NCBI): domain Eukaryota; kingdom Metazoa; phylum Chordata; class Amphibia; order Anura; family Ranidae; genus Aquarana; species Aquarana catesbeiana. The sequence goes on along the minus strand of NC_133326.1, from coordinate 625,088,662 downwards.
CCTGTCCTCCCCCCACTGTATTCTGTGAGACACAGAATACAGCAGGGACCTGAGAGGATGCGCAGCGAGACTCGCGCATGTGCAGTAGGGAACCAGGAAGTGAAGCCGCATGGCTTCACTTCCTTATTCCCTTACCGAGGATGGCGGCGGCAGCAGCCGAAGGACGGACCGGCTTCGGCTGCCGACACTGCGGGCTCCCTGGACAGGTAAGTGTCCATATATTAAAAGTCAGCAGCTGCTGGCTTTTAATATTTTTTTTTTTCAGCAAACCTCCTCCGCTTTAACCACTTAAAGTCTAAATCTTTTTCTGACACTTGTTTCTTAAATTAAAATCAATATTTTTTGCTAGAAAATTGCTGGGAACCCCCAAACTTTATATATATTTTAGCAGAGACCCTAGGGAATAAAATGTCAATTGCTGCGATATTTTATGTTACATTTGCCCAGTGGTCTTTCAAACGCATTTTTTGGGGGAAAAAATACACTTCAATGGAAAAAAAAAAAAAATTAGTAAAGTTAGCCCAATTTTTTTTTTTTTGTTTTAATGTGAAAGATATTACACTGCGAGAATCGTGATCTATCCTCTAAGCAAAAAAAATTGTGATTCTCATTTTGACCAGAATCGTGCAGCTCTAGGTGGAGGCTACAATTATTCAATATAGGTGGGACCATTGCATGCAAAAATGTGGGGACAGGGAGATTCCCAAACAATTCTTCAAAAAGGAACTCTGTTTTCATAGGTAAAAAATTCTTTAATGAAAAATCCACATAGTACTGACAGTTTATAAATGTATAAAAATAACAAACCTCCACCACATGCATCTAAAATTAGACAATTAGACACAGGTGGCCACCACAACCCTACATACAGGCCTCTCTGATATCGTACACAGCCGAATCTCTATACTAGGTCCTAGTTCAGACACATTTGGAAGGGAGCATGGAGAGAGCAAGGCAATCCACTCGGTGGTCTCAGCTGAGTACTGGTAGATATACAGAATCAATGCTTCAGACTTGATGACCTAGGTGGTTAATGATGCCCACTTAACATGGGAGATGTAATGTTCCTAATAACACAGTCCACTTAATTTGGGAACTGGGTTGCAGTGAGAGGGTCCCCCCCCTATAAAGAAGATGAATGCATAGGCTGCCCACTTATGAGTGACTGCTGAGGATGGGCTGATGGATTCTATCGGGTACAGGTGAGTGTGTGTGTGTGTGTGTGTGTGTGTGTGTATGGATAGCTCCAAAAAGTTTTAGAAACGTCTCTCCGCTTCACCATTCGTCCGAGATCCACCTCGTCCTCCTAATCCTTAATGCAGGACAGGTAATACAGTTGTCTTGGGCTAAGTCTAAGCCATGAGGGGTGGGTGGATACTTTCCTCCGACAGTCCGTGTGTCTGCTGAACAAGCAGTGCCGTGTGTCATCACTGTCAAGCAGCTAGGATATGTCCAAGGGTCTTGCGAGATCTCCTGAGAGAAGTGGGACGACACAAAGGGGGTGATCTGGTTGGTGGTTAGTCCGTGCCCTCACATCAGATGGCGTCATGCTGACGCGTTTCACTCGTGACCCGAGTTTCTTTAGAGCAGGGACCATTACATGCACACCCTAAGGCAAGCCATAGATGATGGGGAAAACCCTCGTTCATCTCGACCGATGAAGCAGGACTCGTCGAGATTCGATCCATCTATGGGCAGACTGGCTGTACCAAAATCGATCTATTGATTTAACTTGGGTACAGCCAGCTTGTTGGATTTTTTACATGTGATTGCTGTTGGCGGCTGTAGCCACTAGCAGTAATCATTCTGTTCTGCCAGGTGGGAGGGCTCCCTGCTGGAAAAACAACAGTTTAGCTGGCAGGGAGCCCTCCCACCTGGCAGAACACAATGATTACTGCTAGTAGCTATAGCCGCCAGCAGCAATCACATGTAAAAAATCCAACAAGCTGGCTGTACCTAAGTTAATAGATTGACTTTGGTACAGCCAGTCTGCCCATAGATGGATCGAATCTCGACCGGGTCCTGCTTCATCGGCCGAGATTTGATCCATCTATGGCCAGCTTTAGTGTACACTGGGAATGCCAGTCAGTATGTTCTCTGCCATTACTGTTCATGTACTGGCTTGACCAGTAGAGTTAATTGAAAGCTTCGTAGGCAGCCCCTGAGATTATGCTCCAGCCTGGCAATAGGTCACCCAGGCACCAAGCATTGTACTGTGGGATGTACATCTACCACCATATACCACACTAGAAGGACTTTTTGGTTACCAAAGGAGAATCTTGGGGGCTCCATGGCTTTCCGTTGGGTAGATTTACCTTTGCTTCCTGTCCCAGCAAATCCACCCATTACAGGCTCCCTGCAGAAAACTACAGGAGGGGGCGGATACAAGACCGGTCACCCTGCACAAGGAGAGAGGGCAGTAATGACTGGTCTTTATTACACGAAGCTCCTGTGAGAGGTTGAATTCCTGCTCAGATCTGGTAGGAATACTCAAAGAATATTTGGAATCTGGTAGGAATACACATGGCTCTAGTATTCAGAAGATATTTGTTCAGTCTGGATTTCAGATAGGATAGTGTGAGCAAGGAGGAGGTTGATGTTCTTGTACTGGTTCTGCAGTCTACAGCTGTCATAGGGGGTCATACTGTTTTGTCTTCTGTTCTATAGATTTTGTGTATGAGAGGAGAAGGTGGCTGGAACAGGTCAGGTGCCCATTGTATTTTTTTTTTTTTGTTCATTTTTAGCTTGATTGGTTTTTCTCACACCGCAGGGCAAAACTCAGCAGAGGGAGTAGAACAGGTTGTATTCTCAGGGTGTGTTTGTGCGGGGAGGAGAATTAAGTACCAGGGAGTGCCTGACAGGTGTATGGGACAAAAGCAGACGCTGGAGTTATGTGGTGCGTGCGCTCTGAGTTCTCAGTGTTGTGTGCGCCCCCTAGGTTCTGCAGCTGTGCAGGCATCTGGGATTATATATATATATATATATATATATATATATATATATATATATATATATATATATATATATATATATATATTTATTTTTAGTGCTGTACCCTGGTTGACTATAGTGTCCCTCTGTCAGTGGTTCGCTGCAACCAGTGCACTCCTGTTGGTGGATTTAATGTCTCAGGAGTTGTTTAGCAGGGAGACAAGGTGATTGCAGTAAAATGTAGTGCTCCTATTAGTGGCTAATCTACAGATCTTACTGTAATATAAAACAGAACATTTGTGGTTACTGCAAACACACTATAGTTTCATTTTACATAGTACACTTCTATAGAAAGCAGTATTAAACCAAAAACCAAAAAATGTAATATATTGCAACTTGCCAATCATTTAGATGTGGTGGCTGCATTGGTTTACTTATTTTAGGCTTTTTTCCCCTAGGTTTTCACCTGGTGATCCCGCCAGTAACACACCACCTGTATTACAGTGCCCCCACTCTGGGTGAAGGAGCACAGAGGCGCCTATGGACAGTAGCATTGTATGTCTAGGGAGAAGGGTGTGTTAGATGTACTAGCAGATTTAGATACACTAGCAAATTGAAGCCAAACTCCAGCTAACACTTTATAATCATTCACAGCAAACCATTTTTTTCCCTTCTGGAATAAGGTTTTACATAAATGAAGATAATTTAGGACAGCCCTGTCAGTGTTAAATGGTTTGTCTCACCCCTGTATCTGCTACATCTGCAAGAGAGCTGCTTCTTTTTTTAAAAACAGACTTACTGGCCCGATCACCAGGCAAAAATAAGGGAAAGAGCCTAAAGAAAACTAATGCAGCCAACACAGCTGAAAATTGGTAAGCTGAAATATAATGCTTGGGTTTAACGCCACTTTAAGGTTAATGATTCACATTGGTGCTGAGGCCCAGCACAGTGCGACTGAGCCATTTGCGTATGCGGCCGGAGCTGCATGCAGATAACCAATGTTACTTTTATGGGGATGCAGTGGTAATGCGGACACCCACCCTTGCAGGCGTGTCAAATTAGAACACGCTTGTGTCCTTAGGTGTGAAGCATTATTATATATATAAATTTTTATTTGTGTGTGTGTGTGTGTGTGTGTGTGTGTTCTATATATATAAAATCTAGCCTAAGGCCTGATTCACTCCTATGCATTTTTAGTGCTTTTTGAATTTTGCAGATTTGCACTACAGTCCATTTAACATGGTTTCCTATGGAACATGTTCTGTAGTACAAAATGCAAAAAGCACTAAAAATGCATAGGTGTGAATCGGGCCTTATATCCATATAACAAATATTGGTTATACATTGTCTTTTGCATGTTAGCCTGAAGAAAGGGGAAACTATCCCCTCCCCCCGAAACGCGTTGACTCCATATGTACGTTTTACCTCCCAATAAACAATTCTAATCTTTATCGAGCATTTCCTTATTCTGGACACCGGGCACGCCTCTCTTTCCTTAAGTATTTACAGTAACAGTAGCAGCACTGAGCTCAGGGACTGACCAGCCAGCCGCCATGAAGGCCTTCTATCCTGGCATTGGGTTGGCATTTCTGTTCTGACAGGGAGAGAATGCACTTCACACACAGCACACACACCCCTATCCCAGGGTGATCAGGCTGCATTATTATATCAGTTTAACACTCCGTTAAAGGTTCTCTTTAAGAGCCTCGTATTTGCATTCAAGATTTATTATAAAGTTAGTTGCTCTTAGCAGTATCTTTTTATGTGGCTTTTATTCTCTAAGCTGCACCAGAAAACTTACAGCTGCATTTTGTTTGGGCAACACTATCCCTTTTCATTGCATCATTCCTTTTTTAAAGGAACTTTCATTTATTAGCTGGAACGTTCGAAATCAAGATGGTGTCAGTACGTCTGGGCAGCGTGTCACAAGATGGCTCACAAAAGCCAAAGTACAATGCCTTTCCGAAGGAGAGGAGTAGGGCACAATGTCCCATGAATACAGTGATTATCTGACCATAGAACTCCACCTCGGTAACACTAGCTGCATAAAACAATTTCTGGCATGTGTTTTGAAAGGGAAAAAAAAACCTGCAAGATTTTTTTTTTTTTAACAATGAATCACTCTGTGGTTTGTGAGATTAACCTTTTCTAGAGCAGCTTTGCATGTAGGTTTAATTGATCCGGGACACCAGGCCTGGTTAGCATGTCCTTCTCATCTTACCAAAAAATGTGTCAAGTACTCTGACAGAGCTACCGAAAGTATTTTATCCTTTACATTTTTCGAGGCATGGATTCTATGCCACTAATAAGTAAACTACTTGAAGGCCACAGATAACCAACAGCCATGTGTTCCTACACAGTCATTTTATTATTGCTTTTCTGCAACTGGGGCTCCTTACCTTACCTAGAAGTTCTGAATTATTTCGGCGGTGGACAACTAAACCACCATAAATAATGCGCTTGTGATATATCACACAAAAAAATATAAACTAAATAAAGTTGCACCACTAACGTGAGATTTTTCACCGATGCATTTATGTGTTGCGCTAAAGTCCCAAGAAAAAAAAAATCAAAGTCCATATAAAAATTCAGCAAAGGCAAAAAATCTAGAAAAAGTGACTGCCGTGTTCCAAAAACAAGATGAATCTCTTCACCATGTGAGTTCACCTCCACCATAGGTCAGGATGTACTCTTACCACAAAATATGGACCTCCTATTACGGAAGGTCACACAAGCTCAGGTGTTTCCTCATGCACCGGTCTCATGTGGAGGCCAAATGGAAAACAGACCATTGGATAGCACCAATCCTCAGGGCCATCCATATCAGTGGTAACTGTCCCCAATGAAGAGAGAAACGCTCCTTAAAACCTCCTTAAGAGTTATGTTTATTATAAAATATTGCACTTGCATGGTTCAGGAATAAAAACGGCATTAAAGCCTGGATGGACAACTGCCTGGTTGCTTGCTGAAGTTTTATTAAATTCCATTAGGAGTCACTGGGTCTAGTACAAAGGCAGGTTTACACCTATCCCTACATACTTCCAAAAAAGTCAAAACCTTTAAAACCCATGGGACTCTTTTGGAGGCAATCGACCACTGAAATGTAGAAGTCCTTAACATTATTAGAACTTAAGTTCTAATAAAGTTAAGGACTTTTACATTTTACATTTCTGTGGTCCCTTACCTCCAAAAAAGTCTCATGGGCAATATTTTTTTACTTTATTTTCCTACAGGCATAGTTGCAAAGGGTCTTCAAGTGGCCATAGCAAATCATGAAGTTATTGCCATTAATTGCAACTCATGTACCTCATCCTAAAATCTATCAAGAAACGAACAGCGCTGAGGAGTATGAATTTTCATGGTATCGCCATAGACTTCGCATACAGCAATGAGTTAAAAGCGTACAAAAATGAATAAACATGTTAAGTTATCCAAAGTGAAACTTCACTCAAAAAGGGATAGTTCTGCTTGTTTGCATCCTCCCCACACTTTAGTTGGGGGGGTACTCACTCCCACTTCCGGTCAGATTGCCACGATAACATGTGCCCATCCCCCCGCAGCCTTCTGGGATGCATCGCATTCACAAAGCGCAGTAGAGCTCGTACATGCGCAGTACCCAAGATGCCTGCACCTGAAGCCGATTGAAGAATTGGCTTGGGTGAGGACATCGCTGGATCACCGGACAGGTAAGAGGTCTTCTATTAATAAGTCAGCAGCCACAGTATTTGTAGTTGCTGACTTTTAACCTTTTTGGGGGGGGGGGGGGGAACTGGAGCTCCTCTTTAAATTTTTAGAGAGAGGTGCCCATTATAGGGGCATAAGCTCCTAAAGAACGGAACCGCTGTTCCTATATCTCATGGAGATCACTGTTATTGAAGGGACTCAGTTATCAGGAACATGCACACAGTCAATAATTATTGTAAAGCTCTAATGAGCAGAGCCCTCTGAGTCGTCTTTTACTTAATTGAAATATCTGCCTTCATTTTGTTTAGCGCTGCGCAAACTGTTGGCGCTATATAAATCCTGTATAATAATAATTCTAAACATGTTTCACGGTATAAACTCCTTTTTCAGGAGTTTTAGAGAGCTAATACGTTTCTGTTAAAACAAAAAAAGAAACATACAAAATTTTAAAGCCATGCCTTTGTACTGTTCTTTGAAATGCCAAGCTAGGGGGCACCAATCTTGCCCAAGAATGCCAGACTACTAAGTAGACTAATGAAACAGGGAAACCAGGCGGACATAGGAGCAATACCAACGGAGTACAGACTGTAAAATCAAATAGACCCACCAATAGTAAGATTTTGTCCCATGCTAATGTATATAACCCACTACCTTCCCATCTACTACTCCATCAACTGGCCATAGATGGGTAGTTTTTTTTTCCCAAACAGCCAAACGGGCTGGGGAAAAAAAAAAGTTTCCTCCATCCACGTAAACAAGGTGGATGGAGGAATCTTTCCCCCTGCTGGGACGTTGTATTTTTTTTTTACCTCAGGACTTGCCAATTGAATGCAGCTGTCTTTCGACAAGTTTTCCATGTTTCATGCATGTTCCTTCAACAGAAGTTGATCAAATGACCGTCTTCTGTGGAACAAGGAGGGGGCCACACATTGATCGAAATTTGGCTGGGCCATGCTGAACTGACCAAATTTCGATCAGTCAATGGCCAGCTGGAGGATACCTTTTTTTTCTTTCCATGCAAGCATCACTTGAACCATGGGTCATCTTTGACCTCCAGGTTTTTAAAATGGATGGGTCAGTGCATTTCCTGTAATTTAACACCCACCTCGGCTGCAGGTGACCCTCAGGACTTGGAAGTCTGTGGAATTGGTTAACACGTACGTGTCGCTAGAGGCGTTATTCAAAACTTGTGTGTGCTGCAAATATTTGAGTGCGCTCACCATGTTTGCCATGTCGTCCCTTGAAATGGATGCTTTAGAGCTTCTTATTTATCCTCATATGACAACTTTGCACATGTTTCAGTTGTTTACAGTTTTAGCATGGTTTTTATCTTTTTTTTTTTCTTTTAACTTTTTTTTTTTTTTTTTTTTTTCCCTTCTATGCCCTTTGCTTGTGAAGATTTTTTTTTTTTTTTTTTTCCATGCAGTGCACGAGAGAGCGTGGGAGCAGACCTATTAATGTCTATCTATACATTGTGGAGTAAAAGTCCCTTTTGTGTGTATGTATATGTATGAATGAAGGACCCTATGATCTGAGAGCACAGTCAATGTTTGCAAAACGCTTATAGACAAATCTTAGAGTTTAAAGCTTTTTAAAGACCCGTTTGAAACAGGTTAAAAACAGACAGCCGTGGGAATGAGCGTCAGCCACAACTGGTTGAACGAGTCTGGTTAGTGGCTGAGGGTGCGGGAGGTAGATTGGGGTGGAGAGCTGTACATCAGCCAGCTCAGACAAACACATCATATATCCTTACTAATTAGGGCCTCCCGTCCCGGGATGCTGACTCTCCCCTATACAGTCACATACAAAACTCTTATAAAACTTTGACCTGACTTTTTTTGGGCTCCCAGTCCAGTGAACTGGCAACGTAAAAAAAATTAGGGGAGCTGCCAGTACTTGACGTCCCACTGCTGCTTGTTGTTTTTCATAAAAACATTTTTGGGAATCTTCAAACACACCGATATGAAAAGAAGTCCCTGGTAAGTTGCCTGTGGACCACAGCAGAGAACCTCAATTTAACATACTAGGATTCCATTTGTCTTTGAAAGAGGAAATGTGGCCAAAGGACTAAAGAGAAATCCATCTAAATATACAAAAAAAAAAAAAAAAAATTCTGTAACTGAAATATTTTGCCTGCTAAAATGCAGATTTGTTTGGACAGTCTTGCGATTTGCACATTTCTTCTTGCGATTTGCACCTTCCTGCCATTCTGCAGCCACTGACATCACTATTTACAACTAAAGTTTCCAATCTTATCAGTTCCCTAACTTTCTTTACAGCAGTTAAATGGCTACAGCCTAATCTTGTGGGGAGGGGTGTTTCATCCAGCTTAGATCGACAGGATTTATTCATTACAGGAGGCAGAGTATAAAACCGATCTAAATCCCTTTCTAAAACTTACCTATATAATAATCTCCTCCCGCAAACTAAACCTGGAAATACCTTTTGGAGCATGTCATTCTTTCACTCGATACTACAGGTTTACTGAAAGAATAAGTTCACCTTTGGGAACATGTTGCATGTTCCACCCGTTTTTAGGGTGGAACATTTAACTGTTCTCACTGCTGCAGCCTCTGCCCAATCCCTGCATTTCCTGTGACAGCAGTAGGGGGAGAAGTTCCCCATACCAGCTGTCACTTTTTGAAATCAGCGGGGCTTTGCCCACATATCTGCGTCATTCATTCACACAGCTCTGTGTGTGAATGAACTACAAGCCCTGACCTCTTTTGCAGCTGTTGGCTTGTGGTTCTCAAACTACCACGATGCTGTGGAGCACGGTGGTAGTTCATTGATACTTCCTATCGGTGTATATGCCTGCCCGTATGGGCACACAGATACACTGACAGATCTGCTGGAGACCTGCATAGCACCAGCAAAGCTGCTGATTGCGGCTGCAATGCTTTAGACTCTGGCTCAAAAAAAATAAATGCACATTTTTTACCTGCAAAAAAAAAAAAAAAAAATGCATTTATTTATTTTTAAAAGTGAACTTATCCATTTAACGTCTATTTATGTTAGGTGTGTGTGTGCGCTTTCTTATCTGAATCAAACTAGTCACTGCAGATGGTGGTCCCATAGACTACTTTTGTCTCAAATTGTACTAATACCCAAAAAAAAAGAATTTGGGGAAACTGGAAGCATTGAGTTTACCGCAAGGTAACCCCCTCGGAAGTGATTCTCTGGGGGGGGGGGGGTCTATCAGATGCAGGGAGGAGCTGCCGAGGGACCCCAGAAGAGCAGGTTTGGGGCCACTCGGTGCAAAACGAGCTGCACAGTGGAGGTAAGTATATGTTTGTTATTTAAAAAAAAAAAAAATACCTTTACAATCACTTTAATGCTGTGGTTGGTATTCAAACTGGCAATCATAGTGCCTATCAGCACTAGGGTTGCTGGTTTAAATCCCAACCGCGGCGTTTCCATGTTTTCCCTGTGCCTGCATGGGATTCCTCCCACACTCCAAATGCCTTTTGGTAGATTAATTGGATCCTGTCTAATTTGGCCCTAGTATATGTATGAATTTCAGTTCAGGGACCATTAGACTGTGTAAGGGCCTTGAGGGCAGGGACTGATCTGAATGTATAATATATCAAGCACTGTGTAAATTGATGGTGATATAGAAGTACCTGTAATAAAAACAATAAATTGATCTGTGTATATGTTGGGGGTTAGTGACTCAAAGTATTCAATCAAGAAGGTCCGCATAACAGCCAGACACCCAGCATTTTTAGAGACCGTTTTCAGAAATGGCAATTGCAATGTTTTTCTCGTGACAATTTTTGGTGTCCTAGCGGTACATCTCTGTGTAGTGTATTCATGATATTAATCTAGCATTCTAACAAACGATATATATAAAATACACAATATAAAATACACAAGTGTATTTTAAAGACCAACTCCTGGAAACTTGAAGATTACCCCACTGTAAGAGAGGGCATAAATAACTTGATTTTGATTCAAGGAAAGAAAATTGCTTGATTCCCCTATCAATCCCTCCCACAGTTCTGCCAAAAGGGAGCTTTCCTGGCCGGCAGAATGCTATGATTACTGCTAGTGGCAATAGCAAATCTGCTAGTGGCAATAAAAATCTGACAGGCTGGTTGTACCAAAGTCGATCTGGCCTGCCTATTGATGGATTGAGTCTCAAACAGTTGCTGCAGAACCAGCTGAGATTCAGTACGTTTATGGCTGGCTTAAGGGTTAATTGCTCATTTAGGTCTAAGGGACATGGAAAAGATTTACTTGATCCTCTGTGCTGCTAGACCAGTCCCTGCAGTGTCATCGCCCCAATGCGGTCCTAAGTTCCCAATATCATTAAGACCAATGCAAGGTCCATAGCATAGAGGACACAGAGGAACAGTTCATTGTCGGAGTGAGGGGAGCGCTGTTTGTTGGAGGATCGGTGAAGTAAAACTGCTTTTACTCACCCCACTGTAAGGGAGAATTTTATGATTTCCCAGAATTGGGCTTTATTCAAAAATGCAATTGATTGGCAGAAAAAAAAAAAACTTGTATACAATTAAGGGGTGCTAATAAAGTTTTTGGACTTCTACACTGTTAGTTGAAAACAAATACTAAGTGGCAGGTCCTTGCCATAGAAGAGCCATCATCCTCTCCAGCAGCCCTTCCCTCCAGCTGTTGAAGCACAGCAACAACCTCCATCATTTTAAGGCCACTTTTACACTGAGGCGCTTTTAAGGCGCTATAGCACTAAAAAAAGCGTCTCTCCTATCACTCCAGAGCGGTACGCTTGCAGGATGTTAAGTCCTGCAAGCAGCATCTTTGCAGCGCTTTAGGAGCAGTGTATACACCGCTCCTAAAGTGCCCCTGCCCTTTGAAATCAATGGGGCAGCGCCACTTTGCGGGCGCTTTTAACTTTTTTTTCAGCCGTGTGTGAAAGTGCTACTTTCTACAGTGTCGGAAGCAGGGCTTTTTTTCGCAGAAAATAGGTGCAGGAACTCAACCATGACCCCCTAAACCCCCCCTCCCCCCCACACACACACTTTCCAAACCGCGTCAGATTTCACTAACAGTGGGAGGGTATAAAAGGGGCATTAAATACCCTCCTTAAGAGCTTTACCATCTTCCACATGTCTTACTTTTGCTGCGTTATAAAGTTGAAGCATGCAGCCGGCTCTAGTATCTCCCCACACACTGTAGGTGGCTCCTTCTCTCTAACTTGCAGGGAGATCATCCAGTGGAGGTGTCAGCATACGCAATGCACCCAGGCCCCTGCATCTCCCTTGTGCCCATCCTACACTCAGTGGGAGCCGCTCAGGAGATCAAATCTGTCTGAGCTGCTGGGAGACCAGCTTTCACTGCTAAACACAGAAGCCGGACTTTTGTGTTTACCAGTGATAGTGCTGAGCAGGGAGCAAAGGGCCTGATTCAGAGGTGGTGGAACTGAGTTCCACCAAGTTCCAGCTGACCAAAAGCCCTGGTCGGAAGCCTGTGTCCCCCATGTGGTGGTTCACTTCCGCAACACGGTTGTGTCCCGTTATGACGTGGTGAGCGGCAGATGAAACACCAGTGTAGGGCAGGGGACACCGGCATCCGACACTCCCAGAAGTGTCAAATGCTGAAGAGTCTTCGAGAGGGAAGATGGATCACACAGGCTGCCATGGAGGTAAGTATATTGCCTTTTTTTGCAGGGACCTGACGATTCGATATATATATATATATTTTTTTTTGGGGTGGTTGACAGTGCTGCCTTAGGCCATCCTCCTTCCCTGATTGGTATGCAATAAAGTTAGGTTTCCAGCTCATTACTCGTTATTTTATTGAAGATCTTTAATCAGGCAAGGCAGATTATTATCTGATACAGTCATGTTCTTGGTGGCTGTACACTCCTATGTCTTTATTGGGTAAGATGTAGTTTGCTTGGATGTCTTTTGGTTGACTCTTGAATGTGTCATGTTTACACCAGCCCACACCGTTCTGCAATAAATAATGCCATCGCTCGGCCCGAGGCTGATATTCCAGTGACGGGGCCACTTCTAGACAGCTTATGATTTATTAGAATTTTTTTTTTTTTTATTCTTTCCGGATGTCTGTGTTCCCTTGGAAAAGAGGGAAGAGCGGGGTGAAAGTAAAATATTTATCCCTCTCTTGTGCGATTAAGTTCAAGTCCAGCTGTCTCACGAAGGGGGGGCCAAATAGGGGATCGTGGGAAATTGGGACTTTAGTAGGAACATCTGGTTTTCATCTGGCTTGATATATCCACCTGTCCTTGCCAGTCTGGCTTTTATGCTTGGCGTACGTTCTGCCTTCTAATAGTCCTCTAGTCGGGGTCTGCAGAACCGTCTTTTAGGTTCTAGTTTTGCAGTGCATTGTGGGAAATCCTTTGTCTCTATCCCACACACACTTTTCTCCAGTTTTTGTGTTTTGGTAACCGTTCCTTTGGCTCTAGTGCACACTTTTTTTCTTTTTTTTTTATTGCTAGTTTTAAATTAGAAGTCTATTCTAGCACGGGCTGCATTCTTTGGTCATTATGTATTTTAACTCTTTTCCTTCAGTTTTGAACGCATACATTGGCAATTTTTTTTGATATTTTGAAACTTGGAGGAAAAGTAGAGTTGTTGTCCAAAACAACCTCTCAGAAGAATGCATTTTTTTTTGAAGATGTAAATCCTGTAGGGAGCTTAGAGTTTTCATCGGCCGTCATACTTAAAGTGGAACTTCACTTTCTCCATCAACTTTGACTGTTCTTAATGCAGCTAGAATTAGTAAATAGGAAAGTATATCTTAACCTTTTATTTACATTTCTTCAGTTACTTCCTGGTTTCCAGGCCTAGGCAAATGGTGTCATGTATCCCAGAGTCTTCAGGAGAGGAGGAGGGGCTTTCATACCTGAGCTAAGGGCAGATGGATTCCAGGAAGTAAATGCTACACGAATCATCTGCCCTTACTCAAGATGGCCTCGGCCAGAAATGCTAGAGGGCTGTCTTTCAAAGTGATTCAAAGCATGGCGACATAATCCAGAAGTTTGCATTGAATATTAAAAATGAATTAAATGGGGTTTTTTGGTTTTTGGTGCTCAGATGCAGTGTAGTTCCTCTTGTGTGACTTTAATGGCAGTGATTGTAACGAGAGCTTTCCAGTCTTTGTAAGCAAGTAATGCCAACCATACATGGATAAAATTTTACTGGTTCAGCATGGACCGGCTGAGATTCAATCCATGTGTGGGCAGGCTGATTGTTCCCAAGTTGATCCTTTGAGTCAATTTGACTTGGGTACAACCAGCCTTTTAGATTTTTTTACATTTGATTACTGTCAGCAGCTATAGCCGCTAGCTGTAATGAATGTGTTCTGCTGGCCAGGAAGGCTGTTTCGTGGCCGCGGTGGAAGGAAAGAAAATCAAGTCAACTATGCTCTGCTTTATTTAGTCAAGCCATACGTTATTTAACCTGTGGTTGAAGGAAAGGTAATTGCTAAATGTCCCCTATCAGTACAGTCCGTGATGATGGGGAAAGCCCTTCTGCAGCGCTATAGCGTTCTGCCATTGGGGAGCCTTCCACGATGGCAGAGTACAATGATCACCACTGGCAGTAATCGGGTGAAGGAAAAAAAAAAAAAAAAAACCTAGACAGGCTGGTTGTACTAAAGTCAATCGACGGATTGACTTCAGTAAAACCAACCTGCCCATAGAAGGTTTGAAATTTGGTCAGGTTTCTGCTGAACTGGCTAAATTTGGTCTATGGCCGGCTTAAGTCACACTGAACTATTACAAGTAGTCACACAAGTAGACTTATACTGTTAGTGCACTCAACCTAGATCGACTATAGATCTTAAATCTTTTATGCAGCAGGTAATTGGCCATTTTGAAATCTTGCTGTAAAGCTGCTGGGCACTACAAAAAAGGCCAACAACCTATCAACTCTAATTGCATTACAAAGAAGTCTGGCTACTAGTGGTTGCTAAAATTCATATTGCCTATTGAATATACCTATATGTTATCCTTTTACAGTAAGGACTCATGCACATGGGCCCTTAGCAGCTCCTGTTTGCTGAGGCAAAAATCCCTCAATGCTCTTTATCTTCAGGGGAGCTGCATGTGCCGCATCCAGCCACCAATACAAGTGAATAACGTCTGCATTGACGTTTACCCACTCATGCACGTGCTTTCCTCTAAAGACACAAGAACCTGCATTCCATGAATTAAAATATATGAATGAAGCCAAACACGCCACTTTCACATTCAGGAAGAAGTTCCATACACGTATGTATGGTCTCATAAGCCATTCATTTGTATTGGGAGCTGTATGCAGTATATGCGTTTTTCGGGGTGCCAGAAAGCCCAGGGAATTTTGCACTCCTGCACACAAGATCTGCTAAACGTCCATGTGCAGGAGGCCTCGTGTTTATAGTTCTATCCAGGCTGCTGATAAGGTGGTACAGCTAGCCCTCCTGTATCGGGGCCCGGGTCCCATCACTTCACAAGGTGGGGCCCAGGCAGCTACTGAGCAGGTCATCAGGCTGTACTGCCTTATTAAAGAAACCAATCCCTGGTTCTAATATTTGTGCCCCCGGGCTCCTCTGTGTGCCCCCCTCACCTGAAGCTCTGCCAGCTTCTCTCCTCGCTGGCCGGCAGCTGCTGCAGGCACATGGGGATCGGTTTCAGGATGAGGTGGGGGGCCTGTCAGGTAGACTGTACGGGACCCCATGATTTCTAACAAAAGCCCTGGTTCTATCCTCATGTGTGCCCCACATTAAAAACTGGGGCAAAGGTAATGAGAATGTACGTTTTTGCTTATGGCATCCAATCAAACTGAATTATAAAAATGTCGCTAAGTTGTGATTGGTTGCTAGAATGAATAGACACAAGGCTTTCCTGCACTTTTTTTTTTTTTTGTTTACAAAAGCCTGCACTTTTTTTTTTTTTTAATGGGATGGGTTTTACAAATCCTGCAAATATTATAAGAACGTATAAGTAAATTATTTCTAGCCCCTGTCCTCGCGTTCTGCCATGTCTCTGCCTCAAGGGCACTCAACTGAATTCCCATGGAATAATTGGCACCATACAGAAGATTAAACTCTTTTGGCTTTCAGTTAGATTGTTGGCACACCTTTTGAAATCAATCTTTAATAGGTTTTGCTGGGTTTCATCCATAATTCGGCTTTACAAGGCTCATTTCTTGACTAAGAAAGGGTTACAGCGCGCGCACTCTTAACGCATCCCAGATGTTTCTTGTCTGGCTCTCTCAGCCCCCGCCCTTCGTCTCCTTCTTTCCTGTTTACTCAATTTTGTCTTTTTTCACACGTTTTTCACTTATTCTTTCCCCTTTGCTATATACGTGAGGTTATTGCAAGTTTCTCGCTGCTTTTTGTCTACATTCCCCCTTCGTGACAGTCTGTTTGCTCTGTTGACCAAAAGAAGACTCACTTGACCCCGTGGAGCTGAAATTTACACACCTTCGCTCTTTGACCTTTGCTTTCCTACGCAATATTTCTAAATTTCGCTTGTACCTCCTCTTCTAACCTGCTCTTCAAAGTATCTTGGTTTGCAGGCTTTCCAGCAATAAGCCTTCCTTTAGAGGTTTGAGCTGGCCAAACACGTTACAACCAGATTGTACAATCTACTTTAAATTTCAGTTTTACAGTTATGAAGTGTTAAGGCCTACCTGGGTGATAATGTATGGAGTGACTTGTGTAGGTAGGACCTTGCACTACATTGTTGATAAATCTAAAGGACATTGTGCAACCACATTGTAACATATTTGGCCAGGTTTGGAAGCAAGAGCTCTGAACCAGTAAACATTTGGCATGAATTTTGGCTTCGGTTTCAGGCCCATTTGGAAAATAAAGGCATGGACTGGAGTTTGAGTATGTGGACATGTTCGCAGCATAAATGGCTTGACTCAACAGACAGCTTTTTATATCTCAAGCACTCAGGAGCTACATCTTCTCATTGAATGTAATTCAGATATGTTCAACTCAAATCAGACCGTGGGCCTAGTTGGTTGGAATTAAACTGAAAAGGGCTACTTGTGTCTGCTAGGGGCCTCACTTAAAGTGGTTGCAAACCCTTACATATACCCAGTGAAGTGACTGGAATCAGGTGATACACAGATTAAACAAATCCTTCTACATAAGTTGTACCTGTCTATCTGCAGCCCTCTCTTCTCTACATCCATTCAAAGTCCAGAATATTGATACAGCTTGTGTGAGCTGTCAGAAAACAGGGGGAAGAGCACTGCAGTAACTTTGCAGAGCTCAGTGAGGAGAGCTAATTGTAGGAAAGGGACACCCCCTCCCCCCTTCCTTTACACAGCTGTCAATCATAGGCTCCTTCCCCTGTCACCATTTTTTTTTTTTTTTTTTCTTGGTGTCATAAAAAAGTTGCTCATGCAGATGGCAGAGAAACAAGGCAGCGGACATAAAAGACACCTAGACCGAGGAAAGAGACAAATACTACACACTATAGAGGTATATGCTTTGTTCCTTTTTCATGTCTGAGGTTTACAATCACTTTAAAGAGGAGCTTCAAAAATGTAAGCGCGCATCTACAAAACGTGTAGATGCGGGCTTCTAATAAACAGACACTCGCCTATCTAGGGATCCAGGGTTGTTCTCACCTAAGGCAGTTCTTCACGTCTTCGGGTCCCAGGTGCCTGCATGTTATTTGTGGGAAGCCAACTGTGACTCCTTGTGGCTTCAGATCCGGCTCCCTACTGCGTATGCACAAACCGCAACTTGTGAATGGACCTGCAGTCTCCCGGGACCTGTGACATGTTCCAGAAAGTTGCAGGGAGGGAGGGGGCCGAACCTCCACTCTATTTTCCAGGCAGTGGGAGTGGGTACCTCTCAAAATTAGGTACCTGCTAACTTCCCCAAAAAAAAAAAAAAATATTTCGAAATGTGGCAGAGGAGAATGAAGAGCGGAACTCCCTCTTTTGGGTGAAGTTCCCCTTTATCCCTTTTAACTTCATTTTTCAGTAAACAATCATAGCACTTGTCATAGTAACAACTTCAGCTTGGCATTTTAGACCAGAGAAAGGGGTCTTAAATCTTCCCCGAAATATGTAATTAAACTGGAATATTTCATAAGGAAGTGCAGCATTTAATAATTGGAGAACAGAAATTATTTTCCTAAAGCAGTAACAGCCACACCAGAGCCAAAAAAAAGGAAAAAATCCTGATAAAAACACTAGTTCAACTTGCCGAACACCTATTATTTCAGTTGACAGGGCTATACACCAACTATGGCCACCATAAGTGGTTGCACTCGTCCATCAGGATTTTTTCATTTAATTTATATCTTGGAGAATTTAACATGAAATACTAGATGTCTGATTTCCAAAACTAGAGTCAGAGTCTGGAATTGTGACGAAGAGATCTCGCTGCTGGCGTATCCAAGACACATAGGAAGCCAGGAACTGACTCAGCCCACCAGGCTCCATCTCGAACTTGATTATCACTTTGGGTGGGCTGGCTGTTTTAACCCCCTCATTGCCATTACAGGGCCAAAACTGACCATTGCTTTACCACTGGTGAGTGAACCTTGTGGTAAGATGGTTTCAAGGTGATTCAATAAACCAGGCTTTGTCTGAAAGAAAAATGTCAGTTTTGGTTGTACTGAGCTTCTCATTGTCCTCCACTCTTGTTTCTTTACTATTCTCTTGGAATTCAGAGCTCTCCAGCTGAGAAAAATGCCGAGTTCTAAAGATCATGGGTGAGAGCCAAGAACCACAGCGTGAGCAAGAGCCTTCATTGGTACCCGCCCACTCAGCCACAGCAGCTCTGAAATTCAGCCTGTTCCTAGTTGCAGCCTCCTGAACAGATCTTAATATTTAAGTTTGATCACACCAGATCAAAACTTGTTCCTCTGTGTGAAAACGTTCCTGCCTTTTCATCTTTCTATTGTTTTGCCTCAGTTGAAACTGTGGTTGAGGCTCGCAGCTGTCACACTTTCCATAATTTGTCATATTGTAGTATGTGCCCTGTGCTGGCATGTGAGTCAACTATTGCTATGGCTTACTGCGATGTAAAGTTCTTTGTATGCAGAATTATTTACATTGGTTAAAGTTAATGTAAACTCCCTTTTGGACTGTTAAATATACAATTGAAAGTGATTTGTTAGATCTGCTCCGTAAGTTTAAACATACCTGTTGATCCTGCCAGAAATCTAGTGAGCTTGAAATGGTCAAGATCAGCGGGTGAGCTGTGCTTTTACATCCTTCTGACTGCCCCTCTTGGCCACACAGGCAGCGGGACAGGGTTGTACACGTGCCATGGCAGGTTATACCCCCTGTTGCATTTGGCAGGCAGTACCACTGCTGAATGCGTCCCATTCAAGTAAATGGGGCCTTGTCATAACCGCCCTGCAACTCTGTGTAATGCATGTGGGTGTGCAGGCTTTACAGGGTTAAAATAGATGGTGAGGAGTTGACCTATCGCCTCCTCACCTCCTGTCCGACATCTCCAGAAAGCAATCTGCCACAGATCACTTTTCAGAGGAGCAGCAAGGTCTGCCGCAAGTGTAATCTTAGCCTTAGGGGTTGATTTACTAAAACCAGAGAGTGCAAAATCTGGTGCAGCTGTGCGTGGTAGCCAATCGGCTTCTAATTTCAACTTGTATATAAAAAAAAAAAGTGCAGTGCTAAATGTATGATTACATATAAATAAAGTGCAAAGTGCTACAATAAAGTGCATAAATTAATTTGTTCAAATGGGAAGTGGTCAAACTCAAGTCCTTAGAAAAAGTCCCATAAAGAAATCCAAAAATCTGAGGATGGAAAGTCCGTGTGGTAAGTGTAAAACGGAAGAATCGCCAGTGTCACTCTTCACACATAATTGAAGGCTTTCCAGAAAACCAGCGACCACCCTTAGGGGGTCAGAAAGCGCTCAATCGGATCTCATATCCACTCAATAGGAGCCTAGATGTTCTCTCAGATTGCCGAGAATGATGAACAGTGGAGGACTCTCAAACAAGCTAGGAGGCAACGTCTGGAAACACTCTGCGATGCTCAATAACCATAGTGCATGAAAAATGTAAAGATCCACATAGCACAATACTGTACACGTTTCACGTTTATTAAAATCGTAGTATACTTGCAGGAAAATGGCATAAGTGAGCATGTATACACATCATATCCAAGCCTGATCAGTTTCCCTTATGTAAAATGGCCGAAGTTCGATCATGTATGCGCAGTAGCGTGTTTACATAGCTCCTGCCAACGCGTTTCATCATACGTGACATCCTCAGGGTTACATTCAACTTGTTCAATCAAGCTGTGACAATAATCCCCCGTTCACACTGGAGCCATTTCACATGTCAAATCGCATGCCAAATAACAGCCTATTACCGGTAACAGCACTGTCCCAAACGGCGCAACGCTGACTTTGCGGCACCGCAGAGATTTCCAAAAGTAGTTCCTGCACTACTTTTGGTGACTTCGGGACGATTTCAATAGACATCTGTGCATGAACTTGCACAGATATCTTCTGAGTCGCCCCCAAACTCGCACTGAAATACTGGTTTGAAATTGTGCGAGTTAAGCTGAACTCGCATGATTTCAAACCCGTTTTTAGTGTGGACAAGGGCTAAAACCTGGAAGCTGATTGGTTTCTACGCAGAGCTACACCAGTTTTTGCAGTCTCCCAGTTTTAGTAGATCAACCCTCGTGACTTCATCTTTGATCACATAATGGCATCTATCAGTGGGCTGTTGATATGATTTTGATGTTTAGATTGGATTAGTTTATTACAGAAGCACTGTATATTTATTATTCTAAATACATTTCTAATATAGTTTAAGGGTCCATTCACACTAGGAACTGCATGTGAATTGCACAGGATAACGATGCAGTTTCTGCAAATCGCTTGCAGTTCTGTGTAGTGCAATTTCAGCCCTATTCATTTTGAATGGGCTGAAATCGCACCCCACCAAAAGTAGTGCATGCACTGCTTTTTTGAAACGCAGGGCAACGGCGTCGCATGGTACTTTTGTACCATGCGATCCAGTGCGTGCAAAAGCCCTGCGTGTGGGGTGTCGTTACTTTTGCACTGACCCCTGCAGCAGATCGCAAGGGCAGTGTGATTGGAATGCAGTCCGGGTAGCCGCACGGGAACGCAACTTTCCCGCACTGCATTCTAGTGTGAACAGTCCCTTTAGATTATTTATTTTGCAGTGTTGGGTGTATTGTCTATATTTTTACCATTATACTTAGTTTTGTAAGTATGCTGGCAAGTTCATTCATATTCTGTCATTTTAAACTTTGGAAATGACTTGGGATAATGACACAAGAATTCCCAGCTCCGCCCAACTACTGCAACCATTATAGCACAAAATAATGGTGTCATGCTCTTCTTAATGGGTTTACTGTAATTTTAGAATAAGGAAATAATTGGGGGCTCTTGTTCAGAAATAACAGTTCAAAGGCTTAATTATGTTCATATGGGGGACTCCATAAACCAACTGCCAAAATCTCAACCCTTGAGTCTTTAAGAGAGATGTATAAAGCCAGGAGGATCAGCTCCATTGGGGCCCTCCCAAAATTAAAATGGCTGCTTTAGTGGGACATTTTCCTTGCAGAGCCTGGTGTTACTATAACAATGTATTACAGTGATAGCCTGTAGTTGGGGTTAGTGTATATCTGTGATTTGTAATCTGAATTCTAATTTCCTTTTCAGATGTCCCACTGGTTGGATTGGAGACTATTGCCAGTTTAAAGATCCATGTGTGCCAACACCTTGTGTCAATGGCGGAGTCTGCCGGAACTCTATCCGAGGAGGAACTGTCCAGTATGAATGTAGCTGTCCCAAAGGTTTCAGAGGTAGGTGTTTCTTGTGGACCTGGAATTGTGAAAGGGAGAGAGTATTCATTTTACCCTCTTATGATGATCCAATATATTCTGCAGAGCAGCGCTCAAAGAACCATGCACGTTGGTCCCTCACCTTTAGTTTGCAATTGAATGTACCTAAAGCATTTATAAAGTTGCGTAGATAATGTGCTCGGCAGGAATTCTACCCAAAACCTCAACTAGGGAAGGGTATTACCCCCTTGTCCACTGTGCTGCCTCATTGGTCAGTGGTTCATCTTTTTTAGGTCAGGATTGTTCGCTCATCGATGCCTGTGCCACTAACCCATGCGAGAATGGTGCCCGCTGCACCAATTGGAATGGCCGCTACAACTGTACCTGCCCACCAGGATACCAGGGCCGCAGCTGCCGTCTGGATATTGACGAATGCCGAACATCGGGGCTCTGCCAAAATGGAGGACAGTGTATTAACACCCCTGGCTCTTTCCGCTGTCGCTGCCCAAGTAGTTTTACTGGCCAGTTCTGTGAGGCCAATTATGTGCCATGCGCACCTTCCCAATGCCTGAATGGAGGCACCTGCCGCCCAACTGGAGACCTCTCCTATCAGTGTGTCTGCCTGCCAGGTAAGGAAATGTCACCCCTTATTTGTCCCTTTTTAAAATGTGTGGCTTTGTGATATTTTACTCTTAAACTTCTGTGTTCATAGGCTTTGATGGACCAAACTGTGAGACCAATGTGGATGATTGTCCTGACCATAAATGCATGAATGGTGCCACGTGTGTGGATGGAGTCAACACTTACAATTGTCAGTGTCCCCCTGAGTGGACAGGTGAGTCACAGCCACCTATTTGCGTAACTTGCTGTATTTTTATTTTTTTTTTTCCGCTCCACTTTATATTAACCACTTCACATTCGGGCCAATTCTGACACTTCGCTCCTACATGTAAAAACCGTCATTCTTTTGCTAGAAAATTACTCAGAACCCCCAAACATTATATATATATTTTTAGCAGAGACCCTAGGTAATAAAATAGCAGTAGTTGCAATTTATGTCGCACTATATTTGCGCAGAAATTTAAAAAACTTAATTTGGGGGGGGGGGGGACTCCTGTATTAAAAAAAAAAATCCTAAAGTTAGCCTGATTTTTATTTTTTGTATAATGTTAAAGATGGTGTTATGCCGAGTAAATAGATACATGTCACACTTTAAAATTGCGCACACTCGTGGAATGGTACCAAACTTTGGTACTTAAAGATCTCCATACATTTTTTTTACAGGTTACCTGTTTAGAGTTACAGAGAAGGTCTTGTGTTAGAATTATTGCTCTCACTTTAACATTCATGGCGATACCTCACGTGTGGTTTGAACGCCGTTTACATATGCGGGCGTGACGTACGTATGCGTTCGCTTCTGCGTGCTTGGATGGGGCCCTTTAACTTTTTTTTTTAATTTTTTTTTTCACTTTCCCTTTTCAAATAGTTTTTTTTTTTTGATCATTTTTATTCTTATTACAAGGAATGTAATCAGGAATAGTGCCTGACAGGTCCTCTTTACAGAGAGATGTGGGGTCTATAAGGCCCCACATCTAGGCTGAAAAGCCTAAGATTAAAAAAAAAAAAAAAAACCTCAGCCTTTTCAGCTAAAACACGGCAGTGTTTACATTTGCCGGTGCCAGGAGTGACGTCATAACGTTGCACCTGGCTTCCAAAGGTCATTGAGATAGCTGGGGACCATCTGGTCCACAGTATTCTCTATGGTAAACTTCCGGTTCGCCAATCATATGGGTGAGCTGGTAGAAGCACCACGGGGCAGAAGGAGTGGGGGGACGTCCCCTCCCGCCGCCTGTAAAACCAATCAAGCGACTGAACAGCCGCTAGAATTGTTTTTTTCTGTGCAGGGAATCGCCGGCAGAAAATGATATCTGAATGATGCCTGCAGCTGCAGGCTTTAAATAGTGGTGTCACCCTGTTGCTAAAAAGTGACTGAAGAGTAAGAATCACATTATAGCCAAACTGGTTTACAAATCCTTCTGCATGTAACAAAGTTTGCATATATATTTAACTGTTCATTTAGGCCCCTTTCACACTGGGGCGGCGGCGGTAAAGCGCCGCTACTGTTAGCGGCGCTTTACCGTCGGTATTCGGCCGCTAGCGGGGCAGTTTTAACCCCCCCCCCCCCGCTAGCGGCCGAGAAAGGGTTAAAAACCACCGCTAAGCGCCTCTGCAGAGGCGCTTTGCCGGGGGTATAGCCGTGCTGTCCCATTGATTTCAATGGGCAGGAGCGGTGTACACACCGTTCCTTCACCACTCCGAAGATGCTGCTAACAGGACTTTTTTTCCCTGTCCTGCTAGCGCACTGCTCCAGTGTGAAAGCTCTCAGGGCTTTCACACTGGAGAGACAGCAGCGGCTGTTTCGGGTCGGTTTGCAGGCGCTATTATTAGCGCAGTAGCGCCTGCAAACCGCCCCAGTGTGAAAGAGGCCTCAGTGGTCTGAAATGCTGCTTTAATGTTATTTGTCGTTCTCACCCATTGACAGTCCCAGCACCATGGGGTGTCAAATACGTGACTGACAGTATGGGAGAATCTGCTTGGTGTAGATTCCTTAGTGAGCATCCCCTACCATGTGCTCCTGTCCAACAGAGGGGGTGTTTAAATGTCACTAGAGGGTGGCATTCAAGAGCAAAGAACCAGACTGCTGAGTCTTAGGCATTCTATGCATTAAAGTAAAAAACCTTCCAGTATCAGCTTGAACCCCCCCCCCATAAAAGAATACTTATTTGAATTCTGTATTGATCCAGGGCTGTAGCTGAGAGCAGCATTGCTGCTCTCACCTTCTCCTCACAGGACACAGAGGCAGCAGTGGGAGTCATTGCCTTCTATTGCAGTCAATCAGATCCTGTGAGTAGGGGGTGGGGCCAAACTGTGCGGTGTGTGTCCATGGACACCTAGCCCCCCGGCTCGGAAGCAAGCCCACTTGTCTGCCCCCATAGCAAGTGTTTGGGGTGCTATGGAGCAGACAAAAAAAGGGAGACCCCGGAGCACCAGCAGTAGACCCAAGAGGAGGAGGTTTGCACAGAGCAGGTGAGTAGAACATGTTTGTTTTTAATTTAAAAAAATAAATAAAAAATCCATATATTTTTCTTGCCACAGGTCAGTTCTGTACAGAAGATGTAGATGAGTGCCAGCTCCAGCCCAACGCCTGTCACAATGGCGGGACCTGCTTTAACACTCAGGGTGGTCACACATGTGTCTGTGTCAATGGTTGGACCGGAGAGAGCTGCAGTGAGAACATAGACGACTGCGCCACCGCCGTCTGCTTCAATGGTGCCACCTGCCATGACCGCGTAGCCTCATTTTACTGCGAGTGTCCCATGGGCAAGACTGGTGAGTGTGGGATAGTCGTCTTATTATAATATATACCCTTTGCTGTAAGGAAGAAGCTTGAAACCCCCCCCCCCCCCCCCCCCAAAAAAAGAGAATACTTACCTGAGAATGTATGAAATATTATCATAGTGGCACTAAAGTTGGTTAAAGAATCTTATCCTGTATACAGTATATGTTGTGTGAAAATGTTAAGAAAAACCCTTTTCCCTTTTAAGTACAGTAGGGGAAGCCTAAAGCAGGCCATACACGGTCGAATTTTGAACGAATTTTCTTTTCAAAATCAGAAAGTTCGTTTTTTTTGTGATCCGATGATGCCACCATTGAATTTCGAAGTTCGGCCGACCAAGCCTTCAATTTCACCGCATGTTGCTACAGAAAAGAATTTTCTTGGCCGGGAATCTTCTTTTCTCTCCGTATATTTTCTTTTCTTATTACATTTCTCGCACGATTCTCCCATCATTGTTTAGAAAATCGTTCGTATTTCTAAAAATTTCTAACGTGTCCGATTCCTCAAATTTGATTGCCGCACGAAAATCGGCCGTTGTTGCAGCCCACTAATGGTGCGAAATTCATACAAAAATTCTTTCATGCGATTTTCGAAAGAAAATTCTTACGAAATTCGAACCATGTATGGCCGCCATAAGGCCTCTGCTGCTGGTAAAGGGATGTTTAGGAGCAGTTCTCTCCTGATCTCTCCTCTGTTATCTTATCAGTACAGAGGGTTGACAGTCATTTCTAGGCAGTTGAGTTTAGAGGCATTTTTTGGAACTCAAAAAAAAAATGTGTTCAGAAGCTGAGTTTACAGGCATTTCAAGCTCTAAACGCGGTAACTTGTGTTTAGCCGCGTTTCGTTTACAGGCGTTTTTCATGTGTGGTTTTTTTTTTTGTTTTGTTTTTTTTTTGTTTTGTTTTTTTAACGCTTCTAAACGCAAACGTAGCATGTAAGCATGGCAAAACTGACATTTTAAACATTGGTTACTATCTGTCAAGTTAAATCGTTCAGGAGAGTTGTCCCTGTTGGAGATTTTCCTTCATTTCCTGTGTGATAAAACCATTGTCACCAGGACAGGAAGTGAGTGGAAATCCCTGTACAGGAGCCTAATAGCCATAAAAACTTGAGTGGAATTTTAATACTTTCCCACCAAAAAAAGAAAAAAAATTGCCTTGACATAAACTTTAATCAAATAATACCATTTAATAAAATGTAAGTGGAAATGGAGTGGAGGTGCATCCTTTATCTTGATAGCATCAGACTGCCTGTGGGGGGGGGGGGTTGACATCTGTGGTAGCATTTTCCCTGTCACAGCAAAGTCCTGGCAGTAAGAGGTGAGATTGTAAATTCAAGTTAGCTGACGTAAACTACTTGCTTATCTTTTAATCTGCAAACTGACACTTCCTACGAAAAATCTTAATTTATCTGTGAAAGGTTAAAATGTTATAACTGTAGAAGAAAAAATAAAAGGTGTTGCGGTTTGTGTTTGAGAGGTTTCCTCTTGCCTCCTTGAAATGTTGTGGGGGGGGGACCTCTCCCCAGTGGACATCCAAACCGTAAAAGCTTGATGGAGGTTCCCCCCCTCAATTTATCCAAGACACTAAGTATAATTATGACGGTTTTGCCAAATAACTTTTTTTTTTTTTTTTTTTGACGGACTGCCAATTAACCTTTTTACACCCAGGTAATGCATATGTGTTGTGGCAAAGAGGGTAGGCTTTAATACCTACACATCGCACATGTGCTTCCATGAGCAGCAGAAGTTTCTGTACAGGGAGCACGCTTGCTGTGGGCACCAACAGAAACCGAGCTGTCAGACAGCTCCTGGTCTCTAGTAGTGATTGAGAGCTGGTCCAGGCGATTACAATGGTCACATGCAGTAGTGTATTTAGGTTTTGTGCTGCCCTAGGCCTGACTAAACTCGTGCACCCCTAATTTAAATATGACCTGCCCCTTCCTGTCAATGCCACACCCCTTGCTGTTTAAGACCCACCCTGAAATTTTCGAGTGGGAACACCAGTTCTGAGGGCCTGGGAGGGCAGTGGATTCTCTTAATTTGCATAATTTCCTCTCACTTCCTGTTTGGCTATGGGGCAGGAAGTAAAGGGAAATCTCTGCAATGGGACAAGGATGGTAAAAAATAAACTGATAGGGGTTATAACCCTTCCTTTCTCTATCCAAAATGGAAAAAAAAAAAAAAAAAAGTGTTTCCCATAGTTCTACTTTAAGTACAAATTTCTGATAATTTTATGAAGAGGACTAAGAAGATATAACCATGCCAATGGTGCAGCAGAAAAAATATAGCACAGTGAGATAGGACAGTCAAAATTAGAAGCGCCGCCCAGTTGCGAAATGCCAGCCACCCGCATACAGGAAGCAGTGAGGGCGCTAGACTAATTTGCCTCTCAGCCCAGTCCGCCCCATAAGACTGATGCTACACTAACAGTGTAGCGCAAGCTGGCGGGGACTCTTTCCCTGCTGCCCTAGGCCTGGGCCTTGTCGGCCTAGGCCAGGATACAGCGTTGGTCACATGATCGGGCAGACCACCCACCGCTTTCCCCTCAACCGGGCATAATTACCCAGTTCAAGGAACGCCTGGGCTAGGTTGTTTGTTTGTTTGTTTTTTTGTTTGTTTTTGTTTTTTTTTTAAGCGAAATGTTTACAGTTCCTTTTAACCTTTTGTTTAAAGAAAAATTTTCCCCCTAAAAGTGTCTTTGTGATCGCTTATCTGTTTTCTGCGCAAAGAAGGTGGGGGTGCAGAGCCTTGTATTCGTGATCTGCTTAGCAGCCCTGCTGCGAGATTAAATGACAATAACATGAAGGCTGTGTCAATCAAGTGTCATAACCCACCTCCTGCTAGGTGGTGCTACCTGTGATGTAAGCATCTTGGAGGGTAGTGTACACCATAGATGCAACTTATTTTTTTATGAAGATTCAAAACCTGTGCATTGCGGTGGAGGCAAGATGAGCCTGCATATCGATGACACTGCAAACAGGAAGAGTGCCTCACTGGCAGGATCAACAGTATTTTAGTATTTTCAACCAAATGTAAACTGTGTAAAGGTGAGCACAGTTATTAAATGAAAAAAATGGAGGTGATCAATGAAAATTTATGTTGGTATTGTGGGGAGATATTTTCCAATGCATAGCTGTCTCCCTGACTTTTTAACCCATAGGCGATTAACAGACATATGTTAAGTCATCATTGACCTAGCTTGGCTGCTAACCTAGAACAATAGAAGGTGTGACAAACACTTTGAAATATTCTATTTACATAAGTATTTCAATTTAAATGTTAATCTAGTATAACAGCATGTTGCATAAATCTTCCTTTTTTTTTTACCTACTTGTCTTCTCTTTTCCAGGTCTACTGTGTCATTTGGAGGATGCATGTGTTAGTAATCCGTGCCACAAGGATGCCATGTGTGACACTAACCCAGTGAACGGGCGCGCAATCTGCACATGTCCGCCTGGTTTTACTGGGGGAGCTTGCGACCAAGATGTGGATGAATGCTCAATAGGTATGTATTTGCATAGAGGCCTTCTCATCTAACTGCAAAGAATGTTGTGTACAGTGATCGACCATGGACGGGGGGTTAGATAGAATATTAAGAACATTAACACCCAAAGTTTGTATGGGCTGACTGAAAATGGTATACACCCCTTGGTGTAGCCAAGTCGTCATAAAGTTGTTTGGGTTCACTCAGAAAATGACATATTTATACAAAGATTACAGCTTGAGCTCTCAGAGAAAACCTACCCAGAAAGAAAGCAAGATACCATTGCTTGTTTGGTTTTGAAGGGGCAAACTCTGTCTCTGTCATCTTACCTTTTGCCTCACAGCTTTGTCAGTGACTAATCCAGAACAATATTGTGTTCTACCACCGTAGTGGAGGTCCAGTATCTGGCTGTGCTCTCCACCTACATTTTAGAAGACTGCATGAGGATAATTTTACATATTTTGCTGAAGTGCAATATAGCCTTCTTAAAATTGAAGGGAAAAAAAACGCAAAAGCAGGGATTCCCGAAGAATGCCAGCATTACATAAATAGAGCGTTGGCCAGGAACACAATTGACAGCGAAACCCTGTCTCTTCTTAAAACACAAGGTTTCTACATGTCGTATGTCCATCACAAATCCCCAAACAAGGGTTTTATATCTCACTTTAGATTAATGGGTAATGCCTTGCAAAGCATTCATTCATGCCTCTTGGCCAACTGATCCTCTGGTTTATAACATCGATACAGCCTGGTTCAGTGGAGACTTTTTAGTTTCTTTTGGCCCACCCACACTATAATCCCTCTAGTTATACTTTCTTATTGCCCCCCCACATATACTGTATGTATTTTAAAGGTGTCTTTGACTTTGTGTCTGGAGTTAAGTTTTAAAAAAAAAACATGTCCAGACTTAGATTATTTTATTTATCTATCTATCTCACGGATATACATGGACCCAAGGGGTAGTACTAGCCAGCTTGGGCTCAAAGTGGGTTGAATAACACTGGCTGTCATTCAACCCTAATTAAAGACTGAGGACATCTTTTGGTAAAAATTACTGTTCCAAAATAAAGGCAATCAAAAGCTGCTTTTTTTTAATCTTTTTTTTTTTTTT
The DNA here is from genome assembly GCF_042186555.1 of Aquarana catesbeiana. Taxonomy (NCBI): domain Eukaryota; kingdom Metazoa; phylum Chordata; class Amphibia; order Anura; family Ranidae; genus Aquarana; species Aquarana catesbeiana. Next base: position 625,059,304 of record NC_133326.1, on the reverse strand, counting down.
TTTTTTAACTGCAGTTCTGCTTTAAATATAGTGAAATTAAGATGTATGTTCTTCTCTGCAGGTGCCAACCCCTGTGAACACTTTGGTCGTTGTGTGAACACTCAGGGTTCTTTCCAGTGCCAATGCGGTCGGGGTTACACTGGTCCTCGATGTGAAACTGATGTCAATGAATGCTTGTCCACTCCCTGCCAGAATGATGCTACATGCCTGGACCGGATAGGGGAATTTACCTGTATTTGTATGGCAGGTAAGTTGCTCCATTCAAGATTAGGCAAGTGTATGATGTCTGTTGCCAGTATATTTTTGCAGTATTGAAGTTTTCATTAACTTGTTCTCCTCAGGCTTTACTGGTACATTCTGTGAGCTCAACATTAATGAATGTGACAGCAGTCCATGTGTTAATGGAGGACTTTGTAAGGATATGGTAAATGGATTCACCTGCAGCTGTCCTGCTGGTAAGCATTTATTTCCATAAGTTATGCTTACACTTAGTTACCTACATTATAATACTTCTGGCCTGTGACAGTGTTCTGGGGATTTACTTTGTGCCTTATTCTGATACCATAATTTCTGTTCAAAATGGCTTGCTTCCAGAGCACATCAGAAAGCCAAATGGTTGCACCATCAAACCTAATATTCACCCTAACGCTTATATAAACCTAACCTCAGACTGACTTCACTCTGTTTACGACTTTGTGGCCCAGCGGCATGCTTCTACCATGCCTTGTGGCTATGTCCTCAGATTTGGTTGTTTTGTTTTGGATTTCTTGAGATGGGATTGGGTCTCCAAAATGTTCAATGTCCAAAGATTTGCTTTTTAGGGTTGGTGGAGGATCTACTAGTAAGTTCCCATGCCAAAAAACTGATCCGCATAATGTATTTCTACCCTGTTTCCCCGAAAATAAGACCTAGTGTGATTGTCGGTGATGGCTGCAATATAAGCCCTACCCCCCAAATAAGCCCTAGTTAAAGTCCTTGTAGGTCTTATTTTCAGGGTAGGGCTTATTTTCGGGGAAACAGGGTAGGACTTATTTGGGGGGTTAGGGCTTATATTGCAGCCATCACCGACAATCACGTTAGGTCTTATTTTCGGGGAAACAGGGTATGCAAAGATGATTACTCTGGTCAACGAGAAGAAATCCCTCCAACTAACCCTCTCAAAATAGAAGAATCTGATCAATGCAGCTCTCCTACTATACTAACTGGCTAGGACGATTTGATAAAATGTGGGGTCCCTGAAGTAATTCACTTCTTACTGTTTGACCTACCTGGGTTCCCGGTAGATCACAGCTTTATGCTGTATATTTTATTTGGATGTTGTCCGAATATATACTCACTAAGAAAATTTCAATTTGTAATGAATATGCAGTATATTTGACACAGAACATACTCTGTTGATGGGTAATAATGCTTTATTGTAATTGTACTGGAGTACTAATGAGCGTTTTTTTTTTTTTTTAAGCCAAATAGTTACTTTAAAGTGCTTTTTAGGGAATAGAACCTCTGTCAGACTTTTATTGTCTGCATCCCAGATAGGGACATTCACTCTCTCTATTTTTCCTTGTGAACATGGCAAAAAAGAACCCCTATTCCTTACTCCAACAAAAAAGTTTCAAATCGCAGTGCCATTAAGATTTAAATATGACTTGCCAAGATTTTTGTAAAACATATCTGAAGCTGAAAGGGCTGGTAATATGTGAATTGGCTGCCATGCTGATCTCCTAAAAAAGACACCAAGAAGAATGTGTTGTCTGTGCCGGCCATGCATGAAAATAATTTGGTGCCTGTGTTTTGTGTGCTGTCTATGCTCACCCCACCATTATATCCATATGATTCATGTATGACGCATAGGAAAACTTCACCAGCTTTCTGTCTAAGTTCAAAGGTGTCCAATATTATATTCTTTCCCATTCTTGACCTATTATTGTTCCAAATGTAATTTTAAAAGTCTATCATGGGTCTTCCTTTTTTTTTTTTTTTTGTATTGTTTTGGTCACACTATTACAGTTTACACTTTATTTTCTCCATCTAAGCTTCTCTTTAGCTGAATAGAAAAACAGAATTAAATTACTTTATAAAGTAGATAATTGGCTATCCTTCAGTATGTGTTTAGAATGATTTTCCTGTGTGAGAATTTAATGGAGCGACATTCTTTACAGCCTATATAATTTTGGTGAAGGCCTTTCGTATAAGCGTATTTAACCATACATCTTCTTTAGGTTTCTCAGGCTCCATGTGCCAGATTGACATTGATGAGTGTGCCAGCACTCCCTGTAAGAACGGAGCCAAGTGTGTGGATAGACCCAACGGTTACGAGTGTCGTTGTGCGGAGGGTGAGTTCTTCGCTGCAGGTTATCTGACTGAGGGTAGCCTTACTCCTGGGGTCTGTCTCTGATGCTGTATCCTGTTCTCTCTCACGCTCTCTGGATGTCTCTTTATATGTTCAGGGAGGTAAGTCTTGTCTGTAGATTTCCACCCGCTCCATCTGCCTGCAGCTCGCTTCCTCCCAGCCCTCCCTCCGGCCTAGCTGGTGCTGTGTGTGTGCTTCATGCTCCTTCATCTTCTGCTTTGCCAGGCCAGGGTTCCTCGGTGGCTATGCTCAGCTTTTAGCGCCATGTTTGGTTTTCAGCTCCTCCGTGGCCTTTTTACTATCGGCTCATCCAAAGACATCTGCTGTTTTGGCTCTTTCATTTGGCATGTTTTTGCTTGTTTCGGCTTCCTTCTACCATATACTGCCATCTTTTCTTCCATCACCTGTTATTAATTGTTCTTGCTTCTCTCTTACAGGCTTTGAGGGTACTCTTTGTGAGCGTAACATAAATGAATGTTCCCCTGACCCGTGCCACCATGGGAAGTGCCGGGATGGTATTGCCAGCTTTACCTGCACATGTGACCCTGGATATACTGGCTATCGCTGCGAGAACCAGATAAACGAATGCCACAGTAACCCTTGTCTTCATGGAGGAAAATGTATTGACCTGGTCAACAAATTCTTATGCTACTGTCAGCCAGGAACCTCAGGTGAGCCTAAAATTATTTAAAATTCTGTGTTTCTGACCTGACAAGCTTAGAGGTGTGAATTGCACTGCCTTATGTAAAGGATATTTGTAGAAAAGATTGCCATTTAAGGACAGATAGTCCAGGTCTATGTCTTACTTTCCCCTTCTCTTCAAATGGTAATGGTCAGGCCAGCCTGGACTTTTTTTGGCTAACCGCTAGTCCTGTTTAGATAAGGCTGGTATTGGCAGATGTCTGGCTGAACGTCTGACAACTTTATAGGCCTTGACTTGCATAATTAGAGCTTGCTTGTTAATGCGACCCTGACATGGCATAAAAAATAAAAAGGCAGCATCGATGAAGTGCCTGCAGGTACCTGTCTGGTCTTGAAGTTGATCCCTTTGTCCATGTAGAGCCCCTTAGAGGCTATCCATAGGACCACTGCTCTCCTTGTTGAGATTAAGCCCCTACCCCCTTTCATTCAAATGTGTAATGGTCAGGACCTTGGTGAGCTTTGAAGGCTGTCATTTGAAAAATTGCAGAACTTGAAGGGGCGTCTAGGCTCTCTGCAGTTATATCTCGGCTGTCTGATGTCTGTGATCATCTTGAAGATATGCAGTCAGCTAACATTAAACTTTTGAATGTAAATGTCCTGCCTCATAGCATACACAACAGGATGCCTGCTGTCATTGTTGGCTATAAAGGTGCCCTGTGTGTACCTCCCTATTCAACCTTCCGATTAAACTGCCACCTAGGTACGAAAAGAAGGCAACATTTGCAAAAAAAAAATGGCATGTTGGTAGTATGAGGGTTTATCCCGGCCTACAGTTTTTTGTTTGTCAATGTCCATTCCTCCTGTAGCCAGCAGTATAACCCCAAGTTTTTTTGTGTCCCTCAATGGAGTCTCAGGAAAAGGATTTTATAGAGAGTACAAAAATTCAATTTTACCTGTTCTTTGGTCTCATCTTTTCCTGACTTTAGTGTTAAGCACCACCATTCTGATCAATAAATGTTCCTCAAAGACCAGTATTGGCATGGCTTATTCTTAAAACCGGCCCCCTAATAACAAGCCAAAGGAATTTCAGAAGGCTACACAGAGGACCTTTTCTGGCTAACTGTTCATAAGAATCTTGTGATGCCTACTCTTAGGCAGTACTTTAACTTTTAAATATTAACTGACAGGTTAACATTAAGACTGTACTCACAGGAGGGGCATTTACACAGTCAATGATGTTGGTCAAGGGGGATCTTTTACCATGACATTGCTGTGTGGTTGACAAGATCAGTGGTTTAGTTGGTTCTGCATTGATGATCTGGAATAATCATAAATCAGTGGGAATGATCATGCTGCAATTTAAAAATAAATGTTTTTGTTTTCAGGTGTGAATTGCGAGTATAATTATGATGACTGTGCCAGCAACCCATGTGACTATGGAGAATGTAAAGACGGAATTAACAAATATGAGTGTGTCTGCAAACCAGGTTTCACAGGTATTAAATATCAATGTTTAATTTGTGCTTATGAGGTGCAGTCCTGATATAGTCCCTGCAAAGGACCTGAACCCATGTTGGTGGTGAAGAGTGGTATCGCCACTGTATATAAACTGCCTGAGCCCATTTCTGTCATTTTAGAGAAGGTGCCTAAATGCGGACAATTTTGGCCTATTCCCAAACAGATTGTGACAATATCATAAACACTGACTGTGGAAGATTTTCCCTCTTACTGTTCCGGGGGCAATCCAAAATTTGGGATTTTCTTTTAATTTCACTTTTGATGAAAATGGGCGGAAAAAAGGGCAAATGGAAAGGGTGAATGTCCCGCAATAAAAACCCAACAGGTGTTCTAATCCCTCCACACTCTTATCGAAAAAAAAAAATGCCTTCATACTTGTATCTAAAGCCTAAACTTTTTTTTTTTTGCTTTAGATACGGGGGTTGAGACCTCTGTTGGGTTTTTATTCTTTTCTGTGTTCGAGAGATTTACTTTGTCACAGTGACTGAAAGTGTGTATCTAAACAAAACATTCAGTTGTCACAGAACTGGAATAGAGAGAAATCTTCTAGTGGGGACACATGTTATGGTGACAATTTCGAAGAAGGGATTTCCTTGGTTTTGTAGAGATTTTCTTAATGTATTTACAGGAAATTTCCCCAGTGACACAAACAAACTGACAAGGGTTTTAACCAGCCAAAGCAGAAAGAGAATTCTGGCTTCGGATACACTTTAAAGGCTAGGTTCACATTTATGAAGGTGCCTGCAAAGTATTGCACTTGCTATTAGCGAATCGCAGGTATAATGTCAGGCTCCTGCAGACACTTCCTCTAACTCTCTGCCCGTACCTCTGTATGGGCTTTCTGTTAGAGAGCTGCAGGAAGTGTCATTGGACTGCTACAGTGACAGATGGGACTTGTGATTTATTTATTGACTGATCTCTGTGAATACATGACATGGCTGTGTGGGCAGAGATCTGCCGATTTAAAATGCGACAGCAGCTACGGGGAAAGAAACCGAGAATTGGGTTCTTTAAAGCAAGAGTAAACCCCAGTTGGAGGAAAAAAAAAATCGCCTTGAGGCAATGTCATAATGTGTTAGTATGTATCACATATTAGCACATTTATGAGAGACCTACCTTAAAATGAAGCCCTCCAGTGCTGTGCTGTCACTGCTGATTGAGCTGACATCCTCCCCCAGTCTTCCTCCCGGGTTCGGGACCTCTGGCTACATGAGTGGCCGGGGGAGTGATGGAGCAGCCGTGTACGGCATGGGCTCCAGAGGTCTGGCACTGTATGCTGAACCTTCAGAGAGCATGCCCCAGTGACATCATCGGTTGCATGCACTCTGAATATCTCCTAAATAGTGCAAGTTTAGGAGATATTCACAGTACCTACAGGTAAGTCTTATTATAGGCTTACCTGAAGGTATAAGTGGTGTAACAGAGTTTACAGCCACTTTAAGAACCTAAATACAGATGTAACATATAGCATATTCCTAAAGCTGAACCTAGCCTTTAAAGATCTACACACTGCCATTGTCTGGAGCTTTAAAAATGAACCCGGAGGAATGAGACAATGTGCCGATGCAGTGGGACCCCTGCACTGCAAGGGTTAAATGATCATTTAGATCTAGGGGTGCAGATCAGCTGTGCCTTATTTCAGGCTCCACATTGATTGAGGGACTCTGCTGCAGCCATTAATGGGGTACTTAATACACCTTATGCTACATCCAGATTGCTCCCCGGCTAAACAATCATTTAACCCTTGCGTGGGTCAAACTGCAAGGGAATATTTTCTCTAATGCTGCATACACACGTTCTGACTTTCCACCAACAAAACCGTGGATTTTTTTTCAAAGGATGTTGGCTCAAACTGGTCTTGCATACACACGGTCACACAAATGTCGGCCAACAATTACGAACGTGGGAATGCAGTGACGTTCAACACGTACGACGAGCCGAGAAAAAGGAAGTTCAATAGCCAGTGCGGCTCCTTCTGTTTGATTTCGAGCATTCGCAAACTTTTGTGCGATGGACTTGTGTACACACAATCAGACTTTCCGACAACAAAGTTTTTTGTTGGCGGAAAATTTGAGAACCGGCTATCAAACATTTGTTGGCGGAAAGTCCGACAGCAAATGTTCGATTTAGCATACACACGGTCGGACTTTGCGACAACAAGCTCGCATTGAACGTTTCCCGCCGGAAAATCCCACCGTGTGTATGCAGCATTATACTCATAGTTTAGCTTTAGTTGATAGTAGCAAATGTGGGCAATAAAGATAATATAAATACAATTTGCCAATGGAAACTGTGTACATTTTGTATAGTAAAAACCTAATAGTTAGGATAAAGGACAGAGCACATTGTGTAAGCTTACAATGGATAGCTTTATACTTTCATACTTATTACAAAGGCGGAAATTATCAGTATGTTTACATATAAAGACCAACATCTGGGTGTATGACCTCCTAGCAGAACAGCAAATTCTAAATAATGAGAAGGATTTACTTACAGTATATGATTCTGTGTGTATATTGACGTATGTAGATCCTCCTGGGAAAGAGAACCTATCGTCCTATTAGTGCTTGCTGAGTGTAGGGGAAGCTTGGAGGACACTTTGAAGTTGGGTGAGACATTTTAGGAATGCTCAGAGTGGTGTGTAATTAGATTTTTTACAGCTCTTGGTGCACAATAAGGGCCTTGTAGAGGTGGGGACCGGACAGCACTGTCCAGCTGGAAACAGATGGCGACACACATTAATTGCCACACTCGTTTTCCAGGCTGTTTTTCTCAATTATGAACTGAAATGCAGATGGTTATGTCTGCTACAACAAGAGCAAGTACTTTTTGTTTTTTCTTTTTTTTAACTTTTAGATTTTTTGTAACTTTAAATGTGAAGCTGAATTTAACTCTTCGAGTTTACCTCTGCCTTGTTATTTAAAGAGACTGTGTAGGGCATGGATCCTCAAACTACGGCCCTCCAGCTGTTGCGGAACTACACATCCCATGAGGCATTGTAAAACACTGACATTCACAGACATGGCTAGGCATGATGGGAATTGTAGTTCCTGAACAACTGGAGGGCCATCGTTTGAAGACCCCTGGTGTAGGGAATTGATTAGTGCTTTAAGCTGGTTTTGGTTTTATGTTATCCTAGGACATTTGCAATCACCAGGCTTTAATTTATTGTGCAAAACGTCACATACATCACAAGCAATTGTCTTTTATTATTACTAAATGAGAAGTGAATTCATATTGATGTGTTCCATTAATTAATGCATTAAACCGTGGTATTGTAAACTTCGCATAATCTTGATTTTAATCAGTGCATGTATTGGGATTGACAGATCTCCTGCACATCAAGGAAGCAGATAAAGCATTTATCCTGTTTTTAATTTCAGTTTTCACAGGCATGACCACTATGGATCCAATTTGATCACTGAAAATGATTAAATGTGGGGTAATTTTGCTAGTAATAAGGCAACTTAAAAAGGAGCTCTAGTCCAATTTGGTGTTTATTAAAAGTCAGCACCAACAAAAACTGTAGCTGCCTACTTTTAATAAACACACTCGCCTGTCCCAGGATCCAGCGTTGTGCTCACCCGAACCATTCTTTCCATCTGTGTTCTGTCCCCGGCATCTCAACTGTGAGCCGGATTCACAGCCAGGTGCCCACTGCGCCGTGCTGCGTTTTGTGAATGGTCCCGCAGTCTTTTGGGACCTGTGAAGTGCCCCAGAAGACTGCAAGGGGGAGGGGAACTTCCACTCGGATTCCCTAGGTGGTCCGAGCAGAAGTGGGAGCGGGTACCTGCCACCCCCCCGCAAAAGAAAATGCCACTACATAAAGAGGAGGGGTAAGGAGGACTTAAAGCGGAACTTCCCCTTTTTGGTGGAGCTCCACTTTAAAATTCCATTTCAGAGTAAATTGAATCAGAAAATCAGTAAAATGAGAAGATTACTTGGGCACATTCTGGTGTGGGGAATCTACTGATGTCCTACAGTAGCATTCATCTACAAACACACTAAAGCAGAATATGCAATAGTAGAATTTTCAACAAGAGGTTTGACCCATCTTGGCAAAATTTGTACAAAAACTCTCAGTACATTCAAATGTCGTTTGAAAGTAGTTCAAGGTTTAATTTAGCTTATAACATTCAAAACATTTTGGGATGGATGGTCTAAACAGAATGATGTTCTTAGCGGTCGAAATTGAATGCCAGTTTGGCCCACTTTTATGATTAGAGAAACAAATGTTCTTACAACATTTTTACAGCAAAAAAGAAAAAAAATTCCACTAGCGTATACCCAACTTAAGGTCGATTATGCATGGGTAAATTTGTGTACGCTATACTGTCTACTAAATGGCCAAACTTCCAAGAACTGTCAACATTTGCATGCTTGGTGAAAGGCATGATCAGTCTGAGAGACCACTTTCACAGTAGACTATCAACCAACTCTTTTTATAGCTTGTGAAAATAGACTAATCTATAGCCAGCCTAAGAACCAGTCATCTTTAGGTTTTGGTCTGAAAATGCCAGCATTGCACCTATGGAATTCCAAGTCACTTTTTGATTTGCTGGAGAGTAGATGTACACTTATAGCTCCCAGCTGCACTGGTGTGATGTGTACACAGCTGATGCTGGTTGACCCCTCTGCTGGTTATTTCAGTGTCAGGGACAGACTGCTAGTTCATGCTATGGGCGCTTTTCCTGGACTAAACTATGTTTTCTTAAATCTATTTCTGTACTAATGGAGGAAGGTCTATTTTTTTCTTCTTACAACAACAACATATCTCTTCATTTTGAGAACCATAAATGGTCAGCTAGTGGTAGATGGAATATCTTTTTAATAAAGAGCAGATGGTGTTGGGGGGGGGAAATAGTAGTAGGAAATTAAAGAAAGTGAAAAGGGTAGATAGTGGAAAAAGAGTCTAGGGCCATAAATGGGCAACTAGCAGATCAATGGACTTGAGGAACTAGAAGTTCCAGCGTGACCACAGGATCTTTGGCTGACCTCAAAGCCTCTTTTGGCTGCCCTCATGCTCTGAGTTTTTTTTTTTTTTTTTTACATCCGTTGAATATCTGCTTGCTGCCTTTTAAGTAGACTTTGCCATCTAAAATATATTCCATCTGTCTATCTTTTATTCTTTCTTTCTGTTTCTTTCTCTTGTTCTCACCTGCTCTCACACTGTCTTGCGCATTCTCGTGTGTCTCTCTCTTTCTCTCTTTCTCTCCCTCTCTCCTCTCTCGCAGCTCTTTTGCGCTCACCCCTCCCTGCCCCCCCCCCCAGTTTCTCTTTTTACACTTTTGCTTTCTTTATGCTCTAGCCTTCTTACTACTTTATCAAGCTCTTATGTTACTTGGTTTAAGTCCACTATAGTTGGGGTCCCCTATATTCTTTGGTTTGAGTTTGTGTGTGTCCTCCTGTAAAGTGAATGTAACCTCTCCTGAAAGAGGAGCGGTCCTGCTCAGCAGGATTTTGTTGAGCGCTGATTGTGTTAATGTTTTCTAGGTCCTCTCTGTAACATAGAGGTGTCTCCATGTGCATCCAACCCATGCCGAGCTGGAGGAACCTGTCAAGTTACACAGAATGGTTTCCGCTGCGTTTGTCCTGAAGGTGGTGGTCCTCGTGACTCTCTGTGTAATCCCACCCAGCTATGCACTCCTTCATGTGTCCATGGTGTGTGCCGCAAAGTCAGTGAGCTGTAAGTACTGCCAAGATATCATCCTGGAGTAGTTCAAGGAAAGCTTATAAATGGTTATTATTACAGTTAAAGGAAAGTTATGTAAAGCCTAGTTTTTTTTTTTTTTGTTTTTCTAACACTTCCTGTCCATTGGAATACTTTTTTATGGTTCTAGGTTAATTGCAGTTCTTATATTACATTTTGCATTCCTTAATATATACACTTTGTTTTGTCCTTGCCCTAGGTATGCATGTGACTGTCATCAAGGCTGGTCTGGCAGGTCATGTGACCGGCGAAGCAGTGATGTTTGTACTGCCAACACCTGTCAGAATGGAGGAACTTGCACTGAGCATCTTGGACGACCAGTCTGTCGCTGCCGAGAGGGTTTCCGAGGTAACGTTTTTACAAAGATAAATGTATGCATATTTTCGCCAGTCAGAAAGGTGCATTATGCTTAATAGTCTTATTTTATTTTTGATCTATATTTTATTATTCAAATCTTACTTGTGCTTGTTTGTGACATATGCCGACACAGCGTCCTGCTTAAACTGGTTCTGAAACCTGGACTTTTTTTTTTTTTTTTTTTTTTAACTTAATGCATTCCCTACGTTAAGGTAAAAAATGTCCTAGTGTTTGTATCACCCCTTTCCTTCCCTTTGTACTTACCTGAGCCTGGCCTCAATCCAGTGTTGTGCCCATCTGCATTGACTCTTCTCTCTTCTCACAGGAATCTCGGCAGCAGCGGGAGCCATTGGCTTCTGCTGCTGTCAATCAAATCTTGTGATGAGAGAGTGGGGACGAGGCCAAGAAACACTGTGTGTGTCTATAGGTACACAGCTTGGCTTGGGGGCCGCTTGCTATGGTGGCACACTAAAAAGTGGAGGGGCTAGAGCACCAGTGGGAGACCTGATGAGAGCGCTGCACTGCTCTAGCCTCTGATAAGCTGTCCTTGCCCATGCAGCTAATATAGAGGTACAGGGATTTGAAATCCCCATTGAGAAGGGATCAGAGCTATTCCCTGTGTGGCACGGACCAATTAGAATTACTGTAATCTGTCCTGGAAGACCTGCAGAAAGAATGGGGTGACAAGCAGGGATTTCAAATCTCTGGACCACTACAATGGCTGCATGGGCACTGATCCCTTATCACCCACAGAGGTAAGTACGGGGGGTCGTGTGGGGGGAGTTAGGGGGTAAACTGGGTGGTTGATTGGTGTTTACCCTTGCATTTTTTTCTGTAAAGGTGAACTAGGGGTTTTAAAGGTTCGTGGTGGTGTTGTGGTTTTTTTTTTTTTTGTTATTTTTAAATAAAAATAACAAGCATGTTTTACTTACCTGCTCTGTGCAAGGGTTTTGCACAGAGCAGCCCCAATACTCCTCTTCTGGGGTCTCCCGTTGGGGCTCCTGGCTCCTCCCCTTCATCAGGAGCTCCCACGGAAAGCCGCTTTCCATGGGGGTACCTATGCGGGCTCGCTCTTGAGTTCTGCTGCTGCATCCATTAACACAGACGGCGGGATTCCGCCCCGCTCACGTGTCACAGAATTTGATTGACAGCAGTGTGAGCCAATAGCTTCCGCTGCTATCAATCTGTCCAATGAGGAGAGAGACAGCGGCTGCACATCACTGGATCAGGTCAGGCTCCGGTAAGAAAAGGGAGCTGGGTGGGGAAGGGGGCAGGGGACCTGCAGCAAAGAAGGTTTTTCACCCTAATGCCCCTACACTGCAAGGGGTTAATGCTTGTGAAGTCTAGGGGGTAGAAGAATGAGCTGTAATATTTACAGCTACTCTCAAGGTGCTCTGGCTGGCAGTGTCAGGAAGTACAATGCAGAACAAATCGCTCTGCATTGTACGTGAGGATGGTGAGGGCATGCCCACAACCCAGAGCGTCGGAGAGGGGAGCACTTGAAGCCTGCTGAGGCGAGCAATAAAAAGTAAGGGGTTGCTCTTCTTCTTTATCCCCCCCCCCCCCCCCCTTAACTTTTACATAGCTCGACTGGTAACTGACTGTCCCAAAACTGTCTAATAGGAAATTTGCTCAGGAGTACAAAGAAAAAGAAAACTGAAGGCTTTAGCCTGTTGTAATTTTAGTCAAAGAAGGAAAAAGTATGACTTGGTATTGGGAAACACAATTTTCAAATGGCCACTCTTGATGGATTCTCCTTAGGCACCTTGTTTGTCATCCTTTTATGGTACATTTGTCATAATACCATATTTCTTCTTTTCATACAGGAAACTTTTGTGAGACTAATATTAATGAGTGTGCCCCAGCTCCTTGCCTGAATGGAGGAACCTGTGTGGATGGTATTGCAGGATACAGCTGTCTATGTATGCTGCCATATACAGGTGAGTTTGATATAAGGATATCTGAATGCTGTACACACCACAGAGCATCCCCTTTGCATTTTTAGACTTGGCTTACTGTGTTACAAATATGTGCAGTTTTGACATCAGTTCTTGCTATCTTTTTTTTTTTTTTTTTTTTTTTAAGAATGATTATATTGCTACTTCTAAAACTGCTTCTGGTTAAAGTGGAATTCCAGTTAAGCCTCGTTCACATTGGCGTACTTAAGCATACACCGATGCACGGGATGCGCACGTGTTCTCTAGATCTGTGTGCATTCATTCCTATTTGTGTCAATTGGGATGGAGCACAGACAGCCGCTGCTCCCGATTTGACATCTGTGCGGGTGCATGCTCCTGAAGGCAGGCTGCAGGGGTTTGTTTTACCTAAACTTGAGAGTGCTAAATTTGGTGCAGCTCTGCTTAGAAACCAATCAACTTCCAAGTTTTATTGTCGAAGCCTAATTGAACAAGCTGAAGTTTGCAGCTGATTGGCTACCATGCATGGCTGCACTAGATTTTGCACTCCAGTTTTAGTAAATCAACCCCAGTGTGTTAAGGAACATGCACCCTAAACAAATGTCAAATAACTCCCCACTTGGGCATTCATGATACTTATTTTGCAAACTAAAAGAACAGCACAGGGATGCAAATTGCATCTTTAAACTGGTTCCAGCATCCTTAAGAGCAGAACATGGCTGAGTGTCCATCAGGTGAGCTGAGAAGCTTACCACATGGTGCCTCTAGAAGGCAGCACCTATGGCTAAACTCTGACCTTTCTACATGGTTCGAATAGCAATTAAAGTGATTGTAAAGTCTTGTTTAAAAAAATAAATAAACCTGTTATATTTCCCTCCCCTGTGCCGTTGGTTTTGCACAGGACAGCCTGGATCCCTCACTTCTTGGGTCCCTCTTTGCTGCTCCTGGCCCCTCCCTCCTGTCGCGTGCCCCCACAGCAAGCAGCGTGCCATGGGGGCACCCAAGCTGAGCAACAGCTCCGTGTGTCTATTCCGTGTGTTCCCTCTCTCTCCTGATTGGCTAACTGACTTTGACAGCCGTGGGAGCCAATGGTGCCACTGCTGTGTCTCAGCCAATCAGAAGGGAGAGTCCCGGACGGCCGAGGGATGCATGGACATCGCTGGACAGAGATGGGGCTCAGGTAAGTATTAGGGGAGCTGAGGGGGGTGCTACACACAGAAGACTTTTTAACTTAATGCATAGAATGCGTTAGGATAAAAAATCTTCTGCCTTTACAACCCCTTTATTCAATCATAGAAGATTGCTTGTTGATCAGAAGCAATGCAGGGATAGGTGGGTGCTGATGTGACAAGATATGTAAACTATGCACAGGGTGCAGTGTAAAAAACAAAATAATTATTTTTTTCTGTTCCAGGCCAAACATGTGAGACTCTACTTGCCCCCTGTGGCTCTGAGCCTTGTCATAATAGCGGCGTGTGCACTCCATCAGCAGACTATGAAAGCTACTCCTGCAAATGTCTTACTGGCTGGGAAGGTAACGGTCAAATTTACACATTTTCTTTGGATAATTAGTGAAATGCATAGCAGAAATGTAGCTTTTGTGCAGTAATGGCCACGTCACATGAGTATATCTGTATCAGCCAAAAAATTTCTCGAATTATGATTTTTTTTTTGTTTGTTTTTGTAGCAAAAAGGTCATTACAGACAGTGATGGGTCAGTGTTGTAGCAATTTGTAGTTTAGTGCTTATGGTGGCCATACACGCTTCAATAAACGATTTATTTTGTGATTTGATCTCTTCCGATCAGAATTACCAATCTACAACCCATTTGATCCATAGATCAATCACCGGGAAGTGGATTTTGCTTGATAGTTAATAGGGTTGTCCCGATACCGATACTAGTATCGGCACCGATACCGAGCATTTGCCCAAGTACTTATACTCGGGCAAATGCTCCCGATACTTCCCCCGATACCTGGACAGTCAGCGGTGAGTGGGGGAGTTACAAGCTTCTCCCCCTGCGGCTTTCAACTGCTTAGTGACATACAGTGGTGATCGGTGCTTGTAACTCCCCCACACCCGATCACCGCTGACTGTCACTTCATCCTCCATACCTCCTCCGTTCCTCTGTCCCCCTCCGCTGTCCCCCTCCTTTCCGCCGTTCCCCTCTCCGTCTCTGTCCCCTCCATTCTGCTGTGCCTCTCCGCTGTCCCCCTCTCCTTCTCTGTCCCCTCCGTTCTGCTGTCCTCCTCCTCCTTCCTTTGTGAATGGACAGAGTCGGCTGACTCTGTCCATTCACATAACTGAAACATTGTAATCTCCTGTGATTACGATGTGTCAGTTTATGAATGGAGAGGAGCCGCTGTCTTCTCTCCATTCATTCTCAGTGCAGCTGAGGCTGCAGAGAAAGGGACTGGGGAATCTCTATCCTCGGTCTCTTTCTCTGTCTCAAGGGGGAGATATCAGAGGTCTGTTAAGACCCCTGATATATCACCAAAGCCCCCCAACAGGGCTGATTAAAAAAAAAAAACACATATTGCAATAAAGAATAAAAAAAAAATTGTTAAAAATAAAAATTGTAAATAAAACCACACAGACACCGTTCCCCCACCCCCCGAAAAAAAAGAAAGCATTATTAAAAAAAAAAAATTAAAAAAAAAAAAACACTGTCACGCGACATTAAAAAAAAAATCAGTATCGGCGAGTACTTGAAAAAAAGTATCGGTACTTGTACTCGGTCCTAAAAAAGTGGTATCGGGACAACCCTAATAGTTAAGATATGATTGTAACTTGTGATCGTAAGTCATTGACTGCATCTCTGTTCCCATCATGCAATCTCATAATCCGATCGATCAAAATACGATCGTATGAGCAAGTATCTCAGTGCTGCTGATCAATGCAAAACAATCTATACATTTCCACCCTGGCCGATCAAATCTGATCAAAATTGAGTTTGTATTGAGCAGAAGGGAAATGATGGCTTTTTTTTTTTTTTTTCCAGATTCGATCATTTGAAAAAAAATTAAAGCATATATGGCCACCAATTTTTATTGCCTTTTTCACAGTGCTTGCAGATTCAGAATCGCAGCCTTAAACAACATCTCTGGTTATTACTGTTCTACATGGCACATCTGTATTTTGTAGCTTTATAGAAAGGATTAATCCTTGTGCACACTTTGCATCAAAAATGCCACTTTTAAGGGCGTTTGACATTTTTTTTTTTCTTCCCTGCCTCTAAAAGCTCCTCTGTTAGCCTATACGTGCTTTAATGTATGTATGTGGTTGTTTTATTGTGTTTTTTCTAATCATACTTGCCAAGGTGGATGCTGCATCTGTTCCCTGCCGGCTCTAACACTGAGAACCGAGACATCAAATGCCGCCAATCGCTTGGTTCTCAGGGCTCCCTAAACAGAGAGCTGGTGACTGTCGGACTGGAGCGGCTAGCTCAGGCTCTCAGTGGTGGGGGCGGGAGTGGCTGGCTCAGGCTCTCAGCGCTGGGCTGTGGAGGGGGCAGGAGCGGCTGGCTCAGGCACTCGGTGCTGGGCTGTGGAGGGGGCAGGAGCGGCTGGCTCAGGCACTCGGTGCTGGGATGTGGAGGGGGTGGGAGCAGCTGGCTCATGCTCTCTGCACTGGACTGTGGAGGGAGACAGGAGCCACTGGCTCAGGCTCTCAGCGCTGGGCTGTGGAGGGGGCGGGAGCGGCTGGCTCAGGCTCTCGGTGCTGGGCTGTGGAGGGGGTGGGAGCGGCTGACTCAGGCTCTCGGTGCTGGGCTGTGAAGGGGGTGGGAGCGTCTGGCCCAGGCTCTTGCGCTCATCGCTGGGCTGTGGATGGAGCGGCTGGCTTAGGCTCTCAGCGCTGGGCTGTGGAGGGGGCGGGAGCGGCTGGCTCAGGCTCTCAGCGCTGGTCTGTGGAGGAAGCGGCTGGCTCAGGCTCTCAGCACTGGGCTGTGAAGGGGGTGGGAGCGGCTGGCTCAGACTCTCGCTGCTGGGCTGTGGAGGGAGCGGCTGGCTCAGGCTCTCAGCGCAGGGCTGTGGAGGGGGCGCGAGTGGCTGGCTCAGGCTCTCGGCGCTGGGCTGTGGAGGGGGCGCGAGTGGCTGGCTCAGGCTCTCGGCGCTGGGCTGTGGAGGGGGTGGGAGCGGCTGACTCAGGCTCTCGGTGCTGGGCTGTGAAGGGGGTGGGAGCGTCTGGCCCAGGCTCTTGCGCTCAGCGCTGGGCTGTGAATGGAGCGGCTGGCTCAGGCTCTCAGCGCAGGGCTGTGGAGGGGGCGCGAGTGGCTGGCTCAGGCTCTCAGCGCTGGCCTGTGGAGGGGGCGGGAGCGGCTGGCTCAGGATCTCAGTGCTGCTTTCTCCTGTGAGGAGAAAGGCGGGTAGAAGAGTTGCAGTGTGCTTGAGGCCTTACAGCCAGCTACAAATAATCAAAGCTTGGTAGCTGCTACAGATTTGCTGATGTGACCTAATCCTAAGACGTGCATTATGGCTAGAGTTCACGTTCCATAAAGTCTGACATCAGAGCCTTCATACGACAGAAATAACTTAGAATACTGGATAATAGTGCCACCTACTGTTGCAGGTGAATCATGTGACATCGATGTGAATGAGTGCAACAGGAGCCCTTGCCAAAATGGTGGACAATGTGCCAACCTTCCAGGAGGATACAACTGTCTCTGTAAAACAGGATATACGGGTCATAACTGCGAGACTGATATTAACGATTGTTCACCAAGTAAGTTGTAATGTCAATCTGACTGTTTGGGGGGCAAAAATTAAATAAAGGAACAAAATTGTTCTAAAATGCGACCAGTCTAAATATTTTTTTTTTATTTTTCTGCACTCTTAGATCCCTGTCTCAATGGCGGTTCCTGCAAAGACGGGGTGAATTCTTTCTCCTGCACGTGTCTGCCTGGCTTCACCGGACCAAGATGTGTGAATGAAATCAATGAATGTCTCAGTGACCCATGCCTCAATGGAGCCACCTGCTTAGATTATGTTAACAGCTATGTGTGTTCTTGTGCTCCGGGATACACCGGGCCCATCTGTGAGACCAACATACAGGACTGTACTGAGAGGTAGGTTCTATGAATCGCAAACTGGTTCCAGTTGTGAGAGCAGCCTGCAGGATATCTACCTCCAAAATAGCTTACCTCTGTAGCTACGGACACTGTGGAGCAATCAGCCTCAAAGATTACAACTGAAGCAACAAAGTCAGACTTCAGTGCTTTCTCTGACCATAGAGGATGATTGATCCACAGATATATATATATATATTATATTATATTTTTCAGCATGCGATATCCTGCAAAGTAAAAGCCATTGCGGCAGTTTACGCCGCCCTCCGGTGCTTCTCTCAATCAGCAAGCCACAGAATTAACTGGCGGGTGGCAGTGGCAGCTTACCATAGAGCTGACCACGGACTTGATGGTCCCTGTCCATCTCTATAACCCTCAGAGATATGAACACTTTTTTTTTTTTTGGAAGCCTGCGATTTATTTTATTTATTATTATTTTTTTAATCTCAGAATTTCCTGCATAGAGGAGAGATGTAGGGACTTATAGACCCCAGATCTCTCGGTAAAGAGTACCTGTCATGCCCTATTCCTATTACAATGGATATTTACATTCCTTGTACGAGGAATAGGGAAAGCGGGGAAAAAAAAATTAAAAAAAAGTAACATAATTTTTCACATTATATATGTGATATATGTGTATATATATATGTTTTTTTTTTTTTTTCAAATGAATTGCGTTTGAAAAATTGCTGTGCAAATACCATGTGACATAAAAAATTGCAACAACTGCCATTTTATTCCCTAGGGTGTTTGCTAAAAGAATATATATGTTTGTTCTGCGTAATTTTCTAGCAAGAAAATTATTTTTAGATGTAGGAGAGGAATGCCAGAATTGGCCTGGTATGGAAGCGGTTAAGAACGTGTTACACGTTACACCCTAAATACAGGCTGGAAGTGATTAAACTCTTTTCTGTTCTGGAACTATAAGACTAACTGGTCCCATAAGACTAACAGCCACAGGCATTACTCCCAGAGGCATGAGGGCATTTGTGGTTTCACCACAACTGGAGTGCCAAGAGTTGCCTGCCCCTGGTATAAAGGATGATTATCGGTGAAATAAAATCATAGGTCTTGTTTTAGATTTGCTCACAAAAGTCGTCATATAAAACTGGAGAGTAAATGCATTCTATTCTGCTTGAATGATTGACTTGAAGACAGAGATTTCAGCCAACATTGAATAAATTGTTCAATATAACGATGTGCTGTCGATGTGCTTGTAAATTATGTGCTCATTTGTCACCTGCAGCTCTTGTTTTAATGGTGGGACCTGCAAAGATGGCGTGGACTCCTACACCTGCATCTGCCGCGCTGGCTTCACCGGATCTCACTGCCAGCACGAAGTGGATGAGTGCGCTTCCCGGCCCTGCCAGAATGGAGCTGTGTGTGTGGACAGGGTGGAGTCCTATCACTGTATCTGCCCCAATGGATACACAGGGACGCAGTGCCAAGTGAGTGGAATGAGCCAGATAGCTGTTAACAGATTTCCATTAAAGTGGTGTTCCGGCCGAAATTATACTTTTTAAATAAAAATACCCCTATAATATACAATCTTAATGTATTCTAGTAAAGTTAGTCTGTAAACTAAGGTCTGTTTTGTTAGTTTATAGCAGTAGTCTGTTATTTTATAAACTTACAGTAGGCCGTGGCCATCTTAAGTGTGGGCATCTGAAGCCAGACTGTATTTCTTCCTGGATCTCATCCTTGCAGATCTCGCACATGCTCAGTGCAGCACAAGCAGTGTAATAGGTTTCAGGTCAGGTTTCCATAGCAACGGCAGTTTCAGAGGAAGTTGCCGCCCCACATGCTCAGTGCAGCACAAGCAGTGTAATAGGTTTCAGGTCAGGTTTCCATAGCAATGGCAGTTTCAGAGGAAGTTGCCGCCCCTTCCCAGAAGGCATTGCAAACAGGAAATGATGCGATGGGTCTCGGCCAGGGAGGAGGAAGTGAATAATGAACACAGCAGATATACAGTAGGTGCTGAGAAAAAAAATATCCAATTTGTTTACAGTGCACAGTTTAGTGAGGAATGCTGAAGAGTTGTAAAAGTGGGTGGAACTCCACTTTAAAGTAAAGAAAAAAATGCATGAAAAAAAAACACCTTCTGAAAATGAACCTCCTTGCAAAGTAAGACTCTTAACACGTCTCTATCCCGTAAGTGCTAACTTCACTGCCCTTGAATGATTTGGCAGTTGATGAATCTTTGGCATCCGCTCCAAATTCTGTTCCAAAAATATTAAAATTAGTTTTTCTTGCATGTTCTTATTCTTACATTTTGAGAAGTTTAACCCTGTTACTGCCACCGCTATAGATATTATGGCGGTGGTAGTTTGGACACACTTGTGCCAACCCCGTGTTCCCCCGCCTCACCGGCAAGAGCAGCATGTGCCAACCCCGTGTGCCCCCCTGTAACGAAAAAGTTTACTTTTGGGCCAGTTCACACCATAGAAATGCAGTCTGTATGCATTGCAGATGCTTTTCTGTATGCACATTTTTTACGTATTTTTGGTTCTCTTAACCTTAAAGTGGAGTTCCACCCAAAAGTGGAACTTCCACTCATCGGATTCCTCCCCCCCTCCGGTGTCACAGTTGGCACCTTTCAGGGGGGTGCAGATACCTATATATTACAGGTATCTGTACCCACTTCCGGCGTAGATAGCCGCAGAATCTGCGGTTATTTACGCCACATCCTGTCCCCCCCCGCTGTCTGCTGGGAAACACACGGGTCCCAGAGACAGCAGGAAACAGCCGTATTTCGCTGCGCAACTCGCGCATGCGCAGTAGGGAACCGGGAAGTGAAGCCGCACGGCTTCACTTCCTGATTCCCTTCCCGAAGATGGAGGCGGCAGCACCCGAGGACCGAGAGACAGTTCGGCCTCGGGTGCCGACATCGCGGGCGTCCTGGACAGGTAAGTGTCAATGTTTTAAGTCAGCAGCTGCAGTATTTGTAGCTGCTGACTTTAAAAAAAAAAAAAAAAAAAAAAAAACATTTCGGTGGAGCTCCGCTTTAAATAAGGACATGTGCGTTTTACTGCGTTCCCATTCAGAAAAAAATGCAGCATTTTTTTTTTTTTTTTTTTTTTTTTTTTTTTTTTTTTTTTTTGCTGCATGTGGTGTGAACTGGCCCTTCTTCCTTTTTTTTTTTTTTTTTTTAACATTACACCCAAGCACTTAAAATACACCCCCCATTTTTTTTGAGCTCCACATACATGAACATATATACGTATGTAAATGCTCATGTTAGGGGCACCTAAATGCAAGAATGTCACTTGCGGTTATTATGTTACATAATGCCGTGCACACCGGAGTGAGAGGAATAATTCTAGGCTTATCACTCATTGTTGGTTCTAAACTGATGACCTTTTTAAGGGATTGCCTGTTGAAAATATAGGGTTGTGAAGTTTGTTTCCATTACCAACAAATTGGTAATTTATTACATTTGTGTGCCCTAAAATGAACTTTAGTGTATTTTGTTACTGAAATTTTGCATTTCATAAATCATTGCACTAATGTGACATAAAAAATTGGAACTAACTACCACTTTTTCTCTAGGGTGCCTGCTTTCAGAAATTATACAACATTTGGGGGTTTTACATAATCTGGCCTCAAATTAGTTTTTTGTTGCATTTAAAAAAAAATAAATAAAAAGGTAAATAATGTTATGGCATTGAAAGGGTTAAAGGTAATAGAATAGGAAAAGGAAAGGTTTAAAGGTCCTTTGCTGATCGAGGTAAATACCTTTTACCCAGATCTTATGTTACTAAACACACAGCATTTGGATGAATATTGCCCTTTTTGAGGTTTATATTTAACAACCGTAACAGTTCCTCTGCTTCTGCCTCTGACACAATTGCTCCTTTATTTCAGAATTTGCTGGATCTTTGCCGTCGTTCTCCTTGCCAGAATGGAGGTCGTTGCACTCAATCAGGCCCATCTATCCGCTGTGAGTGTCTTTCTGGATGGGCAGGAAGTTACTGTGATATCCCACGTGTCTCTTGTGACGTAGCAGCAAGCAGGAAAGGTGCGTATAAGGGATA
Source organism: Aquarana catesbeiana (assembly GCF_042186555.1). Taxonomy (NCBI): domain Eukaryota; kingdom Metazoa; phylum Chordata; class Amphibia; order Anura; family Ranidae; genus Aquarana; species Aquarana catesbeiana. The sequence continues at coordinate 625,037,712 of NC_133326.1, read as the reverse complement.
AAATCCGGTACAATGTAGCACAATGAGACTTTTATGGGTTGGCTCTTTACATATATTCTTTTTTGTGTTAGGTGTTCGTGTGGATCAGCTCTGCCATGCCGGGGGAAACTGTATGAACACCGGCAACTCTCACAAGTGTTTCTGCAGAGGGGGCTACACCGGCAGCTACTGTGAGACACCCATCAACCAGTGTGACCCCGATCCTTGTCTTAATGGAGGGTCTTGCCACAGCTACCTTGGTGGTTTTGTGTGTGAGGTGAGCAAGACTAAGGAGTCTATGGGACTATATTATATATTTTTTTATTATTCCAAGTTGAAGGTTTTCTAGAGAGGATAAAAAAAAACATGAAGCATTGTGCTACAAAATCATATTTAGGTTGTAGAAAATGAGATGGTCTCATCTAGCGTTATTGATGAACAAAGGAGGCTTAAAGGGGAAGTTCTGCTTTATGCTCCCCCTCCTTTTCTGTTTTTGGCACTTTATTCCGGTTGGATTACTGTGACGATCCACCAGAAGTCCCTACCCCCACCCCCACCCCCCCCAAATGTAACAGGTCCCAGAAGGCTGTGGGACCATTCACAAACGGCATAGTGGCCGAGGACCTGAAGACCGAAGAAGCGGTTTGGTTGAGTTTGGCGCTGGATCCCTGGACAGTATTTGTAGCTGCTGATTTTTTTTTTTTTTTTTTTAATACAGGGTGAAAAACCTCTTTAAGGTTTTGTTATATAAGTACATCTCATGTAATGGAGTTTGTGGTCTAGCATCTGTCATGTTAGGGACATTGGATGGTATGGTCACTTCAAGCTTTTCTTGAAGGGGATGCACCCTGTATTTTTTTGTTTATAATGTTCTCTGTTTTCCTAGTGTGTGGCTGGATTTGAAGGAACAAACTGTGAAATAAACATAGACGAGTGCCAGTCTCACCCATGTCAAAATGGAGGGTCCTGTATTGACCTGATTGGTCGTTACATCTGCTCCTGTCCTCCAGGAACCCTTGGTAAGCATGTAGACTGGATTATCCCACATGTCCTTATTCAGCGCAATTACTAATGTGCCAAAATGTAATAGTCTTAATTTTATAATACAACTTTCTCTAAACAAATGTCATTCTAATTCTAGCATTAATCTAGTATACGGTGCTTGCTTTAGATAAAAGGTTTGGTGCAACATTCATTTTAGTTGCATAAAATATCAAATTGAAAACAATAAATAACGAAGGCTAAAACAGCTTTTATTCAGGGATAATAAACCAATAAATACAAAATGTTTTTTGCAGTGATAACAAATATAGCAAATATGTGAGCTCTGAAGTACCTTTTGTATGTGCATTTGTAGTTTTATATTGTGGTTAAAATATGATTCCAACAGCTGTGAAAATTGTTTTAGGGTTTATCTACTGCCAGGATGTTACAGGACACTGTAGCTAGTAATGGGGTACAAGTAGGTCCAGGGTTATTAAACTTTTCAATCCAAAGACCAAATATCCAAATGGTCACCATACTGAGGCCCAAGAAGATAATGCTTACCAAAATGTCAGCAAAGACAAACAACAGTGACCGAATAAAACATTGCAGATGCTCTTCACTATTTTTATAAGCTTTAGTAAAGCATAGAGGAAAGTTCTGCAAAATATTGTATTTCCTTTTTGCCATTTTCCTTTACTGCCAGGGTAAGGGTGGTCATGGGTGGAAGTATTATGTTTTCATCTCGGGTATGCTTTTTTGTGATACATTAACCACATTATAGGCTGTCTCAGAGCAGAATTATATGATTTGAAACCAAGATAAAGTGTACTGTATCACTCACCACTGATTTTTGCACTTGGGCAAATTAGGCTGTCTAGTAAATTGTCATTTGGCAACACATCACAAACACCTCCATGACCCAGTTTGGGTCTTGACACAAGCTGGCCATGCACTGTAAGTTGGTGGAACAAGAGAAATTGCTTAGTTGCATGTTTGTTATAATTTATTTGTATATAAATTACTTGTAGTCTTTTTTTTTTTTTTTTTTTCATTCATACATACATACAGTGGGGACGGAAAGTATTCAGATCCCCTTAAATTTTTCACTTTGTTATATTGCAGCCATTTGCTAAAATCATTTAAGTTCATTTTCTTTCCTCATTAATGTACACACAGCACCCCATATTGACAGAAAAACGCAGATTTATTAAAAAAGAAAAACTGAAATATCACATGGTACTAAGTATTTAGACCCTTTGCTTAGCATTTAGTAGAAGCACCATTTTGATCTAACACAGCCATGAGTCTTTTTGGAAAAGATGCAACAAGTTTTTACACCTGGATTTGGGGATCCTCTGCCATTCCTCCTTCCAGATCCTCTCCAGTTCTGTCAGGTTGGATGGTAAACGTTGGTGGACAGCAATTTTTAGGTCTCTCCAGAGATGCTCAATTGGGTTTAAGTCAGGGCTCTGGCTGGGCCATTCAAGAACAGTCACGGAATTGTTGTGAAGCCACTCCTTCGTTATTTTAGCTGTGTGCTTAAGGTCATTGTCTTGTTGGAAGGTAAACCTTTGGCCCAGTCTGAGGTCCTGAGCACTCTGGAGAAGGTTTTCGTCCAGGATATCCCTGCACTTGGCCGCATTCATCTTTCCCTTGATTGCAACCAGTCGTCCTGTCCCTGCAGTTGAAAAACACCCCCACAGCATGATGCTCCCACCACCATGCTTCACTGTTGGGACTGTATTGGACAGGTGATGAGCAGTGCCTGGTTTTCTCCACACATACTGATTAGAATTAAGTCCAAAAAGTTCTATCTTGGTCTCATCAGACCAAAGAATCTTATTTCTCACCATCTTGGAGTCCTTCAGGTGTTTTTTAGCTAACTCCATGCGGGCTTTCATGTGTCTTGCACTGAGGAAGAGGCTTCTATCGGGCCACTCTGCCATAAAGCCCCGACTGGTGGAGGGCTGCAGTCATGGTTGACTGTCTACAACTTTCTCCCATCTCCCGACTTCATCTTTGGAGCTCAGCCACAGTGATCTTTGGGTTCTTCTTTACCTCTCTCACCAAGGCTCTTCTGCCCCGATAGCTCAGTTTGGCCGGACGGCCAGCTCTAGGAAGGGTTCTGGTCATCCCAAACGTCTTCCATTTAAGGATTATGGAGGCCACTGTGCTCTTAGGAACCTTAAGTGCAGCAGAAATTTTTTTGTAATCTTGGCCAGATCTGTGCCTTGCCACAATTCTGTCTCTGAGCTCTTCAGGCAGTTCCTTTGACCTCCTCATGATTCTCATTTGCTCTGACATGCACTGTGAGCTGTAAGGTCTTATATAGACAGGTGTGTGGCTTTCCTAATCAAGTCCAATCAGTATAATCAAACACAGCTGGACTCAAATGAAGGTGTAGAACCATCTCAAGGATGATCAGATGAAATGGACAGCGCCTGAGTTAAATATGAGTGTCACAGCAAAGGTTCTGAATACTCAGGACCATGTGATATTTCAGTTCTTCTTTTTTAATCTGCAAAAATGTCAACAATTCTGTGTTGTTCTGTCAATATGGGGTGCTGTGTGTACATTAATGAGGAAAAAAAATGAACTTAAATGATTTTAGCAAATGGCTGCAATATAACAAAGAGTGAAAAATTTAAGGGGGTCTGAATACTTTCCGTCCCCACTGTACATACATTACAATAAATATATATATTACAATTTAACACCTTACCTTTTTGCTGCTGCCTGGTACCATAAAATTTTCGTAATTTTTAAAAGGAAAACCAAAGCAGTGCCCTAATGCAACCCACTGTGCCCCCTTCCTTCTCCCATACTTTGCGTTTTTCCTGTGTTTTTTGAATGCTTCTGTTTTATGTAAGAATATTTTGCATTCTCATAACTGCATTGAATGTATAATTTTACAGGAGTGCTGTGTGAGATTAATGAAGATGACTGTTCCACTCTCACCCCTTCTGGGCAGTTAAAATGTTTGAACAATGGGACCTGTGTGGATAAAGTTGGGGGCTACCGCTGCAACTGCCCTCCAGGCTACACTGGCGATAGATGTGAGGGCGACATCAACGAGTGCCTATCTGGGCCTTGTGTGGCACACAACACTCGTGACTGCATTCAGATGGCAAATGATTATCAGTGCAAATGCAAAAATGGCTATACGGGTAAGATGGTTGTGTGATGGAGGGAGAAAGCAAATGCTAGGGAGCGGCTGGTGAAACTTTTAATCTAGCCAGTGTATACATTCATCAAGAAAGCACTATTTTTAAATGGAGATATGAAATCATAGTTTTACTTTAATATTAATCCCCTGCACACAAGCTGAAACTTAAAATCAAGCGAACAGTTGAAGTAGCCCTACTAGCTATTGTAGTCAGAGGGGAAGCAAACAAATTGAGTGTTACATATTTAAGAGTCTCCTGGTTTTTAGTTGTATCTTATATTTCAGGCACTATGGGGGGGAAAAAAATCAGTGGTATTTAGGCAGGGCAAAGAGTTCAGGCATATGTCAGGAGGTAGATAACGGCCATGTAGAATGAAGAACTGTCTGCACACCAAAAGGAAAGATTTTATATTTAAAACATAACTTTACCCTAAAGGGCATATGTGCTATGCCCCCCCCCCTTTCCTTTTTTTTACAAATGGAATTTCTTTAAACCCAAGTCTTGTTGTTTGTGAGGATTTCATCCATTGCACAGACATGTCAGTGGGGTACAGGTCCCGAAAGAGCCCTGCGGCAGATCTGTCCATGCGTCGGTTGGCCCTGCCATGGGTTACTGCTATCGGGGAAGTCCAAAACCTTCCCTGTATTTACGCATGTGTGAAAAATCACCTGCATGTGCACAGATGTGCCAACATGTTCTGTCAGGCCCCAAAGGCCAAATGTAGCACAATTATGTTGCCAGAAAGGGGGAAGTTCCAGTTTAAGAGCAAACTTGGATTTTTTTAACTCATTATTTTCTTCAGGAAATCCCTAACAAGTTAAAGCAGCCATTTTAGTGTGTCTAACCTGTAATCTTAGAAGTGTAGGAATGTGATATTAATTAATATAATTATGATGATTCAGGACGCCGCTGCCAGAGTGTGGTGAACACATGCGAGTCTCGTCCTTGTCAAAACGGAGGTGTCTGCCGTGTGACGGTCAACACTGCTCTGGGGTACACCTGCCGCTGTCCTACAGTAAGTACTTGTCTCTTGCATTTGATGAAAGCTACACCAATCTATATTCCTTATTCACTCATAATATATTGTCTTATTCTAGGGCTTCACTGGACCCTCCTGTGAGCGGCCTCTAAATTCCTGTCGAGACTTTGATTGTCCAACTGGCTCCTCCTGTGTCCCTTCACCTCAGGGCCCTCGTTGTGTCTGTTCTCCAGGTGTTGTCTGCCGTACCCTCCTGAATGGCACCTTTATCCCGCAGCCTCCCCGTCAATCAGCCTGCTCCACTTCACCTTGCCAAAACGGAGCTCGGTGTGTCGATGCTGACAGGTTCCCTTACTTCACCTGCCACTGTCCGCCAGAATTTCTTGGACCACGGTGTGATATAAGGGCCCTAACTGACCCACCAGCCCCAGAATGTGGCCCACAACCGTGCCCCAGCAAGATGGGTGATGGCCGCTGCGACCGGGAGTGCAATTCTCCAGAATGTCACTGGGATGGTGGAGATTGCGCTCTGTCTGTGGATGACCCGTGGAAGAATTGTCTTTCACAAAGCTGCAAGCTCCTGTTCAATAATTCCAAGTGTGATTCACAGTGCGCGTCGGCTGAGTGTCTCTATGACAACTTTGACTGCCGGGAGAAGACTGAACACAGCTGCAAGTAAGAGACCTCAAATGCTGTTGAGGATTTGGGGTTGGCTGTCAGCTATTTTATTTTATACTAGATTCATTTTGAAGTCCCAAGAGCAGGCACCACAGGGTGTCTTCTATTACTTTAGTAGGCAGTAAATAAAACTAACCCTATCTGGGTTTCATGCACACAAAGTAGATTTAAATCCTTTTTACCCATTTTAGTCATATATTTAATTGAAAACTTGGAGTTCAGCCTTAATTTTGCTCTCTAAGCAGTATATGCTTCACTTCCTTTCACTCCTCTGCTGCTCCATGTAGCCGCTGGGCGCAAAGGAAAGTACTCTAAAAGAGTCTCTAGAGTTGTAGGTTACAATTATAGGACTATGGAATCGGTTTTAAAATCTCTGAATAGCAACTTTGCTTGGCCCAGCACTGTCACATCCTCCTTTGCACCTAACATTACCGAGGATTTCCTTTGGCTCTAAGTGCTGAAAGGAGCAGCAGGGGAGCAAAAGAGTTGGGTATATGTTACCAACGTGTTGTCTCAACCCTTTAGAAGGAACAGCGTTTCTAAAGTGTCAAACTGATTTTCTTCTCTGACAGCCCCGTCTACGAACAGTACTGTATGGACCACTATGGAGATGGTCGGTGCGACCAGGGATGTAACTCGGAGGAGTGTGGCTGGGATGGTCTTGACTGTGCCGGAAGCCGGGATGGAGAGCAGCTGGCAGAGGGAGTGCTGGTCATTGTGGTTCTGCTCCCTCCTGAACAGCTCCTGAAGGAAAGCAAATCATTCCTGCTGAGACTCAGCGTCATCCTGCGCACCTCTCTTCGCTTCCGTGTGGATAAAGATGGTCAGTACATGATTAAACCATATCGGAGAAGCCAGGCAGCGGAGCGGAGGGAGAAGAGAGAGCTGGACAGTGACATAATAGGGTGAGCACATATTCGGTGGGAAGAGCATTTTAGGCATTCTAGTAATCTGTCCAACAGCTCTAGTGGATAGTGTTTGTATGTTTAAAGCTGGCCATACGTATATTATTATTTATTCTTTTTTTTTGTTTTGGCTCGGCTAGAGGGCTGATAAAAAAAATAAGAGGGATTCCCCTATGCACACAATTTTGGATGGATGGGGGGAATCCTCCCCACTGTGTTGTACAACCCCTGGCAAAAATTATGGAATCACCAGTCCCTGAGGATGTTCCTTCAGTTGTTTATTGTTGTAGAAAAAAAAGCAGATCACAGACATGGCCAAAAACTAAAGGCATTTCAAATGGCAACTTTCTGGCTTTAAGAAACACTAAAAGAAATCAAGAAAAATAATTGTGGTGGCCAGTAACAGATTTTTAGAACAAGCACAGGGAATAAATTATGGAATCACTCAATTCTGAGCAAAAAATTATGGAATCACCCTGTAAATTTTCATTACAAACACTAACACCTGCATCAGATTAAATCTGCTTGTTAGTATGTAGGTAAAGAGGGTAAATCATCACGCAGTGTTGCACAAGATGTTGGTTGTTCACAGTCGGCTGTGTCTAAAACATGGACCAAATACAAACAACATGGGAAGGTGGTTAAAGGCAAGCATACTGGTAGACCAAGGAAGACATCAAAGCGTCAAGACAGAAAACTTAAAGCAATATGCCTTGAAAACAGAAAATGTACAACAAAACAAATGGGAGGAAACTGGAGTCAACATCTGTGACCGAACTGTAAGAAACCGCCTAAAGGAAATGGGATTTACATACAGAAAAGTTAAAAGAAAGCCATCTCTAACACCTAAACACAAAAAAACAAGGTTACAATGGGCTAAGGAAAGGCAATCGTGGACTGTGGATGATTGGATGAAAGTCATATTCAGTGATGAATCTCGAATCTGCATTGGCAAGGTGATGATGCTGAAACTTTTGCTTGGTGCCGTTCCAATGAGATTTATGCAGACGACTGTCTGAAAAAAACATGCAAATTTCCACAGTCAATTATGATATGGGGCTGCATGTCAGGTAAAGGCACTGGGGAGATGGCTGTCATTAAATCTTCAATAAATGCACAGGTTTACGTTGAAATTTTGGACACTTTTCTTATCCCATCTATTGAAAGGATGTTTGGGGATGATGAAATCATTTATCAAGATGATAATGCATCTTGCCATAGAGCAAAAACTGTGAAAAAATTCCTTGAAGAAAGACACATAAGGTCAATGTCATGGCCTGCAAACAGTCCGGATCTCAATCCAATTGAAAATCTGTGGTGGGCGTTAAAGAAAATGGTCCATGACAAGGCTCCAACCTGCAAAGATGATTTGGCAACAGCAATAAGAGAAGGCTGGAGCCAGATTGATGAAGAGTACTGTTTATCACTCATTAAGTCAATGCCTCAGAGACTGCAAGCAGTTCTAAAAGCCAGAGGTGGTTCAACAAAGTACTAGTGATGTGTTGGAGTGTTATTTTGTTTGTTTTTCATGATTCCATAATTTTTTCCTCAGAATTGATTCCATAATTTATTCCCTGTGCTTGTTCTATAAATCTAACTGTTACTGGCCACCACAATTATTTTTCTTGATTTCTTTTAGTGTTTCTTAAAGCCAGAAAGTTGCCATTTGAAATGCCTTTAGTTTTTGGCCATGTCTGTGATCTGCTTTTTTTTCTACAACAATAAACAACTGAAGGAACATCCTCAGGGACTGGTGATTCCATAATTTTTTCCAGGGGTTGTATTCTGACAGCGGAATCAGATTTCACTGATTAGCACTGCAGTCAACTGGCTGCAGTGCTGATCGAACAAATGTTTTCCAAAATTCCAGATCGAGTCGATTATTAGGTCAACTCCTTTCCAACCAGGACAGCCATAGATGTATTAAAATTTGGCCAGCCCCAGCTTTAAAGCGGTACTAAATTCTCCAATATATACTCGCCTCCACCTTCCAGGGATGCGGCAGTTAGATTTCTCGCCAGATAATTGGCCTCTTTGGATGATGAGAGATGTCATCCTGCGCATTCGTATGGGAGTCGGTCATTCCTGCACAGCTAAACTGTGCCGGGAATGTACACTGAGCTGTACATGGATTGCTCAGTGTACATTGGGTGGAAAACTGCAAGCAGGGAGGTAAGTGTGTATTATTGCAGAAGAAGACATAGTTGAGGTTGGTGTGCTTAAAACTGGAGAGTGCAAAATCTGGTGTAGCTGTGCATGGTAGCCAATCAGCTTCTAACTTAAGCTTGTTGAATTAAGCTTTGACACAAAAAGAAGAAAAAAAAAAAAACATGGGCGCTGATTGGTTTCTATGCAGAGCTGCACCAGATTTTCCACTCCAGTTTTTGTAAATCAACCCCATTCGGTTTCTTCTGCAATAAGCTGCCTGCTCAGTTTTGTGTTTTAGGTCTAAGTTAGATTTAGCTCCTCTTTAAAGTGATTGTAAGCCTTGTTTTTTTTTTTTTGTTTTTTAATTTAAAATAACAAACATGTCATACTTACCTCCACTGTGCAGCTCGTTTTGCACAGAGTGGCCCCGAACCTGCTCTTCTGGGGTCCCTCAGTGGCTCTCGCGGCTCCTCCCCACATCAGATAACTCCCTAGAGGAAGCGCTCTCCCGGGGGCTTACCTTGCGGGCGCGCTCCCGAGCTCAGCATTCGGCATCCATAGACACGAATGCTGGACTCTGCCCCTCCCCTCGGCGCCCGCGTCATTGGATTTGATTGACAGCAGCGGGAGCCAATGGCTGCACTGCTATCAATCTATCCAGTCAAGAGCCAGGACCCCCTTGCAGAGAGAGAGAGCACGTCTCTGCCGAGGGAAATTCGAGGCTCAGGTAAGTAAAATGGGGGGGCTGGTGGGCTGGCTGGTCACTGCCAGAAGTTTTTTCACCTTAAAGCGGGGTTCCACTCAAATTTTTAACTTAATCTTAACCCCTTCAGTTAATTGCATAGATGTTCAAATGCCGCACGAAATTTTTTTTATCGCTGTAATTACCTTTATATTGTACTTTATTGTGGCACTTCCTGTCTCTCCTCCCATGGGAGTAGGCGTGTTTATTGCCTTTCCCCGGCGCCGCACTGTCTCCTGGCAGCTTAGTGTCAGGCTTCCCAAGATTCAGTGCGGAAACAATGATCATGCACGTGAACAAGCTGTGAATGAACAGCATTCGCTGCATCCAGGAAATCAATGCTTGTGGGCTTCACATGCCCACAAGCAAGATGGAAACAGCCAGCATCACATTTTTTAAGTTATTCTTCAGTACGAAAACAGACAGAGGCGGAAATATTACACCCAAACTGTGAGTATTATTTTGGGGTTAGCAAAGTGTCTCAATGACCTAAAAAAAAAAAAAAAAAGATTGGTCGCCGGACTCCCGCTTTAATGCATAGGATGCATTTGGGTGAAAAAACACAGGTTTTACAACCCCTTTAACTTTACCATAGCTTCTATATAAAGAAAATGATGCATTCCAACCTTAAAAACTTAAGCTAATTGCTCACTAAAGACAAAGTAGCCAAACCATAGAAATTTCCTTAGATTGCCAACAAGTTACCCATTGCTAAAATAAGAATATATACAGTATATAGCAAATATCATATACATTATAATCCAGGCTCGATGTTGGCTTCATGGATAAGCAAATTTTGCCAAGAGTAAACAAATTTCTGAAAGTCTATTGGAACAGCTTATAGTCCCACAGATCTTCAAAAGCTTGTGGTTTACCAACAGAGTCATATGGTACCTATCAAATTCTCCCAGCTAGATGGAGCTAAAAGTTATGCACATGCTTACTCTTGCAATTAAAAAAAAAAAAAAAAAAATTGTAATGGACAATTTAACATTTTCGTTTTCACTTTGGAATGTTACATCATAAAATTAAGTAAAGTAATTGATAGTTTTGATAGGAGCTGATCCTTAAAGTGAAAGTCCATGCTAAAGCTAAAATCCCTGCATCTATAGACACCCACGATGTAACTAACCTATCTAGCCCTGTAAAGAAAAAATCAGTATACATACCTTTTTTTTTTTTTTTTTTTTTTAAACTGATCAAACCCGATCCCATACTGAGCTGTCAGCCATGGCTTCGCTGTGGAGGTGGGTGCAGAGGACATGGCCGACAACGGAAGCCCCATAGTAAGTTTATGGGTGACGTAACTTCCCATTCATTTCACAGCCGTTGTCGGCTGTGTCCTCTGCTGAGCTTCCGCCGCTGGAGATCGGGTCAGATCGGCTTGAGAAAAGGTATGTATACTGATTTTTTTCTTTACAGGGCTAGATAGGTTAGTGTTAGATGGTGGGTGTCTATATAGATGCAGGGATTTTAGTTTTAGCATGGACTTCCACTTTAACAGTCCCAACAGAACGAGATTTTAAACTGTGGCTATAGATGTATAATTGGAGGGTAATCCATTTTAAAAAAGAATGCCAAAAATATAAATCCAGGATTGTGACTTGTGCAGCAGCCCCAGAAAGTCTCAGCATTTCCTATACTGGAAATGTGTTACAAGGCAGGCGAGCATGGTATGGCTTTATGAAATGGACCCCCAATGTTCTGACTTCTGTTTCATTTGACAGGTCTGAGGTGTCGTTGGAAATCGACAATCGGCTGTGTAAAAAACATGTCGACAAAGACCCATCTGAGTGCTTCCCAGATGCGAAAAATGCTGCTGATTACCTGGCTGCACTGAGTGCCGTGGACAGGCTACATTTTCCTTATCCAATTAAATCTGTGCGCAGTAAGTCAATTGTTTGTCATTATTAAAATAATGTGACGAAGCAGAGATAGGAAATGGAAGACTTCATCATTTTATGTCTCTTCCCAGGTGATAAAATTGAAATACCATCCAAGTCACTACATCTTCTTCCACTAGTGGGCGTAGTTGGGCTGTTGATCTTGATTGTGATAGTGCTGGGTGTCCTGGTATCTCGCAGGAAGCGAGCACACAGCACATTATGGTTCCCAGAAGGTTTTATATTGAAAAAGGATAGAGACAGACGTGAGCCTGTGGGGCAGGATGCTCTTGGACTTAAGTAAGAAAAGCACTGGTGCCTCCTGTGTTGCGTATTGGTCTTTTTTCTTTTAACTTTGCTTACCCTGTGATTTCTGTTTTAAGGAATATCGCTAAACCAGAACTTCTCATGGAAGATCCTTCTGAAGACTGGACTGAGGCAGACTGTCCTGAGACTAAAAGACTAAAAGTAAGTGCTAGGGGAGTGATATTGTAAACGGATACAGCTGCCATAAAAATACCTGTTGGAAGCTGCATGCTAAATTGTGGCATCGCTCTCCACCTCTTTTTCGCTTCACTGGCTTGTAGCAATTTTTCCAATTGTGAGGCTTGTATACATTGGGTGGGAACCATCTGTATACATGTCTGCTGGTTTTCATATCCAGAGTATCAAGGTGCAGTCATGGATGAAAGGGTATTCTATATGGTAGGCTAAAGGCGGCCAAAGATTCATCAAATCTCTGCCAGTTCATCAGGCATCATATGAGTTTTAATTCATCTATGGGCAGGCCATTTGTACCCAAATAAATCCATTGATTGACTTGGCTGCCACCAGCCTGTCAGATTTTTACATGCAATTACTGCTGGCGGCTGTAGCCACCAGCAGTAATCATTGTGTTCTGCCGGCTTGGTAAGTTCCCTGTTGTCAGAACACAATAGCACTGCCTCATCAACACTAAATGTGTCATATTTTTCTTTCCAAGGAAAGAAAAAATAAATCCTTTCTGGCTTGCCTAAGAGTGGCCTCATTATTGACATATGAGTTCCATTTAAAGTGAATTGTTTTTTTTTTTTACCTGCAAATTTATGTGCTAGTATGCATTGCATTCTAGCGCATTATGTGAAACTTACCTTGAAATTAAGCCCACCAGTGGCAATGCTGTCACGGCTTCCATCTTCACCCGGTCTTCCTTCCGGGTTGGTGGGCTCTGCTCCTTTGATTGGACGAGCCGCACGGTTTACGACGCAGGACTCTGAAGGAACAGCACGGGCTTGCCGTTCCTTCAGAGCACATGTGCCGGAGACGTCACCGGCGGCTCTGCAAGTAAATATCTCCTAAACGGTGCACGTTCATTTTTAACCCCATGCAGCTGAAATGTTCGCTTACCCATGATTTCTTGGCTACAGTGGGCAGTGCCAGAAATGAAGTGCAGGGGGTAAAGCAATAGTAAATTCTAACTTAACACTTGTACTTACAGGTAAGCTTATAATAAATCTTACCTGTAAGTACTATGAATACCTCCTAAATTTGTGCTGTCGCAAGTCCCTCCAATCGATGACATCACTGCACATGTGCAGTGCACTCTGCATTAAAAACACACAGTGTGCCTTGAATGTAGTGCACTGTGCAACATTTGTGACTTAGTCAGGCTGCTTTACTTACAAAGAGCGGCGTGCTAATTTCAGATGCCACATGTAAAGGCGATCAGGTGCCTTGCAAACTTCTTCATATGTGATGGGGAAAAAAAAGTGAATTCCAGAATTTAGACTGCAAATCGGTTCATAAGAGCATGTCGACCTTTGTTTTGTGTATTTTAATAATTGACAGAATTTTTTTTTTGGAAAATATTTGACTTCAGCAGTCTCACTTCCATTTCTTATAGACTGAGGAGCTTTCCCCCTGTCGCCAAGATCCGGTGGATCCACGGCCTTGGACGCAGCACCACTTAGCTGCTGCAGACATCAGACTTCCACCAGCTACGGCGCTGACTCCCCCACAGGGTGACTATGAGACAGATGGCATGGATGTTAACGTGAGAGGCCCAGGTGAGCAGCAACACTGCTTTCCGTACAGAGCAGGGTTCACATTAGGCATACAGAATTGTATTTTTAGTGGCACAGCAATTAAAATGATGCTACATCTGGTTAAGTGAAAACTATACAAAACTGGACATATAAGACGCTTTTGATGTCTCCGGGGCTTGGTATTTAGGAGTTACTGGGGACGGAGGGTCTAAGTTATGTACATACCGCTGTTATCAATCACTTATGCCAGCAATACAAAAAAGTGTGCAGAAATCCCGTGTACTCCATTTTCTTGATGGCCTGTGAAAATATGCAGACAACATGCATGTGCAGCAAATATGCCCCTAAAGAAGTTTAAAAATAAATAAATCCTTTCAGAACTCTAAAACTTTATTTCCAATTTGGTTTAGGGTCCAGGTTTTACTGGCCACTGTCCAAAATGGAATTTTTTTTATCCAGAATTGTTGGACTGTTTTGGGCACCACGTGGGCTTCTTTCTATTTTCTTGCCACGCTTATTCATTTCACTCTTACTCATTTTGTACTGGAATGCGATGGAAATCTGATCTCTCTCTCCTCTGATTCCATTTGTAGATGGATTCACCCCACTGATGTTGGCATCCTTCCTGGGAGGGGGGCTGGAGCCAGAGTCTCAGGAAGATGAGGAAGAAGGGGAAGCATCAGCCATTTCTGATCTTATCTGCCAAGGGGCATCTCTTGGGGCACAGACAGATCGAACTGGTGAGACGGCTCTACATCTTGCAGCGAGATATGCCAGAGCAGACGCAGCCAAGAGACTTCTGGATGCGGGAGCTGATCCCAATGCTCAGGATAATACAGGACGTACCCCGTTACATGCTGCTGTGGCTGCTGATGCACAAGGCGTTTTTCAGGTAAGTTGCTTCCAGGATGTGGGATTTTTCTTTGACAGCTGTAAGTAGTATGTATGGCATCATTCTCTAATAACAATTCTACCAACAGATCCTCATCAGGAACCGCTCCACAGACCTGGATGCTCGAATGGGTGATGGCTCTACTGCACTGATTTTGGCTGCCCGACTGGCAGTGGAGGGGATGGTGGAGGAGCTTATTGCCTGCCATGCTGATGTCAATGCTGTGGATGAACTTGGTTAGTATAGAGCTGATAGTCCCCATTATCTTAAGTTATTAAGAGCGTCCTGCTTTTCCAGGTTTTCCTAAGGTTTGAATCTATTCTTCTGTTCCTCCTCTCCAGGCAAGTCGGCTCTGCATTGGGCAGCGGCTGTGAATAACATTGAAGCCGCCCTGGCTTTGCTGAAGAATGGAGCCAACAAAGACATGCAGGACAGCAAGGTGCGTGTATTGGTGAATGTACAGGGATGACGTGTGCTGTTTGTCGTATCCACTTTTTCAATACAAGTTAAACCGTATGAATTGGATCAATTCAGACTCTTAATCAGTGACACCCCCTCGCCCCCAAACTGAAGCTTCATCTTCTGTTTAAACTGAATTACACCTCATCTAATGATTGAAGCCTCCTTCACTTGCTACTTGTTGGACTGACTGCTTTCTATTCAACTGTTTATTAATCTATATCCCAAGAACCGTCACTGCACAAACTTTGTTGTCTGTCTTCCATTTTCTTTTTCGCTAAATGGTGGCCACTTTATTGCTAACTGCATTCTCACATTAAAAATAATATATATTTTATGGGGAAAAAAAACTGTATAAACTGGAATACTGAGGCGGGGGAGGAGCAAAGTATTTGAGAAGCTTTAACCACCTCCCGCCCACCGTTGTGTCAAACTGCTGGTGGCAGCTCTTTCATTCTGGGACACCGTCGTATGACGACGTCCCACCCTCGCCACGCTTGCACACCCACGCTCCCCCCCCCCCCGGGACACGGCGCATCACAGATCTTGGTAAAGAGCCGATGACGAGGCTCTTTACCCATGTGATCAGCTGTGTCCAATCACAGCTGATCGCGTGTAAGCAAGGAAATGCCGGTTATCAGCATTCCTTTCCTCGCCTTGACAGCATATGAGGAAAGGAGAGCCGATCAGCGGCTTTTCCTCACAGGGAAGATCTGCACTGATTATAGGTGTAACCCAAACAGTGCCCAGCAGTGATGCATTTCAGTGCTATCAGTGCCCATCATTGCAGCCTATCAGTGGCCGGTGAAGGAGAAAAATTACTTAAGAAATTTTCTTACAGAAACTTTTTTTTTTTTTTTTTTTGGTCTTTTTTGTTTTTTAGCGATAAAGAAATAAACCTATTGGTTAAATGCCACCAAACGAAAGCTTTATCCATCTAAAAAAAAAAAAAAAAACTACAAATTTTGTTTGGGTACAGTGATGCATGACCAGGCAATCATCATTTAAAGTGCTGAAAGCCTGCCATCAGGTTGCTTAAAGTGACAAGCTGCCTCCTGTTAAGATCTATGGTTAACATTCCCACACTAGAGCTGAGGGGTACTTTTAAAAGCTTCAACAAAGCTTGCAAAAAATCTGCAAATGCTTTATGAAAACTGAAGCCTGTGTGAACAAGGCCTTACCGTCGTGTGTATGTCCATTGATGGACACAAGTCACTTTCTGTAGCCTAACTATAGTAGATTGTGAAATTTAATCTTTGCACTGTTGTAAATTGAGAATTGTTTTGGAATAGTACCTATGTGTATGTACTTACCTATATTGCTGTTCTACCCTTCAGGAGGAAACCCCATTGTTCCTAGCTGCCCGAGAAGGAAGTTATGAAGCAGCAAAGGTTCTGCTCGATCACTATGCAAATCGTGAGATTACTGATCATATGGACCGCCTTCCCCGAGACATAGCTCAAGAGAGGCTACACCACGACATTGTTCAGCTCCTAGAAGAACATAATGCGGTCAGGGGTTCCCAAGGGACAATGGGAGGGCACACCATGTCACCACTACTCTGTCCTCCTAATGGTTTCATGGGCAATATGAAGCAGACACCTCAAGGCAAGAAAAACCGCCGGGCAAGCAACAAAGCAGGCGGAGCAAGCCTGAGTCGTGGAGAAGCTAAGGAAGCGAAAAACAGAAACAAGAAGCTGTCTCTTGACTGCCCATCTGGCAGCAGCGGTCTGCTGGAGAGCTCGGTGACACTCTCACCTGTTGACTCCCTTGATTCACCGCGTGCTTACAGTGCCAATCCTGGCTCCCCAGCAATGGCTGCCCCTGGCACATATCACCTTGGCTCCCTGTCTGTGCCCTCCACCCCTCTTGTGAACGGCCTTATGGAGGGGCCTTTTGCTGTGTCTTTGGCTCGTCTAAATGAGATTGGGGAAGCCCAAGGGAATGCCTTGATGGCCCTTCAAGGCAGAGTGCCACTGCAGCGTGCACCAAGCTGTGTGGTGAATGGGTTAAATATTGGCATGCTGAGCGCAAGCAACATTCCCTTTGCATGGCAGAGCCAGGTGCCCTCTTCACATCAGTCACGCATCATGGCAGGAGCTCCTGCGGGTTCAGTGCCTAACTTACATCAGCTGCATGCCCAGCAAGTTATGATGCTGCAGAACCAGATGGCAATGCAGAGTCCAGTGAAGATCACCATGGATCCACAGTGCCAGATGGGTCCAGTTGCTCCAAACACAGCTCACTTGCGACAGCAGAGCATGCCACATGTAGCCGAGAGGTCAGCTCAAGCAGTCACCCCCTCGGAAGGAAACTACTTTAAACAGCAGAGTGTACCCAGCGAGGGCCGCATCCAGACACCACCAGCTATGACCGCTCCTCAGCAAACCTTCGCACCTTCTCAAGAGGAAACCCCAAAACACTATCTTCACATCCCCACTGAGCACCCCTACCTGACCCCCTCTCCTGAGTCTCCAGAGCAGTGGTCCAGCCCATCTCCTCACTCTGTGTCAGAGTGGTCTGACACTACCCCTAGCCCAGTGGTAGTGGGTGGGACCCACGGGCAGACATCCCACTTACCTGAGCAAACCAACAACATGCAAGTGTTTGCCTGACCGACATAAGACCTGCCATCACTTTGTAGTGCCTTCACCCTTTTTTTCTGTTTTCCCCTCTTTGACTCTCTCGTTTACCTTTCATTACTTTTCTCTTTTTTTTATCCCTCAAATTGTATAGTGTTTGGAGCACTACAAAGCAGAATATGAAGTCTCCAGTGATTTTATGAGAATGTTTTATGACGGGACCATGAAGAAAAAAAAAAAAAACTTTTATCTACAACGGGACCAATTTTAAAAACTTTTTGTATAGACGTTTTCTAACGCGATCTCTTAGTTTTGAAGGAAAAAAACTGCAGCTCGATGTCCTTTTTTTATGCAGGCTATAATCGTATTATTTGCAACAAAAAAGAAATGTTACAATTTTAAAGAGGGTGTCCCCCTGTTATGTTTTTTTTTTTTTTTTTAAGCTAATTTCACTGCCCTGCACTGCTCCTATTCTGGGGTAATCGTATGTCATTAGATGGACTTGTGTATAAAGTTAAGAGTTTATTCTTTTTTTTTTTCCCCAATTCCGCTTTCAAACCATTATACACAAACTGCCGTGTGAACTGTGTCACATAGAATATGGTACGGAATTTAGCAAGAAAGGTTTCTTTGTAGAGGAAAAAGGTCGTAAAAAAAATAATTTTGCCTGGTTTTATTGGAACCAAATCGTTGCTTGCAGTATTTTAACATTTTAATTAGAAATGTGGTCATATTGCAGCTCTTTTTTAAAATATCTGTCTACACAGTAGACCTTTTATGTGTTCTAGTTAATTGGTGTCTTGAAACAGGTTTAGGTCATTCCTTGATAACAGTTTTCATGGTGGGATTAAACAGGACTGCTGTCCCTCTGTGTACCTCAGTTGCTCCTTTTAACGTGACATTCAGTTGCACAACACTAAGGTAGGTTCTTCTGTTCTGTCCTTGAAAACAAGGATGTTGTTTTCAAGGGATAACTTAAACTTTTTTTTTTTTTTTTTAGACCATTTAGCTATGATTTAAAAATTTGGAAATTTTAAGGTACAAAGGAAACATG
This sequence comes from Aquarana catesbeiana, assembly GCF_042186555.1. NCBI lineage: Eukaryota > Metazoa > Chordata > Amphibia > Anura > Ranidae > Aquarana > Aquarana catesbeiana. The sequence goes on along the minus strand of NC_133326.1, from coordinate 625,019,233 downwards.
ACAAAAGAAATGTGTAGGGTGCCATTGCTGAGATATTTTTGAAAATACTAGAGAAGATGCAATGTTTTCTGTGGCTTTGCAACATTGTGAGACCCTGATTTTGAGGCAAGAATTAATTCATGGCTTGTTCACATCTGCGGCAGGGACTGACTAAAAAAAAAAGTGATCCATGCTCGGATTACTTTCCAGAGGTGTTTGACAGGCAGTGAAGAGGTGATATGTCTCCTCTTCACCACCTGATTCAATTGTCGTACTTCTGCGCTGCAATCGCATGCATTGCGCGTAGTTACAGAGCAGCTGCATAGAACTGCATTTAGTTGCATTTAATAGCGGCACTGCCCACCGAATGCAACATGCTATTTAAGTTTTGCAGCAATCGCGAACACAGCATTGTGGACAGAAAATATGTACAGCTCTGAGTAACTGTTAGTGTTGAGACAGGCAGTCGAGGGGACATTTAAACCACGTCTCAACTGCCTGGCTTTATTACCCTCTGGCCACACATGTGAGCAAAGGCTAAGTATAATTGGATCTGCCTAGGTGTTTTGAATCATTAAGGTTTTGTTCACTCAGGCTTCATCTTGCACAAGAGTAGTGTGAACAGCAACCTGTTGCAAAGCATTTGTAAAGCTTTTGGAAAGCCTTTTAAAGAAAACTTCAGTTCCAGTATGAGGATGTTAAACACAGATCCTAATGGGAGTGCTTTAAATAAGCTAGTAGCATGCTTCAACAAGCTCCAAAAAAATCTCAAAGCCCTCTGAACCCTGCTAGCAGCTTATTTAATTTTATATTAAGCGTTCCATCAAGATCTGTTTAACTTCTCTAAACTGGAGCTGAATGGTGCTTTTAAGGCATCAACAAAACTGCTTGATAAACTCTTTGCAACTCTACAATACTGCTCCTATACCATAAACTGAGGCCTGTGTGACCAAGAACTAATGGAATCTATTGACATTCAGTGATCCTAGTACTTCTTACTGCTCCAAAATTTCCTGCCCACTCTTATTTCTGCTGTGCACCAGCCGGTTGCCAAAGCTTCAGGAGTCTGCCCACTACACATTGATGTGAACACAAAATACAAACCGCACACCAGATGTCTCTGCCCCAATGTAGGTTTAATCCAGCTGAAAGCACACACTAATGCCCCGTACACACGGTCGGATTTTCCGATGGAAAATGTCCGATCGGAGCGTGTTGTCGGAAATTCCGATCGTGTGTGGGCTCCATCGGACATTTTCCATCGGATTTTCCGACACACAAAGTTGGAGAGCAGGAGATAAAATTTTCCGACAACAAAATCCGTTGTCGGAAATTCCGATCGTGTGTACACAAATCCGACGGACAAAGTGCCACGCATGCTCAGAATAAATAAAGAGATGAAAGCTATTGGCCACTGCCCCATTTATAGTCCCGACGTACGTGTTTTACGTCACCGCGTTCAGAACGATCAGATTTTACGACAACTTTGTGTGACCGTGTGTATGCAAGACAAGTTTGAGCCAACATCCGTCGGAAAAAATCCTAGGATTTTGTTGTCGGAATGTCCGAACGTGTGTACGCCCTATAAGACTCCTGCCCGAAGCCACACTATTAATGGGTTTCATCCATCACGGGTTTAACTATAGAGATTTGATCCCTATAATTAAGCCTGAAACGCGTAGGGAGAGGCTTCCAGTGGGAGTCTCAGTTTGTGCTGTTAGCTGAAATAAACTTACATTAGAGCAGAGACATCTTGTATTTTGTGAATCTATTAAAACCATAGAGTTAGCATTGCATCCAGAAAGCTAGCATATTCTGCAATAGATCAGCTAGGCGTGTAGAAATTTACCTCACTACCTGTTTCCCTTAAGGTTATTTTTAATTGACATTATTAACATTTTAATTTGTATGTTTGACGATCTCTTTTCCAACGCAAGGGGCTAAAAGTGTATGTGTAAGGCTGTACATTAGCCTAACTGTTTATTCTCGCTAATGTTAGTAAGTAGCATTTCTCATTGAAGAACCAAATTAAAATTTGGTAGGGGAAGGGGTCTGTAAAGAAAACATTAAAAAAAAAATTTTGGCAACCTTTCAGAAAAATGAAGAGGTAAAACGAACATTGCAATGGAAGGTGAAGCTTAAGTTTGTAACTTACAATACCCCGTGCTAAGCGGGTGGAAAACATTGGTGTTACCAAGTTTGTAATACTTAAACTGTATAATTTAGGCTGTAGCCATATATATATTTAAATATATATTTTTGTGTACTGGGTATACATAGAAGAAATTAACTTTTTTTTTTTTTTTGTGCAACTGCGATGACACAGATGGTCTGTTTTGTTGAACCAAGAATGGAGGATTTTAATATACAAAATTCTAACTTATTTATACTGTGGTATAAATACGTATATATATATGCACATGTCGAAGTCATGATTTGTGTGTAATTATAACACTGCCTTACAAATGTAATAGAGTTTCGTACGCCCTAATAACTGCCTGCATATTTAGACGCCGGGGGGAGTTTGTTCCCTTGCAAAAAGTTGTTTGAAAATGTTAAAGCATTACACCCTTATATATATATAGATTATGCAGTATAAAGTGTGACCACTAGGTGTCACTGTATGATGTAACGCACTATGGTGTTAGGACTATGTACTGGATAAGGGACATTGTTCAGGGCTTGTAGTCTCTCTCATTGTCAGTGCTTCTCAATTAAAGTGCACCTGTGTCTAGACTATGGACATAAAAAAAGTACACATTTTTGACAAGCAATAAAAGCTTTAAATCGAGCCACTCCTGACTCCTCTAGCTGCTTATACTGCTAAGTAATGATTATTCAAAGTGCCTCTGTTGTGAACATTGAAGTTACATTTCTTCACAATGCCTATAGCTACGGAGGTGAATGTGGTCTTGTTTTAAAGGTGCTTTTACTGCTTGTTCAGAATATGTAAAATGTGTGCATAGTCTGGTCACAGACCGACTAAGGCGCTACTGCATATAATCTTGTTGTATAACATAACTTTATTAGTATCTTAGAAAAACAAATTTTTATAACTGTTGCACCTGCAGTCTGTTACATGTTTCTATTACTTTTCTTTTTTTTCTGGCCTCTTCTCATTATGCAGTCTGGTGTCTTCCTACAGGAGCTTAAAGAGAACCTGGCAAAAAATGGATGTTCAATTGTAGTGTTCTTAGGAGATAAATGGTACTTAGAGTAGAAATCCCATATACTGCATGTCCCTCTCTTGAGAACATCTTGCACTATGCAGCTCCTTTGTTCTACACCATTTTGCTTGACTCTCAGCTGAGAGGCAGACATGCTTCCTTCACTGTATGTCCTCCTGTCCTCTTGTAATGTCAGATGCACTCTTTTGTGTAATCTGTTGGATTGTCTTTCTTTGGAGGGACTGCTTTGCCTCCACTGCCATGTGTGCTCTGGATGTCACAGAAGCTGGAGAATGCAACAGGTGAAGGACATGGGATGTGTGACTTTTGGACAAAACATCTTAGAAGAGGGGCATGGGATAAAACTTTGGCATATCATTTGATATCCATGACAGGTTCTCTTTAAGCTGTCAGTAGTAATAGTATCATGAGCAAGCAGTCAGTAACAGAGTGAGACTACAAGCTCTTGCATGTATCAGCCGGACACTTGGTTACTGCCAACGGGCCATAGGGTCCAGTCGCTAGAACAGTGTAGCCAATGGATGTTTTTGTATTTTGTTCACACAAAACCACTCAGTCTTAAATATTTCATGACCAAAAAAATGCAATTCTTTTTTAAAACTGAACATTCTTTCTGAGGGTTTTTATACACAATGTTTTTTTCATTTAATAAATAGAACAATGTTAGATATTTTTTATTAATCAACAATATGTATATTTTATTACTCTTGACATAATGTCTTTTTTAAGAAATAATAAAATGATAAAAAAAAAATCATGTAGCTTTATACTTTGTAAATAAACGGTACAGAATTCTTCATGTAAAGTGCCTAATTCAATAAAAAGAGAATAATGTAGTTATTGAAAAAGCTTTATATTGCTTTTATTTCTTTTGTTAAAAAAAAATTGCGGAATTAAAGGCTCTGGTCAGCCAAAAATTGTTGTGGATCATGGTGGGCCAAGTCACCCATTAAAAGTGAAATGAAAGTCTACTATGCTCTGCTCCCCTTTTTGTGATGTGACGTTGGCAAGAGCCCTCACTGCAGCTGACATCTTTGACTGGTCGTCTTCTGGCTATCTTAATTTGCCCAGAAAGGTGTAATCCAGCATGTTTTATAGGAGTTATGGGAGATTTCATCTGGATGCAAAGACATGCTTAGAATGTACATTCTAAAGATTTTTCTTTTTCATGTTGTGTAGCAGCAAGGCAATGCTAAACAGGAGCAGCGTCACAGATTTACCACAAAGTTACAACTCTAATCATTCCTTCCTGCACTCCCATGAAAAAAAGCCATGAGACATGACCCTGACAACTTTTTAATTGTGCATCTGTTTACAGTTGCAATGATAAGTCTGTCGGTTTAGTGCCCAGGATTCCAAGGCACACGTGTCAAAAATACAGAGAAACTCTCATATAGAGTTTGCTAATGGCAGCCTGATTTGAGGCCAATAGTGGCCTGAATTTGCTTGACGATTTCCACCATAGTTTGTATCTGCAGTCTTCTGCAATAAAATTTCTCACAGAGAAATTTGTTTTAACTCTTAAAATTTGGCTTTAGCTCAAGCTAGAAGCCCATTTTTATGTTGCAATAAAAGGAATCTTGGTTGGGAAGTCTTCTTTCTCTTGCAGTCGGAGTAGTCTGTGTTCCTTCTGCATTGTCCTTTGGGTAAAATTAATGAGATGTTCAGCAGGAAAATTCTGGACTCCTCCCGTCTAATGTCCATAATAAGTGGAGCTGGGAGCTTCCTGTACTGATGGCTTCAAGGGTCTCAGAGGGGAAAAAAATAAAAATGGTGGCCAATTGAGCTTTCTGGCATCCATCTACCTATTCGCATGAGAAGCTACAAACAAGTTTAGAGGATGAAGGGAACTAATGTTTTTATTTTTTAGGGTGGTTTCATTAAAAAAAAAAAAAAACTTTCCCTAAGCTTAGGAAACAAAATTCTAAAACCATCCATTCTGCAGTTAAAGTCCATTTCCAAAGAACTTGTAATGCTGTGTGAAAGCTATATAAAAACAATGTAATGATTAGCAAATCTCATAAACCCATATTTTATTCACAATAGAAAATGGAAAACATATCAAATGTTTAAACTGAGAAAATGTACCATTTTAAGAAAAGTAATTTGGAAATTGACAGGAACAAGTATCAAAGTTGGGGGGAGAGAGAGAAAGACAGCACGGCCACTCTGGTGTAGTAAGTTCCATATGATTTATTCCAAACCATTTAAAATGGATCACTCTGAGTACAAAATAGTTTAGAATAAATAATATGGAACCTACTACACCAGAGTGGTCGCGCTGTCTCTCCTCCTTGCTGACAGCTGCTCCCCTGATTTTTTTTTTTTTTCTAGTTACAGGGTTACCTGCTCCTAAGCCCCCTCTATTGCTGGTTATTGTACATTGTTATATCTTTTGTGCACTATTTCCCTCCCATTCACCAGTAAGTGGGTGAGCGCTGTTAGCCAAGTGCCATTTCTGGCACGAGGCACTTCGTTTTTATTTTTGAGCTTTTGCATTCAGCTGGGACAGGGCAGCAAAAAGCTGACAAAGTGGTACTAACAAGAGCTGGATGAACATTTTGCAACTAATCAGGTTAAAGTCGTTCTAAAGCCTGAAGCTTTTTTTTTTTTTTTTTTTACCTTAATGCATTCTCTTCATTTACAATGCATCCAGAAAGTATTCACAGCGCTTCACTTTTTCCATATTTTGTTATGTTGCATCCTTATTCCAAAATGGATTAAATTCATTATTTTCCTCAAAATTCTACAAACAATACCCCATAATGACGTAAAAGAAGTTTGTTTGAAATCTTTGCAAATTTATTAAAAATAAAAAATGAAGAAAATCCCATGTACATAAGTATTCACAGCCTTTGCTCAATACTTTGTTAAAGCACCTTTGGCACCAATTGCAGCCTCAAGTCTTGCCGCTGAAAAACATCCCCACAGCATGATGCTACCACCACCATGCTTCACTGTAGGGATGGTATTGGCCAGGTGATGAGTGGTGCCTGTTTTCCTCCAGATATGACCCTTGCCATTCAGTCCAAGAAGGTTCAATCTTTGTTTCATCAGACCAGAGAATTTTTTTTCTCGTGGTCAGAGTACTTCAGGTGCCTTTTGGTGACCTGCAGGCATGCTGTTATGTGCCTTTTTACTGTGGCTTCCGTCTGGCCTGATTGGTGGAGTGCTGCAGAGATGGTGGTTCTTCTGGAGGGTTTGCCTGCCTCTTCACAGAGAAATGCTGGAGCTCTGTCAGAGTGACCACCGGGTTCTTGGTCACCTCCCTGATTAAGGCCCTTCTCCCCCTATCTCTGTTTGGCCGGGCTGCCAAACAGAGATAGGGGGAGGTGGTTCCAAACTTCCATTTACAGGTGATGGAGGTTACTGTGCTCATTGGAACCTCCAATGCACCAGAATTTTTTCTGTACCCTTCCCCAGATCTGTGCCTTGATACAATCCTGACTCGGAGGTCTATAGACAATTCCTTGGACTTCATGGCTTGGTTTGTGCTCTGACATGCACTGTTAATTGTGGGGCCTTATGTAGACAGGCGTGTTCCTTTCCAAATCATGTCCAATCAACTGAATTTACCACAGGTGGACTCCAAGTTGTAGAAACATCTCAAGGATGCTCAGTGTAAACAGGATACAGCTGAGCTCACTTTTGAGTGTCATGGCAAAGGCTGTGAATACTGATGTACATGTACTTTTTTATTTTTATTTTTTTATAGATTTGTAAAGATTTCAAACAAACTTCTTTTCACGTTGTCATTATGGAGTATTGTTAGTATAATTTTGAGGAAAATAATGAATTTAAAGCATTTTGGAATAAGGATGTAACATAACAAAATGTGAATAATTTCCGGATGCACTATTAAAAAAAAATCACTTTCCAATCTGGGGAAATATCTGTGGACAAGGCTGAAACGCAATATTGGATGCCCATGATCTTCTGGCCTTCAAACAGCACAGCATTAAAAACACGATTCTGTGATGGACATCACTGCTTGGGCTCAGGGATGCTTCCAAAAATAACTGTCTGAACACCATTTGTCATGCAATCCAAAAATGCAAGGTGAAGCTATGTCATGCAAAGAATCTTTATCTGAACATGATCCAGACATGCTGCCATCTTCTCCGGGACAAAGCGTATTTAAAATGGTCTGTTGCAAAGTGAAAAATGTTCTGTGGTCAAAGGAATCGAAATTTGACATTCTTTTTGGCAACCATGGGGTGCCATGTCCTCCGGGCTAAAGAGGGACCTCCCAGCTTGTTAGTGCTCAACTCAAAAGCCTGCATCTCTGATGGTATGGGGATGCATATGGAATGGGCAGCTTACACATTTGGAATGGCACCATCAAAGGAGAAGGATATATCCAGGTTTTAGAGCAGCATATGCTCCCATCCAAGCAATGCCTTTTTCAGGGAAGGCCTTGAATATTTTAGCAGGACAATGCTGAACCACCTACTGCATCTATGACAACAGCATGACCTAGTAGAAAAGTCTGGGTGCTTAACTGGCCTGCGTGCAGTCCAGACCTTTCACCAATTGAAAATATTTGGTGCATCTTGAAAGGAAAAGTACGACTAAGAAGACCAAGGACTAATGAGCATTGAATCCTATAGCAGGCAAAAATGTGACAACATTCCTCCCCCAAAACTCCCAACAACTTGTGCTCTGTTATTGTAAAATTAGAGAATCCAATAAAACTTTGTAGAACTAAACTCAAGCAACTGTTATCTGTCCCCAGAGGTTTACAGAGTGTTGTTAAAAGGAGAGGGGGGATGCTACATCATGGTAAACATTTGTTTACCAAACTTCTTGCTGCCATCAATTTCAAAATTACCTTATTTTTTTCGTAACCACTTTCAACCCCGGAAGATTTGGCTGCTCAATGACCAGGACACTTTTTGCGATACGGCACTGCGCCGCTTTAACTGACAATTGCGCGGTTGTGCGACGTTGTTCCCAAACAAAATTAAAGTCCTTTTTTTTTTTTTTTTTTCTTACAAATAGAGCTTTCTTTTGGTGGTATTTGATCATCTTTGCGGTTTTTATTTTTTGCGCTATAAACAAAAATTTTGAAAAAAAATAAAAACACAATTTTGTACTTTTTGCTATAATAAATATCCCCATTTTTCTTTTTTTTTGTTTTTAAAAAAGCAAATTTTTTCCTCAGTTTAGGCCGATTATGTATTCTTCTACATATTCTTGGTAATAAAAATAGCAGTAAGCGTATACTGATTGGTTCGCACAAAAGTTATAGCGTCTACAACATAGGGGATAGATTTATGGCTTTTTTTTTTTTTTTATACCAGTAATGGTGGCGATCTGCGATTTTTATTGGGACTGCGACATTGCGGCGGACACATCGGACACTTTTGACACATTTGTGGGACGATTGACAATTATTCAGCGATCGGTGCTATAAAAATGCACTGATTACTGTGTAAATGTCACTGGCAGGGAAGAGGTTAACACTAGGGGGCGATCAAGGGATTACCTGTGTTCCCAAGTGTGTGTTCTAACTTTGGGGTAGGGGACTGACTATAGTAGATGACAGATCGTGGTTCCTAGCTATTAGGAACTCACAATCTGCCTCTCCTCACAGAACAGGGATTTGTGTGTTTATACACACACACACGTCCCTGTTCTGCCTTGTGCCCGGCAGTCATCGGCACCCCCCGCAGTGCGCGCAGTGCCTGCTATCCCGCTTAAAGGAGCCAACATACAGCTATGACGGCTCGCGGGATCGTGCTGACCTGCCACAGTATAATGACCGCGGCTGGTCGGGAAGTGGTTAAAATGTTACATTTTCTCAGATTAAACTGATTTGATATGTTTTATATTTTCTACTGTGAATAAAATATGGGTTTGAGATTTGCAAATCCTTGCAGTTTGTTTTTATGTAGATTTTACGCAGCATCTTAACTTTTTTTTTTTGGAATTGGGCTTGTACTATTTCTATAATAAACCTAAAGTGGTGCTAGCATGTGATATATTACTTGTACAGTACAGGTCACACCCTCTTTATTACTTACAACTAGGCTATATGACACTAGCTTCAAGTGATGGGATACTGGCAAAAAAAGAGGGCTGCAGGGACATCCCCTATATAACTCCTTTCACTCCCAACTAACCTCGTGTTTTTTTTTTTTTTTTTTTTTTGCTAGTGTCCTTAATCTGGTTCTCTCAGCTCTTAGGTATATGCTCTTGTCTGACCTTACTTGTTGCTATCACCTATGCATGGAGGGTCTCTGAGTTAGTGGCTCGAATGAGAGAAGCATAACCTTTTCTTACTTTTTATGAAGGATCTTTTTCATCTAGCAAGTTTGTGCAGTTGCTGCAAAGCCAGAAAGGGTTCATTTTGCAGCTTTGGTTGATCCTCAACATTGCCATGGAAGCCCTACCAGGATGCTGCTGGAGGAAGAAGCAGGGCCAGCCAGTACTGTGTCTTTTGGCACTAGAATCTGCCGAAGGTGCTTGCCTATGTACCTGTGTGCAACATGTGAGACAACCACAGGGTGTTTTACAGATCCTGGGCCATGGTGCACCTGTCTGCCCTACTCTATGTACCCTATGCCACTTCTGGGTTGGCATTTATTTTTTAAATAACAAACATGTCATACTTACCTCCACTGTGCAGCTTGTTTTTCACAGAGTGGCCCCGATCCTCGACTTCTGTGGTCCGATGGTGGCTCTCGCGGCTCCTCACTTCAGATAACCTCCTGGGAGAAGCGCTCTTCCGGGGGGTTACCTTGCGGGCACACTCCCGCGTCCAGCATTTGCATCCATAGACACGAATGCCGGACTTGGCCCTGTCCCCTGGCGCCCATGTCATTGGATTTGATTGACAGCAGCGGGAGCCAATGGCTGCGCTGCTATCAATCTATCCAATCAAGAGCCGGGACCCCGTGCAGAGGGGGACATTGCGTCTCCGGCGTGGGAATTACGGGGCTCAGGTAAGTAAAACGGGTGGGGTGGGGGGACGGACGGTGACTGCCAGAAGTTTTTTCACCTTAATGCATAGGATGCATTAAGGTGAAAAAACATGAGGGTTTACAACTCCTTTTAATGGTGGGACTGCAACACTTTTTAATATTACGTACACTGCGCAAACATTCCATGAAATCTGTACAGCGAGCTCACTTTTACTTTTTTTTGATTTATGAGGCAAACGTCTGTCAGAGCAAGGCTCTGGGCCTGTCCTTGCTGATGCCTTCAGTGACCTAGTCACAGCCATTAACCCCTTCTGCTCTGTAGTTGGTCCATGAGTAACTTTTGCTGGTACCATTTCACTTGCATAATGCTTGTATAGCAGATTTGTGGTGGCCTACGGTGACAGACAGCCTTTAACTCCTCCTGCTCTGCAGTTGGTCCATTAATTATCTTTGAGGGTACTATCTCACTTTCATGCTCTTTGCATAGTGGCCTTACAATGGCCTAAAGTGTCCTTTCACAGTGGACCGTTGCTCTGCAGTTGGTTCATAAGCACCCATTGATAGTAATAGGTCACTTGTACTGTCAGTATGGGGATCTATGAGCACAAGGATAACAGACCTGTGAGCCTTACCAGCTCAGTCCTCTGTTTTGGTGTTGCTTGCAATGAAGATTTGGTCACCTATAGCTTGGATCACTGTCCCCTGCTACAGTCCACATGCTAATAGGAGTTGTCCTAGCTTCCTCAGGCATGGCCCCCATCTCTGCATTACCCAGGGAGGAAATTCTGGCATTTCGGTTCAAATTATGGAAAATGCCATGATGACTGACTCAAAATGCAAGCATACTTTTGTTCTCTACTTCAGAGTCTGTATCAAATTTTTCCTACAGCTGCATCTGCTCATTCACTTTACCAAGATGACTAGTGTGCCTAATCCTTCTGGATGAGTTGGTACATGGGGAGGTTCAGTCTGCAGACATAACGCCTAAACTTAAGGGTACCTTTTTGGTCCCTATTAACACAGTATGCATTTGTTTAGGCATGCAGCAGTCTGTGTCTGCTATCTCCTAAAATTCTCAACCTTGGTTCTCTAGTTTTCCAGATAATTTTTTACATCTGCCTCATGCTTTGCACAGCAAAAGTCTGTTAAGGAGAAGTCTCTTAAGAAAAGTGGGCTTTTATGTAGTGGTTTTAGCCATTTTTCTTTCTGTCCCTATGTAGTACATTGCAGTGTTGAGGATTTTTTCTCCCTAGCCTGCCCTGTCCAATAGCCTGTCATGACTGCCAGACCTTGGGTGTCTAGTCTCCGAGTATGTGAAAAGTTCCTGTATCTATCCTATTTGATTTTTCAGTCCTCCATCACACTTCCATTGTCAGGCTAGTGGATATTAAATGTTACATCCCTAATATCTAGTTGGAGTCTCTCATCTGTAAACAGGCAGAGGAACTGTTGGCTCAAAGATTGGTCTGTGGACCTTCAGGGCAAGGAACGCTTTGCCAAGGGCTACACCAGAGAGAGGAGAAACCTTTAGAGCCAGCAAGATGGCTCAATCTCAGCCCTGGGAAACTATCTTCCTCTGATGCTTTGTTTCCCCCAGGCCTCTGAATGCAAGCCAATCCTGTATTCCTCTACAAATTTTAGACTCCCAAGTCCTCCATACCTACAATCAAGTCCTTCCCATAGTGCTGAATGTCCCACTTTTAAGAGTGAGGGGATGTCAGTTAGCCTTGCGACTGCTTGAACCCAGGACATTATAGGAGCTACGAGCTACAGTTTCTGCTCCTGTAAACTACATGTCCAACATTCCAGTGACTTCACTGTGCCTGACGAACTTCCACCCACTGAATGGATGAACAGGCCTCAGCTGATGCTGGAGGTGGAGAATTGCTGCAAAAAAAAATTGTCCATCTGTCATCACCCTTAAGCCTCATACACACAATCCGATTGTTGGCCAACCTAGTGTCTGATTTTTGTCCAAAGGGAGTGTGCCAGGAACTTGTCTTGCATACTAACAGTACACAATTGTCGGCTAACAAACAACGTGAACGTAGTGACGTACTTCAAGGAATTTCAGCTCTTGAGCACCACCCTTTGGGTATCTTCTGCTAGTTTCGTGTTTGGTGAGCATTGATTCCGAGCATGCGTGTTTGTACTTTCAACTTTTGTGTGACGGACTTGTGTACTGACGATATGAAAATCTAACAACAGACCATTGTCCGCCAAAAATTTACTAACAAACTAACATTTGTTGGCCGAAAGTTGGACAATTGTCTGAAGGAGCGTACTAACGGTCTGATTTTTGGACAACAGTCTGTCGACAGACAATCCCCTGCCAACAATTTGATCATGTGTACGAGGCTTTAGGCTGGCCATATGCAGAGTGAATTTTGCCTGGTTCCAGACAATCTGTTCTATCAGTGGCCCTGTCATCACCCTCCCATTCAACATCTTTTGGTTGAGAAATCTAAGGAGCAAAGCAGAAAACTGGGACCAAACATTAGCTACATCAAATCAGATGCAGGCACTCTAGGTATTTTGATTGCTGGCAGTGCCGGCTGTCAGAATACAAAAGCCGCAACAGCTGATTAGTCGATCAGTGCTGTTTTGAATAGATGAAAAGATCTGGATTTTATTTTTATTTTTTTTAATTTAGTGCGCTGGTTGAAAAAAAAAGTGTACAAGGCCAGTTTTAGCCTGGAAACCACTGTGACTGGCATTTGGCACCATTAAGTACTTGGGCGGCTTGGGCAATCTGGCACGCTCCTGAGCCTCTGGTGAGTTGTTGTCTGGCATACAAGCAGTGACAAAACAACCTAATTGGAAACTTTGCAGAAGTTTAATCAGACTGTGACTATGTAAACACGCAAAGCTATATCATTGCATATTATCCTAGGCATCCATTGTATCCGCCTCCACTAATAGTCACAAGACAATGATCCTGAAGACATCTGAATAGGCGTGGTTCAACAGAGACACTACTGTATGTTTCAGGATGCCTGGCTAGTACAATACAGAATATACTGCTGCATTCTGAGACATACCTGTGCATCCAATAGAATGCAATGTTCAGTACAAAATTTAAAAGAAAATTTAAATGCTACATTTTAAAATGCTACACATAAACTACAACAAATTTTTTTTTTTTTTTTTTCCAGTTTCATGAAATACAGCATAATGAATCTAAAGGCAACATTACGTGGGAAGTTTTTGGATGAAAGCTAAAAAGGTGTAGAATATTTTTTTTTAGCTGGATCCCCTATTGTTTCTAAGATGTGATCAGTGCTGGGGTACCTGTGTGCTACACATATGAACTTTTGTAAGATGGCAAAGCTATCAGGTGTTGAATTTCATAATGCATGAGTATTGTTTTAACTCTCTAAGCCAATGGTCCCCAACCTTTTTGGCACCGGGGACTGGCTGCATGGAGGAAAATTGTGCCAAGGACTGGGGGCGGTAAACGATTTTTTGCGGGCAATGGCTTGTGTTAGCGCTTCAATCATCACAGCACCATGCTCGATATGGTGTCAGGGTGATTGAAGCGCATTCTTTCTATTATTACATTGTAGTGATAAATGAAATAGTTCAACTCACCATAATGCAGAATCAGTGGGAGCCCTGAGAGTGTCACTTGCCACTGTCGTGTAAAACTATAAAAGCCTTCTCGCTACTATAGTGTGTTGCAAAAAACAAGATAGGCCAGGGAACCTCAGACAATTTCTGTCTAGGAGAGCAAAAGGAACTGCCTCTCGCTTCTCCGCTCGCACCAGGCTCACAATACTCTTTGGCGGCCTACTCGCTCTCTGGGTCTCTCATGGCTACGCTTAAGGTGTGTAGATTTGGCTACAAGATATCAGCTACACGGTGATGGAGCACACCCTGGTGGTTACCAACCTACACAGCAGAGAAGCGTCCAACTACTTTAATGCTGATTATCCATGGATTAGAGGTGAGAGTTCTGTGAGCGCATTTGTGGATTTTTGATATCATTCCTCTTCATTATTTATTTTGTGGGCTATTATATATATACCATCACCACATTCTGGGACTGACTCAATTGAGCTGATCACCCAATAAGAAGAGGACTTGCTATATGAACTTTCTTTATCAGTTACCACCATTTTTCTTTGTCCCATCACTTTGTTATTCATTATTAATGATTTTTTATTTATAGTAATTATTCACTGGTTCACATTCACTTTTGGTTTATGTTGTTTATGATTTACGTAGCAATTATTTACTGTTGCGCGAGATCACTGTTTATATACTTGCCACTGTCGCCTGTCACCAGATGCAGATTGTCACTTGCCACGTTGCCTGTTACCATATGGGGAGTGTCACTTGCCACATCACCTGCCACGTTGCCTATCATCAGATGTGGAATGTCACCTGCCACGTTGCCTGTCTTCAGATGCAGAATGTCAATTGCCACGCCACCTTGCCTGTCACCAGATGCGGAATGTCACTTGCCACGTCACCTGCCCCAAGATGTGGATTTTCACTTGCCTGTCACCAGATGTGGAATGTCACTTGCCACGTCAAATGCCACATTGCCTGTCACCAGATGCGGAATGTCACCTGCCACGCCACTTGCCACGTTGCCTGTCTTCAGATGCAGAATGTCACTTGCCACACCACCTGCCACGTTGCCTGTCACCAGATACAGAATGTCACTTGCCACATCACCTGCCACGTTGCCTGTTACCAGATGTGGAATGTCACCTGCCACGTTGCCTGTCACCAGATGCAAAATGTCACTTGCCACCTGCCACGTTGCCTGTCACCAGATGCCGAATGTCACTTGCCACGCTGCCTGCCACCACTGCATTGATGGCAACACTGGTCCATTTAGCACAGAGGTAGGCCTCTGTGCAGTGGTGGGTTTCCGAATAAAGGCAGAGCGGTGATGCAGGGCGGGCAGTGAGAGTTGTCATCTCTCTGCTCCCCACCGCACCTCCGACACTGAGGCTGACAGGACACCAGCTGTGAGGGCGGAAGAGCAGTGATGCGGGGGGCATGATGCCATCTCTGCTTGCCCGTTCGCTTCTTCCATCCACTGCTTTCATATGCCAGCTGCTCGGCTCTTTCATGCCTGCCTGCACAGGCTCAGAGCCTGCACCCTGCTTGATTGTGGAGACAGCTGAACCTAGGAGAGGTAATTACCTATGAGCGGTAAACTTCCTCATAGAAATGCAAACAGCCAGATATTAGGGTCTCAAGCTCAATGTGGGGGGGTCATCAGGTTAAATTCTCAATGGTTGACGGGGGGAACATCTGAATGATATTTAATCTGGCTACCCGTTTGACCCGTGATTGGCGAGATCTGTGCCATATGCTGACCATTTCCGTAGGGTTTGCTGGGATATCTCCCTCCTGATTTTCTCCTGAATAAAGGCTCTGGCCGGGTAACAGGTCGCAGGCTTATAGAGCTTGCCTTGGGGTAAGCGAGCATTCTGTGTGGTGTCATCACTGTGGTTGCGGTGGAGGATTTATTCAATCAATGTATATGAAGTTTATCCACGTTTGGTTAACGATTTTGAGCACTATTTGATTATATATAGATGGACGTTTTTTCTATAATTTATGTACTTTTATGGTAATCGTTACAGTTTATATTGAAGCACTGGTGTCAAATATCACTGCCACTAGTTAGCTTATTTATTTCTTTTTAGCGCTGCTACCAACTATTCCAACTATTATTGTGTGTATCTCACTTCTAGCAGCTGCTTCTGGTTTATAGTTTTTATTTCCTATTATTGTTTTCCCATAATATTTTCACCACCCAAGAATTTTATTTTTTCAATTTTTTATTTCACTCATTTGGTTTATAGCATGGTATTTTCTATGTAATTATAATGGACCAAGGTAGTCTGGTCTTATGAATTCAAGAATGCTTTGAGGTACACATGAACAAGTTTGAGGTGTTCTTTTGGCCTCCACATTAGCCAGATCTCAATCCAATTGAGCACCTGTGGGATGTGCTTGAAAAACAAGTCTAATCCTTGGAGACCCCACCTCACAACTTATAGGACAAAAAGGATCTGCTACTGACACCTTGGTGCCAGATACCACTGCATATCTTTAGAGATCTGGTGGAGTCCAGGTCTCGACAGGTTATGGTGGGTGTCCATAATGTTATGGCTGTTCAGGAGTAGTTTTGATTATCAGCTTCAATAAATGGGAACCTTGTGTGACCTTTTTGGTGCGCAGAAACCCCCCATTTTTCTTGCATATTGAGCTGGTGTTCGTTGGGCCACATTTGATCCTCTTACTCCCTAATTGCCACCCTCAGGCCAGTTTTCGATTTTTAAGTTAGAAGAGGCCCTAAACAGAGAGAGGTCATCAGGACTACATGCCCCTACACAATTTTTCAGCTAAAAAAAAGTTCAGATTGTTCTTTGCACTGCAATATGTTATATTTTTTTTGAAAGTATATCAATGTGGCGTCTTCTGAACCTACTCTATATTCCGAACCCTTTTTCACAAATTTGAGACTATACAAATCATACAGTGTAAGGCCAATTGTGTCTGTCTTTAACAATGAGAACTTACTTCAATCAGTTTTTCCTATCAGTATTCAGAAGATTTTCCATGTGTCATCTGCTAAATCCAGCCAAGCTTGAAATGTTTATTTTCATTTGGAATGAATAGGAGAGCAGGCTCGTTATTGTCTTTTCTCTGCACCTTGTATTGTTTCCTGTCACTGTGTATTGTTTCCTCTCTCACTCTTGCCCAGTGTAGAATTTCCTGCCATTCTCTTCTGTCAGTTATTACTTGTTTCCCATTACTTTCTTCTTCCAAGTATTGCTTCCTCACACACATATGTGCATTATTGTATTGTTCTACCACTTGCCAGGCTGTAGTTTCACTGTAAAAGAGTGAAAGTAAATGACAAATGATCTGTAAATATCATATTACCCTTCCTGAAGAATTCAAATTTTAGCTACAAAAAAAACATAAACTACTTCAAGTAGGGCTATGGCCTCCCATTAACTTCTTCAGCCGCGGAAGATTTTACCCCCTTCCTGACCAGAGCACTTTGCATCATGGATGTGCAGCTGATAAATCTGCAGCAACTGCGTGATGCTATCATGTCAATATGGACCAAAATCTCTGAGGAATGTTTCCAACACCTTGTTGAATCTATGCCACCAAGAATTAAGGCAGTTCTGAAGGCAAAAGGGGGTCCAACCTGGTACTAGCATGGTGCACCTAATAAAGTAGCCAGTGAGTGTATGTGCTGCAGAATTTACTTATGCATCCATTTGCACTTACAGTACTTTTCTCTTGGCCCCCCTGCAATGCCACACAATTACCTGTTGAACATACCAGTGATGGTCATCTAATGCAGCCTTATGTGATGGTGTGGCACCAATGCTGCACTGCTCCTGAATTCAGAGCAGAGTTGACACTCTCACTTAGGCCGTGCCTGCTTGTGCTACAGTGGGATGAGAAGATACTGCTAGGGAGAGGGGGGTGGGTGATTTTAGTATTGTCACTGCTGATTCCCAAGCTTGAAGCTTGCGAATCAGCAGATCCAGATACAGACACTCCCATCAGAATAAATAACAGATGAGTGTAGCTTCACCTTCAGCACCCCTCTTACCTTAAGGTTAATAGGCCTACATGTACTAGGTTTCCCCGAGGATAAATGCACAAAACAATATAATCAATAGGCTGACCCACTAGAGGTCACTAGTGGACCTAAGGTAGAAGAGAGTAGACCTAGTGTATAGTGACTGAAGGATCTCTAGAGTCAGAATTTGAGAATGTAGCTAAACTCAGGGCATACAGCAGAGGTATCAGGTCATGTAGCAAAGGTCAGAGCAGGCGTATAGGAATCCAAGATTGTAACAAAGGTCAGCAACATGAGTAAATAAACTAGTCAGGTGTACTTGATCAGCAGAAATCATTATCGCAAGCACAGAAAATCAGATTTAGTGCACCTCGTTTACTGCAGGAGAACTTTCAGCATCATCTAGCACTTTCCTATCCGGTTTGACTGTACCTGGTCAGCTCCTTGCATTCACTGAATTTCAGCTCTCTCAATCACGAAGGCTTAAAGTGATATTAAAGTCTTGGGTTTTTGGTTTTTTTTTGTTTGTTTAAAAATAACAAACATGTTATACTTACCTGCTCTATCTGATGGTTTTGCACAGACCAGATCCACCTCTTCTTTGGTCCCTCTCCGATGCTCCTGGCCCCTCCCTCCTGCCGAGTGCCCCCACGGTAAGTGGCATGCCCCGCCCCCTCTCTTTCTTCATTGGCTCACTGACCTTGAAAGCAACAGGAGTCAATGGCACAGGCTGCTGTGTGTTAGCCAATCAGGAGGGAGAGTCCCAGACAGCCGCGGCTCTCGTGTAACATCCCTGGATAGAGATGGGACTTAGGTAAGTACTAAGAGGGGCTGAGGAGGGGAGCTGCACACTGAAGGTTTTTTATCTCAATGCATCGAATGCTTAAGTGCTGGTTCACACCAGTGCGTGGTGCAGGATGGAATGAGATTTGCACCGCACTGCAGTGCAAATCACATGTGATGTCCATGCGATGCAATTTCAGCCATACAGATAGTATGGCTGACATTGCATCGCATTCGGACAAAACTTGCACAGGTCCCTTTTTTTTTGGGTCCGCACCAGAATTGGATCACTTGGGTGTTCACACCCATGTGATCTAATGCATGTCCAAATTGTCAGTTCGCAGTGCGATATGCAAGCTGAAATGGGGGTGTCATTAACAATGTATTGAAACTCGCAGTTCATATATGGCAGTGTGAACTGCTGTGCGAGTCAGGTGCGATGCGGGAACTTGCAGTGGATTCGCAAGGGTTCCCACATCACACAAGTGTGAACCGGCACTAAGATAAAAAAAACTTCTGCCTTTAGAGCCACTTTAAACTCACATGTAGGCATTACCTAGGGTAGTCTGCATGCAAATGCTGCCTGACCAGGAACATCCCCTCTTTCAGACTGACATCCATCAAGGCATTTTGGTACTTGCATAACTCCTCTCAAGAGCCAGCCCTCCCCTTCCATCAGGGCTGAGGGCTCTTTAGAGATGTACTGGGGCAGCATGCTGGGATGTTTCACAAATCTGTACAACACCCCGCCAGTCCTTACCATCAGCCATAATCTGCATTGCATAGAGAACCACAAAGACCCAGTGATGACATCATTGGGTCCAAAATTCGGAAATTCTTTTAGCACAAAAAATGTGGACAAAGGATACCCCCTGCCACACCCCCAGTTACACAGACTATGGAGAATTAATGCATGAAAAGAATTGGTTAAAGCAGCATTAAACCCAAAAGAAAATATGTATTATATTGCAGATTACCAATTCCTAGATGTGATGGATGTCATAGTGAGGTTGATTTAATAAAGCTGGAGAGTGCAAAGTCTGGTGCAGCCGTGCACTGTATCCAATCCGCTTTCTAACTTCAGCTTGTTCAATTAAGCTTTGACAAAAAAAAACCCTGAGGCTGGGTTCACACTAGTGCACATCCAATTTTGCATGTCAGGAGACTGTGACCAACTCTCAATGAAGCCGGTTCACACATCTTCGGGCGGCTGCGGAGCGGT
This sequence comes from Aquarana catesbeiana, assembly GCF_042186555.1. NCBI lineage: Eukaryota > Metazoa > Chordata > Amphibia > Anura > Ranidae > Aquarana > Aquarana catesbeiana. The sequence continues at coordinate 624,999,562 of NC_133326.1, read as the reverse complement.
TTTCAGAAGAGTCCTGTGCTTCTTCTGGTGTGTTTCAGGTCCGAAAACAGCCACAAATTCAGGCCTGATTCGTCCCTGAAATGAAGAACAGGGATGCACCTGACCCCTGCTGTGAGCCACTCCGCACAGCAGTGTGAACCCAGACTTAAGTTGATTGGTTTCTATGTAGAACTGCACCAGATTTTGTACTCTCCAGTTTTAGTAAATCAACCCCAGTGTCCATTTTTAGGGTTTCTTTCTTCTATTCTCTTAGACAGAGAACCGAGTGACCAGATTTCGGTCTCCACTGAGCACAGTACGGCGGCTGTCAGTGAAGATTCCTCCCACCCTCGATTGGACTTTCACTGCTAATTTTCCTCCCATTTTGCATCTTATTACTGGTGACATGTGAAAATGGTACAACCCTTATTCTTGGATGGGTAGTAATGCCATCCTTAAGATGAAAACCATACCCAGGCTCTTATACCTTTTTCAAACACTCTCCATTACTGCCCCTCAATCCTATCTCAAATTGGTCCGCAGTGCTTTCATGCGGTTTATGAGTCAAATCTCATCCTTGTCTCTCCCATTCATATCTATCCATGTCAAAGTTGGCCCTACCTGTTTTTGTAATTTGTCCTAAATTTAATGAAAATTCAGATTGGATGTGCAATTCTCTTGTACACATGTACCATTCTGTGTAGCAGAAACTGTATCATTGGTTGTATGGAATGGCCTTTGTCGATTTCAGTGGCCGATGCTGCTGCATTCCTATCTGTATACAAATACTGTAGATAAAGCGGAAAATGTATATCAAATACTTACCGTAATTTTCCTTTCCTGATAGGCTCCATGGCAGCATACGTGTGGGTAGGCTCCGCCTCCATAACTACCCAATAGGACCCCTCTCCCATAAATCTTTGCTCTAGGCTGCTATCCATGTTCCGTAACTGGCCTACTCCAGACATTTGGGAGGGACTCCTACTGCCATGGAGCCTATCAGGAAAGGAAAATTACGGTAAGTATTTGATATAAATTTTCCGTTTTCCTGACAGCCTCCATGGCAGCATACGTGTGGGAAATAACTTGCCAAAACACACCCGGGTGGGCAAAAATGTTTGAGCAAAGAAACCAAAATTTATTTTACATTGTCAACCGACAATACTTGTAAACCAAAATTAATGGATGACAGAGCAGCAGGTTCAACACAGTAGTGAGAAACAAATGTGTTAATAGAAGACCAGGAAGCCGCTTTACAAATGATTTCAGGCACGACATGCCGAGAAGCTGCCCACGAGGTTGAGATACTCCTGGTCGAATGAGCTGTCACTGCCTCTGGAGGAGCCAAGCCCTTTGCCTTCTATGCCCTCTGAATGGTCTGCACAATCCAAGAAGAAATTGATCTGACCAAAGCTCGCATTCCCTTTTTTTTACCATGGAGAATAACGAAAAGGAATTTCGTTTGTCTGAATGGAGCCGTGACCTCCAGATATTGTTTGAGTGTGGCCTACGTCAAGTGGATGAACATCCTGATTATCCGTTGTTCTGAAAGTAGGAAGTACAATCTCTTGGTTTTCATGAAAGAATGAGGTCACTTTAGGGTTTGACCCCAGCATGGGAATCAACACTACCCTGTCTGGAAAGAAGGTCAGAAAAGGTTCCTATGAACCTAGATTTCTAATCTCCGACACTCTTTTGTCCAAAGTCACAGCTACGAAGAAGGTAGTCTTGAGCGTGAGGTCTCTCATGGAAAGAGGTTTGTCAGGATCTGATCCGAGATTGGAGAGAAAATCCAAGACAATAGGGAGGTCCCATTTGGGAAACCTAGGTCTTCTTTGAGGTTTAAGCCTGATAGCTCCTTTAAAGAATTGACAAACTAATGTGTGATTTGCCCAAGATACTCCTGTGAAGGCCGAAATGGCTGAAACTTGAACTCTTAGTGAGCTGACTGCTAAGGATAGGTCCAGCCCTGATTGGAGAAAACTTAGAATGTCCTGTACTGCTGGAGAGTTACACGGATTTGACCTAGAAGACATATGATCAGTGAATTTAGACCATATACGCTCGTATACCCTATTAGCACTTCCCCTCCGGGCACTAAGAAGAGTTGGAATAGCTTCTTCAGGACAACCTAGAGATTCAAGCCTTTCCCTCTCAAGAACCACACCCTGAGGTGTAGGCAGGATGGGCATGGGTGTAACGTTGTGCCTTGAGACAGTAGATCCGGCCTGAGAGGTAGGGGAACTGGGTCTTGATAACTCAGGAGCGATAACAGAGGAAACCACGGCCTGTTGGGCCAGAAAGGAATCACTGCAATGATCTCCACCTTCTCTGTTCTGAGCCTCCAGAGAAATTGAAGAATCAACGGTACCGGAGGGAAGGCATAAGCCTTCTGAAACTTCCATTGATCTGAGATAGCATCTATTCCATATGCCTGAGGGTCTCTGAACCTTGAATAATATCTGGGCATTTTGTAATTGCCTGGGGAAGCAAACAGATCGACCTCTGGAAGTACTCCCAGGGTCAGAAGCCACTCGAACACCTCTCTGTGGAGAGACCACTCGTTGTTGTCCATTTGAACCCGCGGGAGGAAGTCCTCCTGTACATTCTGAATCCCCGTAATGTAAACTGCCGAGATGTTGGACAAATACTTCTGAGCCCAGCTCATTATTGGCTCCACTTCCTGTAACAGAGACCAGCTGCGAGTTCCACCTTGCTTCTATATGTAAGCCACCGCGGTTGTATTGTCCAACCTTAGCATTACTGATGACCCTTCTATTAGATGGCGAAATGACAGGAGTGCCTGAAAGGCGGCTCTCAGCTCCAGAATGTTGGAGACAATCCCTCGAGCAGGGACAATCCATCGGCCTTGAGCCACTTCTGAAAGGCAGTGAGCGCCCCAACCCCAATTGCTGGCATCCGATGTTAATGTGACCCATGAGATGGGAATGATTGAATGGTGATTGCGCAGATTTTTCCCTTGAAGCCACCAAAGGAGAGACGTTCTCATGGTTGGAGTAAGGTGTATGCGCTGGACTTGGCTGGAAGAATCCCATTGTTGAAGGAACCCTTTTTGGAAGGGTCATGTATGCCATTGGGCCCACTTCACCATAGGAATGGTGGCTGTCATCGTGCCAATTACTTTCAGGCATTGGAGAGCGGAGAGGTGAGATGACGCAAGGGCTGCGTGTATTCTGTCTCGAATCACTCCAATCTTCTCCTCTGGAAGGGAGATGGTGCCTTCCAATGTGTTGAAGTGAGCCCCTAAAAACACCAGAGATTGAGTTGGCTCTAGATGGCTCTTCTCTAGATTCAGAAGCCACCTGAATTCCTGCAGGATGGAGATGACTAAGGTTTTGTGCTCTAAAAGTTGATCTTTGTTCTGAGCTAGAAGTAGGTCGTCTAAATAGTGGTGGAGACTAACCCCCTTGATGCGAAGTAGAGCCACAACAGACAAAAGGACCTTGGAGAAGACCTGAGGTGACGTTGTTAGGCCGAAGGGTAGACATGTGAACTGCAGATGCTGATTTCCTACCGCAAAGCGGAGGAATTGTTAGAAATCTGTTGCCACTGGCACGTGAAAGTACGCATCTTTTAGATCGATTGAAATCATCCAATCCCCCAGATGTACTGATTGTTGAATCGTAAGATTCCATTTTGAACTTTTCCTTTCGGATAAAGGAATTGAGATGGGTTAAGTCTATTACTGGTCTCCATGTACCTTTTTTCTTCTGTATCATGAACAGAGGAGAATACATGCCTTTGCCTCGTTCGTTTTCTGGAACAGGAACAGCTGCGCCTTGATCCAATAAACAATTCACGTTGGTTAATAGGACCTGCTTTTTCTCTTCTGAACCTGGAAGAGATGTGGTAACAAATCTGAGTCTTGGGGTATTGTTGAAGCCCCACTTGTGCCCGGAGGAGACCGTCTTGATGGTCCAGTAATCCCGGATTGAGGCCGCCTAGACATGCCCGAAGTGGCGAAGACAAGCCCCCACCTGGCATGCCTGAGCGGACCCACTCTCAAAAGGACTTAGTGGAGTCCTGGTTGCCAGAGGAACCACCCTTTTGTGGGTTTCTTAAAGGAGGACTGCCTGGATTTCCAGGACCTTGAAAACTCCCGACCAGGTCTGTAGCTGCGCGCTTCCCTAGCGCGATCAGAATTTTGTTTTCTAGGAAAATTGCGTTTCTGATTTTGTAGACATCTGTCTTGAGGGAGGAAACCAGACTTCCCACCCGTGGCCCGGGTTATGGCACTATCAAGCTTGTTGCCAAACAATGAACCTTCAAACGGAATTCGGCACCAAGCTTGTTTGGAAGCTGGATCCGCCAACCGCGGATGGAGCCATAAGGCACGACGTGCCGAAACAGCCGCCAACATAACCCGGGACATCAGGCGGATGACATCAATAGAGGCCTCCCCAAGAAAGGCTGCTGCCAGCCTGATCTCCTGGATAGGAGAATCTTTCGCTGTTTCAGTAGAAATACCTCTTAAGAACTCATCTACATTATCAGACCAGGTTTCCAAAGCTTTGGAGACTGCAGCTATCGCAAGTACTGGCTTACATGCCATTCCTGACATCAGGTAGACCCTTTTTAAATCCAAATCAATTCGTCTTTCCAAAGGATCTTTAAAAGATACAGTATCTACTAAGGGGAGCGTTACATACCTTGCTAGTCTCATCAGTGCTGCGTCCACTAAAGGAGCAGATTCGAGGTGTTTTACTTCCTCTTCCTTAAAAGGATATAGTTTCAAGACCTTTGACTGCATGGAACTCTTCTTGTCCATCTTGCTCCATTCCTCGCTCCATTCATCACCCAGCTCAGAGAGAAAAGGAAAATATTGACGCTCCTTATTGAGCTGCTTGAAAAACTTTCTCTGTTTTGGGGGGGAAGTAACTGGATCTTCCCACTTCAGGGCCTCTTTTACTCCCTTCACCAAAGAAGGGACTAAAGCATATTCAAACCCCACGCTAGGATCTTCCAGATCCAATTCGCTGTCAGAAACAGTTGCAGAAGGGTGACTTGGCTGGGAAGACTCCCATGTCTCATGCACAGAACCTTCTCCCACTGTAGGGCATAATGGGTCTGATGGGGAATCACGGGGCTGTTGAGCCTCTCTTTCCTGTAGAAATTCTTTCACAACCCGCCTCACCATAGATTCTAAACACTGGTCTGCACCATCCCTCTCATCTGCAGCTTTAGAGAAGCAGTGATCACAGAGAGATTTGTCTGCTGGAACAGGCATCCTGCACCCCCAGCATGATTTTTCTGATCTCTTGCTAGAGTGAGATGAAGGGGGGTGAGAAGGATCTTTATTGCGCTGTTCAGATCTGAAAGGAGATCTATGATGGCTAGACCTGGAGGAAGATTGCCGGTGGTGTGATTTTGATGATCCACTTCCTTTATGGGAACTACGGTGTGGATCAGACCTAGGAGGGCTGTGAGGAAAGAAACACAGAAAAGATAGAGACAGAAATCAGCTAGTGTCCTAAAATCCTACTCTCAATCCTTGTACAGGCAGAAAAGCATAACTGCAAACATACCTGCTACAAGCGGGCTGGCCACTAGGGGGCAGTGAGGAGTCCATGGTGTCAACACAATAGGAAACTGCAGAGACAGATTCACACATCAGCTGGTTTGACAAAAGACCTCATACCCAGACAATAGAACGTGTCTTACCTTGACACGTCAAGATAGTTGCCCCGGGAAGTCCCCGTATCCCCCACGATCATTCCCGGGGTTCTGAAAGCTTACCACAGCCTTTAAAAGTGGCGCCCGTGACGTCATCGCCTGCTGGAACGCAGGAAGCGACTGTACCAGCTAGGACACCAGTGATGGGAAATAAACATACAGAAAAGGTACCAAAACCACATAAACGCTTCCATGTACACTACCGTTCAAAAGTTTGGGGTCACCCAAACAATTTTGTGTTTTCCATGAAAAGTCACACTTATTCACCACCATACGTCGTGAAATGAATAGAAAATAGAGTCAAGACATTGACAAGGTTAGAAATAATGATTTGTATTTGAAATAACATTGTTTTTACATCAAACTTTGCTTTCATCAAAGAATCCTCCTTTTGCAGCAATTACAGCATTGCACACCTTTGGCATTCTAGCTGTTAATTTATTGAGGTAAGCTGGAGAAATTGCACCCCACGCTTCTAGAAGCAGCTCCCACAAGTTGGATTGGTTGGATGGGCACTTCTGGCGTACCATACGGTCAAGCTGCTCCCACAACAGCTCAATGGGGTTCAGATCTGGTGACTGTGCTGGCCACTCCATTACCGATAGAATACCAGCTGCCTGCTTCTGCTGTAAATAGTTCTTGCACAATTTGGAGGTGTGTTTAGGGTCATTGTCCTGTTGTAGGATGAAATTGGCTCCAATCAAGCGCTGTCCACTGGGTATGGCATGGCGTTGCAAAATGGAGTGATAGCCTTCCTTATTCAGAATCCCTTTTACCCTGTACAAAGCTCCCACCTTACCAGCACCAAAGCAACCCCAGACCATCACATTACCTCCACCATGCTTAACAGATGGCGTCAGGCATTCTTCCAGCATCTTTTCATTTGTTCTGCGTCTCACAAACGTTCTTCTTTGTGATCCAAACACCTCAAACTTGGATTCATCCGTCCACAACACTTTTTTCCAGTCTTCCTCTGTCCAATGTCTGTGTTCTTTTGCCCATCTTAATCTTTTTCTTTTATTGGCCAGTCTCAGATATGGCTTTTTCTTTGCCACTCTGCCCTGAAGCCCAAAATCCCGCAGCCGCCTCTTCACTGTAGATGTTGACACTGGTGTTTTGCGGGTACTATTTAATGAAGATGCCAGTTGGGGACCTGTGAGGCGTCTGTTTCTCAAACTAGAGACTCTAATGTGCTTATCTTCTTGCTTAGTTGTGCAACGCGGCCTCCCACTTCTTTTTCTACTCTGGTTAGAGCCTGTTTGTGCTGTCCTCTGAAGGGAGTAGTACACACCGTTGTAGGAAATCTTCAATTTCTTTGCAATTTCTCGCATGGAATAGCCTTCATTTCTAAGAACAAAAATAGACTGTCGAGTTTCAGATGAAAGTTTTCTCTTTTTCTGGCCATTTTGAGCGTTTAATTGACCCCACAAATGTGATGCTCCAGAAACTCAATCTGCTCACAGGAAGGTCAGTTTTGTAGCTTCTGGAAGGAGCTAGACTGTTTTTAGATGTGTGAACATGATTGCACAAGGGTTTGCTAATCATCAATTAGCCTTCTGAGCCAATGAGCAAACACATTGTACCATTAGAACACTGGAGTGATAGTTGCTGGAAATGGGCCTCTATACACCTATGTAGATATTGCACCAAAAACTAGACATTTGCAGTTAGAATAGTCATTTACCACATTAGCAATGTATAGAGTATATTTGTTTAAAGTTAGGACTAGTTTAAAGTTAGCTTCATTTAAAAGTACAGTGCTTTTCCTTCAAAAATAAGGACATTTCAATGTGACCCCAAACTTTTGAACGGTAGTGTATATAATCTTGAAAAACGTACCCCTCCACCTACGATCGCCTGGGCCGAGGAACCGCCATCCACACACACACACACACCGGACTTGGCAGCAGATAATGGTCACCTGAAACATTAGGCAAACAGACAGTGCGCACATCGATGAACCGATCCAGTCTTCAGCACTACTCTGCTATACACTCCATACCCTGCTTAACAGTCAGGGCCTATCGGAGGAATTTATGGCACTCGGCTGATTCGATCGTAGGGAGGTTTATCTTCAGGTAGGAGAACCAACACCTGGTCCTATGGAGGAAGACAAAAAAGGAACATGGATAGCAGCCTAGAGCAAAGATTTATGGGAGAGGGGTCCTATTGGGTAGTTATGGAGGCGGAGCCTACCCACACGTATGCTGCCATGGAGCCTGTCAGGAAACAATGTTTAAAAAAAAAGTTGGGATCTTTGCAGAGCTTAAGCCGGAAAAGGTGTCACAGTAGGAAAGGTCCTCCTTCTACAGCAGATTATTCCAAAATTCCCTTCTTCTACCCCATCTGAATGCAGAGCACCTCAATACTCTATTTGAGCTTCAACCACGAAGTCAAAATTCAGCCCTTTCTTTTTTGCGCAAGACTTAAAACACAAAAAACACTAAGTCCACCAAGCCCTCTTCCCATTGCTGGGGTGCCCTCACTCCTTAGGGATGGGGAGATATCTGTTACAATTTGCCTGTCTCTAGGTCCCAGATGTCCCAGACATGTGGTTTTAATTGTTGGTTACAAAAGGAGTGCAAAAAAAGAAAAAAGAAAAAAAAAGGTCTCAAACTTTTTCCCCCTCACACCTTTCTTCTCTCAAAACAACAAAAATCTGCTCAAGGGCCGTCAGATTTGCAGAATGCCCTGAACGATCTCTTGTCCCAGGAAGTAGTTGTTCCAGTACCACTGAGGACAGGTTCAAAGGATTTAAACCTGTTCATGCTACCAAGAACTTAAGGAATTCAGGTCACAGGGTATCTAGATGACCTTCTTCTGAAGGATTCAGCTCCCCTCCAGCTATCTGTAAACTTCCACAGGACTATTCAGATACTATAAGCTTTCAATTGGGTAATTAAATTCCAAAAGTCTGCTCTCCAAACTTCCCTTTAATTGGAGTACTTGGGTCTCATTCTAGACATAGCCAAAGCAAAAGCCTTTCTTGTAGAAAACAAAATGGTATCTCTCAGATGTCACATTAGGGTCTTGAGACCAAAGAAATGTCCCTCTGCGAGATTCTCTGAGGGTTTTGCCCTCTTCAAGGCTGTTTCATTCTCCCAATTCTATCCAAGGCCTTTCCAACACAACACCTCGTTGGCACAAAAACAGACTTGCTCACTCTCTTGTCTTGCTCCTATCCAGCCAAGTAAGGAAAGCCCTAGCTTGGTGGATTTCCAACCCAGCATTTGCAATGGGGATGTTGTTTCTACCATACCACTGGCAGGTGATAACAACAAATGCCAGTCTCTCATGCTGGGGAGGAGTGTTCCAATATTCAGTTCAGGGAACATGATCACCAGAGGAGCTCAGAGTAATCAAAATAGCTCTATGGCTCTGCACCATTGGACCCCCTTTTCTTCACGAACCCCGATCAGGATGCAAACAAACAACTCCATGGCTGTGGCCCACATAATTAACCAAAGGTGCACCAGGAGCAAGGCCGTCTTTAACGCTGGGCCAAAGGGGCACCTGTGGATTTACCACTGTCTCCCAACTTAGTCCTGCATGTAAAAACTATTGCTCGCTAGGCACACCTAGCATCCAAGCAGCCAATCAGGTGCATGAAGGCCCAAGCATTCAGAGAAGGAGGATGCAACTTCCTCCTCCAGAGCCACTCTGCCTCCGCCTTAAGAGCTGTACTTCCTGGCTTCCTGCTGACAAAGGAACCGACAATGAGTCTGAGGGGACGGAGACACTGGTAAGGGACACTGGCGCTGAGCTGACTGGCCTGGGGAATCTGAGGGACCTGCATGCTGTCTGGACTGGGACTGGGACACTGCTGCTGATGTGAGTGGGGGGGGCCTGGGGGGGGAGAGAGCATAAAAGTCTGGCTCCAGCAATGCCTACACACAGAGGAGAGGACAGAGAGCACACTGATCACAGTGTATTCTAGACTGATGGAGGACAGGCTCCCCCAGGTCCAAGAGCTGGGTACACTCACTGCATAATCACCCCCTCCTCAGAGATGTGAGGGGGGGAAGCATCCATCACCACACCATCCACAGCACCTGTAGTATTTCTGCATGTACTGTAGTATTTCTGTCTCTGACCATCTCCTGTAGTACATCTGCAGTCTCTGACCATCTCTTGTAGCCTGCATTCTCTGACTATCTCCATTAGTACGTCTGCAGTCTCTGACCATCTCCTGTAGCCTGCAGTCTCTGACTATCTCCATTAGTACGTCTGCAGTCTCTGACGATCTTCTTTAGTACGTTTGCAGTCTCTTTAACATCTCGTGTAGTATTTCTGCAGTCTCTGACCATCTCCTGTAATAGGTTTGCAATCTCAGACCATCTCCTGTAGCACATATGCAGTCTTTGACCATCTCCAGTAGGGTATTTCTGCAGTCGCTGATCATCTCCTGAAGTACATCTGGAGTCTCTGACCATCTCCTGTAGTATTTCCGCAGTCTCTGATCATCTCCTGTAGTACATCTGCAGTCTCTGATCATGTTTTGTAGTACGTCTGTAGTTTCTGATCATCTCTTGTAGTATGTCTACAGTCTCTGACTTGCAACCGGGCCCTGGTGTTCCTCCACTGTGGGGACCCCACTGACTCAAGAGAAGAATTAGTTTTACTTGGGTTGGCACTCAGGAAATTTTATTTATTTTATGTATTTATATGGCACCATCAATTTACACAGTGCTTTACATATATATTGTACATTCACATCAATCCCTGCCTTCAAGGAGCTTACAACCTAAGGTCCCTAACACCCATTCATACATACTAGGGCCAATTTAAACAGGATCTGATTTATCTGATTTACCAACCAGCATTTTTTTTTAGAGTGTGGGTTGGAAACCAGAGTACCCGGAGGAAACCCATGCAGGCACAGGGAGAACTTACAAACTCCAGGCAGATTCATGGTCGGGATTCGAACCAGTGACCCTTTTTGCTGCTAGGTGAAAGTGCTAACCATTACACCACCATACACATTCACCATAGTAACCGCACAGCAGACCGCCCACCAAGTCTCTCTGCTTGTCCGACTTGTCACATGACTGGAGAGAGGAGACACTGTGATTACCAATCTCCCAGTACGGGGGGGGGGGTCAACAACTTAGGAGCATGGGGATACCTGATGTACAGGGGGATTCTATTGGGGACACCTAATGTAAAGGGGGACTCTATTGGGAACACTTGTTGTGAAGAGAGACTCTACTGGGGTCACATGATGCAAAGTGGGACTCTATTGGGGACAACTGATGCAAAGGAGGACATTTTAGTGTCATTATACATAGGACAAAGTACAGAATAAAATGTGCATTTTAATCTGCAGTAATATTTTATTTTTAAAACAAACACTGGACAAAAAGAAAAAACACATTTTGGTCTAGTAAGTTTAAGTTTTAATTTTAATGGGAACATTAAATAAGAATCCTGATTGGCCGCTATGGGCAACTACACCCCGTTTGTCCACCTTTGTTTTATTCAGTTTAAAGTAATCAGAGCCACAGTATGGACAAAAAAAGGTGGTCTTAAAGAGAACCTGTATAGACTAAATAATGGGAGCTGACTGTGCTGACTTTTTAACCACTTGACCTCCAGAAGATTTACCCCCTTCCTGACCAGGCCATGTTTTGCAATATGGCACTGCGTTAATTTAACTGACAATTGCACGGTCATGCGCTGCTGAACCCAAATTAAATTTATGTCCTTTTTTTCCCCATAAATAGAGCTTTCTTCTGGTGATAATTGATCACCTCTGGGGTTTTTATTTTTTGCGCTTTAAACATAAAAAGAATCACAATTTTGAAAAAAAAGAAAACAAAAACACAATATTTTTTACTTTCTGCTATAAAACATACCCAATAAAAAAATTGAAAAAAATCTGATTTCTTCGATTTAGGCCGATATGTATTCTGCTGCATATTTTTGGTAAAAAAAAAAAAAAAATCCCATTAAGCGTATATTGATTGGTTTGCGCAAAAGGTATAGCGTCTACAAACTACGGGATATTTTTGATTTATAATGGGACTGCGATATTGCGGCGGACAGTCAGACACTACCTGACACTTTTTGGGGACCAGTGACACTAATGCAGTGATCAGTGCTAAAAAAAAATATGCAATAAAACCAATAAAATGAACAGTGTGTATTTAATCATTAACTTGTATTACTTTATTTCTAGTGATAAAGAAATCAACAACCTCTGCTCACAAACAGTTTTCAAAGTTTATTTAGAAGAAAAAAGTTACAAAGTAAAGATTAAACCACAACTAAAGCAAAACATTTTTTTTTTATAATTTTGGATAGAGTAAGGGAGGGTTATAACCCCTGTCAGGATTTTGACATCTGTGGCCCTTTGGGGAGATTTCTGTTCACTACCTGTCCCACAGGTAAAACAGGAAGTGAGAGGAAGTCTGTCCAAAGTGAGGGAATCCCTGTTTGTCCCTAGAGCCACTAGAACGAGGGTCCCCATTGGAAGATTTCCCTTCTATTTCTGTTCTGGTGAGAACCCAAATATGGGATTTTCTTTCACTCTCAGTAGTAGTGGTAAACATGACAAATAGGGCAAATCTCCCTAACGGGGACACAGACAGCAATAGAAGCTCAAATTTTGCAGTGGGGAAAATAATTGTTTGATCCCCTGCAGATTTTGTATGTTTGCAGGCTTACTAAGAAATGAAGGGTCTGTCATTTTTATCATAGGTGTATTTTAAATGATAGAGACAGAATATCAAGCAAAAATAAACAAAAAACACATGATACAAATGTTATAAATTGAGTTGCAGTTCAGTGAGTAAAATAAGTATTTGATCCCCTACCAACCAACAATAATTCTGGATCCCACAGACTGTCTAGAGTACTGTATGTGCTCATGTGGTACACAGATTAGTCCTGTCAATTTATAAAGGTGCTCCTAACAACTCATTATATGTATAAAAGACACCTTTCCACAGAATATTTTTCTTCCATTCCAACCTCACCATCACAGGCAAGACCAAAGAGCTGTCAAAGGACATCAAGGACAATTATTGCAGACCTGTACAAGGCTTGAATGGGCTACAAGAAGCTTGATGAGAAGGAGACTGTTGGAGCGATTATTCGCAAATGGAGAAATACAAAATAACCATCAATCGCCCTCGGCCTGGAGCTCCATGCAAGATTTCACTTCATGGGGTAAGGATCATCATGAGAAAAGTGAGGGATCAGCCCAGAACTACATGGGAGGAGCTTGTGAATGATCTCAAGGCAGTTGGGACCACAGTCACCAAACAAACCATTGGTAACACAATACTCCACCATGGATTAAAATCCTTCAGCGCCCACAAGGTCCCCCTCCCCCCCAAGAAGGCACATGTACAGGCCCGTCTGAAGTTTGCCAATGAACATCTAAATGATTCAGAGAAGGATTGGGAGAGAGTGCTGTCGTCAGATGAGACCAAAATTGAGCTCTTTGGCATTAACTTGACTCGTCGTTCTTAGAGGAAGAAAAATGCTGACTATGACCCTAAGAACACCATCCCTACAGTCAAGCACGGAGGTGGAGACATTATGCTTTAGGGCTGTTTCTCTGCTAAAGGTACCTGCCTACGTTGTCGCATTAGAGGCCAATGGATGGGGCCATGTATTGTAATATATTGGACGAGAACCTTCTTCCCGCAGGCAGAACACTGCAGATGAGAAAACAAGAAAAAAACAAGAAAAAGAAAGCGCCTCTGAGTGCAGGTATTTATTGATAGCAATAAGCAAGTATTCACACTTACAATAAAGTAAGGAACGTTCTGCTCCGGAAGGGAAATTATTCTCGATCAGTCCCAACGTCCATGGCAGGAGGCTGCGAGATGGCTCCGAGGGGATGGCCGCGGTCCCCCGCACGGAGAGACAGGCAGCTGGGCTAGATGGAAGCTCCGTAAGTCTGACAAGGTGCTCGTGGGCGTGTGACGTCACCGGGATAGAGAGGAATACACAACGCGTTTCAGAGCATGCGCGAAGCTTACACTGGGCATGCGCGCTCCTTTTTCAAGTGTGGAGTGAATGGGAAGGAAGGAAGACTTAAATAGCTCTGCATATAGGACTAAAACACACTCCAGCTGGCACGAAAAAACAGACATAAGCATAGCTAACGGTAAAAGAGTATGCTACCACAGTACTTATTTACCCCAAAGACAAAATACTAGACAAAGAAGGAAGACTCAACAGTCATCAGCCAGAGCAGATTCCGTGCCCCCCACACTCGTATCATCATCTACTTCTACTAATTTATCCCAGGTCCCAATAACGTCATTATCATCTAGGCACTGTGATTCTGATCGTACTTTATCTACTACTCACATGGCCAATTCTTTATTTCCACTTCCACCTGTTCCCCCTCTTGAAAAAGACACACACATATCTACTTCCCCTAAACAAGAATCCGCTAATCCCTGTCCTATCATCAACAATCTACTATTAGGTGATTTCCAAAGTGGAGAAATAGCTTCCCACTCTGCAGCCTTGTCATTTTCCTACATCGCAAACAATGCCTAAAAAGAAAACACATAGATGAGGATGTAGAGGGGGACGCAACAAATTTAAAAATAAACGCCAAACTACAGAAACGATAACATTATTTAACTTGTCCTCACATTTATTATCCTCAGAGGAAATTTCTTTATTAAGTAAGGGGCTCACGTTCTCACCCACTATACAACCCAATACTTTCTTCTCTTTAAAGACCTAAATAAATTCATAAGGAATCTCACCCTAAAAAGATTCTTCAATATCCAATCAGCGATGAATACATCAGCCGATAACAGATCGAATACAATTACGGCCACTTCAGTTCCCCCTTACACTATCATGGAGGAGACATCTGAGAGTTCTATCAGTGTATATGAATCTGATTCAGAATTAGGAGCCCTAGATCTTGGTCTGGACCTTGAGCTACTAACCCAACATCTCCAGACCTCACCTCCAGTTAGATATACCAATTTTAAACCCAAATCCGCTTTTTACCCCACTAAATTGAAGGGCCCCTATTTAGAAACATTTTATAGAGTGGTCTTCTCAGAATTCCAAAAATTGTGCAAACATACTGATAATATACAGAAATATCGCCCCCACAACCTTAACCCTGGGGAAAGGGCCGCACTTCACTCTCTTTCGAATAATTCTGAGATCATTATTAAACCGGCGGATAAGGGGGGTGGGATTGTTATACTAGACCGCACCTCCTACATCACAAGAGCATTCAGATTACTTTCTGACCGCCAAACATACAGAAAACTTCCTTCAGACTCTTTGGCCCAATTTAGATTAGAGGCTGAGATATTAATTAATCAAGCCCTTTCAGATGAAGTGATCAATAAAAATGAAGCTTCTTTTCTATGCAAAGAATTTTATAGTACGCCTTATTTTTACCATCTGCCTAAGGTGCACAAAAATTCATCCCATCCCCCTGGCAGACCCATTGTGGCCTCTATGAATAGTGTTACTAGCAGCTTCTCTCAGTATGTTGACTCCTTCCTACAGCCCTTAGCTCAGGACCTTCCTTCTTATGTACGAGACTCAATTTGATGGAACTCTTGACTCCCTATAGATGGCAAGACAGTTATTCTTGGCTGTCTCTCGACGTTAACTCCTTATATACTTCCATACCCCATCATATAGGTTACCTGGCAGTCCAACATTTTCTGTCCTTTGATTCTTCAATAAATGCAAAACAGGCTCTATTCATTTCAGAAGCTACCTCTTTTTGTTTAAATCATAATTACTTTCACTTTGACGATGATTTCTACCTACAGACCCATGGTACAGCTATGGGGACCAATTGTGCCCCATCTTATGCTAACCTGACCATGGGTCTGTGGGAAGACCGGTTTATATGGAACAACAACCCTTTTGCTAAACATCTAGTTTTTTTCGGTAGATATATAGCTGATATTATCGTCATCTGGGACGGCCCATCGTCCTCGATTGACGGTTTTGTCTCTCATTGCAATACCAATGATTTAGGTCTCTCTTTTACATCTGTACACAATGTGGAAAGTCTCTCCTTTTTAGATCTTGAACTTTTTCACGATAAAAACCGCATTTTTTCACGAAACTACACCAAACCCACTGCTGGGAATTCTTACTTACATTTCGATAGCTGCCATCACCCACAGTGGGTCAATAATATTCCTAAAGGCCAGTATTGTAGATTAAGACAGAATTGTACTAGAGATTCTGACTACATCTCCCAAAGTGTGCACCTTAAAAATAAATTTTTAGAAAAGGGGTTTCCCGAGAAACTAATAGATCAAGCTCATGCTATCTTTCTTCCAGGCAAAAAACCCAAGACTATAAAACCACCTGAAAATGATACTGTACGTTTTATCACTAGATATTACAGTGAATTCAAGAAAATGGAGCATATACTTCACAAACACTGGAACATGTTAAAACAGGATCCCCTTCTTAATACTAGTCTTAGTGATAGACCCAAGGTCACTTATAGAAGGGCCCCAACATTGAAAAACAAGATAGCGCCCAGTAAATTAAAAACCATCAAACCTGAAAACTCCTTGTGCCTTATCCCTCTCACAGGTATGTATAGGTGCAACAAATCTTTATGCAAAACCTGCGCCTTTGTGAGACATGGACAACGTAGTTTCCAACATAAGGACAAGAGTTATTAGCTAGAAGGATTCTACAACTGTTCTACCGAATATGTAGTTTATTGCTTAACATGTCCATGCAAATCACTATATGTTGGTCGCACAATTTGCCCACTACGACAACGCTTTGGTAAACATCGTCAGTTTATAGAAAAAGGCTGTGATGAGCATAGTGTTCCTCGCCACTTCTTAGAGCACCATAACAAATCCACCGTAGCCTTACAGGTGTGGGTTATAGAATCCATACCACGCAAATTGTCTGAAGCTGAACATTTTTCCAAGTTGTGCGAACGCGAAACCTTTTGGATATACACCCTAGACACTCTTGTGCCTAATGGGTTGAATGAAGAAATAGAAGTTAACACCATCATATAGCATTTCATGATTAATCTCCTTCTTGTACCCTTTCCCGTCTCTTTCCTTAACCTTCCCCCCCCCCTTTTCTCCTCCCCATTTTTTTCCACCCCCCCTCCATAGTTTTTTCCTCCCCCCCTCCATAGTTTTTCCTTCTTTTCCCATACATTATTGTATATTCGCATAGATCCCTTTTATTGCCACTAGTAGTTCTATCTAGCTATACTGTTCCTTTAGTGTAATGCACTTTTATTTATAATGTAAATAACCACATTAATTTTATACTTACATTATTTTTATATATTATTTATTCTCTAGACAGACATCATTAATACATGAGATATTACCGTATTAATGTTATTATTCCTATAAGCAGCGTGATATAATAATCAAGCCCTGTAAGCACACTACATATAATTGTGCCCTACAATCATTCTCACTATTATCATCCCCGATGTTCAAGTATTATCGTTTTTAATAATTAATAATATATGTTATCTTTTATATAGACATATTTTTTTATATATATCCTCTTTCTCTCATATTTATATTATATATATATTTTTTCTAATTCTCTCCTTTTTCATTTATTTTATATAATTATTTATTGATTTTTTCCTGTTCAGTATTAATTTAGATTTTTACTCTTGATGTCCTCTTAGGAATCCCTTAAATGTTTTAATTAGTTATGTTTTTTGTGGTAGCAGACTCTTCTACCGTTAGCTATGCTTTTGTCTGTTTTTTCGTGCCAGCTGGAGTGTGTTTTAGTCCTAAATGCAGAGCTATTTAAGTCTTCCTTCCTTCCCATTCACTCCACACTTGAAAAAGGAGCGCGCATGCCCAGTGTAAGCTTCGCGCATGCTCTGAAACGCGTTGTGTATTCCTCTCTATCCCGGTGACGTCCCACGCGAACGAGCGCCTTGTCGGACTTACGGAGCTTCCATCTAGCCCAGCTGCCTGTCTCTCCGTGCGGGGGACCGCGGCCATCCCCTCAGAGCCATCTCGCAGCCTCCTGCCATGGACGTTGGGACTGATCGAGGATAATTTCCCTTCCGGAGCTGAACGTTCCTTACTTTATTGTAAGTGTGAATACTTGCTTATTGCTATCAATAAATACCTGCACTCAGAGGCACTTTCTTTTTCTTGTTTTCTCATGTTTGCCTAGAGAGCTGACTTCGCTCATCTTGAAAGCCTGCCCTCAGCGCTGGTGTCAGCAAAAAGACTGTTTTTTCCCATCACAGCCCTTAATCACAGTGGCTAATTGCTATGGACATTTTACAAACTCTACATAATTCCCAGCAACCATAGCTCTACCTGTTATTGTTATTTTATCTACAATTCACTGAAATATTTACTGTAATTCATGTTATATTACCATTGGTCCTGAGCGCTGGCACATATGTGTGTGAACACTGCAGATGGGTCGTGGATGGTTCTTCCAGCATGACAATGATCCAAAACATACTGTCAAGGCAACAAAGGAGTGGCTCAAGAAGAAGCACATTAAGGTCATGGAGCGGCCTAGCCAGTCTCCAGACCTTAATCCAATAGAAAATTTCTGGAGGAAGTTGAAACTTCAAGTTGCCAAGCGACGGCCAAGAAACCTTAAAGAGGAGCTGCATTCTGCTCACATAATTTGAAATATCTTTGCCATTCTGAAGCTTCCCTCCAACCACTTTGCATATTATTTCATATATACTGTGATTCTGTACTTGCCAAATATGCTGCAACCATATTTGGTCTGGCTGCAACCATTTTAACTGTGGGCAGCTGAAGCTGCTGCCTGTTCACTTCCTAGATTTACACAGACACTCCTCCAGCTCTGCAGCTCTCATTGGCCCTCTTATGACTCCCCCCCCCTTCCTGGCAAACTCTCACAAGAGTGAGAGAGAGAGCTGTGCATGATGTGATATCATACGATCATATCATATATGTAGCAATAACTCTCGGTGGAGCTGCTGGTTTAAAGCGGGCCTGTCCTCTCCCCAGAGTTCCATGGCCACGCTTGCTTCTGAGCGGGTGCCTTCCGCCTCACACCACTGCGCCACAGTGGAGGGATCCATTCCATGGTTCTTAAGGGGGTGCTTGACTTCAGAGTGACAGTTATTCCGGACGAGCCCCCTCATGTAGCAATAACTCTCGGTGGAGCTGCTGGTTTAAAGCGGGCCTGTCCTCTTATCTCTTTACCCCTCTTAAATTGTTCAATCCCCTTGGCACAGCTGTAGTGCAGTGTTGTAATGATATGAGTATTGACTTTAACCCACAATATACACTTATATTTATATTTACCTCTACCTGGTTGTCTGTAGCTCCACCTGCAGGAGAAATAACAACACTGCACACAAGCTTCAATAATAACCAGAAATAACTTCTTTCTTTGAGTAAGGAGTATATTTATATAAAGGGTTATTACAATGACTACACTATCACACCAACGTAGTGCAATAGTATAGTAAATAGTTATGACAATTGGTAACACGCACAAATATACCTAATTTTATATATCTATATCAGGGAGCTCCCCCTGCTCTAAACTGTAAAGTCACTATACTTAGTAAATAAATGCAGAGCCCTGCAATACAAAAATAGTCTTGACGTCTTCAGTCTTCGCTAGCTAAGAACTTGTAATTGTAATCCACAAGGGGTTCCTCTTGGGTGTTGCGCAGTGTAAGGTAATACACTAAGGCAGTTATAATCCGGCAGACTGACTAAGTGTTCTTATATGAAGAAGACAAACATCTAGCGTCCACTCTTGAATACTGAAGTCTATGCAGATGTACTGTTTTCCAACTTAACTTGTTTTGTGGGACTATCAGTCCCAGCAACACTCTGTAACAGTTCTAAGTGTGTGTGTAGTATTAAACTAAACTTCCGGGTGTCAACCCTCTCACCACACGGGCAGATGGATGTCTCCGTTTCAGCAGTTCTCAGTCTGTATGGAGGCACCACCACACCGTCACACTGTTCCGTTCACTAACGACCAGGAGTCCTCGGTTACCTCCCCACGGGTCTCCGGAACGATCACTTCTGCTGCTCCAGCACACTGTGATACGACGGCAGGATCCTTGCAGCTGCTCCGCTCCTTCTCAAAGTAGGCCGCAACTCTGTGGGACATACACACCCACAGAGTCCTGCTGGCAGGCCACGCGTCCCAGGAACAAGAGGCCTAAGATGGCCGCTCCTTACCCTTTTATATCCTCCCACAATGCAGTTCAGTTCTCCTCTTGTCCAGGAGTATTGTGGGTGGGTCACAGCTAAAGTTCCGAAGTAAATAATCAATCACTTCCATGTCACTTCACTTAATCATGAAATGTAAAAGTATTGTACCTTTTCAATTATCCATAAGATGGCACTATAACAACTTATGTACTGCATAACACACATATGGCTAAAAACAACAGTTGTCAGCGCTACATACTCCCCCTACTTTGGTCCCCAAAGATATGTAAGACCTTGTTCCTGCTACACATCTTAGCTTCTAAACGAGTGCACAGGACCGACAGAGGAGCCTCCCACCAATTCTCAGGTGTTGGAAAGCTACTCTGTGTACCCAAAACTGTCACCTTAGTATCAGATACAGATGTGCCAAGGGGTGAAACAGGGCTCTCATTAGCCAGATTGACTGAGGAGGAACTAGGCTCATCAACATTTCTTTTGCTGGTAACCTTTGTTGTCTCAGAACACTCGCCCAATGTATCGTATGTTAGTCTCTTAGGTGGGCGAATGTTCCTCTTTCCCCTTTGTTCTTTTGGTGTGTCCAATATTTCTGGATGGGCACTATTCTCTTCCACTTCAGTGGGAGATAAACACTTCTCAGCTTTTCCGGACAATGGCACAAACTCTGGAGCTTCTGGCCTGAGGGCCTCACTACTCTCCTCGGCTGTTAGTGATGAAACACTAGCTTCAGTTTCGGGTATATCAGATGACCACAACCAGCTAATGTCCATCTCTCTCTCCTCACTGTCTTCAGTTGTCAAAGCCCCAGACTGGGACCTAGTTACAGGCCGTTGTACAACTTCTGATGTAGATGATAACTTCTCCTCAGGGATTATCCTGACTGCATCAGTAAGGGGCAAAAGGTGATTCCGATGCCAAGTCTTAGTTGGTCCAGCACTTCCTTCTCGTCTGATTTCAAAGACTGGATGTCCTGGGAGCTGTTTACATACAATGTATGGCTGTGACCTCCAGCGATTTGCCAGCTTGTGTTTCCCAGGAATGCCCAAATTCCTCAATAGGACTCGGTCACCAGGTTTCAGACCTTGAATCCTTACTTTGAGATCAAAATTCCTCTTATTTCTGCTCCCTCTGCTGTCTGACATAGTCCGAGCCTTCTCATAAGCAATCTTCAGACTCTTCCTCAGCCTATTTGTATATCCTCGATGAGAAGCCTCTGAGGTGTGATCCAGAGAAGTTCCAAAAGCCAGGTCCACTGGTAACCTAGCCTCACGCCCAAACATCAGCCGATAAGGTGAATATCCTGTGACGTCACTCTTGGTGCTGTTATATGCATGTACTAAAGCGGAAATATGCTTACTCCAGTTGGGCTTTTGCTCGGAGGTTAGTGTCCCCAACATATTAAGAAGAGTTCTATTAAACCTCCCCGGCTGAGGGTCTCCTTGCGGGTGATAGGGTGTAGTTCTGAACTTTTGAATTCCCAATAGATCCAGCCTTGACCTGAGTGGATCCTCTGTGGTAAGCCGTAATGGACGAAGAACTTCTCCACTAATGTCTTTGCCACTGTGACTGCCTTCTGATCTTTTGTGGAGAAAGCTTGAGCATATCTGGTAAAATGGTCTGTGACTACCAGGATATTTCCTTGCCCACTCAAGTCAGATTCTAAACACAGGACATCTATGCAAACTAGATCCATGGGACCTTGACTTGATAAATGTCCCATTGGGGCTGCCCATTGCGGCAGAGTCTTTCTCTGGATACACCTATGGCAGGAGTCACAGTAACTCTCCACTTCTTTCCTCATGTAAGGCCAGTAGAATCTATCTCTTATCAATTGAAAAGTTCGTTCTGACCCCAAATGTCCATGACAATCATGTAGAGTGATCAGCACTGTCTCTCTGTGTTTCTCTGGCAGAAACAGTTGCCACTTCTCCTCCGGATCTTCAGAGGGGCCCCTTCGGTAGACCACCCCTTGTAACAACTGCAACCGATCCCACTCTTTATCTTTAACAGAGCTTCTTTCCGGGCGCTTCTCAAAAGTAAATCAGGGTGTTTACCCTCCAGGGCTTCCAATACCAGACTGCAGAGTAGATCTTCTTGTTGATCTTTCCTAAGATCTTTCCTTGATAACTTAGGTAAACCCTCTGCAGCAATCTGGGAGACATTACAGTAATACCTGGGTACTCCTGCTGTAGTCACTCCAATCTCATCAGCTCTGGCTCCACCTTTCTCCTGCTTAACTGCTCCTTCACAGAGGGCTCTTACCCCTTCGGGGGCAAGTTGAGTCCAATCCTCTCGGGAGCTCAAGGGACTGTGGGGTCTTCTTGACAGCGCATCTGCATCTCTGTTGCCCACTCCCAGTCTATATTTCAGGCTGAAGGAGAATGTTGAGAGAGCAGCCAACCACCTATGGCCTGTGGCATCCAATTTTGCGGTGGTGAGTAAGTATGTGAGGGGATTGTTGTCTGTTTTAACTACAAATTCGGCACCATACAGATAATCTCTCAGCTTGTCTACCACAACCCACTTCAAGGCCAGAAACTCAAGTTTATGAATTGGGTAGTTCTTCTCAGCAGGAGACAGGCTCCGGCTCACATAAGCAACAGGCCTTAAATGTCCATTATGATCCTGATAGAGTACTCCGCCCAGCCCATCTCGGCTGGCATCCACATGCAGTTCATAGGGCTTGGTAGCATCCGCATAAGCTAACACTGGAGCAGTTGTAAGACTTTTCTTCAATTGACTGAATGTCTCTTCACATTCTTGAGTCCACAGATCCAGGATAGATTCCCTTTTCTTCCGGGGCCCTTCTTTTTGTCTCCCAGGTTTCTCCGAATCCACATCAGCCTCTTCCTGATTCTTCAGTAGTTCTGTAAGTGGGTGCAGAATCCTAGGAATGACCTGAGCTCAGTCACATTCGTGGGCCTTGGCCAAGAGGTAAAAGCTTCCAATTTCTCAGGGTCAGTTGCTATCCCTTCTTCAGACACAATATGCCCCAGATAGTTCACTGAAGATTGATAGAACTGACATTTCTCCATTGAAAGTTTCAAACCCTCTTCATGTAGTCTCTTTAGAACCTTTTCCAGTCGCTCTTCATGTTCTTCAACAGTTCGGCCAAATACAATGATATCGTCTAAGTATACTAAGACCTCAATCAAGTTCATGTTGCCTACTGTCTTCTCTATGAGCCGTTGGAAAGTTGCTGGGGCCCCAGACAGACCTTGTGGCATCCGGTTGAATTCATAGAACCCCACGGGGGTGATGAAAGCAGTCTTCTCCTTATCCTCAGGACTCATGGGGATCTGATAATAGCCACTCTTCAGATCTAATACACTGAACCATTTCACCCCTGACAGGCTCTGTAGGGCATCTTCTATACGGGGGGGGTAGTGTATTGATCAGGAATGGTCCGTCGGTTCAGAGTCCTGTAGTCGATACACAGCCGGAGTGACCCATTTTTCTTCCTCACCACCACTATCGGAGAGGCGTATGGACTCCTGGACTCCTTGATAATCCCAGTCCTTTTCAGCTCAGCCAGCTGTTCTCCGAGGTCTTCAAGATCTCCCAGTGGGATCCTCCTGACCCTTTCCCGAAAAGGTTTGTCTTCTTCCAACCGGATCTTGTGCTCTGCACTCTTGGCATACCCCACATCAAACTCGCTCTTTGAGAAAACTTCTTTCCATCTCATGAGCTGGGTTTTGGCCCTCTCCATCCATGCAGGCGTAAGGGAGGTGTTTTTCGGGTAAAAATTCTCTATGGGAATCTCCTCTTCTGGTACCCTGTTCACATCTCTTGGATGAAACCGGGGTTGCTTGATTCGCCTGCCCAAGTAGCATTTTTGCTGGTATCTTCACAGGCAGGGCTGTCATGTTCCGAACACTGACTAAGACTCTCCCCCTGCTTCTCTTAAGTGCCTTAGTAGATAACACTTTTGGGAGTATCTCCAGACCCACATCTTCTTCCTGAGTGTCCGTCTCCAAGACAATGAAAGGACCAGGTTGTCTCCAACTCAACTTGACAGAGGGTCTCATGCATACCACTTCACCCGGTTGTAGCAGTTCTTCACCTCGGTCTAAACGCCAGACTTTTCCCACCCCTTCTGGTGGGGCCTTTTGTTCGTGTACTATATTCCTGTACACTTGGGTTAGCATGGGATGCACCTTCATGGCTGGGGCACTTTCCTTTTGTACAAGCGGTGTCAGGAGTCTTCTGACCAGATCAGTATTCGTTCCGATGATAAGGGAACTTTTATGAGCCCCAGGGGGACACACAACCGCCAGGTTGTTGAAAGTCTCCGCCTTTCCAGCCACACTTGGGTCAAAATGTGAGTTTGATAGGGATATATCCCTCATAAGGAAAGTTCTGGGTACCTAGACCCCATATCTCCAATTCTTCCAACTTTTGCAGGGGCAGATGCTTAAGATGCTTCATGTAGAAATCTTTGTATAATAAGGTCACTTGAGCTCTGGTATCCAATAGTGCCTTAGCTTAGATTCCTTCTACCTGAATTGGGATAATCGGAGAGGGTCCCACTAAGTTGCAGGGAAATTCACCCTGAGTATTCGGCTTCTTCTGCCTACTAGAATGCATCTTGACTCCTTGCTTCCATGGACGCTCACTCAACTTCATTCCTCCCCTTACTCTCAAAACTTTGGGAACTTGGGTTTCGTTGGAGTTGACGACAGTTACAGGGTGCCCAGCTGACTCCTTCACTGGGGCCCTTTGAAGTTTTCCGCCGGCTGACGTTGTACTGCTGCCCTTGGATTTGGGCACACGTTCCCAAAGTGTCCAACCCCTCCACAGTTGAAACAAAGTCCAGATCGGCTTCTGAAGGTGGAGTCTGAGCCACCATTTCCATTAACTTAGCCACCTGAGTCTTAAGAAGCTCAATCTGGGGATTATCCTCCATCACACTAACTGTTCGGACTCCAACAGTGTGCTTTGGTTCTTGGATGTTCTCCTTTTTCCTTTCTAGGATAGCTTCTTCCTCCCTTACAATCCGAATTAGATCTGGGTACTTCAATATGCCTCCATCTTGGCGAGTTCTTAACTGGAGGGTGATGGGGTCCAAAGGCTGGGCACCCCTTAAGACTTGTTTGGCTCGAATTTCATCCACCTTACAAGGATCTAATCCCTTCTTCAGTAATATCTGATGAATAACCTTGTCCAGCCATCTCATATATTCTGACAACTTCTCTCCAGTTTCCTGATAGGTGTGTTCTAATTGGTAAATTAGGTCAGAAACCTTTTCAGTACGTCCAAACACATCTTGCAGGATATCTAAGTAGTCTTGGGCTACACAGTTCTGTTTGCTGAGCTTTAAATTTCGAATGGCCTCGGAAGCAGGCCCTTTGAGACTCTCAGTAATCCGCTGTTTCTTTTGTGTTTCAGGGATGTCCCACTCATCCAGCACCTGCGTGGTCTGTTCCAACCATTCTTCAAAGGAGTCTTCTCCTTTGGGTACAGGCCGTTGGCCCAAGAAAATGTCCAGTTTTCGGTACCCAGTCCTTGAATATGTTGGGTTCCCTTTTTGACATTGGGAAATTTCCCAGGGCTGTGATGAGTTCTGGCTCAATTGCAGCCAGTGCTGGCTGTGATGGAACC
Organism: Aquarana catesbeiana; assembly: GCF_042186555.1. Taxonomy (NCBI): domain Eukaryota; kingdom Metazoa; phylum Chordata; class Amphibia; order Anura; family Ranidae; genus Aquarana; species Aquarana catesbeiana. The sequence goes on along the minus strand of NC_133326.1, from coordinate 624,974,126 downwards.
TTGATTTCTGCTGAACTCATCTGGGGGAAGGTGGCAGGATTCTCCCCTTCTCCCCTTCTTCCCTTGGGTGGGTCAGATAAAATTTGGTCTTGTCAGCGAGTTCAACACTTGCACCCTTGAAATTTTCCAGAACTCCCTTCTTCCACTCCAATAATGCATAGGTGTGGAATGTCTCATGATTGGGTCTTACTGCGACCACCTTGGCTCTTTGTTCTGGGGATAGTGTTTTTACCACTCGGTTAATGTGTTCTTTCTCCCAGATATCTCCCCAGAGTTCCATGGCCACGCTCACTTCTGAGCGGGTGCCTTCCGCCTCACACCACTGTGCCACAGTGGGGGGATCCATTCTATGGTTCTTAAGGGGGTGCTTGACTTCAGAGTGACAGTTATCCCGGACGAGCCCCCACATGTAGCAATAACTCTCGGTGGAGCTGCTGGTTTAAAGCGGGCCTGTCCTCTTATCTCTTTACCCCTCTTAAATTGTTCAATCCCCTTGGCACAGCTGTAGTGCAGTGTTGTAATGATATGAGTATTGACTTTAACCCACAATATACACTTTTATTTATATTTATCTCTACCTGGGTGTCTGTAGCTCCACCTGCAGGAGAAATAACAACACTGCACACAAACTTCAATAATAACCAAAAATAACTTCTTTCTTTGAGTAAGTAGTATATTTATATAAAGGGTTATTACAATGACTACACTATCACATCAACGTAGTGTAATAGTATAGTAAATAGTTATGACAATTGGTAACATGCACAAATATACCTAATTGTATATATCTATACCAGGGAGCTCCCCCTGCTCTAAACTGTAAAGTCACTATACTTAGTAAATAAATGCAGAGCCCTGCAATAAAAAAATAGTCTTGACGTCTTCAGGCTTCGCTAGCTAAGAACTTGTAATTGTAATCCACAAGGGGTTCCTCTTGGGTGTTGCGCAGTGTAAAGTAATACACTAAGGCAGTTATAATCTGTCAGACTGACTAAGTGTTCTCATATGAAGAAGACAAACATCTAGCGTCCGCTCTTGAATACTGAAGTCTATGCAGATGTACTGTTTTCCAACTTAACTTGTTTTGTGGGACTATCAGTCCCAGCAACACTCTGTAACAGTTCTAAGTGTGTGTGTAGTATTAAACAAACTTCCGGGTGTCAACCCTCTCACCACACGGGATCCAGGCAGATGGATGTCTCAGTTTCAGCAGTTCTCAGTCCGTATGGAGGCACCGCCACACCATTCCGTTCACTAACGACCAGGAGTCCTCTGGTACTTCCCCACGGGTCTCCGGAACGATCACCTTTGCTGCTCCAGCACACTGTGATACGACGGCAGGATCCTTGCAGCTGCTCCGCTCCTTCTCAAAGTAGGCCGCAACCCTCTGGGACACACACACCCACAGAGTCCTGCTGGCAGGCCACGCGTCCCAGGAACAAGAGGCCTAAGATGGCCGCTCCTTACCCTTTTATATCCTCCCACAATGCAGTTCAGTTCTCCTCTTGTCCAGGAGCATTGTGGGTGGGTCACAGCTAACGTTCTGAAGTAAACAATCAATCACTTCCATGTCACTTCACTTAATCATGAAACATAAAAGTATTGTACCTTTTCAATTATCCACAAGATGGCACTATAACAACTTATGTACTGCATAACACACATATGGCTAAAAACAACAGTTGTCAGTGCTACATATATGTCTTATACATATCATATGATGTCTTATCAGTCAAGAAACAGGAAGTGGGCTGTATAAGGTATTTACTGGCAGAAAAAAATGTTTTACCAAAGTTAAAACAACAAAGGCAGAGGATTTAATAGATGGAAAGATGAAAAATGACTGAAGTTCCACTTTAAGGATTTAGAGAAGATCTGTAAAGAAGAGTGGACCAAAATCCCCCCTGAGATGTGTGCAAACCTGGTCACCAACTACAAGAAATGTCTTACTTCTGTGCTTGCCAGCAAGGGTTTTTCCACCAAGTGCCTAGTCATGTTTTACTTGGGGATTACATACTTCTTTTACTCACTGAACTGCAACTCAATTTATAACATTTGTATCTTGTGTTTTTTTCTGGATTTTTGGTTGATATTCTGCCTCTATCATTTAAAATACACCTATGATAAAAATTATGGACAATTCATTTCTTTGTAAGTGGGCAAACTTACAAAATCTGCAGATCATATAATTATTTTCCCCACTGTAAGTCATTAAGAATTTGGTCAAGCTGTGGATTTGCAAGAGATGTTAATTTCTGTTGTTATGGAACACATTATCAGCTTATCAAAACCTATAGCCTGACATGCCTTACTGTAGTATATACAGTAAGGACATTATTGTTTGTCCAAGACTGCAGCACAAAACTTTTGAGGGACATAATAACAATATTCGAAGGACTGCAAGGTAAAAGAACCTGTTATATAAAGAATCCTAGCATCAGCATATAAGCATTTAACATTGTCCCATGGGCAAATTTATTCTCTCATTCATTCAATTATACACTTTAATTGTTGCCTTTTTTATTTTATTTTATTATTAGAGCCTGACTTTCCCTGGGTTTTTAACTATACTCCACAAACTTCCGGGCACCATGTCCTAAAACACCCCCTCAGTGGCAAGGTAATGCAGCCTCACTGGACAGAGGGATGGCAGTTAGTGAAGCTTAGCCATGAAAATAGAGAATTTATGGCACCTGTAACATTACTGGCTAAAGCTGGCTATAGATGGATAGAATATGAAGGAAAATCCTGGTATCACTACCAGGATCTAAAAGCGGCTACTTCGGCAACAAAAAGTCTAAATCTGGGTATGTTTCTATAAAAATACAAAATTTATTGAACCCACTTCGGGCACGTGCTACATAAATGCACCTGTAAATAATAATGCAGCTTCACACTACAAACTTCTCAAGGTTCTCTCAAGAGAGAGGGGTTCCCCAAAGAAGGGTAATCTGATAGACACATTCAGAGAAAAGAAAAAAGAAAAAACACATAAACAAAAACAGAATCAAAAACCAAAAACACAGAAAGTCTGGACACCAGCCTACCATCCACAGTGAAATTGATGTGCGATTAACTCGCATCGATGCAACAAGGCATATCAATGGAATATAGATGGATAGAATTTCAAATTAAAATTCTTAGGAAAATTTGTATGAAAATTCTCAGAACATGTAAATGTCATTCAAAATATTTTGTTTGCTTTTAACATTTTGTAGCCCTTCCCCCAAAGGAGCAGCTGGTATATTTTGATTCCCTGTTCTTCTCTTGGCCTTAGACAGAGCCCCACTCCTACTGACACCACCAAATTACCTTGGCTGGGAAGTTTCCAGGCAACCACACAAGAAAAATATGTACATACTACTAAAAAATAGATGACCAGGTTATATTAATAGCAATAAAGAGAATGTCAGAGAGTTCAACAGTTAAGTAAGGGTTAAATAGTAAGCGAAGGTGAATCAGCACAGGAACAATACAATACAGTCAAATACCCTTTAAAGCGTGGCCACCTGTCCTTCAGGACTGAGGATATAAACAATAGCCCTCCAACTGGGTAAACCTCCTGCACACCAGTACTTCTAGCAAGATAGTCCTTCAATAAAAACAATCTGAGAGGTTGTGTTCGGGGATAAAGGGGTCCCCCTGTTCTTTTAAAGATGCGGCTGTGATGGTGGCGACTTTCGCACTTCTGCAGTGGACAGGTCTCCACAGGTCAGCTTCTTAGACTCAATGCTCAGCTTAACAGTGATATCTGTTTATTTTTTTATCAATTAACAAAATGGAAAGTAAATGAATAGAAGAGAAATCAAAATCGAATAAATATTTGGTGTGACCACCCTTGCCCTTCAAAGCAGCATCAGTTCTTCTAGTTACACTTGCACACAGCTTTTGAAGGAACTCGTCAGGTAGGTTGTTCCAAACATGCCATACCATCAGGGAGGCGTGTGATTGGCCCCAAATGTATTCTGGGGCATGACAACGACCCCAAACATACAGCCAATGGCATTAAGAACTATCTTCAGTGTAAAGAAGAGCGCCGGCCACTGACATACATACATACATAGCCGAGTGTACTCGGCTAGGCTCGGCTAGTTCCGCTCACAGTCACGCCCAGTCCCGCCCTATGATGGACATAACACAGGGACTGGGCGTGACTGTGAGCGGAACTAGCCAAGTACACTCTGCTATGTATGCATATTGGCGACGCTCGGCTCCACTCACAGTCATGCTCAGTCCCGCTATTGGACGTGTGGTATGTCCATCATAGGGCGGGACTGCGAGAGGAGCCGAAAAGAGCCAAGATACACAGGACCGGCTCTGTGTATCTCAGCGGCGCCATTTTTAAACTGCAGTGACACAGACAAGTCACTGCAGTTTAACTGCAGCCTGGGCAAGGCTGCAAATGATCTGACAAGGCTGCAGATGGACACTGATAAGGCTGCAAATGACACTGACAAGGCTGCAAATGACACTGGACAACCATGCAGATGGACACTGATAAGGCTGCATTGATGAGCATTTAAATGTAGGTTTTTTCCTTAAAATTCCCTCCTAAACTTGGGGTGCGTGTTATACGCCAGCGCGTGTTATACGCCGATAAATAAGGTAAATCCATGGAGATCCGCCATTGGGTATTAGAGACTGTGAGAGTGGCCAACCTATAAGAAACCTATTATTGAGAAACATATTTGTTTATATGGCACTAATAGGTCAAACATGGGCCTTACATCAGGCCAACTTTGTACATTCGGCGGAGGGGTCAAGCAGGACAACACCCACTCACCCATCCACCTAGGCAAGCTATAGACATAATAATGGAATTATTACAACCATAGTGACCATTATGTCATCCAATACTTGACTTATTTATCTTACCCCCCCCCCCCAAAAAAAAATATATATAACTATTGTATACTTTTGAGGGACAACGTTACATACCAAACCTAGATGGGAACCCCAAAGTCGAGACAGTGGGTCCGACCAAGGGGCCAATCTTGCACCTGAGTAAAGGAATGGAAGAAGTAAGTTAGAAAATGAGAAGGAAGTGAGTCAGAAAAGAGAACAAAGAAGTGAGACCACACCTGTCTAGGAGTCCATACAGCACCCGTCCATCATCAATCCCAAGCGCTCGACACCTGCAGGTAAGAAAACCAAGGGGTCCACACCTTTTCAAACAAGGGTCGTTTGTCCCGTAGGACGCTGACCATTTTTTCATGGAGCATGATCCAGGTTAGTTTTCGCTTCATTAAAGCTAAGTCGATCACTGGACTTTTCCAAGCAGTAACGATGGATATTTTGGCCGCCAAAAACATAATAAATTAGAGTATGTGTGTACCTTGGGATACTCTCCATAGGTTCATTAAGCAAGGCTATGCAAAGGTCTTTAGTAATGTTAACCATATTGACTGAATGAATTAAGGAATGAACCCTTATCCAGAAACGACAGACCTTAGAACAAGTCCACCATATATAAAGGGCAGAGCCAACCTGACCAGAGCCCCGTAAGCAGGAGGGGGATGAATACGGATATATTTTGGAGAGGTGTTTTGGCACAAGGTATCATCGCGCAATCACCTTATATCCTGCTTCAATCAGGGCAACAATCATAATACCCTTATGAATGCGTGTAGTCCAGGTTTGCCAGTCCTCCACCTCCAGGGCAATGCCCAGGTCCCTCTTCCAAGCCTTTTGATAAGGAATTTTGGACGAGGGGGAAACAAGGGCTTTATACAACATGGAGATACAACCCCTCTGAAAAGTCTCCTGTATGCAAGTGCTTACAAACATGGTTTGCACTATAAATTCGGAACCGTTCTTTTGTAAAGAACCTAAGAAGTGTCGTATTTGTTGTAAGTGGAAACTCTCGGGGGGGTTATGGCATCTGCAAATCCTGCACAAAATATGTCCATCCACCAACAAAAGAGGGTGGGCTTCATACCTGGCAGAAATTGAGGATTGTTAAAGAGGGGCGCCACAGGGGAATGGGGGGAGCATAGGGCCATTGTCTGCAAGTTGAGTCCCATAAACTGACAGAATGGGAAAGTGTGGAACATAAGATAGCCTTTCTATGTTTTGAATGGATCCAGAGCACCAAGTTTATTGGCAATGGGGAACAGGCCTGGGTCTCTACAGACACCCAATCTGGTCTATAATAATTGTAGTGTAAATGACATAGCTGTGTCAGTTGGGCTGCAATGTAGTATTTCCAGAAATCCAGAACCCCCAGGCCACCCAGGTCCTTGGGCGCAAACATTACGGTCTGAGCAAGCCTGTTGCCCTTTGTAATTATGGGGTATTCCTGCGCTATCGTGAACGGGGTTTTTTGCCATACGAAGCACTGCATCTGATAATACTTTGCACGCAAGATTTGCATGCATATTAATGAACTTTCAAGCACTTAGCCTCATTTAACCTTTACTGTATGCACTTTTAACACTTTGGTTATATATGCACTTGTGAATGTGTTGATTTATATTTAATTAAGCCAGTTGGCGACTGGCGATAGTTTGAGCCAGCTGCTATATTTATTTATGTTATATTTATTCACTTATATATTTATGTTTGCTACCATGATGTTCAAGCACTGATCACTTTGCACGCTATATTTATTAGCACTTATTGTGTATCTATATTACGATTATTTGATCATACACACCATCAGCACATAATTATACAACTGTCACATTAGGTTATTTTTCCACTGCTCTGTTACAGTTGCAAAGATTAAATTTGGGTGTACTATAAGATACTCACTAGTACAGAGCCAATATACGCCTATCTCATTGGGATTAGCGCAGCACCACATTCTATTCCATTTCTGTTGCCCTTTGTGCCCCAAATAAGGTTGAAGATTTTTGTTTGATACTGCAGTAATGCCTTTATTGGTACTGGGATAGGTAGGGTTCTAAAGTAATATAGTAGGCAATACCATCATCTTCACGGATGCGATCCTGTCCATCCAGGATAGGGTGGTATCGGACCATGTCCGCACGTCCTCCAACAATTTATGAAACATCGCCGGGTAATTTGCTTTATAGAGTGACTAAAATATATATTTTTAAAAACATTCTTACTGTACAGTATTTCTCTTCACCTGCCTAAAACGTTTGCACAATACTGTGTCCATGAGCGGCAAAAGTTTTTGTGCTAAGACAGCTTAAAGACAGCTCTTGGTTTCTACTAAAGATTGGGAGCGAGTGGGCCCAGCTCCTGATCATGTGACCGCTGTGACAGCCAATCACAGTGCTCATGCTCATGTGATCAGCTGCCCCCTGGGTGAAGACCCTGTTACCCTATGTTCACACCTATTTAACATGGTTTCCGATGGATGTAGTTTAAGGCTAGGTTTCCACTAGTGCGCCCCCAAAGTCGCGCGATTTTGCCGCAATTTTTTACCGCGATTTTACCGCGACTTTTTACCGCGATTTGAAGCAATGCCTGTATCTATAGACCTCAAGTCGCATCAAAGTGGGACCAAAGTAGTGCAGGGACTACTTTGAAGTCGCTGCGACTTGAAGTCGCACAGATATGAACGGTACTCATTGGAAATCATGGGAAACAATTTGTCATGCGACTTTTCAGTCCCAAGTCGCATGAAAAGTCGCACTAGTGGAAACAGAGCCTTAATCTGTGCATTTTGTGGAGCTGCTTTTTGTGGAAAGTGTCAGGGACTTTTTTCCCGCAGCAGATTGCGTTTTGCATGTAATAGACTTCAATGGAGCTGCACCAATAACGCAAGTGTTGCGTTTTTGATGCGTTTTTTTCTCTTTACCACACTGTGTGTAGCTGGTTGCTAAGCAGTGGGCTGGGAAGCCGGCCGCTGCGTCCTTAACAAGCAGTAAGTCCTCAGCTGTCAATGGGATTCCCTGCTGACAGATGAATGTAAAAAAACAATTTCCAGCAAAAAAAATAAAAAATCGGGAAAAAAACGACGTGGTGTCCCCATCAAACCATACCAGGCCTTTCAGGTCTGGTATGGATTTAGAGGGGAACCCCATGCCAAAATTTTTTTTAAAACTGGCATGGGGTCCCCCCAAAATCCATACCAGACCCTTATCTGAGCATGCATCTCAGCAGGTCAAGAAAGGGAGGGGATGAGTGAGCGCACCCCCCCCTTCTGCACTATACCAGGCCACATGCCCTCAACATGAGGGGTGCTTTGGGACAGGGGGGGTCCTGCTGCCTTCACCCCAAAGCACCTTGTCCCCATGTTGATAGGGACAAGGGCCTCTTCACCACAACCCTGGGCAGTGGTTATGGGGGTTTGCGGGCAGGGGGATTATCAGAATATAGAAGCCCCCTTTAATAAGGGGGTCCCCAGATCCCACCCCCCCTAATGTGAATGAGTAGGGGTACGCCCTACTCATTCACTAAAAAATGTGTCCAAGAGAAATAAAACACAAGTTTTGACAAATCCTTTATTAAAAATAAAAAACAATGTACCCGATGTAGACCCATCATCAATTACGCCAACCCCTACCCCTCCACACCCAAAAAAAGACGTTGCAGGATGGCCCCGCCCCTTACCTATTTAAGAACTGTCAGGCGGAGGAACAGGTAGTTGGCTGTTAGCCTTCATTGTGGGTGGAGCTTTATTTTTTCTTTTCGAGTCTGGCGGTGCGGCGTGAATGAAAATGGATCTATATCAGGGGATGTTGTTTTTTTATTTTTAATAAAGGAATTATAAAAAAACTGTATGTGTCTTTTTATTTCTTTTTGACACTTTTTTGGTAAATGAGTAGGGGTACAATATACCCCTACTCATTCACATGAAAGGGGGCGTCCAGATTCTGATAAGTCCCCTGCCCGAAGACCCCCACAACCACTGCCCAGGGTTGTGGGGAAGAGGCCCTTGTCCCCATCACAATTTTTTTTTTACCGGCAATTCATTTGTTTACATTTAGCTGTCAGCGGGGGGGGGGGGGGGTACCTCGCTGACAGCTGATGACTCATCAGTTAAGGACACGGTGGCCGGCCCGCTCCTTAGCAGCCAACTATATACAGTGTGTTTACTGTGTATTTAAAGAAAAACAAACCGCAAAATGCATTAAAGCTGCATGAAAAATGCATCAAAAACGAGGGTTTAAAAACGCAAAACGTGCCTGAAAAATGCATCAAGCGTAGCCCACACAGATGTGAACCTAGATTTAATGCAATCCTGGTACACTCGCCTACCAGATTTAAAGGGAAGGCAGATGGAGACATCATGTTTTTGTTGTACAATCTCAATACTCACTTTTACTCATCCAATCAGAAATCCTCGTGCTTGAAGTTGTCAGAGTAGGCCCTAGGGAGGCCAGGCCAGATGTTCAGGTTCACCCTGTTTGTCTGCAACTCAGCTAATGTCATGCAGTTGTGATTCAGTGATTCACCTGCAAGGAGCCGGTCTGTCCATGTTTGTATGCATACATCTTTTACATTCATAACAAAGGGGGATGGAGATGAAAGAAAAAAGTTCTGAATTGCTGCAAAAACGTATTTAAAGTGATTCAAGCCAACCATAAAAGTCTCATTGTAGACTGAGATGCAGTATATTGGGGTAAATATTTGACTTACTACTCAGTCACTGTGTTACCATCACTGTACATCTGGAATTATCTAGTCACCTGCTTTAAGCCAATTACACTATTTGGTCAAGGTTTGTAAACACCTGACCATCATACCTACCTAAACGGCCAAAGGTATGTGGACACAATTCCATATTATGGAGTTCAGGTGTTTCCAGTAAAGGGTAGTTTTAAAGCTGAAGTTTAGGTATGGCAATTTTTACATCACTTTTGTCCTTCTGGCTAAGATCAAGTCTAGTATCTGTTCTTATCAGTGTCTAGTAGAGGTGCTCCACCATCATTCTGGCCTTCTGACTGGGATGTCTGGACATACAGAATCCCTGCTGGTATGATGGGGGTCCTGAGGAACATTTCATGTGGAAAAGAAACCCAGTGAAGTGTTCACTGTGTAAGGTGGAAGTCAGGAGTATTTTCTTAGTGTTGAGGGTTTCCGAGAGTGCCAAGTGCCTCCTGATTCAAACTCTGCTATCATGTATAGCTGAGAAGGCAGGGGGCCAACAGTGTCAAGTGCCCTCTGGGGTGTCGGAGTAGCACTATGGTTTTGGGACCCAACTGTGTGAAAATGCACTAGGCCACGAAACTAAAAGCTTTTTTTTCTGCATCACACCTCATGTGCCTTTTGGCTGGGATCAGAGCAATTTTTGTTACTAGGCTTCAAGACCAAGCCATTGCATCTGCAGTGGCTCCTTTTTTATTTTTCTTCACATGTATATCCCTCTGCACTTACATGTGTGTTTTTTCACTTGGATTGTAGGGTGTGGCTTTTCGGGCCTACCCTGAAGTCTAGAAGGAGTTTTGTGGCACCCCTTCCCCTGCCTGGGGTGGAGGCCTCTCTTTGGGAGAGCCCCTTACCGAGCACTCATACTTTGGTAATTATGGGAATCTGGGTTTGCTGGCCCTTTTGGGTAGGTAGACCTAAGTGTGCCTTGCCCCTGTCAAGAGTCTTCCATCTCAGGTGGTCAGGGAAGGTTCCTTCCTCTTCAGAAGGGGACCATTTGGTACATCCTAAGTGCACTTTTTTGTGTGTGTTCACATACCACTGCAGTAGGCACTACTTCTACAATGATTACTGCTAGCTTCCAGGTCCCCTGCCAAGCAGCACAAACTAACCCCCAATGATCGTCTTTATTTTGGGTATGTGGCTAGCTATGTATGCACATAGTCACTTACCTCTGACGTTTCTGACTTTAGTCTTATCATGCAGCAATATCCATTGCCTTAACAACTTGCCACCTGCCCAAAGGAGGTTTACCGCAGGCGAGCAGCACAGGCAGGCCAGACAACATATCTGTGAGTCGCCAGCTCGCTTCTAGGTTTGTGCGTGCCCCCCCCTGCCAACCCACGCTGTGAATGGACACAGCATGAGTTTGGCAGCTGATTTCAGCTTGGTTTTTGTAGCCAATCACATACAGAGTTCTGTGTGTACAAACACACAGAACTCTGTGTACTGCAAACAACGATCGGCTGTTTCTTCTCCCTGCGAAGTATGGAGAAAAAAACAGCCAGATAATAAAGTAAAAGCAGCACACATTACCCATCGTTAGACACACAGTTAACCCCTTGATTGCTCCTAGATGTTAACCCCAGCCAGTGTCATTAGAAAAGTGTCAGTGTACAGCATTATCACTAATCACTGTATTAGTATCACTAGCGACATCCACGTCAGTTAGTGACCCTCCCAGATAGTGTCTGTTGGTGCCAGATTGTCCGCCACCCTATCACAGTCTCACTATAAGTCGCTGATCACCGCCATTACAGTATAGCATCTATAGGTATAGATATGAGTAAGCACTCAGTCCTGAGTGCGAAACGCGTCAGCTTACCTGTACTTTCTGCATGACAGTCTTGTTATTTTGATGATCCCATTTTTTCAATAAAGTGAAGTTTTTTGACTACATCCGGTGTGCGGCATCCAAATCTTCTCCTCCATTCAAGCCTGCATAGCATCTATAGGTACGTAAATTCCAGTATAAATACCATAGTTTGTAGACGCTATAACTTTCGCACAAGCAAATTAATATACACCTATTGGGATTTTTTTTTAACAAAGACATGTAGCAGGATACATTTTGACCTAAATTTATTTGATTTTTTTATTGATATGTTTTATAATAGAAACTAAGTATAAGTAGAAACTAACGTTTGTTTGTTTTTTTTCAAAGTTTTTGGTCTTTTTTTGTTTATTTTTCCAAAAAATAAAAAACCCAGTGGTGATTAAATACCCCCAAAAGAAAGCTCTATTTGTGTTAAAAAATTTTTTTATAAAAATGTGTTTTGCATACAGTATTGCATGACCGCACAATTGCCAGATACATTAGCAAAGTGCTGAATAGCAAAAAATGGCCTGGTCTTGAAGGGGATAAAAAATTTCAGAGGTCAAGTGGTTAAAGCAGTTTAAACGCCTTAAAACCCATTAAAAGCGAAAAAAACTAAATCAGCTTTTTTTCTGCAATATTCACCTTCAGTGCAGAGATTTCCCCTGCAGTAGCTTTTTACTGCCACTAGATGTTCTGAGCCTTATGGCCAGCATTAATCAATCAATGCCTCTGAGCCCAGGCCCTCCTGGACCTGCCCCAGCCTGTGACTAGACAGTGAAAGGAGCAGCAGCACAGCGATGACCTCATCTCTCTGTCACTCTGTGATTGATTGGCTCCTTGTGCTGCTTATTCCCCTCACACTGCAGCTCTGCTGTACAGACCCTGCAGGAGGGGAAGAAGGTAGTAAGACAATCAACAGTAAATGGCTTCAAACACACTTGGGACAAACATAGATTTATACTCAGACAAAAAAGTTAACGAAAAAGAGAAAAAAAACAAAAAACAGGCAGACTCGATTGACTGCTCAGTCTTTTTTCTGCCCTCACTGCCCTGACAGTCAGATTCAGGTGCTAACACTACTTGCATTAAAAACACAGTTAATGGTGTATTAAAGTATCGCTAGGCAAAATATTTTTTTTTTAGTTTTAGATAGAATGGGAAATGATTGGACCCTCTGTCAAGATTTTTACTGACGTCCTTTTCTCCATTGGGGAAATTCATCTTCCCTATTTGTACTGGTGACCATAATCGCTGAAAAAAAGAAATGAGGGGAAACTAAAAAATAAATTGAATTTTTCCCAACTTCCTGCTATATCCCTTAGACAGGAAGTGAAGGGAAATTTCACTAGCCATACACAGACAGTATCAAATAAAACTGGCAGGGGTTCTAACCCTTCCCTACTGTAACCAAAGAAAAAAAAAAAAGAGATATAAAAATGCTTTAACGGTTACAGATCTGTATTTACCATTTTCCTGCCACCTCTTGGAAGGTGGGCTTTAATGCCCAGAGACAGAGCAGCTTCCCAATCACGTGATTGCTGTGATTGGTTCTCACAGCGATCACATGATCGGGATTCACGTATCGCAGTGCGCTGCAGCACATAACAGGCCACATAAATATTGTTTATTATGTGCCCTTGTGCTCTGCCTACATTGATCTACATAGATTATTGCAGCTCAATCTGGTTGTACAACCTCTGTACAATTAGCCTTAGATCTACCAAACTATGTCATATTAGGACAAAGCTAAACTATTCAATGTATTAGTATCAAATCAAGTATTCCATTGTTCTTGTTAGTAAATCTAAAGGAGATTGTACAATCACATTGTAACATGTGTGGTGAGCTTCAAAGATGAGTCCCAGTCTCCTGTGCAAAAAAAAAAGTCAGTAGTTACAAAAACTGTAGCTGCTGACTTTTAAAAAAACAGCCACTTACCTGTCCCACGATCCAGCGGTCTGCTCACCCCTGACGGTTTCACCCTTTGGGCGCTGGCATTTTAACTATGGGCGCCCGTCTGTGACAGCTTGCTGCTTCACAGCTGGGTTCCCACTGTGCATTCGCGAGCAGCACTGTGTATTGTGAATAGGCAGTCTTCTGGGGACCTGTCATGTGTCCCAGAAGACTGCAGGGGGGGGGGAGCAGAACTTCTGCTTCTGATCGGCTAGGCAGTCGGAGAGGAAGTGGGAGCAGGTACCTACTGCCCAGCTCCTCAAAAGTGCCAATTCTTGAAGCGAAGCGGGGGATTACTCCTTAAAAAAGAACTTTCCCTTCCTTTTGGGTGGAGCTCCGCTTTAACCACTTCAGCCCCGGAAGATTTGACCCCTTTCCTGACCAGAGCACTTTTAAAAAATTTGGCACTGCGTCGCTTTAACTGACAGTTGTGTGGTCGTGCGACGTTGTACCCAAACAAAATTTGCGTCCTTTTTTTCTCACAAATAGAACTTTCTTTTGGTGGTATTTGATTACCTCTGCGGTTTTTATTTTTTCAGCTTTAAACAAAATTAAGAGCGACAATTTTGGAAAAAAATAAAAAAATTTTACTTTTTGCTATAATAAATATCCCCCAATTTAAAAAAAAAAAAAAACTAATTTCTTTATCAGTTTAGGCCAATATATATTCTTCTACATATTTTTGGTAAACAAAAAAAATTGCGATAGGCGTATATTGATTGGTTTGCGCAAAAGTTATAGCGTCTACAAACTATAGGAAAGATTTATGGCATTTTTATTCTTATTTTTTTTTTTTACTAGTAATGGCGGTGATCTACAATTTTTGGCGGTACTGCGACATTGCGACAAATAAATCGGACACTTTTGACACTTTTTTGGGACCAGTGACATTTATACAACGATCAGTGCTATAAACATGCACTGATTACTGTGTAAATGTCACTGGCAGGGAAGGGGTTAACACTAGGGGGCGATCAAGGGGTTAACAGTGTGTTCCCTCACTGTGTTCTAACTGTATGGGGATGTGAGTGACTAGGAGAGGAGACATATCGTTTTTCCTACTTAGTAGGAACAAACGATATGTTTCCTCATCCCCGACAGCACAGAGATTTGTGTGTTTACACACACAAATCCCCGTGCTGGCGCTCGTGCACGCAATCACGCATGGCCGTCGGTGACGCACATCGGGTCCCCCGCCATACAGCGGGCGAACGCGTGCCCTCTGGTGGCCGAAAAAGGGTAGGACGTACCCGTACAGGATTTTGCCCAGGGGAGCCATTCTGCCGCAGTATATCTGCGCGAGCTGGTCTGGAACCGGTTAAGCTGCCCACATTTTTTCACGTGTATGGCTGTTGACATCTGTCAAGCAGGCCTATTGGAACACATTTGTAGATCAGCGGCTGCAGCCCCTGATCAGTGTATTCTGACAGCTGGCCATACATAGCTTGGTAGGCTGAAAAGAAAAAAAAAAAAAGAACCAATTTCCCCATCCACACATTCGAGGTAGATGGGGAATCCACCTGCTAGGCTATTGTATTCTCACAGCTAGGGACTTCTCTGCTGTCAAAATACACAGGTCAGCGCTGCAGCCGCTGAGCGAGTGGCTTTTGTCCCTACAGGTCCATTCAACAGAAGATCGCATTCTCCTAAGCAGCAGTGGCTGCACATGGATGGAAATTCAGCCAGTCTCTGCCAAATTTTGATCCATCTATTCTATGGCCACCTTTAGAGGGTGGCTACATTTATTCTCTATGTTCTCATTATTTGTAGGAACCAAATAAGGTAGCCACCATAGGTGTGCACAGCCTATTGCATTAGTGTGTGCACCCCAGAGCTCAAACACACGTGTGTATATATTGTCAGTAGGGAAGTGGACTGTGTTTGTAGGGCAGAGGATGGCGTCAGTAGTTTATTATTTTTTTCAATTTTATTGTTTTTTATAGTTTTTTATTTTAATTTTTACAATTTTTAAGGAACCCCGTTGGAGGGCTTTGGCAAAATATCAGGGGCTTAAACAGGCCCCTGATGTCTTACTTTTGAGACAGAGAAAGGGACTGAAGAAAGGGATTTCCCAGTCGCTTTATCTGCAGCCTCAGCTGCACTGGACAGTGCGTGAATGGGAAGTACTCTGTGCTTTCCATTCACCGCTGCTGGGTGCTTTTTTTTTTAAATAAAAATATCAAAATATGCCTATACCTACCTGCTCTGTGCAATTGTTTAGCACAGAGCAGTCCTAATTCTCTTCTTCTGGTGTCCCCCGCCAGCGCTCCTGGCCACTCCTCTTCATCGGGTGCCCCTATGGAAAGGGGCTTTTCCTGGGGGCTTCCGTGCGGGCGCTCTCCCGAGTCCCACTGCTGGGTCCATTGACACAGACAGTGGGACTCAGCCCCGCCCCCTGCTCCCATGTCACCGAATTTGATTGACAGCAGCGGGAGTCAATGGCTCCCGCTGCTTTCAATCTGTCCAATGAGGAGAGAGACAGCGGCTGGAGCCGCTGCGCTCCTGCACATCACTGGATCGGATCGGGCTCAGGTAAGAAAAAAAGGGGGGGGGTCTGGGGGGGAGCTGCAGCACAGAAGACATTAAGGTGAAAAACCTTGAGGCTTTACAACCCTTTGAAGCATAGTAAACACAGCAGCTGGTGGGAGAGGAAAGAAGCTGGAAGTGCTGCAGGGGGTGGGCACAGGGGAGGCCAGACAGTAGAGGGAATCTGTGCTGCATGCCTAGATTAGCGAATATTAATTTTCTATTGTCACACAACTGGGTGAAGCCAATTAGAGCCGCAGGCTCTAATCATATGCTTCTGAAAAAAAAAGACCCCCACTGGAATCCATGCATCCGGCGCCCTTCATGTAGATTAGAGACCGTGCGCGTGAATTAGGGGGGCGGCGCCCGTATGGATGGGATGCCACTGGTAGCCACCTTTATTTGCTTGCTCTTGACATTGGCTATGGGATTTGTAGTGTCCTTAAAGCAGTGCACCTGACTGCAACCAACCTGCACTGCTGGTTCCAAATAAACCACAATGAAGGGAGAAATAAGAAGTTTGGGAGCTCAGAGAGAATGTTACAAGGAGAAACGCACAATTTCATGACAAATATATCACAGCAGGGCTGGGTCTAAGAAAAAAAAAAAAAATCCCGCCCCCAACCAAAAGGCCCTCACATCCAATATTTTATATCATGATAATTAAAACTAGAATTAAATTTATCAGGAAGTTAGATTTACATGCAAAAACAGCACCTTGTCTATATGCAAAATTATATGGCATACCATTATGTTCAATTCCAAGGGGCAGGCTAGGGTAGTATATAGACAGGCTAGGGAATTATACAGACAGGCTAGGGTAGTATAGGGGCAGGCTAGAGTAGTATATGGACAGGCTAAGGCAGTATAGGGGTAGGCTAGGGTGGTATATAGACAGGCTAGGGCAGTATAGGGGCAGACTGGGGTAGTATATAGACAGACTAGGGCAGTATATAGACAGGCTAGGGTATTATAGGGGCAGGCTAGGGTAGTATATGGACAGGATAAGGCAGTATTAGGGTAGGCTAGGGTGGTATATAGACAGGCTAGGGCAGTATAGGGGTAGACTGGGGTAGTATATAGACATGCTAGGGTAGTATACGGACAGGCTAGAGTAGTATATGGACAGGCTAGGGAGGTATATGGACAGGCTAAGGCAGTATAGGTGCAGGCTAGGGTGGTATATAGACAGGCTAGGGCAGTATAGGGGCAGAATGGGGTAGTATATAGACAGGCTAGGGTAGTATATAGACAGGCTAGGGTAGTATATAGACAGGCTAGGGTAGTATACGGACAGGCTAGGGTAGTATACGGACAGGCTAGGACAGTATACGGACAGGCTTGGGCAGTATATGGACAGGCTAGGGCGGTATAGGGGCAGGTTAGGGTGGTATATAGACAGGCTAGGGTAGTATAGGGGCAGGCTAGGGTAGTATAGGGGCAGGCTAGGGTAGTATGGGGGCAGGCTAAGGCAGTATGGGGGCAGGCTAAGGTAGTATGGGGGCAGGCTAAGGTAGTATGGGGGGAGGCAGAGCGGCCGGGGGGGGGGGGGGGGCAGTTATCATGACACACAAAGCTGCTGGAAAAAAAATCTTGGTCATTAATTTGCTGGGTAAATAGTAGAGAAGGAGAGGTGGCCATGGTTCAATTAGCTGCCCTCCTCAAAGTGCTGTCTGGGGCCGGCCCTAGGGGCAGGGCCATTAGGTAGATTAAGTGTATGGATGTTTTTTTTATTTTTGAAGGATAAGGTCATTATTTAGTGTTAACAGCTACAGCAAATGTGGACCTGTCGCCACCCAGCAATCACATTTCATACTTGCTGCTGATTAGGTCCTGGGGTCCCCTGACTGATAACACAGGGCATTCCATCCATGCTGCTGATCAGATCCTGGGGTCCCCTGACTGATGACACAGGGCATTCCATCCCTGCTGCTGATCAGATCCTGGGGTCCCCTGACTGATGACACAGGGAATTCCATCCCTGCTGCTGATCAGACTCTGGGGTCCCCTGACTGATGACACAGGGCATTCCATCCCTTCTGCTGATCAGATCCCGGGGTCCCCTGACTGATGACACAGGACATTCAATCCCTGCTGCTGATCAGATCCTGGGGTCCCCTGACTGATGACACAGGTCCTTCCATCCCTTCTGCTGATCAGATCCTGGGGTCCCCTCTACTGATGACACAGGGCATTCCATCCCTGCTGCTGATCAGATCCTGGGGGTCCCCTAACTGATGACACAGGATGTTCGATCCCTGCTGCTGATCAGATCCTGGGGTGCCCTGACTGATGACACAGGGCATTCCATCCCTGCTGCTGATCAGATCCTGGGGTCCCCTGACTGATGACACAGGACGTTCGATCCCTGCTGCTGATCAGATCCTGGGGTGCCGTGACTGATGACACAGGGCATTCCATCCCTGCTGCTGATCAGATCCTGGGGTCCCCTGACTGATGACACAGGGTATTCCATCCCTGCTGCTGATCAGATCCTGGGGTCCCCTAACTGATGACACAGGGCATTCCATCCCTGCTGCTGATCAGATCCTGGGGTGCCCTGACTGATGACACAGGGCATTCCATCCCTGCTGCTGATCAGATCCTGGGGTCCCCTGACTGATGACACAGGACGTTCGATCCCTGCTGCTGATCAGATCCTGGGGTCCCCTGACAGATGACACAGGGCATTCCATCCCTGCTGCTGATCAGATCCTGGGGGTCCCCTAACTGATGACACAGGATGTTTGATCCCTGCTGCTGATCAGATCCTGGGGTGCCCTGACTGATGACACAGGGCATTCCATCCCTGCTGCTGATCAGATCCTGGGGTCCCCTGACTGATGACACAGGACGTTCGATCCCTGCTGCTGATCAGATCCTGGGGTGCTGTGACTGATGACACAGGGCATTCCATCCCTGCTGCTGATCAGATCCTGGGGTCCCCTGACTGATGACACAGGGCATTCCATCCCTGCTGCTGATCAGATCCTGGGGTCCCCTAACTGATGACACAGGGCATTCCATCCCTGCTGCTGATCAGATCCTGGGGTGCCCTGACTGATGACACAGGGCATTCCATCCCTGCTGCTGATCAGATCCTGGGGTCCCCTGACTGATGACACAGGACGTTCGATCCCTGCTGCTGATCAGATCCTGGGGTGCCCTGACTGATGACACAGGGCATTCCATCCCTGCTGCTGATCAGATCTTGGGGTCCCCTGACTGATGACACAGGGCATTCCATCCCTGCTGCTGATCAGATCCTGGGGTCCCCTAACTGATGACACAGGGCATTCCATCCCTGCTGCTGATCAGATCCTGGGGTGCCCTGACTGATGACACAGGGCATTCCATCCCTGCTGCTGATCAGATCCTGGGGTCCCCTGACTGGTGACACAGGGCATTCCATCCCTTCTGCTGATCAGATCCTGGGGTCCCCTGACTGATGACACAGGGCATTCCATCCCTGCTGCTGACCAGATCCTGGGGGTGCCCTGATGACACAGGGCATTCCATCCCTGCTGCTGATCAGATCCTGGGGTCCCCTGACTGATGACACAGGGCATTCCATCCCTGCTGCTGATCAGATCCTGGGGGTCCCCTGACTGATGACACAGGGAATTCCATCCCTTCTGCTGATCAGATCCTGGGGTCCCCTGATGACACAGGGCATTCCATCCCTGCTGCTGATCAGATCCTGAGCTCCCCTGACTGATGACACAGGGCATTCCATCCCTTCTGCTGATCAGATCCTGGGGTCCCCTGACTGATGACACAGGGCCTTACATCCCTTCTGCTGATCAGATCCTGGGGTCCCCTGACTGATGACACAGGACGTTCGATCCCTGCTGCTGATCAGATCCTGGGGTCCCCTGACTGATGACACAGGGCATTCCATCCCTTCTGCTGATCAGATCCTGGGGTCCCCTGACTGATGACACGAGGCATTCCATCCCTGCTGCTGATCAGATCCTGGGGTGCCCTGACTGATGACACAGGGCATTCCATCCCTGCTGCTGATCAGATCCTGGGGTCCCCTGACTGATGACACAAGGCATTCCAACTCTGCTGCTGATCAGATCCTGGGGTCCCCTGACTGATGACACAGGGCATTCCATCCCTGCTGCTGATCAGATCCTGGGGTCCCCTGACTGATGACACAGGGAATTCCATCCCTTCTGCAGATCAGATCCTGGGGGTCCCCTGACTGATGACACAGGACATTCCATCCCTGCTGCTGATCAGATCCTGGGGTCCCCTGACTGATGACACAGGGAATTCCATCCCTTCTGCAGATCAGATCCTGGGGGTCCCCTGACTGATGACACAGGGCATTCCATCCCTTCTGCTGATCAGATCCTGGGGTCCCCTGACTGATGACACAGGGCATTCCATCCCTTCTGCTGATCAGATCCTGGGGTCCCCTGACTGATGACACGAGGCATTCCATCCCTGCTGCTGATCAGATCCTGGGGTGCCCTGACTGATGACACAGGGCATTCCATCCCTGCTGCTGATCAGATCCTGGGGTCCCCTGACTGATGACACAAGGCATTCCAACTCTGCTGCTGATCAGATCCTGGGGTCCCCTGACTGATGACACAGGGCATTCCATCCCTGCTGCTGATCAGATCCTGGGGTCCCCTGACTGATGACACAGGGAATTCCATCCCTTCTGCAGATCAGATCCTGGGGGTCCCCTGACTGATGACGCAGGACATTCCATCCCTGCTGCTGATCAGATCCTGGGGTCCCCTGACTGATGACACAGGGAATTCCATCCCTTCTGCAGATCAGATCCTGGGGGTCCCCTGACTGATGACACAGGGCATTCCATCCCTTCTGCTGATCAGATCCTGGGGTCCCCTGACTGACACAGGACATTCCATCCCTGCTGCTGATCAGATCCTGGGGTCCCCTGACTGATGACACAGGGAATTCCATCCCTTCTGCTGATCAGATCCTGGGGGTCCCCTGACTGATGACACAGGATGTTCGATCCCTGCTGCTGATCAGATCCTGGGGTCCCCTGACTGATGACACAGGGCATTCCATCCCTTCTGCTGATCAGATCCTGGGGTCACCTGACTGACACAGGACATTCCATCCCTGCTGCTGATCAGATCCTGGGGTCCCCTGACTGATGACACAGGGAATTCCATCCCTTCTGCTGATCAGATCCTGGGGGTCCCCTGACTGATGACACAGGATGTTCGATCCCTGCTGCTGATCAGATCCTGGGGGTCCCCTGACTGATGACACAGGGCATTCCATCCCTTCTGCTGATCAGATCCTGGGGGTCCCCTGACTGATGACACAGGATGTTCGATCCCTGCTGCTGATCAGATCCTGGGGTCCCCTGACTGATGACACAGGGCATTCCATCCCTCCTGCTGATTAGATCCTGGGGTCCCCTGACTGATGACACAGGACATTCCATCCCTGCTGCTGATCAGATCCTGGGGTCCCCTGACAGATGACACAGGGCATTCCATCCCTTCTGCTGATCAGATCCTGGGGGTCCCCTGACTGATGACACAGGATGTTCGAATCCTGCTGCTGATCAGATCCTGGGGTCCCCTGACTGATGACACAGGGCATTCCATCCCTTCTGCTGATCAGATCCTGGGGGTCCCCTGACTGATGACACAGGATGTTCGAATCCTGCTGCTGATCAGATCCTGGGGTCCCCTGACTGATGACATAGGGCATTCCATCCCTTCTGCTGATCAGATCCTGGGGTCCCCTGACTGATGACATAGGGCATTCCATCCCTTCTGCTGATCAGATCCTGGGGTCCCCTGACTGGTGACACAGGGCATTCCATCCCTTCTGCTGATCAGATCCTGGGGGTCCCCTGACATGACACAGGGCATGGTGCTGGGCTGTGCCCCATTGTCCTCCCATCAGCTATCCATACAATGCAGTCACCTCTACACACAGCACAACAATGGAGATCAGAGTCACGTGACTACAGAATGTAACAATGTATCCAGTGCGGGATCACCGGCTGCTACAATGAATCATCACCGGCGGTGAGCTGAGCCGAGCAGAGCCCTGCGATCTCCATGATGATGATGATGATGATGGGGAGGAGGAGGAGGAGGATGGGGCTGACTTCCCTCTTTGTCCATGCTGAATTACCTGTTAGGAGAAGGGAAGACTCCTCCCTATGGTGAGGTCACATAGCGAGAGACAGAGGAGGGGGGAAGGGAGGAGAGAGACAGTCAGTGCACCTGAGACAGCTGGAAGGAGACGGACAGACACCCCCCATGTGTGTGCACCCTCCATGTGGTGCTGAAGGACAGCGCTGAACCCCCCCCTCCCCATCATCAGACCGGGGATCGGACCCCCCACCCTCCCTCTGCCCTTGTCTATCTCCTGCACCACCTACCCCCCTTCCTTCCTTCCCTCCCCCCCATGGATCTTCTGCACTAGCCCAGTCCCCAGGATCAGGATCAGGATGAAAAAAAGCTTTTTGGTGCCGGAGATTAAACCTTTGGATGTGTACGATGCCCAGCAGGCCAGGATTTCTGCCTCGCTCAGCTGGCTCATCTACAAATCCTATGGCAATGGTAAGAAGGAGGATGAATGGGGCACCCCCCTGTTCCTGGACCCCCCCCCCCATCCATAGACTGGGGGTCTGATCCAGGGTGGGTTATATAACTGCATGGGGTGTGTACAACACATCTGGATGGGTATGGATCCTCTTCATTGTAGATCATAGAATGCCCTATGCCAGGGGGTGCCAGCTCTGCCCACTCTACAGGGCTTGTCTCTCATTTTTCTTTATATTGGGATACAGTTATGATATTAGTAGTCTGTTTTAAAATGTTGGTGAACTGAAATAATATATTTTGGGTCCCCTGAACAGAATGCCCTATGCCAGGGGTGCCCAGTCTGTGAGCTGTAGCCTTTGACTGGGTGATTTTTATATATATATATATATATATATATATAAATTTTTTTTTTTATTATTATTATTATTATTATTTATTTTTTTTTCACCCAGTCAAAAGCTGGGTGATATATATTATTATTATTTAAAATTTTAAGGGCTGGGGCATTTGATGGGCCGTGGGGTTGTTTTTGTTTGTATTGTAATATAAGCAGTTCATTTGAAATGTTGGATCTATGTTTTGGGACCTCCTATATAGAAAGCCCTATATCAGTTTATAAGCTGTGGCTTTTAACTAGATGTTTTGCATTATATTGTTATATAAGCAGTTCCTCTGAAATGTAGGGTTCTAGAATAGAATAAATCTATATTTTGGGATCTCTATATAGAATACCCTATACAAGGGGTGTGTAGTCTATGAGCTGTGGCTTTTAATGGAATTTCCTTTTTATATATTGTGATATAAGCAGTTTTTTTTTTTTTTTATAATCATGGGAGCTGGGGGGGTTTGGTGGGCCTTGTAGAGTTTATTTTTATTCTGATATAAACAGTCTATATGATATATTGGGGGAACAAGTGTAAATTTCTATTTTGGGTCCTCTGGATAGAATGCCATAAATCAGGGGTGCCCAGTGTGTGGGATGTGGCTTTTAACTGGGTGTTATTTTTTTTTTTATACTATGATGTAAGTGTTTTCCCTAAACCGGGGAGCGTTTGGGCTTTTGATAAGGCTGTGAGGTCATCTGAAATGTGGGGCTCCACATAAAAGTGAATCCAAATTTTCGAGTCTCTCGCTGTATCTAGAATGCCCTATACCAGGGCTGCATAGTCTGTAAACTGTGGCTTTAACTTGATGATTTTTATTTTTTATATACTATGATGGAAGTGGTTTTCCCTAAACATGGGGAGCTTGGGCTTTTGATGAGGCTGTGAGGTCATCTAAAATGTGGTGTTCCACTATAAAAAGAAAATCCATAATTTGGGATCTGTGTGTGTGTGTGTGTGTGTGTGGTGTAGTCTATGAGCTATGGCTTTTAACTGGATGATATCTTTGTTTATATTGGGATATAAGCAGTTTATTTTAAAACACTGGAGGCTGGAGGTTTTGATGGGCTGTGAGGTTATTTTCCCTAATAATTGTGATATAAGCAGTCCATTTGGAAAGTTGAATTCCAAAATAAAAGTACATTTAAATGTTGGTGTCCTATAAATGGGCACTACTGGTATTGAGCATTCTATTTAGAGGTCACCAGTAGTAGATAATTTTTTTTCTAAAATCCAACATTTCAAATGAGCTATTTAGATCATGATATAAGGGGGGGGGGACCTCACAGTCCATCAAAAGCCCCAGACCCCAAGATTTTAAGTAAAATGCCTATATCAAATTATAAAGAGAAATGACCATCCCATTAAAAGCCAGCACTCATAGACTGGGCACCAGGGCTGGGACAAGGGTTGGGCAGGAGGGGCGGCTACCCTGGGCGCAGTGCTTTACTGAATGGATGGGACTCCTTCTTTCTGTTGCGAGGCTGACAGGAGTAGTGATTTTGACAAGTGAGTGACTGCTGGGTGTAGGATCCCCTGAGCTTGCACATCATGAATGGGTTAGGGGGGCACAGTTTGGCATCTTTGCACTGGAGGACCTTGTCCTGGTATAGGGCATACTAATTTGTGAGGAATATATATATATATATATGCAGTTCATTTGAAATCTTGGGACCTGCGGCTTTTGAAGTCATTTTTTCTTCATTTTGTGATATTAGCAGTTCATTTTAAAAATTAGGTTCCAGAATAAAAATAAATTTAATATTTTGGGACCGCCGAATAAAATGCCCTATTCCCGGAGTCTATGAGCCATGGCTTTTACCAGGATGTTATTTTTCTTGTTATTGTGATATATACAGTTTATATATAATATTGGGTGTTTTGACTGTGAGAATATTTTCCTTTATATTTTGATACAAGTAGTTAGAAATTTTGCCTTCCAAAATAAAAGTAAATATTTTTTGGGGGACCTCCTGAATAATCACACTCTATAAAACAAATTATTTTTGATCTGATATGTAACAAGGGCTTTCATTCTGTATAACATAAGAACCCTTAATCCTCAATCCTGCTTTCCAGATTGTTCTTATCTTGACAGATATTGAAATGTTTCCTTGTCATTAACTTCTCCACCCTCCCACGTTCCCCGTATTGCCAAATCTCCCAATGATCGTTTTTCAATTTCAACATATTGGATTTTGAAATAGTTTTTATTCATATTCTTGGTTTAGTGTGTGTGATGTTTTTTGTTGTGATTTGTGTTGTTTGTTTGTTAAGAAAACTAGTAAAAAAAAAAAAATCTCCCAATGATCCTACAATTCTAATTCTATTCAGGCCAGTAGCCTAATCCTGCCTTCCCAGTCCCCGTTGGTATTTGACCCTATAAAGAGAAGCTTTTAAAATTCTTAACCCTGTGTACCATATCGCCAGGCGTGCCCTGTGATCACATGGTTAAATTCACATAGATCACTAGTGACTAAGTTAATGTAAGTTCATTAATAATAGATCCGTTAACCCTCTGTGCTTGGTTGGTGCCACAGGTAATTGTCTACATCTCCTAATCCCTACACACAGATGTTTCTTTGTATATGTGTGCCTGTGGACATGGCATAGAGGAAGCCTTGTTTTTTTTTTTTTTTCTTATGGCACTTTAGTATATGTCACATAATGATATGAATAATAAGGGTCAAATTTGCTCAAATTTTTACTCCGTCTTTTATTCTGCCTACCTTTCTTTACATATTAAAAGCCCTTTGCGTTCATTAGCACTATAAAGCCCCCATTCCCATTATCCAGACTGATAACTGCTTCTCACACCCGGGCCGCCTCTCTTTATAAGGGGTGTGGAGGCCTGGTTTAGGCTATACAGAATTTTATAGGGCCCTCTCCCACCTTCTAAAACACATCAAAAAGCTGCCATTAAATCTGAGGATTTATTTTTTTATTTTAATCCACCCATCTCTCTACCAGCCCCTCCTTTTGTATGGGTTTTGAAAGCAGGCCCTGCCATTGTCTGGGCTTTAGGGTGTGTCGGAGAAAACGGGGTCCTTGTCTCTTTTTATATGTCAGCTATCATGCTGAGAAATCTATAGGAAGGTGTGTATTGGCTGTCGGCTATATAGGGGTTAATTGGCCATGTGGGAGTAAGCGTTTTTTTACTTGTCGTGTCTTAGATTGAAGCCATAGACACATTAAATATGTATGTGCTGTTAGGGGGAATGTTGGATCTGATGTGATAACATACTATGTACCGTATATTTCCTATATACTGTATAGGGAGTACGCCTGCCTGAGGCCTGCAGGTCCCTCCCTCTGTGTCAGGGTGAGCGTACTGACTCACGGTGAACCCGGCCCGCAGGCCACTGCAGGTGTGACTAATGTCACCAGGCACAGATGTGGCGTCTTGTGTCATGACTGTCATTCTCAGAGCTGTTGGTGTATTACACCTGCTGACGTCCCATGTTTGGTCACCGCACCTGAACAGTTTATGACATGTGTACATACCAGGAGTCGCCTTGTTTATTCGTTTTTTTTTTTTTTATTCTAGGGTTGTCCTCTATATTTTTCTATCGATGGCGTACACTTTCAGGAATGAAGTCAGTGACCTCTCAGTATAAACATTAGTAAAATGTATTGATTACATATCCTCGCATTGGAATCGCGTCTTTGCGTGTTGGCTTTTTGAATTGAGTAGAGACAGGTTTCACCGCTAATTGCTTTTCCCTATGGCCAGTAAAGCACGTGACCACTCTTCTTTTCTTCCTCGTTTGCTTTGTCAATGTTTTATTGCTTCTCGATGTCGCTGAACATGCACACACCTGAAAGTTACTGAAGTAATGCACGGTGACTTTTGAATGCGTACGTGCCCTGCAAGGAGCGTCTCCTTGTGATTGTGTGTAAGAAGGGGTATCTGTAAAATTACACAAAATCTCACTGTAAAAGGGGAGGAATTATTATACAGGATTTGTAAAGCACCAATTGTTTGCACAGCTCTTTACAAAATAAAACGGTAACCGTACAGTAATGCCGCGTACACACGCTTGGATTTTCCCACAACAAATGTTCGATGTGAGCTTGTTGTCGGAAATTCCGACCGTGTATAGGCTCCATCGGACATTTTGTTGGATCTCAAATTTTCCGACAACGAAATCCATCGTCGTAAATTCCGATCGCGTGTACACAATTCCGACATACAAAATTTCACACATGCTCGGAATCGAGCAGAAGAGCCGCACTGGCTATTGAACTTAATTTGTCTCAGCTCGTCGTATGTGTTGTATGCCACCGCGTTCTTGGCGATCGGAATTTCCAACAACATTTGTGCGACCGTGTGTATGCAAGACAAGTTTGAGCCAACATCCGTGGGAAATAAATCCAGGATTTTGTTGTCGGAATGTCCGATCGTCTTTACGCGGCATTAGGCTGGCTATAGGGACATGCTGGAAATTTTTTATTGATCAGCGTCTGCAGTCGCTGATCATTGTATTCTGACACCAGGACACACCCCTGTCAGAATACACTGTCTCAGTGGGACACCTTGTTTATGCGGGTGGAGGACTACCCATCTATGGCCAACTTTACTGTTTTGAATGCGTTCGTGCCCTGCAAGGAGCGTCTCCTTGTGACACAGAATATAAGAAGGGTTTGGTGTATGTGTAGAATTAGAATTTGGCAGCAGTATTCTTAATTGTAGAATGAAGAGGGGATAGGGGTATAGTCTGTGTAGAGGAAGGCCAACAAGGAGGGAATTGCAGTAGTCAAGATCAGAGATAACAGGAGGTTTGTAGTCTCCATAGCACCTTGGTTAATGCTATAGGTACACACATGAGGTTGTGGGTTTGATTCTCAGTGTTGCCACTAATAGTGTCTAAGTGCATTGTGCAAACTAAAGTTGAACTGTGCTATATCAAAAAAGAAATACGGGGGCTGCTTTTCTTCTGTGAATGTTGGTAGCCTGGCTTCCTTGCTTGCCCACCCTTTGGCTTCAGTGCTGTCCTAGCCATAGACCCAGCGCATATGCAGATCACTTCAATATCACTTTCATTTCCTCCATGTTTTTTTTCCAAGTCGGTGACTGAAAGCTACACGCAGCCAGACAAATGGCATTTTCAGAAGTGTTGATAATGCCAGGCTACTTCTCTAATGACATGTTTCCTTTTAAGGTCCCTTCATACTTGCCTGTTCCTTTTTCAGCAGTGCACCACACATCCGGTATGTGTCCTGTTGTGCAGGTGCAATGGCAGTTACTGTATATGTGTGTGTGTTGTAGAGCCCTGTAGTGCAGGTACATTGGCAGTTATTATATATGTGCGCTGGGGTGCCATTCTAAATGATTGGCACTACGACACAATGCACATAGTATTGTGTAGTAACGTCCATTGAGGTAAAACACGCAATGCACAAGTGTGAAGCATTCTTTAAACTTGGAGTATTCGTTCAGATATAATAGGATGCACACATGGATGCCAAAGAGTAAGGTCCATTGATACTTTGTCCACTGCTGTAAAAGCAAAGCCCAGAATATAAATATACAGTGGGGACAGAAAGTATTCAGACCCCCTTAAATTTTTTACTCTTTGTTATATTGCAGCAATCTGCTAAAATCATTTAAAGCGGGGGTCCACCTATCTATCGTGTTTTTTTTTTTTTTGGAGTTCATTCACAAACTTTTCTTCTCATGATTATCTACTCACATGTTCTGTGTAATAAGTCCGCCTGTGTCCGATTTTGTTGTAAAGAATAACTTATAAAATTCACTGAAGTCGGTTTCCATCTTCATTGTGGGCATTTGAAGCCCACAAGCATGTATTTCCTGGATGCAGTGAATGCTGTGCTCCCAGCATTCACTGAGATGTTGTGATGACGCTGTTGCACAATGCATGCTGGGAAGCCTGAGACTAGCTCCCAGGGGACTGTGGGAGGTCTGGGAGAGGCTACAAACACACCTACTCCCATGGGAGGAAAACCAGGAAGTGCTAAGAAGATTAGAAAAAAAAAGGAAATTACGGCGATTTAAATTTTTTTACACAGCATGTCAGCATCTAGGCAAGGAAGAGAATGCATAGAGATAATGTTCAAAATTTGGGTGGAACCCCGCTTTAAGTACATTTTTTTTGTACACACAGCACCCCATATTGACAGAAAAACACAGAATTGTTGACATTTTTGCAGATTTATTAAAAGTGAAAAACTGAAATATCACATGGTCCTAAGTATTCAAACCCTTTGCTGTGACACTCATATATTTAAAGCGGGGGTCCACCTACATCAACCTAAAAAAAAATATTAAAAGCCAGCAGCTACAAATACTGCAGCTGCTGACTTTTAATACATGGCCACTTACCTGTCCCAGGGTCCAGCGATGTCGGCAGGCGACGCCGAGAACCCACTCGGTTCTCGCCAGCTGCCGCTGCCATCCTAGGTGAGGGAATCAGGAAGTGAAGCGTTGCGGCTTCACTTCCCGATTCCCTACTGTGCATGCGCGAGTCGTGCTGCGCATCGTAACTGGTCCCCGCTATCTCCTGGGAGCTGTGTGTTTCCCAGGAGACAGCGCGGAGGGACAGGAAGAGGCATAGACTCCCATGGGAGTCTATGCCGGAAGTGGGTGCAAATACCTGTCTTAGACAGGTATCTGCACCCCCCTCCCCCCTGAAAGGTGCCAAATGTGACACCGGAGGGGGGGAGGGTTCCGAAAAGCGGAAGTTCCATTTTTGTGTGGAACTCCGCTTTAACTCAGATGCTGTCCATTTCTTCTGATCATCCTTGAGATGGTTCTACACCTTCATTTCAGTCTAGCTGTGTTTGATTATATTGGTTGGACTTGATTAGGAAAGCCACACACCTGTCTATATAAGACCTTACAGCTCACAGTGCATGTCAGAGCAAATGAGTATCATGAAGTCAAAGGAACTGCCTGAAGAGCTCAGAGACAGAATTGTGGCAAGGCACAGATCTGGCCAAGGTTACAAAAACCTTAAGGTTCCTAAGAGCACAGTGGCCTCCATAATCCATAAATGGAAGACGTTTGGGTTGACCAGAACCCTTCTTAGCTCAGTTTGGCTGGACAGCCAGCTCTATCAGGGGAGAAGAGCCTTGGTGAGAGAGGTAAAGAAGAACCCAAAGATCACTGTGGTTGAGCTCCAGAGATGCAGTCGGGAGATGGGAGAAAGTTGTAGAAAGTCAACCATCACTGCAGCCCTCCACCAGTCGGGGCTGTATGGCAGAGTGGCCCGACGGAAGCCTCTCCTCAGTGCAAGACACTTGAAAGCCTGCATGGAGTTTGCTAAAAAAACACCCGAAGGACTCCAAGATGGTGAGAAATGAGATTCTTTGGTCTGATGAGAACTTTTTGGCCTTAATTCTAAGCGGTATGCGTGGAGAAAACCAGACACTGCTCATCACCTGTCCAATACAGTCCCAACAGTGAAGCATGGTGGTGGCAGCATCATGCTGTGGGGGTGTTTTTCAGCTGCAGGGACAGTACAGGGATATCCTGGATGTAAACCTTCTCCAGAGTGCTCAGGACCTCAGACTGGGCCGAAGGTTTACCTTCCAACAAGACAATGACCCTAAGCACACAGCTAAATTAACGAAGGAGTGGCTTCACAACAACCCTGTGACTGTTCTTGAATGGCCCAGCCAGAGCCCTGACTTAAACCCAATTGAGCATCTCTGGAGAGACCTAAAAATGGCTGTCCACCAACGTTTACCATCCAACCTGACAGAACTGAAGAGGATCTGCAAGAAGGAATGGCAGAGGATCCCCATATCCAGGTGTGAAAAACTTGTTGCATCTTTCCCAAAAAGACTCATGACTGTATTAGATCAAAAGGGTGCTTCTACTAAATACTGAGCAAAGGGTCTGAATACTTAGGACCATGTGATATTTCAGTTTTTCTTTGTTAATAAATCTGCAAAAATGTCAATTCTGTGTGTGGGTGTGTATACATATATATAATTTATGACAGATAATAAGGTGCTTACCTGATTGGAGGTAGTGGTGGCTGGGTGGGGTCTGTGCAGGTGCTTCTTGTCCTGGCGTCCAGTTGGAGATCGACGGACGCAGGAGACAGCTTCCCACCCACCCTCCCCGTTCTCGTCCAATTTCTCATGCTATGATTTGTTCTATTAATGGATGTCATGGCAGCTGGGCGTTTTTGTTGGTCTTTGCTGGCGGGGGGAAAAATAGAGGATAAGTGAATGGTTCGGGACCCATCGGTGGTATGTGTCCAGGGCTGGACTTACCATTGGGCTTGACTGGGCTCAAGCCCATGGGCCCCGCCCAATAGGGGGCCCCGCCCGTTTACGGTTTAAATATTTTCATATATCTTCAGCTAGATCGGATGAAACAGCGGTGACTCACACTGGTCCTCACTTGGCTGCAGCGCTGCTCTGCCCAAGTCTCTCTCTCTCTCTGTCTCATCAGCCGATCAGTGGCGCAGAGAGAGAGACTCTAATGTATAATTACGCAGGACAAACCAGGAGGAGCCTGGAGGTGGGTGGAGCTGCGCCGTTGGCTTGGAACTCTGCACTCGTTGCTAGTGCCTGGGCCGCCTGGTGTCTAGCAACGAGTGACGTCATTGAGTCAGTCACGTCGGACTCGGAGTCTCAGACTCGGAGCCGACGTGACCATGACAGGAGGAGCCTGCCTAAGTGTATCTGTCTTTCCCGGGCTGATAGGCAGTTGTTTCTGGCACTGTGTGGCAGAGGCCAGCAATCTTCCTCCTCCGCACCGCCCATGAGTGTATTGTCCCTCCCACTGGCAGCACCTCCTCCATCTTGTCCATACAGTCACTTACACTGACTGCAGGACTCCGCCCCTGGTGAGTGTTGGCTCCACCCACCTCCTCCCTCCATCTTGTCCACCTTGCAGTCTGCAGAGCAGCGTGGATACAGGAAGTAGAAGTCTGCGGACACTAACATTGAAATTACTGGACCCAACCAACTGGACTCCATCGCTCCTGCATGGGAGCCCCTCCCCCCACCAGAGCACCGAATTAATTGACTAAAAGTGATTTAAAAAAAAAAAAAAAAGAATGAATTCATGTGTCAAGTCAAAAAGCAAAATACATGTGTGCCATTATGTATGAAAAAAAATGCCCCTTTAGTCTTGACTTGTTCAATCTTAACCCCTTCAGCTCCAGAACCTTTTGCCCCCCCTTATGACCAGGCCATTTTTTGCGATACTGCGTTGCGTTGCTTTAACTGACTGACAATTGCACGGTCGTGCGACGTTGTAACCCAAGTAAAATTGACGTCCCTTTTTTCCCACTCACTTACGTACTACACACACACAATTTATCTTGCAATTTGTTCAATTAGTTATTTTGCTATATTCTTGCAATTGGTTTGTTATGATTGCAACCTTACAAGGTATTTGTTTGTTTTTCAATGTGTTTTCCAGGTAAATAAGTGTTTTATTCTTATTCTGACCAAGACATTTGTGCATTGCAATAAACACATGATCACTTTGAACTTTTTTAATCATTATTTATTTATTGGAAAAAAAAGTTTTCCAAGCTTCAATCAGTGATCATATAAATAGATTATTACGTTTTTTTAACATGTAACACTGTCTACGGTACCAGTCAACATTTTGTTCTATTTAAAGTAATGTATAGAAAGAAGGGCCCGAAAGTGACTCAAGCCCAGGGGCCCCCACCACCCTAAGTCCCGCTCTGTATGTGTCCCTATGGTGCATTCCAGTTGATGACAGTTTAAGCACTTCAACACCCCCTTCCTGCCCAGGCCAATGTTCAGCTTTTAGCACTGTCGCACTTTGAATGACAATTGCGCGGTCCTGCTACACTGTACCCAAACAAATTTTTTTTTTTTTTTGTCATTTTGTTCCCACAAATGGAGCTTTCTTTTGGTGGTATTTGAAAACTGCTGGAGTTTTTATTTTTTGCGCAACAAATAAAAAAAAAAAAAAAAAAGACTGAAAATTTTGAAAAAAAAAAAAGATTTTTTTGTTTAGTAAAATTTTGTAAATACGTTTTCTCCTTCACTGACGGTCACCGATGAGGCGGCACTGATGGACACTGGGTGGCACTGCTGGGCATCACTGATGAGACATCTGGCAGGCATTAGTAGTGGGCACTGACTGGCATATTTTGGGCACTGTGTGCTCTCCCCGGTGGCTAAGGGGGGGCCTACCTGGTCATCCATGTGTGGTGGGCATCCCTGGTGGTCCAGCGTGGGCATCCATGGGGGGGGGGCTGTGCTGATAGACAATCAGCGCAGCCCCCCGTCAGGAGAGCCGCCGATCGGCTCTCCTCTGCTCGCGTCTATCAGACGCGAGTGAGGAAAAGCCGATAAAGGGCTCTTCCTGTTTACACTGATCAGCCGTGATTGGGCACGGCTGATCACGTGGTAAAGAGCCTCCGTCGGAGGCTCTTTACCGAGATCGATGTAGCGGTGTGTCAGACTGACGTCGCACCACCAATGGCCACGTTGTGCGCCTCCAGTTATCCTGCTGGACGTCATATGACACCGGTCAGGATAACTGAACCACCAACTCGGCCGTCGTTTTGCTATAGGCTGGGTGGGAAGTGGTTAACTGGAATATGGAAATGGTTGCACTGCGGGTAGTGTGTCGCCTCTGAGCCGGTGTGTTGCGGCTGGAGGCCTATTAGGATAAAGGTCCCGCAGTGTATAATGAAACATATTCTTGGGGTGCCATCAAAGGCCAACAGGCTTAGCGATATGTTTCTGTTTTAAGGAATGTTTTTCTCCTATGTTAATTTAAGTTTAAGTTGTTAATAAAAAGGCTGCTATGGCCGTTTTTCACTCCACTCGCTATGTGGTCTCAGTTATTGGGTTAAGTATATAAAGTGGTTGGGGGGGGGGGGGTGTGAGTTGAGTTTTGGCCATTCAGCCAGTGTTATGGTTGGGGATATCTATTATACACAGGTCCTGCTTTGGCTGAATATGTCTGTAAATAGCTTGTATTGGATTCTTGGAGCACCCCATGCTCTCCTGTATGGGGTCTTGGAGACTGAAATGTCACCTACCCTATGGTCCGTCATTTCTACAGCTCCCTGGAGGATCCCTTCACAGCCAGTGATGTCTCTTTTAGACTAATTGTAGAAAATGAGTGAACAAAAACAATCAATAAATTGCTAATTGTATGTAAGAAATACTAGAACACATTTGTTTTTATGGAGACCGCTGTTCGAGGTGTGTGTGATTCACTATAACCAGATTCCAGTGGGCTCATTACACGTGGAGTGAGTGAACCTGCTGTCTAAGGTGTGTGTAAACTCTTACAAATAAATATCTCTTATT
This sequence comes from Aquarana catesbeiana, assembly GCF_042186555.1. Lineage (NCBI taxonomy): Eukaryota > Metazoa > Chordata > Amphibia > Anura > Ranidae > Aquarana > Aquarana catesbeiana. Next base: position 624,940,032 of record NC_133326.1, on the reverse strand, counting down.
TGCTCCCTTTTGATCTATTAAATATACCATTGAAAGTGTCTTACCATATCTGTTTGACAGGTACAAAAAAAAATGTTCATTTAGCCAGAAATATTGTAAGCTTATAACCTCCTGTGCTTTCTGTCTCTGGACTTTTATCAGTTAGCATTGTTCAGTGCTATCTCTGTGGACTACAACCCCCCTCCCCCCCTTTTTATGGAGAAGAGGGAGGTGCCTTTCTCTGCAGCCACTTCACTGGAAAGTGAATGAATGAGAAGTGCTCTGTGCTGAGTATCTTCCTGTTCATTCACAAACTGAAGCACAGTAAACAACCTTTACTATGCTTCAGTTACAGTGCCTTGAAAAAGTATTCATACCCCTTGAAATTTTCCAGATTTTGTCATGTTACAACCAAAAATGTAAATGTATTTTGTTGAGATTTTATGTGATAGAGCAACACAAAGTGGCACGTAATTGTGAAGTGGAAGGAAAATGATAAATGGTTTTCAGAATTTTTTTACAAATCAATATCTGAAAAGTGTGGTGTACATTTGTATTCAGCCCCCCTGAGTCAATACTTTGTAGAACCACCTTTCACTGCAATTACAGCTGCAAGTCTTTTTGGGGATGGACTCTACCAGCTTTGTCTAGAGCGTGACATTTTTGCCCATTCTTCTTTGCAAAATAGCTCAAGCTCTGTCAGATTGGATGGAGAGCGTCTGTGAACAGCAATTTCCAAGTCTTGCCACAGATTCTCAATAGGATTTAGGTCTGGACTTTGACTGGGCCATTCTAACACATGAATATGCTTTGATCTAAACCATTCCATTATAGCTCTGGCTGTATGTTTAGGGTTGTTGTCCTGCTGGAAGGTGAACCTCCACCCCAGTCTCAAGTCTTTTGCAGAATTATAGCTGTTGTAAACCGCTGGACTTTTTTTTTTCTTACAGCAAGGCAAAGGTATAATGTGCTAGTATGCATCGCATACTAGCATATTATGTGAAACTTCCCTCAAAGCAAAGCCTTCCAGCTATGCAATGTCATTATTGGATAGAGCTTCCATCTCCACCTGTCTTGCTTTCGGGTTCGTGGACTCTGGATCTGTGCCCATGCAAGGGACACGGCCTAGGGCTCTGAAGAAGATTCTCCCACCTGAGCTGTGGATCTCTGCAGCTCCTCCAGAGTTACCATGGACCTCTTGGCTGCTTCTCTGATTAATGCTCTCCTTGCCCAGCCTGTCAGTTTAGGTGGACGGCCATGTCTTGGTAGGTTTGTAGTTGTGCCATATCGTTCCATTTTCGGATGATGGATTGAACAGTGCTCCCTGAGATGTTCACAGCTTGGTATCTGTTTTTATAATCTAACCTTGCTTTAAACTTCTCCACAACTTTATCCCTGATCTGTCTTTTGTATTCCTTGGCCTTCATAATGCTGTTTGTTCATTTAAGGTTCTCTAACAAACCTCTGAGGCCTTCACAGAACAGCTGTATTTATACTGAGATTAAATTATACACAGGTGGACTCTATTTACTAATTAAGTGACTTCTGAAGGCAATTGGTTCCACTAGATTTTAGTTAGGGGGGTCAGAGTAAAGGGGGAATACAAATGCACTCCACACTTTTCAGATATTTATTTGTAAAACATTTTTAAACCCATTTATCATTTGCCTTCCACTTCACAATTATGTGCCACTTTGTGTTGTTCTATCACATAAAATCCCAATAAAATACATTTACGTTTTCCGCATGACAAAATGTGGAAAATTTTAAAGGGGTAAGGCACTGTATGATTGAACACAGTGAGTGACTGTGTTCATTTAGAAAGGGAAGGGGCTGGTAAATGACATATATTGATAGTGGCATCACTAGGGTGGGTGTCACTTGGTGTGGAAAAAATTGGTATCACCCCCCCTCCACCAACTATAGTCCCCCCTCACTACAGACCCCCCTCCACTAACTACAGACCCCCCTCCCACAGTATAGATCCCCCTTCCTCAGTATTGACCTAGACCCCCCCCCCTCAGTACAGATCCCCCTCCATCAGTATAGACCTCCCCCCTCAGTACAGACCCCAGATGCTGAGACTGCCATAAGTCAAGGCAGACTTGGGAAGTCGAGATGACGTGCTGCCTTGACTGATTCCAGTGACGTCAGCATGGAGCGGACTTCCGTTTTGCACTCCTGTGACCCATAGGAGAAGCCCAGCCTAAAAAGCTCAGGCTGGACTTCTCCTTTTAACCTTACTTCTCTTTTATTGCATTGTTTTTTTTTTTTTTTTTTTTTTTTGATCTGTCAATGACTTTTGTTGAAAAAGGCAGTACATGTGAACCCATGGCACCTGCCCAAAGCTATAAAAAATGAAGGAAAACGTAGTTGCATAGTTTTAAAGTCATCATGAAAATGAAAGAAAAGCCTAACTGCCTAACCTGTATAAAAAAAAAAAGATTTGTATGCTTACCTATTTTTAATCCGGTCACGTCATCCTGCAAAGAAGCGCTCGACAATGCTTCTGAATTCCAGGAGCTGTGACATCACCCATAGGCTCCAATGGCCTAGCCATTGTCCGTGCTCCCATCTCTTCCCGCAGCTGCCAATCACTGACTAAGGAGAGCTAGAACTGCAAGACCACGTGACTGGATGGACTGAATATTGGTAAGTACACAGATCTTTATTTTTTATTTATTTTTTTTTTTTATACAGGATAGGTAGGGTGAGGTGTGGAGAGGGCTTTTTAAGAATAGATATGGTTAGGCTTTCCTTCCACTTTAAACTTCTAAAGCAGTTTTAATATGATTGTGGCTGCAATTAGGAACAAATGGTAGTCTTTGTTCCTGTGTGTCTTTTCAAGGCCCAATTTTACATTTCTAAACCTTTAAAAACAAACAATACAGTGCAATAAAGTACATACTCTCAGGGTATGTTCTGGTGAAACTCCCCAGTCATGAGCACTGGAAAATCTTTTGACATTTGCAGAGCAGAAGGGCCATAGAAATTGGTTGTACTGAATCTGATAGAATCAGAGGCAAATTTTCTCAAAATAATGACCTACCTTATTAGCTTTCACACTTAATCAGATGATTTGTTCGCCCAAAGAATTTCCTTAAAGAACTCTGGAGGCCATCAAACGTGTAATAAACATTTTTACAACCATACTAGAAATGGAAATTTATTGTAGTAAGCAATTTTTGTACCTTCAAAGGTCTGCTGAATTTTTGAATATGTAAATGAACGGGCAACCACAGTAAGTTCTAATTGGCCCATATGTTTCACAGCAGACCTCCCAGAAAAGTAGGAATGGAGTCACTTTTGGCATCCCTTGAATTATTTTTGCACGTCTTTTAGTGCTGTTGCAGGCCAGAGACAGATTTAGAATGTGGGGGGCCAGGGCACTTCAGGGTTGGGGGGGGCCCTTATACACAGAGTTGGTTTACGTTTAAAATGTGCGTCCTTCTGAGGTCACACATGCCCACACACCTGCAGTCCTAGTGTTGCTTGAGCTGCCAAGCTTTTATATTAATGTATTCTTTTTTTATTTTATATATGTATTTTTTTTTATATTGTTTTATATAATTTTTGTATAGAAGGGGACCCGGGGCATTTGCAATTTGCAATTTTGCCCCCTTCTAAATCTGGCCCTGCTGCAGGCTGTACATTTTGTTGAAGGCAGGCACTGTCTATCTGCCTGAATGTGTTGGAAGTGATGTTGAAAAAACTGGGTTTGTATTATTTTTTTTTTATACACCAGACCTTACAGCAGTAATGTGAAAGGGGAAAAAAGGATAGCAGCAGCCTGCAGAGGTATACTGGTTTTGTGTCTTAGTGACTGTTAAAGACAGCTAGACCCCCCTAAAGCAAGGATTGTCCTTGTCCTCTTAATTGCAAAGTTGTTCTATTAAGACAGTTTAGATGAAAAAAAGTACATCCCGAAACTCTCATTTTAAAATATGATAGCATAAGGTGATAATTTCCAACACACAGCTGGCTTCCTATCCATAATTCCCATCAAAGAAAACTACCAACTGTCATTTTCTGGCACATGTATGAACTGTTTATTCCTTCCTCCAGTGCTCCTGGAAAACTTTTCTGAATCTATGAAGAAAATTTAGAATGGAGGAACTCAAAGAGTAAGGCTCATGTCCTCGTAACACCCAAACAGTAATTAAAATCCACTCTAAATTTTATGTGTGTCCTGGAATGTGGCTTCACTACAATGGAGAGTCGTGAGACGTATCACTCTCGTGTCTGCAGTATCCCCATGTCTGGGAAGAGCTGGCACTTTTATACTTGAGGTTGTATGTATGTATCTCTATTTGTCTTCCTGGCAGTGTACATAGAGCAATAGATCCCACTGCAGAATTCTATCAAAAATGTTTTGAGCTACAAGTGTGAAGGAACAGCTGTCACAAAAATCTGTTTTGGCATTTTGCAAATCAAAAGCTGGTTAAAACTGACACAACATTGTATAGTACAGTATAAAGGTAGGGGTGGGCAAAGCCTTATTCTGCACTGATTCAAATCTTATATGACAATTGGGTGGTGTAGGCTCTCCCTCGTGGGTGATGACAAGAGAAATGCTCATCATCACACACACGGATTTTCCAGCTTATTGGACAGGCAAACGTTTTGCTGCTTGACAGTTTTGGTGAGAAGGCTGCCTGTCTATGGCCAACCTAAGGGCAAATTGTTCATCAGTGTCCTGAACAATTCACCGACCGTAAATATGATTTATGTCAAAGGTTCGTCAAAAGTTACTGAAACTGCCAGCATCCACTGGAATTCCGTATGTTGTAGGAATCGATGATCTTTATAATCTATAACTTATTGAATGACATTTGCAAATATATACTGTACTAAAGTAGGCTTTCTTAACCTTTTTCTCCCAAAGGAATCCTTGACACCCTTGAGCCCTTCTCAAGTCCCAGATAACTCTTGGATTAGTCCATCCAAGGTCATTAGGAACATGGCCAAGGTGTGTCTACAAGGTGTCATGCTACTGGTTCTGTCAAGTGGCAGTGGACCTAGAAATTTGAAGGCACCATAACATGGGAGGTCAATCCGCTCTAGGAACCCTCACCAACCTCAGGAGGAACTCTAGGGTTCCATGGAGCCTTAGTTGAGAAATTTTTTACTAAAGTATCTGCCAATAAGTGGTATTTTAGCTTTAGATATAGGCTGGGTCATGCAGTGGCTTATCTGCTAGGCCCATGCCCCACTAGTGATCTAGATGCTGGTGGAAAATGTCCAATTACAGGATAGCTAAGAAAGCAGAACAAACATTCAGCTGTACTTTCAGCATTGCACCTTCACTTGCTGAATTAAAAAGGTGTTGCTCTGTCGATGCTCCCTTGCTGATGGTGAGATTCTGCAACATTTTGGCCAGAAAGTGAGTGAAGCTGTAGGAGCAGACGTGGTCTCGTTAGCAATCCTTTTGCCACCGGTTTAGTGCCAGCTAGATTATCACTAGTGTGGCATGGGCCTATCCTGGCCACACATGCCAATTCTCAAGCAATTGTAACTATTTTTACCAGATTTCAAGTGCCTACATCCATCTTGTCTCTTTTGCTATTGAGTTCCAACGGTTTCTATTGGTGAAATGTTCTAAAGTATTGATGGTAGGCTCCTATAATCCATTCAGTTGTCTTTGCAGTTCAAAGCTGGTTGGAATTGCTTGAAAGTTGTTGGATGTATGGTCTGCATAGGAGTTGGAAAGGGGACTGCAACTTGATGTCATCCTACCTCTTGATTTAAAAAAAAATACATTTAGTGGCATATTAATAAATACAGAGCTGCGTTGATTTGGTGTTTGTATCCCTGCTTGGAGTTCAACTTTAAATGCAAATGGTATAAGTATCTGACTTTGACTCGTTTATCAGTCACTGTACAACAGAGCTCAGACTGATATGCTGATAGGAGGAAGAAGCAAAGTGACGGGGATATGAGCTCTTTAGCATGCAGCTTCTCTTTTCACTGTCCAGTCACAGGCTGTGAAGGGAACAAGACCTCGAAGTGTTTCTGACCTGCAGCAGAGAAAAATCTGGTCCTCTGCCCTGCCAGACAGAACCATGCAGTGTCACAGAGCTGTGTAAATATCAAAACTAGATAGACATAAATACAAAGCTTTATAGATTTATTAAGACCTAATGCTGACTGGCTATCTGGCCCATGTGCATCAAATTGCAGCATTCTTGGGCGCGCTCAGGAGGCACAGATGAAGCAGCCAGTCCCACTGCCAGCAGCCTTTCAAAACCTACGTCTGAAATATGTGGCATCTGGATGCTCTACCAAGCAGTATTTGTAGTTAGGGTTGCATACATTCAGGCATGTAACCCATGAACGCAGCACTCCTGCATTCTGGGCATGCGTTCCTAAACACATGGCCCTAAACAAGAGTACCGCTCAGTACAGCGTCCAGATCCTGTATATCTCAGCCTGTCATAGATTTTGACAGCCTGCTGGCAGGGGGCACTAGATGCTGCATCTGTGCCTCTGGGCATCCATAAACGCTGGGATTTGACGCACATGGGCCACATGGCCAGTGTGCATATTATGCCTTGGCTGTTGACTTTGAGTGATGCTTTGATTGCTGGAAGAGATTTTTCTGTACTGCAAAGATGACAGCAGGGTGGTTCGCATTGCTATCTTATAGCGATGGCTTCCTCAAATTCCAGGCATGGTACAATTTACAGAGCTGATAAGTTTCCCCAGACCTCCATACGTGTGTGTGTGTGTGTGTGTGTGTGTGTGTGTGTGTTTTTTCTGTTATGGTTTGTGTGCATTTATGTGTGACTGGTACAAGCATTTCTTTTGCAAGCTTCACCATGTTTTCGGTTACAATCTGTGGAATGTGTCTATGCATAATTACGGTAATTAATTAGAATAATCACTGTAATGGTAGATGTGGGTCACCCAGCATTTCTTTTTTTTTTTTTTTCGAAAAAAAAAAAAAACAGTATAATTTCTAACCTAGAATCTTTTTACGAGCTATTGATCTGAGCGTCTTGTCGGCTTCTCCCAGCTTGTCTATCAATATCAGCAGTTGATAATTTATGATGCTGGTGTTTTTTAATAGACTGCCTAATAAAATGTATTCCCAGGCTCCGTCTTCAATCTGATGTGTGAGAGCAACCATATGCGTTGCGGTAGTCCTTTGTGGCCTGGCCCTATGGCTGGTATAGATGTTGTGACGTCGTTGCACGCTGCAGTGCTCACACCGGTAGTGTGTAGGAAGCTTCTGCGTAGCTGTGCACGACACGATACGATGCAGCCTGGCTGGTCTCCATGTTGTTTTGGAGGGATGGCTCGGGCATGTGTACGGTTATCCTCTGCCTCTCTCGGCCCCTCTTTGTTCTGTAGCTATGAATTAAACATTGCAGATAGGAGATGCTGCTGAGTGAGGCGATCGCTTTGCTCACTCTCTCTCTCTCTCTCTTTCTGATTCCGCTATATATCTTTCTGAATGTCTCTGCATTCTACATCTCCATGGATGCTATGTGTATATAGAGGGGAGGTTCTGAGTGATTTGTGCATAGATAACAAAGTCTTGGAATATGATAATGGGATCTCACCAGGACATGGGGGGTGGGGGCCATTATTCTATAATGATAGGTATGTGCATTAGTGAAGTGTACAGCACTGACCATGCAGATCTCTTTTTAAATGCAGGTTAAATCATTTTATTCTTTTAGGCCTTGTGCGCATAACAACCTGAAGGAAATGACTGATACACAGTTGTTGATGACTTTTCAATTGGGGTGCATTAATCCTGACATTTCACTTACAGGGGGTCCCCAGGTTACAAACAAGTTAGGGACTTTAGGTTTGTTCTTAAGTTGAATCTGTTTGTAAGTCGGAACAGGTACATTTTTTAAGTGTAGCTCCAGCCAAAAAAATCTATTTTTAAGTTTTGTAGATAGCATAGGGAAGGGTTATCACCCCTGTAACATTTGTTTTGCTGTCTGTGCCCCTGTTCAGAAGATTTCACCTCACTTTCTGTCCCAATGACAATTGGATTTTGAAAATTTGGGGTTATTAGGGAAATAAGGATAGGTGATAAAGCATCAGTGGAGACACCTTTTTCCCATATTAACTCTTACAGGAGTGAATTTCCCTTCCTAGGGGTAGATTTCATCTAACTTCCTGTTGTCTCCCTCCGTTTGTAAGTACGAGTCGTTTGTAAGTCGGATGTTTGTAAGTAGGGGACCCCCTGTATTTTGTTGGATGGGCGTTCACACGTGGGAGTGTAGTGGAGTGTGCAATTCTTCAGCTGTATCTGGTACTCATTTAGGGCTCGTTCACACCATGTATGCTGAGCTGCATTGATGTGCATAGATCAAAGTAAGCGTACATAGAAAACAACTGCAATCTCACTCATAAAAAAATATGGTTACATTTTTTTTTTTTTAATAATGTATCTCAGTGCGCTGATCAGTGTGACGCGATTGAACGTTTTACACTTTGGCCGATTGATTCAGTTTGATTAAATCAAGGCCTCATTCACACTGCCACTCCTGTATTTAAAAAGGCTATGTGGGTAGTCTAGCCACAAGCAGCTAAAAGCTCAATTTGCACCCTTTTATAGGGAATAAATATGTGTGTGTGTGTGTATGTATGTATGTGTGTATGTGTGTATGTGTGTATATATATATATATATATATATATATATATATATATATATATATATATATATATATATGTATGTGTGTGTGTTCTTCTTTTTGTATCTGACTCCGACCCATCTCAAAGCTATAATCCGTCGGGTTCAGACCGATGCTGGTGCTGTCATAAGGATCGTGGCACTTTGCTTCAAATTTACAGGCAATGCCCACTTTTACAACCTTATTGGAGATCAGTAAAGAACCTCCTCCAACGACTGTTCGATATGGACTTCCTTTTTGCCCCAAGGTCTTTCTCTTGGGGTTACTCCCTAATAGATTGACCAAGCTAGCAAAGAAATTATTGCACCATATTCTTACAGCTTCCAGATGCCTTATAGCCCTTCATTGGAAGAGGCAAACACCATTGATCTCCATTGAGCTGTATACCAGGATCAAGGATGTGGAAATTATGGAGTCTTACGGCTTGTCTCACCGATACAGTTGAGCGACATAATACAGTATGGGAGCCTTGGCATTCGTGGAAAGACAAAATAAATATTTTTCACTGTCTGAGGTGATGGTATGCTCTCACCCCCAGGAGAATTGAACTCGGGAACCTTTCTAAGTCTCCCTTCACACTTGTACAACTCCAACGTTGGGCCGACTTTGGAGTGCAACTTGGATACAACTTTGGCATTGACCAATGATAATGGACAACTGTTGCACACAAGCTGCATTGTATAACATTCAGGAGCATACCCTCCAAGAGCATACCATGCCCTTCGCTCTGGTATAGACTTTAAGGGGAACCCCCCACGCCAAAAAGGCATGGGAGTCGTCCCCCCCCCCAAATCCATACCAGACCCTTACATGAGCACACAGCCCGGCAGAACACACGCCTCCCCTCCTGAACCATACCAGGCCACATGCCCTCAACATGGAGGGTGGATGCTTTGGGGCAAGGGGGCCCTGCGTTTTCCCCCCACAGCACCCATGTTGATGAGGACAAGGGCCTCTTCCTGACTACCCTGACCATTGGTTGTCGGGGTCTGTGGGTGGGGGGGCTTATCGGAATCTGGAAGCCCCTTTTAACAAGGGGGCCCCCAGATCCCGGGCCCCCCACCCTATGTGAGTGAGTATGGGGTAAATTGTACCCTTACCCATTCACCTGAAAAAAAGTGTCAAAAATAAAACACAGCACACAGGGTGTTAAAGTAACTTATTAAGGCAGCTCCAGCATCCCTTCCGACTACTTCTCCCCTCTCTGGGTCTTCTCTGCTGATATCTTCTATCCATCTCCGGTTCTTCTCTCCTCTCCGAGTCTTCTCTGCTCTCTCTCACGGTTCTTCTCCCTCTGCTGTCTTCTGCCTCTGCTGGGTCTTCTTTGCTATCTTCCCGCTCTTTTTTGCTGGGTCTTCCCCGCTATCTTCTCCCTCTGTTCTTCTTCAGGTGTTGACTTAATGCTCTCCCCCCGCTACCACTACTTATATAGGCTAGGGGCTGGGTCACCAGAGACCCGCCCCTTATGATGTCACCGCCTATCGTGCCCCGGTGGTGATGTCATAAGGGATGGGGCCTCCAAATGACGTCACATGGTGACCCTGCCCCATGCCAATATAAGTAGTGGCACACCACGCACCTGTCATTAGAGCAGGAGAGAGCGTTGAGTCAACATCAGAAGAAGAACAGAGGAAGAAGATAGCGGGGAAGACCCAGCGATAGACCGATAAGTTAGCCGAGAAGATAGAGGAGAAGACCCAGCAGAGGCAGAAGACAGCGGACAGAGGGAGAAGAACCTGAGAGGGCTAGAAGACATCAGCGGAGAAGACCCGGTGTTGGGAGAAGTCGGAAGAGACGCCGGAGCTGCTTAATAAATTACTTTAAAAACCTGTGTACGGAGTTTTATTTTTGACACTTTTTTTTTTTTTTTTTTAGGTGAATGGGTAGGGGTACCCCTACTCATTCACATAGGGTGGGGGGCTGGGATCTGGGGCCTGCTTGTTAAAGGGGGCTCCCAGATTCCGAAAAAACCCCTGCCCACAGACCCCGACAACCAACAGCCAGGGTTGTCGGGAAGAGGCCCTTGTCCTCATCAACATGGGGACAAGGTGCTTTGGGGTGGGAGGGTTCAGGGCTCCCCCGCCCCAAAACACCCACCCCCCATTTTGAGGACATGCGGACTGGTACAGTTCAGGTGGGGGGTGAGCGCTCGCTCGTCCCCACCCCCTTTCCTGACCTGCCGGGTTGTGTGCTCAGGTAAGGGTCTGGTGTGGACCCCGGGTGGACCCCCACGCCGTTTTTTCAGGGTAGGGGTTAACCACTTCAGCCCTGGAAGGATTTACCCCATTCCCGACCAGAGCACTTTTTGTGATTTGGCACTGCGTCGCTTTAACTGACAATTGCGCGGTCATGCGACATTGCACCCAACAAAATTGACGTCCCCACAAATAGAGCTTTCTTTTGATCACCTCTGCGGTTTTTATTTTTTGCGCTATAAACAAAAAGAGAGCGACAATTTTGAAAAAAACTCAATATTTTTTACTTTTTGCTATAAAATGACACTGTCAGGGAAGGGATTAACCACTAGGGGGCGATCAGGGGGTTAAGTGTGTCCTAGGTAGTGATTCTAACTGTAGGGGGGATGGCAGAGAGCAGTGATCTCTGTCATATCACTAGGCAGAACGGGGAAATGCCTTGTTTACATAGGCATCTCCCTGTTCTTCCGCTCCGTGACACGATCGTGGGCACCCAGCAGACATCGAGTGGAGGGGGAACCCATGCCCATGCCGTTTTTTGTTTTTTTTTAACATTTTTGCGGGGAGTTCCCCTTCAAGATCATCAGAGTACGAGTCGCATGCCAAAGTCTGATCAGTCAAGAAGGCGATCTGACTTTGATCCGACTTCAGTGATATTCAATGGGCTGAAGTAGGATCAAAGTCGGACCAAAGAAGTGCAGGGAGCATTTTCAAAGTCGGACCGACTTGTGTTGATCCAGTTAAGAGGGCTCCCATAGGGAAACCTTGATTTTCATGCGACATGAGCTCACAATGTCGGAGCATTTGTCATACCAGTGTGAACCTGGCCTGAGGCCTCATTCGCACCTGCATTTGGGGCCAACCAAGATTTTCCATGGGATACTCAGCGGGGTTTCCTGCAAACAGCTGCAGGCAGCCCCCATTCAAAGCAATGCACCTGCAGCCATTCATTGCTGCTACCATGTAATAATAGAACATGCACCCGTTACCTGTGGATGCAGACTGTTTGCACCCAGGCTGATCATCCACAGGTAATCTCTGCACGTTTGGTTACATGGGAAGGATCGAGAATGACCATGGGTGTTGTCAGCCTTCCTGTCGTCGCTTTACATGGGCTTTCCACCCATAGGTGTTTGCATGAAACCCTTCTAAGCCTTCCGCAGTCAATCATAGTCAGCCCCAAGCACAGGTGTGAATGAGACCTTATGCTTCCCAGATAACTTTTTTCTGCATTTAGATGATCCTGTTTTAAAGTAGATTTCGCTTCATTTAGGTGTGCTTAGTTGAGTACATGCATTTACATGGCTGTGTCTAGAGTGTCTAACCAGATCCTGGATGCACAAAATTAGATTGTCAGTAAAGTCAGCTAAAGATGGCCATACATGGATCGAAATTCAGCTGGTACAGAAGCTGTTCTAACGATCGGCTTCTGTACAACCAGTCTGTTAGAAAGTTTCTACACGATAAGCGCCACCAGTTATAGCCAGCAATGCTGATCGGTGTATTCTGACTGAAGGGAATTCTCCCCGCTGTCAGGATACTATCCCTCAGAGGTAGTGTTTTCCCCATCTACTGTACATAAAGTGTGTGCATGGGGGAATCTAGTCATTTTTTTTTTTTTCTGTTCGACCCGCTGGTTAATCAAAAAAAGACTCTACTATGGGCTGTGAATTGCACCATTGAGGTATCATTACAAGCACGTATACAGTATTTTGGAATGTTCTCTAAATGCATATAAACGCTGGTTAGAGAGTGCGGCCTGAGGCTTCATCCACACTGGAGGTTTAGCTGCTGGCAGCTTGTCAAATTCCTAGAGGCAGTATATGCCCAAGGACAAATGCCCAGAATGCAAGAAGTCTGCGTCCCGGCCATTCTTCCCTGGGCACTCACAGCATTTTAAATCGCGGGCAGATTTGCCATGGATCTGCCTGCGATTTGACACCGCTGAGATGTGAATGACAAAACGCGGGACTCGCACTTGAGATGCCATTAATTTAAATGGCACATCAAATCGCTGTGCGGATCTGCAGCGATTGTCACTCGATAAAATGTGCTGCAATCGCGGCAACCCGAATCGTGGTATGCATGACGCCCAAAAATAGTTCACTAGCCACTTTGGGGCGACATGCATCCCGTGATGCCACACTTGCAGCGCGTTTTGTCGCGCAACAGTCGCGGCAGATCTGCACAGCGATTTGAGGTCCCATTCAAATGAATGCCATCTCAAATGCGAGTCCCGTGTTTTGTCATTCACATCTCAGCGCTGTCAAATAGCGGGCAGATCCACGTCAAATCTGTCCGCGATTTAAAATGCTGTAGTGTGAATGCAGCCTAAATGTTCATACCGTTAGATGCACCACCCAACCCCCGCAGCTATCATAGAGTTTACAAGCTGCAGCAGGGGGGCTGGACGGTGCACCTGTGCCCTCCACCTCTCCACCTCCAGGTAAACACCAGAGCCCCATGCACTGAAGGCAAACAGCCGGTGAGCCTAAACCTATTGAAAGGGAACTTATGGCTTTTTAGCTATTTATTGGTTTGATTATTTTGATTGGATCACACATTGATCAAATAATAAATTCGAAGTGTGTATAGCCATCCTTACTTGTGCTGTGTAAGTCTGTATGATATAGAGGCGGTGTGGTTTATGGACACAACATTTCCTAGAGCGTTGGGTTGTCCTCTACATATTAGACGTTCTTCTATTGAACGAAAGTGAGGTAAAAGTGTTAACAGTAACAGGTTAGTGATTTTAGTTTATGACTTAAACAATAAGCTGTTTTTCATTTACAGTTAAATGATAATGTTTAACTCGGTATGAATGCATAACGTGGAGACACAGCCTGGTTGCCCATATTTGAGTCTCTCAGGTTCCTGTAGTTCATCAGGCCTCACTAATCCCTTATGCCAGCAACCTAAAAATCTAGGAACCCCTCTTTGTGATGCAGGAGGTGTATTTACTACAAACACTCTATTGTCTTTTAGCAGAGAGAAATCCTCATGTAAAAATGTCAGTGCTACTTTAAGTCTTTAAGTCGTCATGTACATGGGCACCTGGGGCCATATAGTGTAAAATTTGGGCTTGTTTCCCTACCTGGTGCTACGTACTGCCATCCACAGAAATGAATGGCTCTACATAGGTATACAGTGGGTATAACAACTTTGTTGTTTTGCAGCTTAAAATGAAGACAGACACGTTTTTTTTGTTTTATCGAGCTGTATTTATAACCTCCAAGTGAAACATATAACCCCAACATGTCAGAAAAAATAAGAGAAAAATTAAAAACGGAATCACCAAGTTGGAAAAAGAATCCCCCCCCCCCCCAAATATGACTTGTAAACTGGGTCAATTGTGGCTACTCAATGGCACACAAAGCCATTTGACTTTCGACTGACCAGCTGAGGTCAGTTTGATTACCTCAGCATGAAAAGAGCTTTCCTGGAGCATTTCAGTTCCTGATCGTGCAACTGAAGAAAACTTTTTGAAAGTCAGAACACAGACCGCGTGTATCTCACATGACATCAGCTGGACCTACTGATAGGTTCCGGAGGATTTGTTGTGAGATGCATGGGTAGGGATGTTCCTGAGGTCTTGTGAGATGTGTGGGTAGGGATGTTCCTGAGGCCTTCATGTGAGGGGTAGGGGCATTCCTGAAGTCTTGATGTGGGGTAGGGAGGCTCCTGAGCTCTTGTTGTGAGATGCGATGTAGGGATGTTCCGGAGGTCTTGTTGTGAGTTGAGCGATAGGTGCATTCCTGAAGTCTTGTTGTGAGATGAGGGGTAGGGAGGCTCCTGAGCTCTTGTTGTGAGATGCGATGTAGGGATGTTCCTGAGGTTTTGTTGTGAGATGCGACGTAGGGATGTTCTTGAGGTCTTGTTGTGGGATGTGGGGTAGGGTTGCGCTTTGAAGATGTGCCTACCTCTCGTTCTTGTCTCGCCAGGATGTAAAGGGATAGTTTTGTAATAGTTGCCTGCTTATGTATGCCAGCCTTTGTTTGGGCTTTTGAAGTCCCTACAGGTTTTCCTTTAAAATAATAACTTATAATCAGCAGATGAAATGGGGCCAATAAACTGCGTAGCGCAAAGTAAGTCTTGGAATTCTGATGACAAACGGCCCATTGTCCACAAGGATACAAAGTGTCAAACATTCTTATTCCAAGGCCCGGCTTCTACATTACAAGTGTATCTTGTATCCCTAAATCTCCAGTGTAATGTGACCTACATACTGGAGCTAGCAGAGTTTACTAACTGTAGATGTTCGGCACACAGGAAATGTTGGTGAACAATCTGTGCAGTACTGCGACATTTTGACAAACACATGGGACACAAGTGAGCTCCGCGCTGTGTACAATCACACTGTGTGTCCTTCCCTGAGTATACAGAAACTGAACAAACATACAGGAATTTGCATGGACTTTGAATACAGAACAAAGTGTTTGCAGAGTGCAGCGGAAGTTGGCTGTGAGTCTATACAGACAATACTATATATAGATATAAATATATAGATGACAATTGCACACCCATTAAAAACCCTAATTTTAGTCTTGTTTGCATTTAAACTGACCACATAAAATATCCCCCTTACAGTAATAGAACACAACCATCAGTTTATGGGGTCTTGTGCCTCCAACCATCATTTACAGGTGGAGGAATAGCAGTTGAAGTCTAAGTCAGCACGCCATAGCTGTCATTGATGTGTGCGCAGGGCAGGACACCTCTATTTGGTGCAAGTAATCTTAATTCAAGATGGGTAAGGACAAATTATTATGGGTGTTTGATTGGAGTTCATTTTATTGGCATATTTGTACTCTCCCAAGGTCAAAATCTGGGGCAAAAGTCCACTTGTAACAGCTCTTCATCTTGGTGATGTGATCCTTAAAGAGGAACTGCAGTCTGCTCACATAATTTGTAATAAAAACATCTTTGCCATTCTGAAGCTTCCCTCCAACCACTTTGCATATTTTATGTATACTGTGATTCTGTACTTGCCAAATATGCTGCGGCAATCTCCCTCCACTGAGTGGCTGCAACCATTTTAACTGTGGGCAGCTGAAGCTGCTGCCTGTTCATTTCCTGGATTTACACAGACACACAGAGGTACACCTCCAGCTCTGCAGTCCTGCAGCTTTCATTGGCCCTTTTATGACTCATTTACCCTCCCTTCCTGGCAAACTCTCACAATAGTGATAGAGAGCAGTGCATGATGTCATAAGCCTAGGCTTTTTACCAGACAAGAAACAGGAAGTAGGCTGTAGAAGGTACTTACTGGCAGAAAAAAAAATGTTTTACTATCCAAAGTTAAAACAACAAGGGCAGAAGATTTAATAGCTGGAAAAATGAATGAAGGTCCGCTTTAAGTGAATCCGTGGGCATTTTTAAAGGCTTAGCCATTTTGTGGTCAGGAAGATTTTTTGGCTTGCCAGTGACCCGCATAGTCCCATGATGGTTTTTAAATTTGAACTCCAGGCACAAAATTTCATTTAAATAATTTCTCAATAACCACAAGAGATACAAATTTACATTGTGTACACTACATTTTCAAACCCAAAGTAGTTGTGTAGTCATCACTGATTTTTTTTATTTTTTCTTGGAAAATTCTTTTTATTGGATTTCAAGTACAGATACAAAACAGAGCCTATTGGATATACCCAAGCTCGATCCACCTACATTACAATAAAAAACATTATTAAAAAAAAATAAAACCTTAATGGTAGTGCCATTATAGGCACTAGAACAAAACTACACGCTCCAGTAACTTCTGAATTTGTTAGTATATTATAGGTATCAGCTACTCAGGTGTAGTATTGAGCAACCTTCAACAAAGATGGAAGTCACAACTCTTATGCCCCACACACACGGTCGGACATTGATCAGGCATTCCGACAACAAAATCCATGGATTTTTTCCGACGGATGTTGGCTCAAACTTGTCTTGCATACACACGGTCACACAAAGTTGTCGGAAAATCCGATCGTTCTGAACGTGGTGACGTAAAACACGTACGTCGGGACTATAAACGGGGCAGTAGCCAATAGCTTTCGTCTATTAATTTATTCTGAGCATGCGTGGCACTTTGTGCGTCGGATTTGTGTACACACGATCGAAATTTCCGACAACGGATTTTGTTGTTGGAAAATTTTATAGCCTGCTCTCAAACTTTGTGTGTCGGAAATTCCGATGGAAAATGTGTGATGGAGACCGACCGCATGTACAGGGCATAAGACCTGTGGATTGGACGTGGGTTCAATTGCGTATACATGTTCACCTACTCCTTTTGTAAGGTAATCCACTAATTATGAGATTCAGGCTCAGTATTAGTAGACAGGTCCTCTACCCAAATGTCCCAAACCTTGTGGAATTATTTTTAGGGCATCCTTTCACTAAATAGGTGGCCTTTTACAGTGGTAAATTAACATTAATTCGTTTTTTTCCATGAGGTAAGGGTTGGAGCAGATGAGGATTTCCACTGAAGAAAAATAATTTTTCTAGCATAGAACAATAATAATCCTATCAGCGTCCTGGAGACCCGAAGATGAGCCAGAGTGTACACCAAACCCAGCAAACAAACCTCCACTGTTCGGGGCACATGAATAGTGGTCACAGAGTATATGACCGAACCACCGCAAAAAGTTTGAACATAAGGGCATTGCCAAAAGATGTGGATAAAGTCCACTGAGTCCGCTGCACGCTGCCAACACTCCACAGGAACGGAAGGATATATTCTGTGTAAACGAGCAGGCATGAGATAGATCCTAATGTAGGAGTTTGCACCAAATCCACCTGTCCCTTGCGGACCCTCCTAACTGGAAAGGGCTCTGAGAGCTCGCCCCCTAGCTTAAGCTGGGCTGAAGGGCAGGAGTAAAGTAACTGCACCCATTTAAAAAACCCGGGCCCGAACCCCATAGTCTCTGGAGTAAGGTGTGGTTGGAGTCACAATCTGTGCACTGGACTGCTGTTTAGCCGTGGATCACCTCTTTGCAGGCAACGGACAGCTCCCTATCAGGCAGAAAACTCTGGAGCTGGGACCGTGGCCGCGGCTCGTCGACCGCACCACAGATGGAGATTTGCAGCCATTCTATTGTGGGGCAGCAATCTGACGGGCGAGGGAACTCCGGTGACAGAGGCCAAGAGCGAGTGCTGTGGTGTAGTAAGATGGCCTCTATTCACAGAACTGGTTCTGTGAACTGTCCTTCTGGCGGCTGTGGAAGCAGAGGAGTGCTTCTATAGCAGCTGCAGGTGGCAGTGTAGGGAGTGAGCCAGGTGCAAAGGAGTCGGGCAGACCAGGAATGAGTACTGACACTGCAGCAGGGTGGAGCAAGATGGCCACCACACGTGGCACTGGAGCTAGGGCCGCAGTCGTGACCCGTGCCACAGATGGAGATGGACACCCACTGCTGGGGGTCAAGATCTGACAGGCTACAGCGCTCTGGTTGCTAGAAGTGGCTTGGCTCAGGCATAGAGGAGTCAGGAAAGCCAAAAGCGATCGCCGGGTTGTAGCAAGATGGCCGCTACTTACAAGGCTGGATCCATGATTCGCCCTTCAGGCTGCTGTAAAAGAGCGTTGCTATGAGAGCTGCAGGCGGCGATTTGCAAGCTGGTGAACTCCAGTGGCTGTGCAAGCAGCGAACCGGGCGCAGGGTAATCAGGGAGGCCAGAAGTAAGTGCTGGCCCTGTAGCCGGGTGGAGCAAGATGGCCGCTACTCCCGGAGCGGGGCCGGAGCCACTGTCTGTCCCTCAGGTGGTTGTAAACACAGAGAAGCGCTGCGTTGTTGGCCTCGGGTGGTGCGTTGACAGGCTGGGAAACCTTGAGGTCTGTGGAGGGAACAGGGTGGATCTGCTGGAGAAGGAAAGCCAAGGATGTGTATCAGGATGGCAGGACCTCTTCACATACACGTCTTCTCAGACTACCATACGGCCACGCCCAAACCTGTAGGTTTGTTCTTAATTTGAATTTATTTGTAAGTCGGCACAGGTACATCTTTTTTAAGTATAGCTCCAGCCAAAAAAAAAAGATTTTTTTACGTTTTTTGGATAGCATAGGGGAAGGGTTAACACCCCTGTAATGTTTGCTTTGCTGTCTGTGCCCCTGTTCAGAAGATTTCACCTCACTTTCTGTCCCTATGACAATTGGATTTTGAAAATTTTGGGTTGTTGTGGAAACAAGGACTGGTGATAAAACTTCAGTGGAGACACCTTTTCCCATTATACCGTATATACTCGAGTATAAGTCGAGTTTTTCAGCACATTTTTTTTTTGTGCTGAAAGTGCCCCCCTCGACTTATACTCGAGTCAAGCACTTTTCTGCAGCAAAAAATTTAATTTTCCGAACCGATTTTGGGGCCCCATATCTCAGGGCCACTTTATGCTAGGAACCCCAAATTTGGTGTGCAAACCCAGTGGAACTGGTAACACAACATATCTAAAGCTGGGGTTTCTAGCACTAAGTGGCCCTGAGATACGGGGCCCCAAGTTCGGTTTGGAAAATGTCATTCTCTGCTGCAGAAAAGTGCTTGACATTTTCTGAACCGAATTTGGGGCCCCGTATCTCAGGGCCACTTTGTGCTAGGAACCCCAAATTTGGTATGCAAACCCAGTGGAACTGGTAACACAACATATCTAAAGCTGAGGTTCCTAGCACTAAGTGGCCCCGAGATACTGGGCCCCAAAGCGAGTTCGGAAAATGTCATTCTCTGCTGCAGAAAAGTGCTTGACATTTTCTGAACCGATTTTTTTAAGGTTGTAAACCCTTACAATCCACTTTTTGCTACAGGTAAGCCTATAATAAGGTTTACCTGTAGCTACCCCGGATATCTCCTAAACCTGCACGGTTTAGAAGATATCCCCTGTATCTGCATGTGCCGACGTCATCGGCATATGTGCACTGAAGCCATGGCACATATGTGCCGTTTGCTTCAGTGATTGTGCCGTTACCGGCGGCTCGCATGCGCGGGAGTGACGTTATCGCGGCTCCGGCCAATCACAGCGCCGGAGCTGCGATACACAGAAGTAACTCTGGGGAAAAATGTCACCGGCCGGTGCTGTGTACAGGCACCGCAGCGGGGCCCTTCGATCTCAGGTGGGTGTTACATAATGAGCTAGTATGACCTTCCCCTGCCCCTCTCCATCAACACTGGGTTCACATTAGCTGAGTGATGGAGAAAAACTGAGGGAGAGGAGAAACATCGGAAGACTAGTCAATACTAGTGTGCAAAAGTGTATTTGCTTTGTAAGAATAAATCCCCTCTAATGTTGGGTGTCCTATGTATGTGTAAAACTATTATGCGCGTACACGCGGCCGGACTTGCCAATGGGCTAAACTCCGTCGGCATTTCCGACGGAAAGATTTAGAACATGTTCTATATCTGAGTCCGTTGGAAATGCCGACAGAAAAAGTCCGATGGGGCATACACACGGTCGGAATGTCCGACCAAAAGCTCCCATTGGACTTTTTCTGTCGGGAAGTCCGGCCGTGTGTATGTGGCATCAGAATCCGTTTTTTTGTTTTGTTTTTTTTAGAATATCACCTTGAGACTGTCCTTAATTTTAAAGGGTTCCTTGAATTATAAAAAGGTTGAGAAGCCCTGCCCTAGTATACTGTAGATATAGTCTTTTCTAGAAAATAACATTTCTTTGCCGCACATTTCCAGGTGCCACTGAGCATGTTTGCTGTGGCTTGCCTGTTTACGAAGAGCCATTGGGCTGGGAGCTGAAAACCGGTACTACCGGATGATGATTGCTGGCACTTCAGTGTGATATTCTGAGGAAGTGTGGCTGAAACACTGCGCTATTGTTAAAAGCCGTCTTCCTTGATTGACACATGCAGACTGCTGCCCTATATCTAAGCATTTTGTAGTTATCTGAGAAAAACTAAACATTAACAGATGTGCTTAACCTCTTGTCAATCATGTAACGTTTTTGTGCACACTCCCAGCACAGTGACCGAGCTGTCACAAACAACTCCCAGTCTCTACTTTTGATCGGTAGCTTGCAAAATGAGCTCCTGATCATGTAAGCACTGTGACAGCCAATTACAGTGTTCACGTGATTGGGAAGTCTGCCTCGCTTCCCACCATTAAAGTGATTGTAAAGGTTTGGGTTTTTTTTTCTTTTTTCCTTAAAATCACAAACATGGTTAAAAAATGGTTTTGCACAGAGCAGCTCCGATTCGCCGCTTTTTAGGTCCCCTGTCAGCGCTCTTGGTCCCTCCCCCCACCTAAAGGACTCCTGGGAGGTGACAGGAAATGGTTAAAGTGAACCTGGACCGGGTAATGAACATTTGAGTCCTAGAATTAAATTTTTTTATTTTTGAGTGGTAAATTGTCTTTACATCTCCCCACTGACTTCTGTAGCTGCAGGCAATGTGGGGCAATTTTGCCTAAAGTCACAGTAGAAGCACGGAAATCCTTCAAGTCATTCCCTTACCAGCTCTGCTCCCCTGTCTCAGCAGTGACTCGGCAGCTCAGCTATTCCCCACCCCTTGTGATTTGCGGTAAAAATGCATGCGGTTCAGCTGTGTTTTCACCCCCCCCATCTGCTCCCCCTTAAGCTGCAAAGCCATAAGATGGAGGTGTATTATTATTATTATTATACAGGATTTATATAGTGCCAACAGTTTACGCAGCGCTTTACAACATGAGTACACTTACAATACAAATCAGTACAGGAGGGATCAGAGGGCCCTGCTCGTTAGAGCTTACAATCTAGAATACAGTGCCTTGAAAAAGTCTTCACACCCCTTGAAATTTTCAACATTTTGACATGTTACAACCAAAAATGTAAATGTATTTTATTGGGATTTTATGTGACAACACGAAGTGGCACATAATTGTTAAGTGGAAGCAGCAAGTCTTTTTGGGGATGTCTCAACCAGCTTTGTACATCTAGAGAGTGAAATATTTGCCCATTCTTCTTTGCAAAATAGCTCAATCTCTGTCAGATTGGATAGAGAGCATCAGCAATGTTCAAGTCTTGCCACAGATTCTCAATTGGATTTAGGTCTGGACTTTGACTGGGCCATTCTAACACATGAATATGCTTTGATCTAAACCATCCCACTGTAGCTCTGGTCGTATGTTTAGGGTCATTGTCCTGATGGAATGTGAATCTCCGCCCCAGTCTCAATTCTTTTGCAGACTCTAACAGGTTTTCTTCTAAGATTGCCCTGTATTTGGCTCCATCCATCTTCCCATCAACTCTGACCAGCTTCCCTGTCCCTGGGGAAGAAAAGCATCCTCACAACATGATGCTGCCACTACCACGTTTCATGGTAGGGATGGTGTGTTCAGGGTGATGTGCAGTGTTAGTTTTCTGCCACACATAGTGTTTTTTGCTTTTAGGCCAAAAAATTCAATTTTGGTCTCATCTGACCAGAGCACCTTCTTCCACGTTTGCTGTGTCCCCCACATGGCTTCTTGCAAACTGCAAACAGGACTTCTTATGGCTTTCTTTCAACAATGGCTTTCTTCTTGCTACTCTCTTCCATAAGGGCCAGATTTGTGGAGTGCCCGACTAATAGTTGTCCTGTGGACAGATTCTCCCACCTGAGCTGTGGATCTGTGCAGCTCCTCCGGAGTTACCATGGGCCTCTTGGCTGCTTCTCTGATTGATTAATGGTCTCCTTGTCCGGCCTGTCAGTTTAGGTGGACAGCCATGTCTTGGTAGGTTTGTAGTTGTGCCATACTCTTTCCATTTTAGGATGATGGATTGAACAGTGCTCCGTGAGATGTTCTAAGCTTGGGACCTTTTTTTATAACCTACCACTGCTTTAAACTTCTCCACAACTTTATCTCTGACCTGTTTGGTGTGTTCCTTGGCCTTCATGATGCTGTTTGTTCACTAAGGTTCTCTAACAAACCTTTGAGGGCTTCACAGAACAGCAGGATTTATACTGAGATTAAATTACACACAGGTGGATTCTATTTATTAATTAAGTGACTTCTGGAGGCATTTGGTTCCACTAGATTTTAGTTGGGGGTTTCAGTGAATACAAATGCACGCCACACTTTTCAGTATTTATTTGTAAAACATTTTGAAAACCATTTATCATTTTCCTTCAACTTCATAATTATGTGCCACTTTATGTTGGTTTATTACATAAAATCCCAATAAAATACATTTAGGTTTTTGGTTGTAACATGACAAAATGTGGAAAGTTTTATGAATACTTTTTCAAGGCACTCTACATGCCACAGGTGCAATGCTTTGCACGACAAAACTTGTCCTCCCTTGTCAAACTTGATAGGCTTTTGTAGACTTTTTACATTTAGATACAGGAGATGGTCAGAGACTGCGGACATGATACAGGAGATGGTCAGAGACTGCGGACATGATACAGGAGATGGTCAGAGACTGAAGAGATGGTCAGAGATTGCAGTTCCAGGCTGCCTCTCACAAAAGATCACTCTAAACTTACGCTGGATTATTAGGTTTCAACTCACAGTGAAGAGAACACCTGTAGATCAATTTTGATTTTGATTTTTTTTTTTTTTGTGCACATATACATGTGTTATTTTCCAGCACCCAACCCAGATGTTGGTTTTCAAGGTCAGTGCAACAGGGCCCAGGGCAAAGCTGCTGAACACTCTGCTGTATGATCTAGGGCTGAAACAACTAATCGATTAATCGACAACTAATCGATTATGAAATTAATCGATTACTATTTTCATAATCGATTAATCGGCCAGTAACATAATGGGGTTAAAAAAAGAACTAAAATGAGCTCTTTATAGTACAAATAGAGCAAATAATCTCTACTGTAAATAAATTAATTAAATAAATAAATACATTTAGTTGGTCTACCTGACCATGGTTTGGTTTCAACAGAACCCCTCATTTTCCACTTCTTGATTAGAGTTTGAACACTACTGATTGGCATTCTCAATTCCTTGGATATCTTTTTATATCCCTTTCCTGTTTTTTTTTACAGTTCAACTACCTTTTCCCGCAGATCCTTTGACAATTCGATTTTGACCCCACTAACAATTAGAAAATCGATCGAACGTTCTTAAAATGACATTTTTTGTCATTTGTCGGGGAAGACATTGTTTGTTTTTTTAAATAAAAAATAGATCTCTGAGTCTGATATTTACCAGATTCACCCTTTAATATTATATACAGTATATCTCTCCTCTAATAGTATATACAGTATATCTCCTCTAATAGTATGTACAGAATATCTCTTCTGTCTGTTATTCTCAGAGTGGATTAGATATTTTGCTCCCTAACCATATAGTTGGTTACTTATATTCACCACTGCATAGAGATATTTAAGAATAAATTGCCTTTTTTTAAAACTTTACATATTAACTAAATTATGCACCACACTTTTTTTTTTAAGGTTATTAACCGATTAATCGATTAATCGAAACAATAATCGGCCAACTAATCGATTATGACAATAATCGTTAGTTGCAGCCCTAGTATGATCCATGGCTTACCCAGTACAGGCTCCAGTAAGTAGGAAGGTGTGAGTCCTGCCGCTCCGTGTCATTACCACGCGTCCTGTCCAGCTCCTATCTAAGGCCTTGAGGGGAACATAATGCCTCCTCACCTTCTGTGGAGCACTCTCTGAAAAGTGATCCACCGCAGATCACTCTCCAGAGGATGAGCAGAGTATACATGTAGAGTTTTTTTGTTTTTCTTCAGCCAGAGGGTTGAACAATAAAAACGTTTTGCGCTATTGTATTATGACCTCGAGGACTCCCCCACCCCCATCAGAATACACAGATCAGCACTGCAGCAATTGGCTGCAAGCACTGATCGAATGCTGGTTTTCCAGTAGGACCTTTGCCTTCAGACCAGCTTCTGTTGAACAGAGAGGAGTACACACGTACCAAAATTCGGCCAGTTCCTGCTGAACAAACCAAATTACGGTTTGTGTGTACTGGACTTTAATCTGTAGCTCAGCTTCCCCTCACAGCAAGGCTTTAGCTGCCATCCAGCCATCTAATCTCTAATGTAAGCACAGAGAAAGAGCTCTGCAAAGGGGAACAGAGCAAGCGGAGTTGGTATGGGAAGGACTTGGACAATCTTAGTGCTCCTGCTGTTAACTTTGAGGATACATTGCTCCGCAGTATCTTCAGCTACAGAGGTAAGTAAAGGCTTGTTTTAAATCTTACGTATTGCTTGTTAAGCATAACTTAACTGTATCTGAGCACCACAAACTAAAAACACAGTTTAATAAATATTTAATATTCAAAGCAAGCATATGCTGTATTCCTTTAAATAACCACTTTGAAAAACAGCCCCTAAATATAGCATTTACTTCCTGGAATCCATCTGCCCTTAACTCAGTCATGCAGGAGTGTGTGCTTAGCTGAGAAAAACTGTCTTCCCTTCCTAGGGATGAAAACAAAATGCATATGAAGACTCGTGGGATGTATGACATCATTGTGGTCTAGGCAAGAAACCAGGAAGCAACTCAAAAAATGTAAAAAAAAAAGTTTAAAAGTGCTCAGATACAGTTTAATTCCGCTTTAGTAGGCCGGCATTTTATGTTGAAAATCTAGTGCAGTTTATTCAGTGTATTCTGTGTACCCACCTTGCCTCCGATGCAAACAAGCATTGATGTAAAAGGAGAACTGTGCTGTACTGGCACAGCAGGATATTGTTTTACAATGAGTTAGTATCAGCGTGTATCACTAATAACATCGATCTCCTTTTTTTTGTAATAAGGAAGCTGCTATACTGTCCAGTATCTGATACTCTAAATAATTTTACTCCGTCATTGTTGGCTTTGAGGATGGAAAATGTGTTAATGTTTAACCACAAAGTCAAAATAGACATTTTATAAATATCTCCTCCAGTGTTGGGTTTTCACCTATTATCCTGCAGTGAAAGCTGAATTTCAGGTTTGGTTGCCTTTTTTTTGTTTTTTGTTGGAAATGTTACTCAGAGCATCCAATCAGACCTATTTCTAGTGATAATCAAAGAAAATATCGGATAGTTCTTTATCCTGTTATTTGTGTATTAAATCCACAATATGTTTGCAAGAACCTAGATGTAGATCTTTGGGTGGAAACAGCACAAAAATGTAGTGCAATAGCCGATGTAAAAATGTTATATGAAAAACAAAGATTAATACAATGCTGTATTAAAGCCTATAACTCCTGGGATAGGAAAAAAAAAATCTAGCAAGGTTTAAATGTTTGTTATGTCTAAAGGGTACTGTACACACTGTGGTTACGTACCTTCTTGCTTTCTGCAGCGCTCTCCTCCTTTTTAACCACACGAAGACCAGGCCTTTTCTGGCACAAATATATATATATATATATATATATATATATATATATATATATATATATATATATATTTTTTTTTTTTTACAAAGAACCTAGAGAATAAAATGGCAATTGTTGCAATTTCTTTATGTCACACGGTATGTGCACAAATGGTTTTTAAAATGCAATTTTTTGGAAAAAAACACATTTTATTTAAAGAAAAACACAATATATACCCCAATTTTTTTGTATACTATGAAAGATAATGTTACGCCGAGTAAATAGATACCTAACATGTCATGCTTTTAAACTTGCATGCGCTTGTGGAATGTCGACAAAATACGGTACTTAAAAATCTTGACAGCCGACGCATTAAACGCCTTTACAGGTTACCTGTTTAGATTAATGCCGCGTACACACGACCGGACTTTCCGGCAGAAAAGGTCCGACGGAATCATTCCGTCGGACATTCTGATCGTGTGTGGGCTTCATCTGACTTTTTCTTTCTAAAATTCTGATGGACCTAGAAAGAGAGCATGTTTCAAATCTTTCCGACGGACTTAATTCCTATTGGGAAAACCATTCGTCTGTATGCTAGTCCAACGGACCAAAAACGACGCAAGGGCAGCTATTGGCTACTGGCTATTGAACTTCCTTTTTCTAGTCCTCTCGTACATCGCGTTCTAAACGAACGGACTTTGGTGTGATTGTGTGTAGGCAAGTCCGTTTCAGCGGACCTCCGTCGGAAAAACCGTCAGAGTCTACTCTGACAGAAAGTCCGGTCGTGTGTACGCGGCATTAGAGGAGGTCTAGTGCTAGAATTATTGCTCTTGCTCTAACGTTCGTGGCGATACCTCACATGTGTGGTGTGAACACCAGTTATGTATGTATGTATGTATTTGTTTCTTCGTGCGAGCGCTTTGAAATTTTTTTTCCTAATTTATTTATTTATTTGTATTTATTTTTTTTACACTGTCCCTTTTTTTAATTATTCTTTGTTTTTCATCACTTTTATTCCTATTACAAGGAATGTAAACCTCTCTTGTAATAGAAATAAAGAGGACGTGTCCTCTTTTTTTATGGAGAGGTCTTGGGTCGAAAGACCCCAAATCTCTTCTTTACCTTTTTAAAAGCAAAAGATTAAAAAAAAAAATTGTTTACTTCCACTCTGGACCAGACGTAATGCCATGAAGTCGCTCCAGTTCTTTAAGGTCATAGAGGCGATCAAAGATGACCCAGTCTTTTATTGTCTCTGTGACCAGCTGGCCATACTGTCAGATCGTTTCTCGGTTGGACCAGTGGAAACGGTAAGCCTGAGAGATGCCCGCCACTTCTGAAAGCATTTCAGTGGCTCATGAGCCGCTCCGAACATTTTCAAGAGCAAGCCAGCTGCCGACTGAAAATAACATTACCGGGGTTATGGATAATATCTTCAGCCATTATCCTGGTAAACCACTTGCAACTCGCAATCTATACATACATATTGCGGTCAGTGGCTAATACCATTCTGTTTGTTTGGAGACTTGGCATCCTGACGAACAATACAGGTAGATTAAAAGAGAATTTTGCCAATGCTTCTCTTGTGGGTCACAGAAGTGCATGTACTTTTGCTCTCCTGTGACCCAGAATCAGCCAACAGTGGGATAAAGCCCTGTTAGCTGACCATATTGTCGGGATCCACCCAGATACCTAATCGGAAGGTGGGAGCCATTCCCCTCCAGAGGAACGCAGTGAGTACTGCTATCAGCTATAATCATATTTTAAAATCTGGCAGGCTGGTTGTACCCAAGTTGATTGATCAACTTTGGTACATTCAGCCTTCCCATATATGACTTAAATCTTGGCCTTCTCTGCTAAACCCATGGCTGGCTGAAGTATCTGAATTCAGGGAGCATGCTGATAGGAGGTGGAAGCAGAGTGACAGAAATATTAGCTCAGTCTGCTGCTTTTTCCTTCACTGATCACAGGCTGAGGAACAAGACCTGTAATTGTATCACTGTACTGCAGCAACAATGTATTCTCCTAGCCTGCCACACAGGGATGGTGGATGGGCCACAGAAAGGATCCAAATACACATCCTGTGGCAGATCTAATGGCTCCAATATATATGAAGTTCAGCTCTGTATTTAGCTGTTTGCTTGGAGTTCAGCTTTAAGGAAAATTAGCTAGGCTTGGGCAAGTTTTTTAAGACCGGAGAAAAGGAATGTCATGCCATTATTGCTGACAATGGTCAGTTATCACATTTCCTGTAATACATTCAGACTGATTCATTTAAAGATGTTGTGTGTTGTTGATTTAGCACCTATTGTACCTCCTCCTCGGATATTCAGGTTTTTCTAAGTTCAACCTGTGAAGTTCTTCATTCCCTCCAAATAGATATTTGGGGGTCCTAAAATTAAAGTATTGTTTAAAGCACCCTTTCTTAAACTTATTGCTCCAGAGGAACCCTTAAAGTGGTTATCAAGTTTCTCAAGAAACCCTGCTAATATCAATTCAGTGGGTAGAGTGTCCCTTACATTGGTGGACAATGGGTAGAATACTCTCCTTACAAACCCCAATGGTGTAATGCTGCCAGCTCTTTCAAGTGGTCCTGGCCCCACAGCTATGCAGGCACCATCAGGTGGAAGGTCTATCGGCCATAGCTCAAGGAACCTCTGAAGGAACCCAAGGGTTCCATGTGACCCTGGTTGAGAATGGCCGCTTTAAAGGGATAGAAAACGGAAAACAGGAGGCGCTGACCTGAGTGTAGTATTGGGATGTACTATTTAATAAAAAGGATTAAAAACACTCATAGGAACATAGTATATAACATGGGCATCTGGTGCTTGGAAAAGCCTCTCCCGTAAATCTTGCAAACACTGGGCTGCATTCAGGGACCACCAGTGGAATGGTTGCTGTGTGGTGTTAGAATGGCATCCCAGCAACCAGGAAGAACCACCGTGGATCGTGGAAGTGGATGTGACGTCACCGAAGACAGAGAGATGGCCAGGGAGCACTAGAGGGGATGGGCTGACTGGAATACACAGGCTATGCGCTCGGAGCTTCAGCTCCTTCCAAAGGCCTTTGGAAGGAGCTAACGCTTTGAGTGTGTAGCCTGTGTATGACATTCTAACACACAGCAACCGTTCTACCGGTGGTCCCTGAACGCAGCGCTGTGTTTGTGAGATGTACAGGAGAGACTTTTCCAAGCACCAGATGAGCATGTTATATACTATGTTCCTTTGAGTGTTTTTAATCCTTCTTAATAAATTGTACATCCCAATACTACACTCAGGTCGGCGCCTCCTGTTTTCTATCCCTTAAAAGCAGCCATTCTCAACCAGGGTCACGTGGAACCCTAGGGTTCCTCCAGAGGTTGCTAGAGGTTCCTTGAGCTATGGCTGATTGACCTTCCACCTGATGGTGCTTTGAAAGAGCTGGCGGCATTACACCATTGCTGTTTGTAGGTAGAGTATTCTACCCATTGTCCACCAATGTAAGCGACACTCTGCCCATTGAATTGATATTAGCAGGATTGTACATCCCAATACTACATGCAGGTCGGCGCCTCCTGATCTCCGTTTTCTATTGTATTTACAGAGTTTGGCTTTTCTCTAAAGACGGCTGCCACCATTGGTTCAACATTGGACATTTTGGACTTCTCTTTCCCCCCCTTCCCTTTCATTAGAGTTTATATATATATATATATATATATATATATATATATATATATATATATATATATATATATATATATAATATATATATATATAATATATTTATTTTATTGATCCCATTATCTTATGCGCCTATTGTTATTATCTAGAGGGCTTTTATTGTGTATTGATTATTGTGTGTTTTTTCCTCTCTTTATTTTGTATGTTGCGCCGGTTTCTCTATTTCTTTTGTTTTAGAGGGCTAGTGCACCCAATGAGTTTCGCACCTCAGCACACAGGAGCTGCTAAGTGTCCATGTGCATGAAGCCTAAGAAGTCAATCTGTGATTCAGTCCTCCCAGGATCTGTGACTTTTTTTTTTTTTTTTTTGGTGGATTAGCAGCATGACTTTTTACAAAATGTTCCAGGATTTCATTAATTATATGCAATTTTAAGAAGCTGTTCTGTACAAAGAATGGTGTAATAAAGCATTAGGCACTGAGTCATATTATTTTAGTATTATTATGTAGATGAAGATCCATATTGTTCAAGTGAAAGCTGAAGTATAGATAATTATCAGGGTTTATAGCCTCTTATTTTAGGTTTAGATTTATCCCAGGGCCACATAGTTGACGTGCCTTAAAATTAAACTAGTCATATAGTACATGGCTCAAGTTTTGGCTGAATTGGTTGAAACTTTTTCCGTGTCAGCTCCACTGGACAAACTTTGATTGAAAATTGGAAAGCACTGAGTGGACAATTATCGCCCAAATAGTGACTGTAGCCTATCGGACGTAGCCACTGTTTGGGTATTCTAGCAGAATTCCCCCATCCACACTGTTTAGCATGGGTGGAGAAATCTGCGTGTATGGCCAGCCTTATAGCTAGTTCCAACATTCCGTCCCTGTCAAAGGAATCCCATATCTGCCTGTTGATTTCTGGAGTCAACTAAAGCTGGCCATACACTAGTAGAATTTCGCTTGAAATTTTTCATTTTATGAACGTTAATTTGATTTTCTTATCATTAGAGGGGTCAAACTGACTTTCGTATTCAATCACAGTGACAAGAAAATTCGAAGGAGCAGGATATAATTTTTTTTCTATGACTTTTTAAAGTGGATCTAAACCCACAACAGTAAAATCAGTCTGTATATACAGTAAAGCATGCTTGTTATACTCACTGTGGAACCTAAGGGGTTAACCCTGCACATTGTGTAAAAAAAAAAAAAAAAAAGGCTGTTTGATCCTGTCTTCTTTGATCCTCCCCTTCTTCCACTGTCTCTAATATATCTCCTGGTAAGACAGAGCCCTAGGAGGCACTCTGCACTTGCTCAGTTTGGTGTGTATATTGCTAAAGAGCTTTTTTTTTTTTTCTTGGGAGGGTGCATGTGATCAGCACAGGGCCAATCAGCACTGTCCAGACAGAATGCCTGGGGTTCTGCAGCCTCATAGGACAGTCAGAGGGTGAATGAAAACTCCTCGTCCAAGCTTTAACCAGATACTGATAGAAGTCACAACAAGACTGCGATATACTGCTGATGAGAAAGGGTATTTAGCAGTTTATATTTACTAAAATAATTGCATTTCTGTGTTTTGTGTACTGTGGGAGACCATATATAGTGAATGCAGGTTTTGGGTTTAGTAACACTTTAACAGTGAATGTGGTTTACTTTTGGGAACGTCCATTGGTTCCAGAGCAAACACTTTTTTGGAGTACCTTCGAACAACAATTGTCAAGTCATTGAACGTACTTGTAAGAATTTTTGTACAAAATACCAAAATACAAACATTCGTTGAAAATCTACTAGTGTGTGGCCAGCTTTAGACTAGTCACCTGCTACAAAGCCTGAGGGTTACTGAATAAATGTGGACTGAGTAAAGTTCAACGTCAGGCAAAACAGATTCATTCACAGGTGACCTTCATATATAGGAGCTGTTTTTATGGTCAAAAGATTTGCATTCCTGTACATTCTGTCCTGAGGTTTGCATATCTCTGCTAGACAGTAACCTGCTGTGTGACCTCACTTTTTTTTCCCTCTGCAGTAAAGCTAGGTCACCTTCCTGCCCCTGGCCTTTGATTGGACAGTGACTAAGCAGCAGCAGCCCCATCCCTCTGATACTCTGCTCTCTCCTGCTGTCGGTGTGTTGCTCGTCAGCACATTTGCAATCAGGAATCTCAGGTACATATACTAGTTTTAATTTTAAAATATTTTTTTCTCATAAAATTTCTAATTGCATTAAATGTATTTTGTAATGTTTACCAGGAGTGCAACTTCAGAAAAATCACTCAATCGTGTATAGCAAAAAAACAAAACAAAACACAAAATAAAGAAAAGTCCATCAAAAGATAAAATAACAAAACGTTGGGGGTGTAGAAGCAGCAGTACACCGATCTTACAAGTGAATAGCTGTGTAGGGTGGGTGTGTCAGCACAAGTCTGATCCTTTTGGGAAAGGCAGGCTGTTCTCCCAGCACAACCAGAAAACTGACCACGCTGGGATGGATGTGCTCTTGTGTCTAGTGTGGTCAGTTTGAAACAGGAAAGCAGGGGGACTGGCAGAAACACCATGTGCTTCACACATAGGGAACAATACAAAGAGAACAGGATACTTTTTTTTTTTTTTTTTTTAACGTAGTTACATGGTACAACAGACACCTATCAGGAATATAAAAAATGTTTTGGTAACATTCTTTTATCCAGTGATATCCCATACAGTACTTTTTTTTTCTGTTGCTGGATGTCCTTAGGCTAGGTTCACAGCTGTGTGTTTTTTTAGCATATTTCAGAAGCACATGCATGGACAACAATTTAGCATGATTTTCTATGGGTCCTGTTCAAAAATGAACTGCAGGAAACTGCATGGATGTGAAGGAAGCACAGGGACTTTTTTCATACAGGAAGTTGCCTTTTTGGGTGCATAGACTTCGATGGAAGTGCATCAAAAATGCATGAAAAAATTATGAGTTTTTGGTAGGGTTTTGTGTTTAAAGTGGTAGTAAACACTTTTTTTTTTTTTTTTTTTTTTTTTTTTTTTAGATTTTTACCTACCGTTAAGCTTATAATGAAGCTTTCCTGTAGGTAAAATGAATATCTCCTAAACATGTACCGTTTAGGAGAAATTCTTGCAAACAGCAGCTGGCGATGTCACCAGCGTATTTGCACTGAAGGAACGGCCGTTCCTTCAGAGCTCTGTGCTGCGGCTGAGAGTATGCAGTGCATACCAGCACCTTATGATATGATATTGTCTTGCATGTGGAAACTTTTTTTTTTTTTTTTTCTTTTTCTTACAGAGCTGGCTACCACTTTAACAAACATTAAAGCATCAAAAATGCACTTGAAAACGTGTGAAAAACACATGCGCACAGGTGTGAACCTAGCCTTCCTCTGATTGCCAGCGTAATTTAAGTTCCCCTGAGCCCAGGTCATCCTGGTCCCAGCCTGTGACTGGACAGTGAAAGGAGAAGCAGCCCAGTGATGAGCTTATCTGTCACTCTGCTTTCTCCTCCTGTCGGCACACGGACTGACTGGCTCCTTATGCTGCTGCTTCCTCTTGTACTCTAGCCCTGCTATACAGGTACTGCAAGAAGATGCTACCAGGTCATACTTACAGTTGTGCTCATAAGTTTACATACCCTGGCAGAATTTATGATTTCTTGGCTATTTTTCAGAGAATATGAATGATAACAAAAACATTTCTTTCACTCATGGTTAGTGTTTGGCTGAATCCATTTATTATTAATCAACGGTGTTTACTCTTTTTAAATTATAATGGCAACAGAAACTAACCAAATGACCCTGATCAAAAGTTTACATACCCTGATGATTTTGGCCTGATAACATGCACACAAGTTGACACAAAGGGGTTTGAATGGCTATTAAAAGGTAACCATCCTCACCTGCGATCTGTTTACTTGTAATTAGTGTGTGTGTGTGTAAAAGGTCAATGCGTTTCTGGACTCCTGACAGACCCTTGCATCTTTCACCCAGTGCTGCACTGATGTTTCTGGATTCTGAGTCATGGGGAAAGCAGAGCACAACTGTATGTACTTACACTGTTTGAATTAAAAAAAAAAATGGTGTATTAATGAATAATAGATACATTAAAGTGGCTCTAAAATCTCTTTTTTTTTTTTTTTCATCTTTAGCCTTCTCTGCATTAGGCTCACTTCACACTGCAACGACTTAGGATCCGACTTGTGAGACCCCAAGTTGGGTGACCTGTGAAATTCCATTTTAGTCAATGAAACCTGACCTAATTAGCACTACTGAAGTCACTCCGACTTCAGAAAAGGTTCCTGTCCTACTTCAAGGCAACAACTTCTATTCTATACTTTTATCAAAGTAGAACTGCAGTCTCCAGAAAGTCGCCTGGCAAAGTCGCACCGTAAATCGCACAACTTTCAGGTCGCAGCAGTGTGAACCAAGCCTTTAGGTAAAAAACGCCCACTACTTGTCCTATCCCAACCTGTCCATAAACGCTTTCCTGGCTCCATGTCCCCTCTCCTTTCCTGTCTCCAGCTCCAGCCCCACTCCCTTCACTTTCTGCTTTCACAGGAGAAACTGAGGGCAGGGCTTATGGCATGGCTTGTGTTCCTATGGATGCACACAGCCTGGCTCGGGAGCGTGCACACCTACAGGAGAGAGAAGTGGACAGCGCCGGCGGGGGACTGCCACAAGAGGAGGAAAGTAACCGTTCTGTGCAAATATTGTTGCACAGGGCAGGTAAGTAGTACTTCTTCTTTTTTTTATTTAAAAAAAAAAATATCAGCCTTTATCACTTTAATGTGTGTCTTCAGGTGCTAGAAACCAAAAATGTCATCGTTGTTGGCCCACAGCTATTTTTTATATTGGATACCTTTGCTGGAACAATGCTTTAGGCTCTGTTTCCACTAGTGCGACTTTTCATGCGACTTGGGACTGAAAAGTCGCATGACAAATTGTTTCCCATGATTTCCAATGAGTACCGTTCATATCTGTGCGACTTCAAGTCGCAGCGACTTCAAAGTAGTCCCTGCACTACTTTGGTCCCACTTTGATGCGACTTGAGGTCCATAGATACAGGCATTGCTTCAAATCGCGGTAAAAAGTCGCGGTAAAATCGCGCGACTTTGGGGACGCACTAGTGGAAACATAGCCTTACAGTCACTTTGCAGAGTGAGAATTAAGGGATGTTCTGCAGGTCAGGAGTGATGCAAATTCTACAGTGGGATTGATGGTGCAATTAGCAAAGTTGTTGACCTGGATTTAATGTTAAGGAATGTCAGCCCAATTATATGAAGGGGGAAGCAAAGTTACTAAACGCTGCCTATTAGTTACATGCCGTACAGGTCCTTATTGCATTGTGTTTTCCTTCGATGCAAAGAGATCTTTAATCTAAGAGGATTCTGGCCAACACCCAGAGAAGGCAAAGGCCCCTTTAAGATTAAATCAAACCTGATTTGTTTTGTGCTCCTCTCCGTCTGTGTTCATAACAAGCATGTCTGCACTCATCCATAGCAATATTTTCACATGCTTTTGTGGTGTTTTGTGAGAAGGTTTTTTTTTTTTTTTGTTCCCAATGTCACCCAACTCAAGAGCAGCTCTTGTACACGAGGCTTCCTCTGAGTGCATTAGTGGAAAATATGCTGGGTAGCAGTATACAGGCCAATGTGTTGGTGGAATTGGTCTGTATAATTTAGGAGAGGACTTCCATCATTGCTATATACAGCCTCACAGTTGATGACATCACAGGTGTGCCAAGTGTTCCCACCATATTTGAATAGCTTGGAAGTTCTTCCATTGACTGCGCAATAAAAGCGGGAGCAGCTCTGCTTCCTCCCATGTTGATTGGCTGTTTAAACTGACCACCAAGCAGCTCTAAGGAAGACAACTTTGGCTTGGCTTCGCTATTTCTAACTCTATGAACTTTGGCCTTTAGATTTAAACAGCACAAGCCCAGTCAATGGAGGGCATTCTGTCTGCCCCATGAACACCCCCCTAAAAGTAAACAGTTTTTTTTTTTTTATTATGGGCGTCCTTTTGTCCTATATAAATGGTAATTGTGACTTGCATTTATATTTTACTGGTACTGTGTCATTAGACCATTCATTTCAACAACAATATCCCCTCAATTCACCTTTCTGACCAGGTTTCATGTTACACCCATACTTAGACTGTAACAATGAAACATGGTCACATTTCTCAAGCCCCCCCCCCCCCCCCCTTTTACCTGAATTGTGGGGTGCATCTCCCTGGAGTGCCCTATTGATTTTTGATTTAAGCACGGCTGATCTATTTATGGAAAGACTACCAGTCCCATCGACCACCATGGCACAAGTATGGTGACATTATTGCACCTGATGATTTGGCCAGTAACACACTAACTGTCTTATGGTGTCTCCATTCTGGGTGGTGAAGCAACTTAGACACCTTTGGATCACAGCATTGTGTGGAGGGTATACCACTGGAAAGTATTTCCAGCAGAGGAGTGAGTTAAGTTAAAACAACGAGCAGTATTTGCAAAAGAGGAGTCTGAGGGGTATGACATGAAGTAGCATGTTCAGAAGAGGAGCTTGAAGGGTATGACATGGAATAGCATGTTCGTGAGAGAGGAGCTTCAAGGGTATGTCATGGAATAGCATGTTCAGGAAAGAGGAGCCTGAAGGGTACGACATGGAATAGCATGTTCAGGAGAGGGGAGCTTGAAGGGTATGACATGGAATAGCATGTTCAGGAGAGAGGAGCCTGAAGGGTATGACATGGAATAGCATGTTCAGGAGAGAGGAACTTCAAGGGTATGACATGGAATAGCATGTTCAGGAGAGAGGAGCCTGAAGGGTATGACATGGAATAGCATGTTCAGGACAGAGGAACTTCAAGGGTATGACATGGAATAGCATGTTCATGAGAGAGGAGCTTCAAGGGTATGACATGGAATAGCATGTTCAGGAGAGAGGAGCCTGAAGGGTATGACATGGAATAGCATGTTCAGGAGAGAGGAACTTCAAGGGTATGACATGGAATAGCATGTTCAGGAGAGAGGAGCCTGAAGGGTATGACATGGAATAGCATGTTCAGGACAGAGGAACTTCAAGGGTATGACATGGAATAGCATGTTCATGAGAGAGGAGCTTCAAGGGTATGACATGGAATAGCATGTTCAGGAGAGAGGAGCTTGAAGGATATGACATGGAGTAGCATGTTCAGGAGAGGGGCTTGAAGGGTATGATGTGAAGTCTATCTATTAAAATGCATGTGCTTCCATTGTGGAGACTCAGAAGTTAGAGTTGGGGACTACAGAAAACAGGGTGCCTTGCCGGGGCCTGTAGCTTTTGCATGTATTTGCAAATGTGTGCAGACTAAACCCCTGTTCTTATCCTATATTGTTAGACACGTCAATTCGGTTGGTCGCTGGTTGGCAAGTTTTGAGCTTGGAAATCTCTTTGTATTTGTTTGAGATATGACATGAAGTAGTATGTTCAGGAGATAAGTTTGAAGGGTATGACATGGAGTAGCATGTTCAGAAGAGGACAGTGGTGGGTATGACAGTGAGCAGTATGTGCAAGAAAGGATTGTGGGGAAATAGTAGAGGAAAGTATGTGAGGAGAAGGTAAAAAGAGCTGGTTGTCGAAAGTCATTCTCTCCACTACAGAACTTGAGGTGACTCTCCCATTAGATTGTCAGCTCTGCAGGGTGGGGAGGCAGATTGTTCCTGACTAGCAGGGAGGTTCTCGTTGTCAGTCATCATGTTTTTAATCTCCTGGCTTCCAGTTGGCTGGCGGTGAGATCATGCAGGGTGTTAATATTTTTAAGGAGTCGGCTGAAGAGTGGGGAGAGACATTAATTAATATTGCTGGAGGGGGTAGTGTTTTAATTATTCAAGTAACCAAAGGGCTTGTTAAATCTTGCCAGGAAAAAACACGGAGATTAACAACAGTGTTGGCAGTCTATGAGCAGGTGATGTGAAGTATTTTCTCATATATGACAGATGACAGCATAAGCAGCATTCGTTTTAGTTAAAGGAAAAACCTGCAAATATTTTTATTAACATTTGAGTCCTGCATGCACTGCTTCTCTTATGAAGTTACCATGACCTGCACTGCGTTGTATATGACTGACACATCAGGTTATGGTGATTTTTCAACAATGGGATTCGAACAACAAAGCTGGAAAATGCTTGGTGATGCAGCAAAGTGATGGCTCATAAAAAGGTAGCCAGAAGGCTTGAATATGATTGGTCATTACTGGCAAAAGAGACTTTTTTTTTAATTTTAAAATAAAGGACGGGGCGTGAGCTCACAATTTATAAACAGAAAAGCATATGTGTGTGTTTGTGTATACACTGATCAGCCTTAACTTTATGACCACTGACAGGTTAAGTGAATAAGCATTGACTATCTTGTTACAATGACATCTGAAAGTCATGGGATATATTAGGCAGCAAATGAACATGTTGTCCCTGAAGTTGATGTGCTGAAAGCAGAAAAAATGGGCAGCACATTTTCTTGTGAATGGGGCTGCGTACCTGCAGACCACTCAGGGTGCCCGTACTAACCATGTCCACAGCGAAAAGCACCTACAATGAGTACATGAATTTTAGAACTGGACTAAAGACCAATGGAAGAAAGTGGCCTGATCTGATGAATCACATTTTCCTTTACACCATGTGGATAGCCAGGTGCATTTGCGTTGGTTATTTGGGGAAGAGGTGGCACCAGGATGCAGTATGGGAAGAAGGCAAGCCGGTGGAGGCAGTGTCATGCCATTCATGTGGATGTTACTTGACCCGTATCACATAACTAAACATTGTCCAGGTACATGAAAATTGTATTCCCTGAGGGCAGTGGCCTCTTTCAACATGTACTCTGCAACACTGCAGGAATGGTTCAAGAAGGGTTAGAGTTACAAAACAATGAGTTTGTGGTGTTGACTTGGCCTCCAACTCTCAATCCATTTGAGCATCTTTGGAATGTGTTGGAAAAACAAGTCTGATTCATGGAGGCCCCACCTTGCAGCTTACAGGAGTGAAAGGAGCTACTGATGGCTTTATGCCTGATATCAAATCATACATTCGGAAGTCTAGTGGCATCCATGCCTTGATGGGTCAGGGTTTTTTTGGCAACAAAAGGGGGACCTATTAAATATTATGTAGGTGCTCATAAAGTTATGACTGGTGTATATATCAGCCATAACGTTTTGAACATCCACCATGACATGTTGAGACATAGACTCCCACTAAACCGCTACAGGTTTGCTGTGGTATCTGGCACCAAGCCTTCAGTAGCTGATCCTGTGTTCTGACACCTTTCTATCAGAACCAGCATTAACTGTCAGCTGGTGGATCTAGGGCCAGTGATGGTGAACCTTGGCACCCCAGATGTTTTGGGACTACATTTCCCATGATACTCATACACTCTGCAGTGTAGTGGAGCATCAAGGGAAATGTAGTTCCAAAACATCTGGGGTGCCAAGGTTCACCATCACTCATCTAGGCTGTGTGTGGTTTATAGATGTACTGCACATGTAAGCATTTTTGTTATACCTATATTTTTCTGCCATTCAGTGAACCAAGGTAGTAAAAATGATCCTTTAATGAACAGCCCAAGAAAACAATAGGACGATTGATGGATGTTAAAAAAAAAAAAAATAGACTGGAAAAACATACAGATAAGCATCAAACCGCATACAAGTCCATAATTAAAAAAGATTGATGGATGCGTTTAATACAAAGGGTGGGGCTGTTCAAATTTCACACTAGCGTCCTGTCAATTTTAGTTACAATTCTGATGTTGCTCATGGCATCAACTAGTGACATGAGCTTGTCATCCGCTGACATTTTCCCACCATGAAATGAAAGCGCCATTAATTTATTAAAATATTGCCACACCAGCCATTGTGTAATTAAAAATAACACAATTTCCATTTCAATCGGTAATCGAAAGGTCACTTCCGTGCAAGTATGGCAACAGATCATGTACAGCACACCCTTGAAATCATATTTAATGATTGGGTGATTGGGTTAGTGTTCTTCTCAGGAGCCTACATGGAACCTTTGACAAGAATTTAGCACACCAAGCTCCATCCATAGGTTTATTGCTATGAGACTTCCATCTTGGAAGAAGGAATCCATTCAAAATCGTATCTGTCATACAATTTTTTCCAACGCTGGAGCTGTTCAAATAATTGTAGCAGACAGATCCTTCCTTTCCACAGGGTCAAACAATGGGCAATATCTTATTTAGAGTTTCAAAGTAACTACTAATCTATGGCAAAGAAGTACTATATAGTTGCAAGGAATTGAATACATAATGTGATGTGTCATCAGCATGGACTTGGAGTAGATAATTCATCTCTCATCAGCTGCCAATTATTTGTCTGCAAGAAAGGGAGTGGTGGGGATCTGCCTATCATCTTTTGCAGGAATTAAGCACTGTTGTATTTCCTAGAGAGACATGGAAATCATTTCTTATCAGCTTCAGACTGTTGATAAATTGCATGTATGAGGTGGCCATTATTTATGATATTTGCCCTTTAACTAGATATTGAGACCTGTGAGTGGCTTTAGGCTAGCCATAGATGATACAGTTTTCTTTCTTCCCACCATGGGTGGAAGGAAAGAAAATCGTTTTTTCACTTTAAGGCCTCCCACAGCACTATTATACCATGCCATGGGGAGCATTGCCTTCCAGCAGAATACAATGGTTACTGCTAGCGGCTATAGCTACTGGCAGTAATCATATGTAGAAAAATATGATATGCTGGTTGTACTCAAGTCTATCAATGGATCGACTTTCATACAATCAGTCTGCTCATACATGGATCAAAGGTCTGAACTGGCTGATCCATGCATGGCTGGTTTTCGATGGCCTGGTAAATTCAAATGATTCTCACAGATAGTTGTAGGCTTTCATCTGGTATCTCCAGTGGTTATAATTACTTGAAACAACTCAGGGAGATTTTGGCACCATCAGCTGAGTATTGAGGTAGCCCCAACATTTCTATAACTAGTTCAGGGGTTAATAGATCTCTTCCTGCCCATTGTTCTTTGGGATATACAGTATTTCACAAAAGTGAGTACACCCCTCACATTTTTGTAAATATTTTATTACATGTTTTCATGTGACAACACTGAAGAAATGACACTTTGCTACAATGTAAAGTAGTGAGTGTACAGCTTGTATAACAGTGTAAATTTGCTGTCACCTCTAAATAACCCAACACATACCCATTAAAGCGGAGTTTCACCCAAAAGTGGAACTTCCGTTTCAAGCACTCCTTGCCCCCTGACATGCCACATTTGGCATGTCATTTTTTTGGTGGGAGTCTGTACCCTTTATTTCTTCGGTCTTCCTTTCCCACTTCCTGCTTCCTATCTTCGGCCGCCTAGGCGACTCCTCCTTTTGCCCTAGGCAGCCCCTCCCTGCCAGCAATCTTCTGAGACACAACTCAGGTCCCAAAAGATCGGCTGGCCAATAGGAGAGCGCAGTGCAACTCACACATGCGCAGTGCGCACCCGGCTGTGAAGCCGTAAGCTGTCATGGCCGGGTGCCCAGAGTTACCATGATGGCGCCGAGGAGAGGAGGGGGAGAGGCGCTAGCTATGCCATTTGTAGCTGCTGACTTTTAATAAACTAAAAAACGGGTGGAACTCCGCTTTTGATGTCTAAACCACTGGCAACATAATTGAGTACCACCCCTAAGTGAAATTGTCCACATTGGGCCCAGTTAGTCATTCCCACCCCCACCCCCCCAGTGTCATGTGATTTGGCAAAGAACGCTCTGAGGGTCTGAAAAAAAGAATTGTTGCTCTACATAAAGCTGGCCTAGGATATAAGAAGATTGCCAAGACCCTGTAACTGAGCTGCAGCACGGTGGCCAAGACCATACAGTGGTTTAACAGGACAGGTTCAGAACAGGCCTTGCCATGGTTGACCAAAGAAGTTGAGTGCACAAGCTCAGCGTCTTATCCAGAGGTTGTCTTTGTTAAATGGACATATGAGTGCTGCCAACATTGCTGCAGAGGTTGAAGGGGTGGGGGGTCAGCCTGTTGCTCAGACCATACGCCGCACACTACATCAATTTGGTCTGCATGGCTGTCGTCCCAGAAGGAAGCCTCTTCTAAAGATGATGCACAAGAAAGCCTGCAGTTTGCTGAAGACAGGCAGACTAGGGACATGGTTCCAGTAATCCATGTCCTGTGGTCTGACGAGACCAAGATAAGCTTATTTGGTTCAGATGGTGTCAAGCGTGTGTGGCGGCAACCAGGTGAGTACAAAGACAAGTGTGTCTTGCCTACAGTCAAGCATGGTGGTGGGAGTGTCATGGTCTGGGGCCGCATGAGTGCTGCCGGCACTGGGGAGCTACAGTTCATTGAGGGAACCATGAATGCCAACATGTACTGTGACATACTGAAGCAGAGCATGATTCCCTTCAGAGGCTTGACCATAGGGCAGTATTCCAACTTGGTTACGACCCCAAACAGACCTCCAAGAAGACCACTGCCTTGCTGAAGAAGCTGAGGGTAAAGGTGATGGCCAACTATGTCTCCAGACCTAAACCCTATTGAGCATTCGTGGGGCATCCTCAAACGGAAGGTGGAGGAGAGCAAGGTCTTTAACATCCACCAGTTTCATGATATCGTCATGGAGGAGTGGAAGAGGACTCCAGTGGCAACCTGTGAAGCTCTGGTGAACTCCTTGTCCAAGAGGGTTAAAGCGGATCTTCACCCATCTAACTTTTTTTTTTTTAGGAGTTCATTCAGAAACTTTTCTAATCATGATAATTTACTCACATGTTCTGTGAAGTAAGTCCAATTGTGGGCGATTTCGTTACAAAGAATAACTTTTAAAAATCACAGACAGCGGTTCCCATCTTCGTTGTGGGCATTTGAAACCCACAAGCACGAAATTCCGGGATGCAGTGAATGCTGTCCTCCCAGCATTCACCGCTCGTTCCCGCGCATGCCCAGTGTCATCGCCGTCTGATTCTGGGTTGCCATGACAACGGGCGTCGTCGGAAGTTCCCGCCCCGTTGTGATGGCAACCAAAAAGTCTCACGAGATTTGGCGGAGGTTATCCGCAATGTCTCCTGGGATGAAAGACAATGAGATCCCAGGAGACATTGCGGGGAACGAAGGATATGACGTCAATACCCGCAAAGTCCACGCCCACAGCCGCAGGGACAGAAAAAAAGAAAGACAGATAACGTAAGGTAGGTAAAAAAAAAAAAAAAAAAAAAAAAAGCTCCATATGGCACTCGGTGTTGCTTTTAGAAGCCACCGAGATGCTGATTTAAAAATGGGTGAAGATCCGCTTTAAGTCAGTGCTGGAAAAGAATGGTGGCCACACAAAATATTGACAATTTGGTCCCAATTTAGACATTTTAACTTAGGGGTGTACTCACTTTTGTTGCCAGCGGTTTAGACATTAATGGCTGTGTGTTGAGTTATTTTGAGGGGACAGCAAATTTACACTGTTATACAAGCTGTACACTCACTACTTTACATTGTAGCAAAGTGTCATTTCTTCAGTGTTGTCACATGAAAAGATAGAATAAAATATTTACAAAATGTGAAGAGTGTACTCACTTGAGTGAGATACTGTATCTGCCTATCTGTGACTACCTTTGGTCCTAATTGGTCTGTTTTTTCTTCTTCTGGCAGGATAATGTAAAATTGCTGGATTACAGTTCCGGGTTCAGTATTTAAGATCTGGAGTTCTGTGCATACATGCTTAGTCTGGTACTAAAGATATGCTTTATTTTATAATCTGGTTAGATGTCAGCATATCGACTCATTGAAGAATAAACAGAAGAAGCTGTAGATTCCCACCAGCTGAACTCATGAGGGTGAAGTTCAGAGGTCACCTCATGTTAGACTATTTCTGCCCTATTAACTGGCCTAACCTTACAGTTTCAAAAGTGTGTAAAACAGCGTTCAGTAGTAGACAGGGCAGCAAGTATAAGGTTTAAATTGATGATCCTGTTGTAACACTAAGCGATCACCTACCTTCTCCTATATTTTCAATATGTTGCTGCTCCCTCACAAACTAGCTACAATGTACAGTGTTTCAAGTCAGCAAGGGATTCTGGCCGACTGACAACCACCTTAGTCTTCAAGAAACCTCTGACTTCAGACTAAGTAGCTAAAGCTAAATACGGAGGCAGATAAAATATATATTTCTGCGTTCCAATAATCCAGTAATTCAGAATAATATATCATCAGGGGGAACATTCAGGGGTTTTCAAGAAAAGACTATAGGTATGTAGGCAGTGCAGTCTACTTTCTACACTGCAGGTGGCACTCAACCGAAGATGCATTGCAGGGGGAGAGGAAGTCAAAAGGAACATAGTTTCTCTATGGTTTCCAGGGTCACTGGGAAACCATGTGACACCATCAGCCATCTTGGGGCAGGCAGAGCCTATTTAAGGCCCTGGCTCCAAGGCTTGGTGTGCATTTCACGTGTGGGTAGTGTAGGGATAGGTCACCCGTCTGACAGGGACAGTGAACAATGACGGGGAGAGCTTCCAGATGTGTAAGTAAAGGAGAGGGACATGCCATCCTTCTAGAGACCTCCCTATATGGGTTTGGACCGGCCAGGACACATTCTGCCCCTCAAGACAGACTTTGTTGGCACACCTGATACCTGCTCTGCTACACATTGCCGATATATGTCGTGTGTGTTCCCGGCCGGGTGCCTTTCCACCAGATTTGTTGCGAATTACATGATTGTGCATTAATACATGTTCTGCTCTCTGCAACCAGAATCCGTGTGTTTACTGTTGCTGCACCTCCCCATAAGTAGGCCTTGTGATGGGATCTTGGAAGTGCTGGACTTGTCCTCATTTTTGGAGTCTGGACTTTACTTGGAGGATTGATTTTATAGCAAAAATGTAGTATATGTTGCAGACAAAACATAAGTATCACTCTGGCTCATGACCTGAAGTTCCTTTTGCCCCTCTGCATTGAATATTTTGACTCAAGATGTTTTTGGAATTTTTGTCGAGACTTGCATTGCCAACCACCCTAAATGAATACCTTTCCATGCACAATAACAACATGCAGAGGCTCCTCATAGGTGCACACAGGATTCCTGGAATGTGAAGACATCCAAGGTGCACCAGCCTTGTTGAATGAAGCCTAGCTTGCGGGTATAGGGTGGGTGTAGTCTAGTAGAGTTTGTACGTGAATGAAGGAGTAATACTTCTAAACATTATAAACATTGCTATGTTTCATATTCTTATGTAATGCTTTTTTTACAGAATGACATTATCTGTAAATCAGAAAGCATCACATTGTGTTTCTCAGTTAC
Organism: Aquarana catesbeiana; assembly: GCF_042186555.1. Lineage (NCBI taxonomy): Eukaryota > Metazoa > Chordata > Amphibia > Anura > Ranidae > Aquarana > Aquarana catesbeiana. The sequence continues at coordinate 624,895,064 of NC_133326.1, read as the reverse complement.
CCTATGGAGCATCTGCAGACCGCATCTCCTGTGTGAACTTGTGATACAAAAACACATCAGGGCGGGACACGCACTAAATATTTGGACAAGTTCTTGCGGTTCTTCGACTTAATTTGAAGTGGGAGGGCATATAATTATTCCCATCTGAGGCTTTAATGAAAGGTTATATTGTTGTAAATAAAAATGCTATATTTTCTTGATGGCATTATGCACAATAGAGAGCATGAAGACCAATTCAAGATGTATATGAATTATGACAAGTCTTTGGCTCTCACCGGCATTATTAAAAAAGATTGAGACATCTTACTGATGGATGGATTTTCACAAAGTTGTAGAAAATAATACCAGGACATTTATGAAGATAATTTAAAGAGAAATAACAACTTGGTTTATATTAGACTCATTAGAGTATGGATTTCTAGTTTGTGTTTCGCCTGGACAAGAACCCCTAGGAGTTAAATTATATGTGAACCCTCGCCTTGTAAAACAACCCATTCAGTTTAAACTAGAAATTTGGAAAGGAAAACCATTGGTGTATATACTGTATATATTAAAACATTATAAATACTTTTTCTTTTATTATACATGATCACATACCCTCTGTTCTAAGCTGCATAAGGAGTTTAGAGAGCTGAGGGAGGAGAAATGGCAGCACACTGATCTTCCCAGTAAACTGCTGTGCAGGGGGAGGGGGGAGTGTCGGCACAAGTCTAACTATTGGAGAAGAGCAGGCTGAGTTCCCAGCACAGTTAGAAGGTTGATCACTCTGTGTTCTCATGCCTAGTATGGTCAATTTTTGATAGGAATCCAGAGGGACTAACAGGAACACCAGGGATTTCACACAAAGGTAGCAATACAAAGAGAACAGGATACTTTTTATACAGGTACATGGTACTGCAGGCACATATCAGGAATATGAATTGTTGGGGTAACCTATTCTTTAAAGTGTTACTAAACCCAGGACCCTGAATTCACTATATCTGGTCTCCCACGGTACACAGAACATGGAAATGCAATTATTTTAGTCAATATAAACGGCTAAATGCCTTTTCTCATCAGCAATATATAGCAGTCTTGTGACTTTTATCAGTGTCTGGGTAAAGCTTCTAGGAGGGGTTTTCATCCTCCCCAGATTGTCCTATGAGGCTGCAGGACCCCTAAACCCTCTGTCTGGACAGTGCTGATTGGCCCTGTGCTGGCCCTCCCAAGAAAAAAAATACTCTCTAGCAATACACACCAAACTGAGCATGTGCAGAGTGACTCCAAATGCTCTGTACCAACAGTAGACAGATTGGGACAGTGGAAGAAGGGGAGGTTAAGAGAAGACAGGATCAAGCAGCCTTTATACACAATGCAGAAGATTAACCCCTTAGGTTCCACCGTGAATATAACAAGCATGCTTTACTGCATATACAGGCTGATTTTACTGTTGTTGGTTTAGTAACACTGTAAGGTGACACTAAACGATATCCTTATTCTCCAAAAATAAACCATATACAATTATACATCAATGACTTAATGGCCCTGTAATTTATTTTTCAGCCCCTTCCTGCCCAGGCCAATTTTCAGAATTCAGAGCTGTTGCACTTTGAATGAAAATTGCGCTGTCATGCAACACTTTACTAATATGACATTTTTATTATTATTATTTTTTTTTTTAGACATATAGAGCTTTCTTTTGGTGGTATTTAATCAGTGGATTTTTTACATTTTGGGCTTTTACAAATGAAAAAAGATTAGCAGATAAGTAATTTTTCTTCTTCACTGATGTGTGCTGATGAGGCTGTACTGATTTCCACTGATGGGGCTGCACTGATAATCATTTATTATCAGTGTAAATGTGCCCTGTCAGCCTTGCCGGTCATATGTCGTCCAGTCAGAATAAAAAAGCCACTGCCCGGCCATCAATCTGCTATTGGCCAGGCAGGAACTGTTAAAAAGAATGAAGATCTTACCTTAGTTCTGAGATGGAAAAACTAATTCTGAGTATCATAATGTTGAAGTAATATTAAAGTGATTTGTAAAGGTTGTATATAATGATAAACATGTTATACTTGCCTGCTCCGTGTAATAGTTTTACACAGAGCAGCCCAGATCCTCTTCTTCTTGGATCCCTCGCCGGTGGTCCTGGCCCCCCCCCCCCCCCCCCGTTACTGAGTGCACCCAATGGCAAGCCTTTTACTATGGGGGCACTTGAGCAGGCTCACTCCCGAGCCACACTCCAATGATCGGACATTGTCCATTCACACACGGAACGTGGCTCGGCCCCACCCCCTCTCTCCTTTCTTGGCTCACTGGCTGTGATTGGTAGCAGCAGGAGCCAATGGCTTCCGCTGCTGTGTGAGGCAATGAGGAGAGAGAGACCTGGGAGATCTGCTGCTCTCATGGGCATCCCTGGATCAAGATGGGGCTCAGGTAAGTATAGTGGGGGTAGAGAGCTGCAAGCAGAATATTTTTTACCTTAACGCGTAGAATGCATTAAGGTAGAAAATCTTCTGCCTTTTAGAATCACTTTAAAGCTGAACTCTGGGTACAAAAACTTTCATTTTAAATGTATTCCTTAATATCCACTTATATATATATATATATATATATATATATATAGCCTGTGCTGAGAGCATAGCTGTGGGAAGGACTCAGCAGACACCAGCCCACTACAGGCTGCCTGCAGAAAATGACAGGAAGGGGCGGAGACAAGACCAGTCACTCTGCAGGAGGAGAGAGAGCAGCAGTGACTGGTCTTTATTACAGGAAGCTCCTAAACAAAGGTAAAGTCTCACACTGGATTACTGCACAGATCTGGAAGAAATACACAAAGCACACCAAGAATCAAGAGCCGAATACTCATGACTCATGATTTAGACAAAATTTGCTTATTCCGCCGTGCAGCTTCTGCACTCCTCCCCCCTCCGGTGCCACATTTGGCACCTTTCGGAGGGAAGGGGGAGCGGGTACCTGGATTTACAGGTAACCGCTCCCACTTCCGGGTGAGTTTGCCTCCCCCTTCACCCGTTGCTGGGCCTTTCACAATGCACAGCGTGCTTTGGGCATGCGCAGTAGGGAACCGGCAGTGAAGCCGTGCGGCTCCCTTAGCCAAGATGGCGGCAGCACCCGAGAGCCAGTTGAAAAATTGGTTCTGGTGAGGACACCGCTGGATTCATGTCCTAATATCAACAGTATTTGTAGTTGCTTTTTTTTGAAGGATCTTGGAGCTCCGCTTTAAGCACTTTCAGCAGCTGTTTTAATCATTTACGAACTAAGCAGCTTATTTATCTTTTTTAACCCTTTACCTAAATTACAGTTTATACTGGTGCTGTGACCACTGGCCCAGGTTTCCTGTTTCAGGAAGGCTCCTTTCGCTTGCAGCATCCTATAGAGCCACCCTTGCATGCAGGAACAAGTGTTGTGTCTCCTTACACTGTGTGCATCAATAGAAACACACAGCCCAATAGCCTAGGATGAAAAGGCACTCCCTTTCTCTTCCATCTTCCTCCCCCCTCTCTTCTCCAAGCTAACAAACTGGCTGGAGACTCTGCTGTCCGCTGTTAAATCTTTCCTGTGAAGAACAGAAGTTCAGGGAAATAGTAGTGAGAAAGCAGGAGCCAGAAGCATTGAAAGTTGTAAACTGCGGTTGCTGGGGTAAGATTTTTAACCAGTAGTTTACTGGGAATGTTTATTTTATTGTGCTCTGTGTACTCAATGCTGAGGGTTTAATACTGCTTTAATGAAAACATGGCTGTTTGAATGTGCTCAATAGAACTAGGGCTGACTTCACACTTACCCTGTTTCCCCGAAAATAAGACCTAGCGTGATTGTCAGTGATGGCTGCAATACAAGCCCTACCCCCCAAATAAGCCCTACCCTGTTTCCCCGAAAATAAGCCCTACCCTGAAAATAAGACCTACAAGGACTTTAACTAAGGCTTATTTGGGGGGGTAGGGCTTATATTGCAGCCATCACCGACAATCACGCTAGGTCTTATTTTCGGGAAAACAGGGTATGTGTTGCGGTAACATACCTATGAGTATTGGACCACTGAATGGCACCCCAACACACCTCCACAGCTCTCCTGCATTGCACTACTGGCCATTGCGGTCCACTGCTTCATTTTTTTTATTTTTTTTTAATTTGGGTGCATTGTGGCAGCTTGTTAAATGAATGGGCTGCCTTTTTTCAGTGTGCACTAATGTCAAGGAATCGCGCTTGTTTAACTACGTCACAGTGCCGTGACGTCAATTCCTTCTCTGTCTTGTTCAGCTTTCCGTGGGCTGAAAGGTTGTAAGTTTGAAGGTCAGCGGCACTCATTTCTGCATACTGCACTCGTCCAGTCAGCGTATGCATTGATGCTCAGGCTCCACTGTCTTGGGGGCTCACTTCAGCATCTTCACCTTGGATTCCAGAGGACTTTGTCCTGGCACTGCTTCCAAAGCTTGTGCTACGTGCAAATAGATCAACTAGGCTTGTGAGAATTGCACCAAGCCCACCTAATAGGTCCCCTTTCTGTGAAGTTGACCTGTAAACCTAGAAATGTGAGAACTGCCTTTGCTGACTTGCTATAAAGGATGCAGGTTCAAGCACTGTCATTTTTATCTTGACTTTACTACTTAGTCTCTAACTGGGAACACCGGATGGGAGCTTGGACATCACTGGCAGCATGCTTGTTCCAGAGAGCCAATTAGTAGGACAGCCCTGGATCCTTCACCTTCCAAAAACAAGTCAAGGATGGCAGCCTGTACTATTTCTGTTCTGTTCTGACAGGTCCACTTTAAATGAGATCCTTTATAAATGGTTAACGGTATTTCCTTCAGTTTAGGGCAATTAAGGTGACTGTCTCTTTGGTCCAGGGGGCCTCTTTTGCTTTTTGTTAGCATGATCTTCTGACCTCCAAAGGTAACTCATTAGCTGTGATGAGTACTTTTTGTGGTTTCACTGTGAATTTTTTTGGTTTCCTAAATGAGATAATTTTGGAATCTTGTTTCAGTAAACTTTATTGCTATTTATCAAAGCACAAACCCGTGTCTTTCTGCTCCTCCATAACTCCCTACAAGTGCCAGCACATACCCGTATTACAATGCAATATAGTCTGCCCTATAATTATTCGCTTTTTACAAGTATTTGTTTGGCTTCTCATTCACAGACCTCAAACAGGCTCAATTGCGAGTCCCCCGTGGTCATATACCGTCAATTTAGATGTGTCATATATATATATATATATATTTTTTTTTTTACTACCGCAAATTACTTTTTAATAACTTATACCAGAAATTTGTCTGTACATGCTAACAAAGAAGATTCATTTGGTTTGACCTAGGTATGGCTACAACCTGATTTATATCATCAGGGTGGATGACTTTGGACAGCTTCCTTTTCTACAGCCAATGTTTGTCTCTTTTTGTGATTCTGAGGGTGTTTGCTAGGCATGGTAGCACCATAGCAGGGCATTCTGTTTGGCTGTTGGTTTGATTTAAAGTGTTAACTCACGTAGCGCTAACCCTGCAGGGGATGCTGGTAATAGCTGGTTCTTCCTTAATAGCACAGAGGCACAAACACCAGTTCATGCACTCCAGCTCCAATAACTCAGTCTAGGGGATGTGTTTTTGATATTTATTGCTTGAGGCTGCAATCACACCTGAGTGTTTCAAAGTTGCACGCTTTTGCCGCGATTTTGTTCAGGTCACCAATGTAAAAGGCAGAAAAACACCTGTAATCTGCCCCAAAGAAGCTCATGTTCTTTTTTTGAGCTTATTTTAATTGAGAGATGGTGCATTACCACATATAAATGTAGAGGTAAATTCATACCCAATTCACCACATCCCGATAATAAATTTTATAAAATAAAAAGGAAGGAACCCTGGGATGGTACGGGTGAAGGGGTAGGGGGTATTAATCGGTGAACCTGAGTAGGAGGAGGGGAAACGTACTAAATAATGTGATTGGTATGAGAGGTGCCCAGAAATAATAAAAATATGTACTTTATTGGAATATACAAAAACAATTATTAAAATGGTGAACAATACATACAAAATACCTAAACCACACAAATGAGCATACTGGTAGAAAGAAGCATACAAATATGTGGTACATAGAGCCCAACATGTTTCGGATAAGAAAAAATTCAGTTCCTTCTTCAGGGGTTTCCTGTAAGGATTATTGTATGATCTGGGGGAGGTATATGAGTAAAACATACCAATCATTAGTATATATATACATATATACATATGTAAATACATATAATGGACGTATATACGTCCATTATATGTATTTATATATGTATATATATACTAATGATTGGTATGTTTTACTCATATACCTCCCCCAGATCATACAATAATCCTTACAGGAAACCCCTGAAGAAGGAACTGAATTTTTTCTTATCCGAAACATGTTGGGCTCCTATGTACCACATATTTGTATGCTTCTTTCTACCAGTATGCTCATTTGTGTGGTTTAGGTATTTTGTATGTATTGTTCACCATTTTAATAATTGTTTTTGTATATTTCAATAAAGTACATATTTTTATTATTTCTGGGCACCTCTCATACCAATCACATTATTTAGTACGTTTCCCCTCCTCCTACTCAGGTTCACCCATTAATACCCCCTACCCCTTCACCCGTACCATCCCAGGGTTCCTTCCTTTTTATTTTATAAAATTTTTTTGAGCTTAGGGCATTTTTGCTTCAGGTGACAAAACGCTCAGATGTGAACAGTCAGGTGCCATTGAAATGAATGGGATTTTGCTTGTTGGGCGTTTTTTCAGGCTGTTTTGGGGCGTTTTACAAGCGTTTTATGAGCTGAAAACACTCATGTGTGAATGTAGTCTTAAGGACTTTAAACAGGAGAGGTGTTAGAACTTGGGATACTCCAAAAATGATCAGCCATAGCAATGGGAGAGGACAATCTTCTCCATAGTTCAGGGGTGCTGAACCTTTTGATGAGCGAGGGCCACTTAAAGGGTAACTCCACTTTAGTAGGGGGAAAAAATTGCAAATAAAGAAGAAATAATATAGCGTGTATAATTGCGATACAAGTCATATTGTAATTGAATGGTATTAAAAATGACCTTTCCTTTTCAATCTGCAGCCGCTGTCATTTTCTATAAATGCAATGCAATATAGCTACATGGAGTTGACCACTCCCCCAGGAACATCATTTCCTGCTTGTGTGATTGGCTCACCAATTTTCCCAGAAGTCTGCCTAAGATACAAGTCAGATTTCAGGCATCCCCTGCAACAAAAATGTCATTTTTGGTGAGATATTTCCAATAGGAACATGTCTAAAGGGATGCAGGCCCAGCAGCTTTCCTCATTAGTGCCCTTCAGCTGCCACAGCTGACTGATAATTATGAAACGACTCCCATTAGACCCACTCTGCTCAGAGGCACAGAGGAACACACAGGGATGTCTTCAAAATAACAAAAGGTAGGAATCTGCAACAAAGGTTGTTCTTGCAGTGTACATAATTCATATCATACAATACATAATACATAATTCATAATCATACAATACATAATTCTTGCAGTGTACATAGATCACCCAGAGGAGAATGTTTTTCTTTCTCAAAAAAAGTGGAGTTACACTTTTAAGTAATTTGGTAACTGGACGCAGACGACAATGAAATTAAATGGTTCCGAATTTCAATTTTTTTTCTTTTGAATAGCATTATGAACATTTTCCTCCTGTGGCATCTGAACAACGAGGAGAGGGAGAGGAGGAGGAGCCAGCTTTCAGCGGTTGCAGGAGGAAAATGGAGAAAATCTGCTCCTGTTTATGCCACCCCCACAGCCCCTCCTGAACAAGTGTAAGACAGAATGGGACATGGAGGACCCACGGGCCCCCTGGAGCATGGGGCAGGGTCACCATTGCGACTCCTGACGCTACACCAGTGTTTAAGGGGTGTGTGATAAAAACGCGTCTCAACTATGGGGTTTTCCCGCCTTCCAAACTACAAATGTAAACAAGCCTTTACCATCCTGAGCCCCCTATAAGGGTGCTTTCACACTGATGCGCTGCAGTTTACCCGAACTCTGGGTGAGGCGCAGTGCACCTGCGGCTTTCCAGAGGGTTAGCTGTGCTTTGCCATAGACTTCTATTATATGTTGCGAGTGTGGTACACTTTCTGAAAGGGCACCAAAACTCCTGCATTCAGAAGTTTAATGCGCTTTCAGAAAGTGCAACAAACCCACAGGATAAAATAGAAGTGCACTTCCCTGGTTTGAGATCAAGAGCAACAGGTTGAGCACCCCTGCCGTCGTGTGTGTCTCTCTCTCTCTCTGTCTCTCTGTCTCTCTCTCTCTCTCTCTAATTGGGGATATCAAACAGTCTAAGGCCTCACAGCTGTAGACCAGAAGGCAATTTTCTTTGGCATCTGAGTACCTTGCACCACTACACAACTATTGCAATCCAATGCAATTTGCAAAACGCTGCACAGTGACCAGGGAAGGGGACAAGGTTCTTTTTCTCTACGCTCACACCCCCCGGATTCTGCTGAGGACAGGGGGATTGCCAATACTCTGAGCCCCTATCGGAGCCGTCTTGGTCCAAGCTATCTCTGGAACTTATGTCTCAAAAGCACACAGTCACCAGGAATCAATTCAGGTCTTTACTCAAGTCCCCAAGACAGCTGCCACCTTCCAGCTTCCTCTGCACAAGGACCAGTGAGGGAAACGGTCCTTCTCCAGACCAGACCCCTTGTGGTAAATACCTCCAGCCAGTTCCTTAGAAGATCAATCCAGGCCCTCAGACTTGACACCGCTGAGGTCTCACGAACAGTTGCACACTCAATAGCGTGCCTCAGGGCAGCAGCTCTTCAGGCTTTGGGGAACCCTTCTGGGGAGAGAGAACCATATCTCCAGGACATAAGACTATTTATCACCCCCCCCCCCGGACCCCATCTGGACACTTTTGATAAAAATTCAGGCTGGTCATTTGAATCTCCCTCCCTCTGTTCTGGAAGCTTCTGCCAAAGGCAGGGGGAAGCAATCAAACTCTCTGGCTGTGAAACCCTGAACAGACCAGAACAAACAATCACTGCTCCCTTGACCACAGAAGTAGCCAAAAACTAAATTTGCCTAGCATCCTATGCTAGAAGGGTGCTACACTCACTTTACAGAAAAAAATAAAAGATGAACCAACACTGTAGACCCCAACCCACCCACTTCCAGACACCCCCCTGCAGTCCCCACTGTACTTAACTCCTTTGGTGCTGAGCAGTCATTGCCCACGCAGCCACTGCAGTGGTCCAGGGGCCTGGAAGCCTTGTTCTTCTCTATGCAGGGCTTCTGAGATCAGAGTGATTTTGATTGGTCAGCGCTACCACAGAGCATCACTCTGATCCATTCCGTAAATGCGGCACGAAGAAGAGGGAGAAGAGCCAGGATTTTAGATCTTTGGAACTCTACAGGGGCAGCGTCCACTGACAGCTCAGCACCCATGGAGGTAAGTACAGCAGAAACCGGAGGGATGGGGAGGGTGTATGGTGTTAGTTTACCTTTTAAAAAAAAAATTAAAAGGTGAACTAACCCTTTAAACGCTGGCTTCCTCTTGGTGTGGAATGAATAGAAACTTTTTCTGTTTGTTTTTATTTTGTTTTTTTTTTTCTTTCCATGTTCGATTGGGGAGATTTCCCTAACCTGCTGTCCCACAACACAAGAACAAGAAATTAGGGCAACAGGTGTCACAAGAATAGGAATACACCTCACAGAAGTTCTAAGCCTCATTCACACTTGTATATGGAGCCAACTACAATTACCCGTGGAAGACTTAGCTGGGTTTCTGGCAAAAAGTTGTGGGCGGGAAGCCCTATTCAATGGGAGTATGACAGCCCCTGCAGCCATTTGCCACTATTCCATGTAAGCATTACCTGCAGATCATTATCCTGGAAAGCAGAAATGCAAATGACTGCAGGTACTGTTAGCCTTCCTCTGCTTTAAATGGGGCTTACAGCGATTAGCGAGAAACCCCACTATGACCCCTGTGGGTAATCACAGTCATCCCCAAATACAAGTGTAAATGGTGCCCCAATCCTGTCTTGCACTACTTTGCATGGAAAAGTGTAGGCAATATTTAAACAGAACCCCTGGCATAGAGCTAAACGCACAAATGTAAGTCATATAAGGGAGCAGTTTTAGTTGAGAAATAATTTTGTATTTCTACCTGTCCATTTCTGAAATTTACACTGCTTCTGCCACTTAGTACAGCCCCGTCTAGTAAGACAGGAGACCTATTTTTTTCTCTGCTGCTGGTAAGTAACACTTGCTGGTCTTGTCCCTCCCCAAGCTGAGACTAGACAATGAAATGAGAAGCCACACTCTGATGAGGTTATCTTTGCTGCTTTCCCTCCTGTTAATATGCTTCTTGTTAGAACACTGCAGTACATCTGATTGGGTCCTCATGCTTCCTTTCCCAGACTACACTCTGTTGTTCAGAGAGAATTGCAAGAGACTAATACCAAATCAGACTTAAGTACTCGCACTGCTTGTAAAAATACATTTAGTGACCTATTAGAGAATTGCATTAATTTGGGTCTATATATCTGCCTGAATTTCAGCTTGCAAAAATGATTAGAGTGAAATATAGCGCGTTTGTTATAATTATGAGGTTCAGAGAAAGGTGAATTTAATAACGCTACGCTAGGTGTTGGATGGCATTAGCCATTTACTGATTGGTTTTAATTGTAGTGCATCTATAAACAGGACAATTTGTAAACTAAAACGGGTACTTTTGATGAATATAACCTACTTTTGAAGGAAGAATACATTTTGGATCACAATAAGAACCGTGTGTGGATGTGCAAGCTCCACTGATCTCACCTCTTTTGCCTCTTTGCTTTGGGTGCTGGAAGACCTTGTCCATGTAGCAGTGCATTCTTCTTTACCCTGCTCCATAGCCCTGGAAATGAACAACCAACTGATGTCACTCTTCATTAGGATTTAAATTGGGATTGGTAGGAGTTCATATTTAGGAATGCCCCATTCACCCATCTGTCTGGCTTGGATATATGCTCTACATGTGCTTATTTCATATATCTGCTTACAAATAAATCTTCTTGCATTTCAAAAGGCGCATGTGGTTTACAGTTTGTTAGGAATTTATACACAATTCCCTGGTTCTGGTTTTGAATTAGAAAATGGAGCCACCCTTTCTGTAGAATTTATGAGGTCACTGTGTGTCTTGCAGGATCAACTGTTTCGTACATCTCCGGTTTCATAATACAATTAATAATATATTAGAATGAAGCCTTGTTGTGTCTCTCTTTAAAGGGATGCCCTATTCCCGTCTGGTGTATCTGTTAACTGCTGGTAATTACAGACCCTTGGTTGCCTCCTGTAGGTGTGTCTGGGTCTTTAACGAGAAAGCCTGGAGGACAGGTTCCTGCCATTATCCTCACACCCGTCATAAAATCTGACGTTCTGAGAACACATGTTATGGAACAAGAGATGATTATGGGTCATTCATAAAAGGAGAAGACATTTTGTCTTTTTTCATCCTCAAGAACAATTTCTGTTTTGCGTGTCAACATAAACCTATATTCAGAGTAAGGTACTCAACATAACTACATGTCATCCTGATTGACTGAAGCTGAAATTATGCAAAATTGCTCTTTTCTAGACATTTCTTCTGCTTGTACGTCCATCCAATGTTGTCAAGCGGCTTAGATGTACAAGGGCAATGCCAGATTTAATGGAATCTTGACTTTTTGTAAAGGGTTGATGTATATATTATTTTATGGTAGGCGTTTTTTTCTCATTCAGCTTACGTTTTCCACCTTGCACTTATAAAATATTGATATGGAAAATGCAGGTTGTCTTTCTAGTCCTAGTCCAGTTAATCTAAAACAGTACAGTTCCACCTGATGGTTTTCATATTTAGGCTAATTCAATAAAGTAGTGTGTAAAACAAATACCATATTTCCCAGAAAATAAGACCTAACCAGAAAAAAAGCCCTAGCATGATTTTTTAGGATGCTTGTTAATATAAGCCCTACCCCAAAATTAAGCCCCATTTAAGATCGTCAGCCAGACAGACTGGAGACTGCCGAATGACCAAATGGAGTATAGACCCCACGCATATGCGTACTTGATGCGTATAGTAATCTCTTGATCCCCAGACAAGATGAGTGCAAAAAGAAAGATATATTCCATCAAATACAAGAAAGGAATCGTGGAGGACTCCCGAGGCAAGTATCTTATGGCTTTCTGCAAAGAGATGAAGTTAGATCTCCGAATGGTCCGAAAATGGCGAGCAGAGTAAGATAACCTCAGTCAACAGGTGACGATGTTCCAGAAGAAGATGACATGACTGTATTTGAATAAATGTGGATTTTTGTACATGAATAAATAAGACATTCCCTGAAAATAAGCCCTAATGCGTCTTTTGGAGCCAAAATGAATATAAGACCCAGTCTAATTTTCGGGGAACCACGGTATGTAGTGCAAAGCAACCCATGGCAGACACATATTTCAGCTTCTTTTATTCAGACCAGTGAAGACGTTCTTGTGATTGGTTGCTCTAGTTTACTCCACCTCATGATGTCAAAGGATGGTTATAAACAAGCAAGTATGACCTTGAGAAAGATGGGTAGACACCTGGACCCACTAAAAAGTCCTGAACTCATGGTGCACTTGATTTGTTCCATCTTCTCAATAAAAAGAGGAAAGCATTGGCCTTGCTGTGCAGAGATGTTGGAAAATCTGAGTGCAATAATGAGTGCACCCAATATTCCCAAACACTTATTATTGAAGGGTTGCAACTAATAGCCCAATCATGGCCTGAGCATTGCAGAGATTGGGTTATGAGCCCATTTGTGTACTGGATGTTTGCAGCCCTTTGTTTATGGTTTTTGGAATTTTACTGGTTGCAAGAATTTTACGATTTAAGTTGAAATCATCAGATTTCAGTCACTCTTTTTTTCCAATCTGCCTTTCACTGTTTGTAAACGTCAACCTGCTGTCATGTACTTCCTTTTCCATCTTCTATAAATTCTACGAAAGTAAAAAATGTTCTTGTTAAAAAAAAATAAACAAAATAAAAAATCAAGGCGAATGCAGCAATAAAAAAAAAATCTGACCCTTATAAATAGACCCCGTATTGTCTTTTATCATATATTATCTTTGTTTCCTGAAAGCAAAAGTTGTGTATGTACACATACTGGAGAGCTATGCTCAATGTTTTTAAGATCAACAAGGAGGAGTCAGAAAACACGGCCTTCTGTAAATATTCTGACAAATATTAGCTCTGCTAGATTGTACACATGGCAGTTTTCTTGCAATTCTTTTTAACTGACTTAAAGCACACAAAAATTTTATTAAGTTGTACTAATAGTTTTTGTAATTGAAATCTGGATTACATGGCAAGTGTAGTTAATTTTCTGTGAGCACATAGCTGGAGTTATTGCAGTGCTTACCTTAAAGTCCAATTGAAGGGTAAGAAAAAAGGGACCTTTCCACAGTCTGTAAAAGGCTTTGGTAGGTTCTTGATTAGTGACTTTGATTAGTAGGGAAATGGCTCCCCAGCAGCAATCCAAAATCCAAGGCTGCAAAGAAGGACCGCTGTGCTACTCTCTGTGCAAAAGCAGCAGAACTGCAACTGTCTGACATCCACTTCTCCACCAAGTCGCAGCCTTGGTTCACACTGATGTGGTGCGATTGAAATACTTTTGCAGTGCGATTTTAAAGGAGCAGCTGCAGGACAAGTTGATGCGGTTCTAATGTGTTTTTCATGCAATTTGTATACAGCTGCGATCTCTCTCCTTTTTTTTTTTTTTTTTTTTTTTTTGACATGGTCCCAGGATGGGAGGTCAAGAACAAAGCAAATACTAGCAGAAAACCTACTGGAATCCTGCTACATTAGGACAGATAAGCGTTTTGCATACAGTTACCATTCCGGTCTATGAAGCTTAAAATTGCACCACTCTAAACTTGCACGGGACCCTCTTTAAAATTGCATCAGATTCATGAATGGCCTCCACCGAAAGTCATGTTATTTCACTTATAAACTGAGTTTCTATCAACGCAAATAAACTTAAACTAGGTGACAACAAATAAAAAACCTGTGCAAAATGACAACAAAAGTGCAAATTTGCAAAATACCCCCCCACCTCCCCACCTGGCTGCTGCTAACACAGAAAACGTGTCCACTTCACATTAATTGAATATATACCAAAACAGTGCTGTGCTGCCAATCATATAAATGTGCGGATAATAAGATTAATTCTAAATCAATTTTACCTGCAAAAAAAATGTGCAAAATGTACAGTTTCAGTGCAAAACAGCGTGTAAAACTACACCTCCACCAAATTGCTGCTAGTGCCTGATCAAATGAATAGAACGGCGCTGCGCTAATAACACATAAAATTATAACATTTCAATTGTATAAATAAATAACAGTGAAAGTCCAAAGTGACAAAAGTCTTAAAGCGGGGGTCCACCCACACCGCCAAAAAAAAAAAAAAAATATTAAAAGCCAGCAGCTACAAATACTGCAGCTGCTGACTTTTAATACATGGCCACTTACCTGTCCCAGGGTCCAGCGATGTCGGCAGGCGACGCCGAGAACCCACTCGGTTCTCGCCAGCTGCCGCCGCCATCCTAGGTGAGGGAATCAGGAAGTGAAGCGTTGCGGCTTCACTTCCCGGTTCCCTACTGCGCATGCGCGAGTCGCGCTGCGCGTCCCAAGTGGTCCCCGCTCTCTCCTGGGAGCTGTGTGTTTCCCAGGAGACAGCGCGGTGGGGACGGGAAGAGGCGTAGACTCCCATGGTAGTCTATGCCGGAAGTGGGTGCAAATACCTGTCTTAGACAGGTATCTGCATCCTACCTCCCCCCTGAAAGGTGCCAAATGTGACACCGGAGGGGGGGAGGGTTCCGAAAAGCGGAAGTTCCATTTTTGTGTTGAACTCTGCTTTAAGTTCCTTCCAAATCGAAGACTTCACCAATTGGTGCACAACAAATAATAAGTGCTGGTGCTCTCCTCCACTTCAATATCCTAGTCGCTCACCTTAAAATCTGACCCGTTTTACCAGCAGGTCAGATAAAGCAGATCCCCTCTGGGGGTAATCAATGAATCAGCCTGGCGTGGAGCTCCTAATCCATCCGTTTCACCCTCTCTCTCTTTACTGGCTTGACCAGTCTTAGTCCTCCCTCAAACGAAGCACTTAAGCAGTGCGGGCTAGGGATGCTATGAACAGCACAATACTCGCCGGATGATGTCACCACCCCGACTCCTCCCCCTATATGCATTACGTCAATTCCCCTTACTGAAGAAGTCATACCTATTTGACGTAACGTGAATAGGGTGAGGAGTCGCAGTGGTGACGTCATCCCGCGAGTATTGTGCTGTTCATAGCATCCTTAGCCCACACTGCTTAAGTGCTTCGTTTTCACCTGAGGGAGGTCTAAGACTGGTCAAGCCAGTAAAGAAGGTGAAACGGATGGATTAGGAGCACCAGCACTTTTTATTTGTTGTGCACTAATTGGCGAAGTCTTCGATTTGGAAGGATCTGAAGACTTTTGTCACTTTCACTGTTCTTTATTTATACAATTGAAATGTTATTAGTGCAGTGTCCTTCTATTAATTTGATCAGGCACTAGCAGCACTTTGGTGGAGGTGTAGTTTTACACCCTATTTTGCACTGAAACTGTACGTTTTGCACATTTTTTTGCAGCTAAAATTGATTTAATATTAATCTTATTATCCGCACATTTATATGCTTGGCAGCGCAGCACTGTTTTGGTATATGTTATTTCACTTGTCATGCGATTCCATGCTTTCTGGAACACATCTGAAATTGCATCAGTGTGAACCAGGGCCTAGGGCTCTTTCAGCAGTCTGCGGTGGATCCCTTTTTAAGAGGGTGGTAGAGCAGCAACCCTCCCGCCTTCTAAATATCTTCTTTTTTTTTTTTTATCTGAAGGGGGGCTTTGTACTAAAATATTGCATCAAAACCACAAGTTGTCTCTTGGTTGCAGTGCACCCCCATTAATCTTAATGGGCACGTTGGACAGACAGACCTGCTGAGATAAAATTATCTTGGTTGTGGCATGTGTACAGTCTCATCCTGCTGCAATGGTAATATTTGGGGGTGTGAGAAAAGGGGGAGGGGGTAGAACTCTGGCTCAACTTCCTGTTTTTAATGCCCTTTGAATGCTTTTTGTTAAAGTGCCTATTTAGGGCCGGAAGGGACATGAGTTTTGCTTTTTTTTTTTTTTTTTTTGAAGAAAGATGCAAATGAAGAAAAAATTATTTTTTACATGCAGGAAGTCGACACTGGGGAGATTTACTATACCTGGTTCACTCAGAATCTGGCGCAGCCAATCAGCTTCTGACTTCAGCTGGTTCAATTAAGCTTTGGCAATAAGGCCCGGTTCACGCTGCCACACTGCAACTTCAAAGTCGACATTCCAGCACGACTTGCATACGACTTCTTTAACCTCTTGGCGCCGACCGCACTCAAATATGCGGCCTCTGGGTAGGTGGGCCTTTTGTGTGCAATATTGCAAAACATGCTGTGCCGAGAGCGCGCGCCGTGCACGTTCCCGGCACAGTTACCTGCGGCTAACGATTGTGGTGGATTTCCGATCATGTCAACGATCATAAACCCCACCCCGCCTCCCGGGATCTAAAACGCCATAAATGCCCGGGAGGCGCCAATGCCAAGGGGTTAACAGAAGTCAATGCAAGTCGTACCGAAGTTGCACCAAAAGTACTGCAGGAACCTTTTTCTGTGTCCGATCGATTCAAGTCGCTCCTGTTAGAACGGTTCCATTGCACTTAATGGGGCGCGACTTGATCATGCGGCATGTGCTCCGTGGGGGCGCATGTCGCACCAGTGTGAACTGGGCCTAAAACCTGGAAGCTGATTGGTTTCTTTGCACAGCTGCACCAGATTTTGCATTCTCCAGTTTTAGTAAATAACCCAGAACATACAGCTCAGTTAGTAGAATGCAAAAAAGTTGTGAAAAGAAGATTAAACAATGGGCGTTCTACATTCTAAATTCTTTGTGCCCAATTTTGATGTTAAATCCAGCCATGGTTAAAGTATGTTTCAGAAAATATTCATGGTAAGGTACAGATCCATTTCCCTTCCACCACGATCACTCCCTCAGATTGATTTGACATACAGTAGTTTAAACTGATGTGACAACCTTGGAAGCCCTCTCCTGACTCTTCGCCTTTCGCTCTTTTACCTGAGAAATAACAGAGTCCCTGCATTTGGGAAACTGAGCTAGTGATTATCTGGCCTGCTGCTGAAGGAATTCTGTAAACCTCTCTCTGAACTTGAGACGGCTTGAGGAGGACAGTCTGGGACGCACGGGGCTACAGTGACCTAGTTTGCCCACTCGGTTGCCATGGTGATTGTAGAAGCAGTGTGCTGGTGTGAGAAGCCACTTCTGTAATCTCATGCATGCACCCGCCATGGGCGCCTGGCTCATAAAATGTTAATTCCAGTCAGGTGGTGGGCATACGGAGAGAGGTGACCACACTGCAGGGTGCTGGGGGCCACAGGGATTTCAGATGGAACGGCCCTGGACCCCTGCAGAATGTTTTCCTCATAATGTCTTGGCTACTTCAGCACATATGGCTTATTAAATAAAGGAAGTAGTGCTGACTTTATTAACCGTAAACTAGAATCTGCCTGTCTTTACTCTTCTAAAATGAGTCAATGGGGGTTATTTACGAAAGGCAAATCCACTTTTTACTGCAAGTGCACTTGGAAGTGCAGTCGCTCTAAATCTAAGGGGTAGATCTGAAATGAGTGGAAGCTCTGCTGATTTTATTATCTAATCATGTGCAAGCTAAAAATGCTGTTTTTTATTTTCCTTTCATGTTCCCCTCGGATCGAAAGCGCCTTTACTTCCAGTGCAAAGTGGATTTTCCTTTAGTAAATAACCCCCAATATGTATCATTTATATCATTTTTAATAGACAGATGCCCAGAGTTTTAATCCATATTCAGTGGTGAGTGTTTAAACCCCCCCAAAAAAACAAACCCCAGAAAGAATAACGAGAAGTTTTATATGTATGGTGTTGTCCAGAGCAACCATCAAACTTGTTTTTATCTGGTTAATTATAGAAGAATGACACTGACATGGGATATTTGCAGCATTCGATTTTCCAGTATCTGGAATGAATGGACCCTCCAGCACACCCCAGCACCTATTGCCAGTGCACACAATCAGTTCTGGAGGTTCTGGAACCATTGCGTTTCCAGCTTAAAATTAACAGGAATTCTAGCCATGACCCTGGCAACACCAATTGGCTCAACAAACTTTGAATAAGAAATCAAAGAAGCTGAGTGGAAAAAGTTGGCCAAACAGTAATTGCAGCCAATCGGGTGCAATCATTTTTCGGAGATTCTGATGGGTGCATTTCAGAATACAATAGCCAGCACTGGGAGATTCGTTCATTAGCATGAATGGGGGAATCTATGGATTTCTCTCATTCAGTCCAACTTAGGGCTTATGTTTCTTAAAATCTCGAGACTTCAAGTCAATGTAGGCAGCACAGTGGCTAAGTGGTTAGCACTTCCACCCAGCAGCACTCGGGTCGCTGGTTTAAATCCCAACCACGGCACTACCTGACTGAAGTTTGTGTGTTCTCCCCGTGCCTGCATGGGTTTCCTCCCACACTCCAAAGACGCGCTGGTAGGTTAGTTGGCTCCTGTTTAAATTGGTCTTAGTTGGTGTATGAATGTGATTTAGGGACCTTGGATTGTAAGCCCCTTGAGGGCAAGGACTGATGTTAATGTATAATATGTAAAGCACTGTATAAATTGATGGCACTATATAAATGTGTGTTGTCGGCCCCAGTAAGGTGAAGGTTCCTAGATTACAATACATGCAACAATATAAAGATTTTTTTTTTTTAAAGAATGAGGAAATTTGTTATTACTTTCTGTGGCCCAGTGGATAGAAATCTT
Source organism: Aquarana catesbeiana (assembly GCF_042186555.1). Lineage (NCBI taxonomy): Eukaryota > Metazoa > Chordata > Amphibia > Anura > Ranidae > Aquarana > Aquarana catesbeiana. The sequence continues at coordinate 624,876,149 of NC_133326.1, read as the reverse complement.
TCTTCCTTGACAGGTCATCAGGAAGAGAATTAGTGGAAAATCTCCACAACAGTAACGTGGCAATAAAAATGAAAGCAAATAAGGCTGAGATTCTAATCCTTTACCATTCTTTCCAAAATTAAACATAAATGTTGGCTTGATTTCACTCACATATCTACCGGTATATTAATATGTATTCTGGGATGGGTGAAAAAAGGTGATGTATTTGGCATGTTGGCTGAAAACTAAAGATAAAAACGTTTAAAGCAGTTGTATACCCGCTGTTTTTTTTTTTTTTTTTTTGCTACACCTGCAAGGGAAACGACATAATGAGCTAGTATGCACCGCATACTAGCTCATTATGAGATACTTATCTTAGAACGAGACGCCGGCATCTCACAAGGTCCACGCCGAGGGAGCTGACATTTACCCTCGGCGTGTCTTCCGGGTATCGCGGCTCCGGCGCTGTGAGTGGCCGGAGCCGCGATGTCGTCACTCCCGCGCATGCGCGCGGGAGACTTCTGCCTGGCAAGCTCCGGAGTTTGCCAGTGTCTTGCTGAGAAAGTTCCCTCGCCGGATAAGTTCCCCCCTTTACTGCGCAGGCGCAGCGCCTGCGCAGTACGAACTACTGCCAGCCGCCTGGGTCCAGGTTCCTTCCCCAACATCCAAGTGGACTTAGAGGGGGAATCAAAAAGAGCCGAGCGAAGCGAGCCCGCGAGGGGCCCTCTTACAGGCGCCGTGTACAGCTGATTTTCAGCTATTCACCTTCGGCTATTTATTTTATTTTATTATTTTATTTAAGGTACTTATATAGCGCCGTCAATTTACGCAGCGCTTTAGATATACATTGTACATTCACATCAGTCCCTACCCTCAAGGAGCTTACAATCTAAGGTCCCTAACTCACATTCATACATACTAGGGACAATTTAGATAGGATCCAATGAACCTACCAGCATGTCTTTGGAATGTGGGAGGAAACCGGAGTACCCGGAGGAAACCCACGCAGGCACAGGGAGAACATGCAAACTCCAGGCAGGTAGTGTCGTGGTTGGGATTCGAACCAGTGACCCTTCTTACTGCTAAGCGAGAGTGCTACCCACTACCCCACTGTGCCACCCTGACTATTTCCTCCGGATCCTACTGCGCAGGCGCAGCGCCTGCGCAGTAGAGGGGGGTCCTTATCCGCCGAGTGGAACTTTCTCGGCAGAACACCGTGCTGTCTGCCGAGAATCCCCTGTGCGCATGCGCCGCTGCAGTCAGCGGCTCATTGCGAGGGGAATATCTCCTAATCCGTACAGGTTTAGGAGATATTTTTTTTACTTACAGGTAAGCCTTATTATAGGCTTACCTGTAGGTAAAAGTAAAAAAAAAAGGTATACAACCACTTTAATCCTGAAGAATCAATTAGAATTTTGGCCAGAGTAAGCTCACAACAATCCATGCCAAGGTTTCTCCATGCCTTGTGAGTCCTTGACCAATTTTCTTCAAGAATTCTAGATCTTATATTTTTACATAGTTACATTTGGTCTAGCTTGGGCCAATGTAACTGGGCATATACCGTACCCGTGGGATCCTTCTAGAACATTGGTTCTCAACCTGGGGGTCGGGACCCTCTCGGGGGTCAAATGACGATTTGCCAGGGGTCACTGAATCCTGGCTAGTTCCTGAAGCCTGTGCCGCTCTCCCAGCCTTTTCGCAGCCGCCCAGCTGGGCTGTTCCTGGAGCCCGCGGCCGCCCACTCAGCCTCTTCGCAGCCAACCATTCAGTTCATGGCATGGGGCAGAGACTAGAGGTCAGCTGATTGGTGAGGAATGTGAAGTGGGAGGGGCTGGAGGAGACCCTATCAACTGATTTTGGCATAGGTGTCACTGCTACAAGACACCACAAAGTCGGAGACACAGTGAGTAACACTACCTGTGAATATAGTTGCCATTAAAGGTCCCCACTACAGTTCTCAGATCAGAGATGACTTTGATCAAGAGCACCTAAGTTGGCTGATCAGAACTCCCCCAGTACTGCCACTCATCCTATTCCCCCCACCAAGGAGTTAGAGAAAGAATAAAATAGAGAGGGAGGAACAAAGTGAGAGGAAATAAGGGGAGGAACAAAGAAAAAGGGAGAGAAAGAATAAGAGAAAGAACAAGACAGATGGCTAGAGAGAGGGATGGGGGAAAAAAAACAAGAAATTAGGATAGAGAGGGATAAAAAGGGAAAGAAAGGAGAAGAAATAGAAAGGAGTGGTACATCCTAAATTGTGCCATAAGGGGTTTTAATAGTGTACGTGTGGAAGGGACTCAGGGAGTGCTAAATATCTGTGGGTTGGGGGTACAAATTACTTGTCTTGCCTTGGGTGCTGACAACCTATTAAAATAATTTTACTGTTAGGGGTCCCCGCAACTTGGGAAATTTTATCAAGGGGCCACGACACTAGAAAGGTTGAGAACCAGTGTTCTAGAAGCATAGGAGGTCCACCACTCGGCACGGGCGCTATTCAGAGAATACTTTGCATTCTCTGATTGGACGAGGTGGAGTGGCAGGGCAGTGATGTTGCACACTGGTAAACAATGCTTTGCATTCATTAAGAAAATGCAAAGCATTCTTTCATTCTTTAAATAGTGCCCATGCCCAGTGGCCGACCTCCAGTGTTCAGAATGCAGCAGGGCAGCCACTTGGAAGCTAGTGGAGATCACTGTGGTAGTGGTGTCTACTTTAGTGGTTTCCAGCATCTAGAGGTATGGTATAGGCATAGTTACATCCAAGCTAGACCAATGTAGCTATGTAAAAAAAAATGTCATATCTGGAATTCTTCTTTAAGTGTCCACGAACTTTGGCCTAGTATCAATTACATCAATTTGAAATCAATTTGGGATGCTTTTGAGGTGATTTTAGAATGCATTGACAGGTGCATCTGACCTTCTCCTGACTGCATTTGCCCGGCTTTTTGAAAACTGGTGTATAAATGGTGCTGTAGAATGTAACTTTAACTACCTGCTAGCCTGTATTAATCACAGATGAAGCACAACTGCCATATGGGAATTTTTTTACACACTGATTGGATAGAGAGTGCAGTGTTCAGATCTGGATTGAGTAGTATGTGGCCTTTCTAGTGGGGAAATTACAATACCTCTGCCAATTTAAAGGCTTTAAATAGAAAAAAATGCCTTATAGTAATCTATATCCATATGCTATGCAAGTTTGCTGTCAGCTCAGTCATGTACCTGCTGTAGACAGGTCTATGAGTGACCTGTTCACCTAGAATGGGGTGGCAGTATGTTTTTGTGTTGAAAGCTAAAATATCGCAGTGCACTTCTTTCATTCTGATGAGAGGCAGGAAAAAGATTAAAGGGATAATCTGTAAATGGTTTCTAGGTCAGATTTCTCCTTTATTTTACCTCTGGCCGGAATTCCAGTGTGTTGACTGTAGCCAGCTTCAAACCTGCTTTTCAAGTCCTTGTTTTTCCTGTTTTCCTTTCCTCCATTACACCTGCTATCATTTGTTTTCTGGAAAAATGAAATATTTATGCTGCTGTAGGTGGCATATCCCTCAATATATTCCCCCAGCTGTCGCCACTTTCCTGGAGTGCGCGTCTGTTGAAAACATGGTTCCTATATCTGGCATGGTGATTCATTTGCGTTTTACTAGCTGCGTTCCTTTTAAGTCCTGAAGATGTTCTTGGCCTGAAAAAAGAAACGCCACATCGTAGGACGTAAGCTGCAAAGTATTACATTTCAGTTATCTTTTCTCATTGCTCAGTTTTGTTTTGTTTTTTTTATAGAAAAAGATCATAGACTGAACATAGTGTAGGAGATGGCCAAAGACTGCAGACCTTCTGCAGGAGATGGTCAGAGACTGAGGACATATATTACAAGAGACTGTTTGAGCGCAAGGTCGTTAGTGTCTTTGCAATTCAGCAGTTCTTACAGTCCCCATAAAAAAAAAAAAAAAATCTGCCACCACATTTAAGATTTCTCTTGGCAAGCTCTGTTGTAGTATATTGTAATAATTTGAACAAAGCTTTCTACAGGTAAGCTTTTCACAGGCTCTGTTGCCATCTATGAGTTTAATGGAGCAGGATTGTTGAGAGAATTTTAGTATATGTATGAGTATAGGTCCATTTTAGGCTGGGTTCACACTGATACGACACGACTGTTGTAGGACTATCATCCTACTTTGCCCTGTTACATCTGTCCTACTTAGGTCCTACTTCCATCCCACTTGAATTAACAAGATGAGATTTTGCTCCGACTTTGAGCTACAACTTGTCAAACATAAATTCCTTTTACTGCTGCTGTTATCACCATGTCGGATGTCACGAGTCGGATGGTTAGGACAAGGATCCCACTTTGATCCAACTTCAATGATATTCAGTGGGCTGAAGTAGGATCAAAGTCGAGCTGAAGTAGGATCAAAGTCGGACCAAAGTAGTGTAGGGAGCATTTTCAAAGTCAGTTAAGACGACTCTCATAGGGAAACATTGATTTGCACACGTCATGCGACATGAGCTCCCAATGTCGGAGCGTTTTTCGCACCAGTGTGAGCCCAGCCTACGCTCCCTCGTCCCCACCCCTTTTCCTGACCTGCCGGGCTGTATGTTCGGATACGGGTCTGGTATGGATTTTGGGGGGACCCCCACGCAGTTTTTTTGGCATGGGGGTTCCTCTTAAAATCCATACCAGACCGAAGGGCCTGGTATGCCCTTGGAGGGGGAACCCATGTCTTTTTCTTTTTTTTTTTTTTTTAAATTTGGCGTGGAGTTCCCCTAAAGATTCATACTAGACACAGTGCCTGCTATTGTTGGGGATCAAATTTGGATCCCTGTTCATTGAAGTCAGACGCATGTCAGACTTCAAGTCGCAGGGCAAAGTAGGATCCACAGTCGTATGACGGTTGTGTCTTACCAGTGTGAACCCAGCCTCAAAGTGAATCTCTTATTATCCTAAACACCTGCACGAGAAAGGTGTGATGAAACCAGCTATTACCGTATGCGAGCTGCATAATAATTCCAGGGAGTTGACATCAAGCCTGCTCACATTTACTGTTGGCAATGTCATAACCCTAGAACCAGGGCCGGCCCAAGAATGAAATGCTGACACCACCCCCCCACAAAAAAAAAAAAAAAAAATCATACCCACTAAAAGGCCCCCACATTCATTAATTTATATCATGTTAACTAAAATTAAATTGATTAGAAAATCAGATTTACTTGCAACAGCACCTTGTCCATATGCAAAATTATATGCCATACCATTTCGTTCAAATCCAAACCACAAACTCCAGTATTATTTTGTTTTATATAGCTTTATTTATTTAAATAGCTTAAATGGTGAAAATATTTTATAGCACTGATCGCTGTATAAATGTCACTGGTCCCAAAAATGTGCCAAAAGTGTCCGATCTGTCCGCCACAATGTCGCAGTCCCGCTAAAAATCGCTGTTCGCTGCCATTACTAGTAAAAAAAATAATTATAAAAATAGCATAAATCTATTCCCTATTTTGTAGACGCTATAACTTTTGCGCAAACCGATCAATATACACCTTTTGCGATATTTTTGGTTCAAAAGAGAAAAAAAAAAGTAGAATACCTATTCGCCTAAACTGATGAAGACATTTTTTTTTGGAGGATATTTATTATAGCAAGAAGTAAAAAAACGATGTGTTTTTTTTTTTTTCAAAAGTGTTGCTCTTTTTATAGTGCAAAAATAAAAACCGCAGAGGTGATCAAATACCACCAAAAGAAAGCTCTATTTGTGGGGAAAAAAAGGGCGTCAATTTTGTTGTGGGTACAAAGTCGCAAGACCGCGCAATTGCCAGTTAAAGCGATGCAGTGCCGTATCGCAAAAAATGGCCTGGTCATTAAGGGGGCAAATCTTCTGGGGCTGAAGTGGTTAATCAGGGCAGGGCAAGTCCCTCTCAGGCTCTCATGTCTCATACAACTTGTGATGTGTGACAGTGTACTTACAGTACCCGGATTCAGATTCCTGCAGACTATGCTGCTATAGGGAACTCACTGGTGGCAGAATGGACAGGGTGAGGGTCAATGCCGAGCCTCCAGAACATGGACACAGTGATAGGCAGGCTGCAACACCTCAGGCAGCAGCAGTCACAGAAACAGGCAGCTCTATTCAGACGTGCTCTCTTCCCTCAGGCTCTATGCCATGCTGAAGAAGAGGGAAGAGGTGGGTGGGTGGAGCTAACTGACTAGGCACGGAGGCTGAGCACTCTAAATGCTGGGGCAGCTGCGGCCTCTGACGTCACTGGTTGCTAGACGCCGGGCGGCAGGCGATTCTAGCAACCAGTGCACAGGGCCGGTGCTACCACTAGGCAAACTAGGCAGCCGCCTAGGGGCGCCGGGGCGCTGGTTTCGCTCCGCATGCTCTGCAGGCTGCGACATGTAAATAACTCAGTCTCAGGCAGCTGCTCCGTCCGAGCGATAGTTTAATTAGGGGCGCAGCACTGGAGCCAGCGCTAGAGGAAGCAAAGCCAATGCTTTCTGTATAGCGCCACCTCCTGTCACATGGGCAGGGCAAAGAGGGGGGAGTCCAGGGTGGAGTCAATGGGGGGCGGCAAAATGAGGTTTTGCCTAGGGTGTCAAAAATTCTTGCACCAGCCCTGCCAGTGCAGCACACAGCCGACCAGAATTGGCCCTGCTCCTGCTGACTGACCTGACCTCCTCCTGACAGGTAGGGCACAGCCGAGCGGCTACTAAGGTACGGGTACTCGGTACTACTCCTGACAACTTTGCGGCGCCCGTGTTGCCGACTGCCGCCCCCTCTTAAAATGCCAGCCCTACCATGGTCCCACTGGGGGGTCCCATGGTAGGGCTGGCCCTGCCTGGAACTATAATGTGGCATGAGTCGGGGGTGCTTTCATCAGAGTTACCTTACACAGGTGCTATGCTACAAGAAAGACCTTTAAAGTATGCTTAAAGCCAAAACTGATTTTTTATATTAATTTGATAGAGTCGGGGAAGGTTAAAACCGCTGTGTCCCATTAGGAGGGTTAAGCCTCGGTTCACACCAGAGGCGGCACGACTTGCAGGTCGCCTCACTGAGGCGACCTGCACACGACTGCCGGGGCGACTTGCAAAACGACTTCTGTATAGAAGTCTATGCAAGTCGCCCCAAGTCGCCCCCAAAGTCGTACAGGAACCTTTTTCTAAGTCGGAGCGACTTGCGTTGCTCCGATTAGAACGGTTCCATTCTACTGAACGGGACGCTACTTGTCAGGCGACCTAGGTCGCCTGACAAGTCGTCCCAGTGTGAACCGAGGCTTACCCTTCACTTCATGCCCAATACACTCAACAGGCGTTGAGAGGATATCTTTCTAACGCGAGGGAGATCCCCTCCTAGGCAGTTCTCATAGGAAGAACTGTCACATTGAAAGGTTTCTGCTCCATTCCTGTTCTTGTGGCAGCTCAAAATTTTCAATTTCAACACTCAATTTCATTCCTTATTATTTTGGTGATGCTGGGGACAGTTAGAGAGTGCAAATCTCTCTAATGAGGACACAGACAGTAATATTAACCTGGACAGTGCTTCTAACCCCTCTTTACACTATTCAAATTGTTATTACAGTTTTTATTTTGTTTTTTACGTGAATATTTATTGGGGAAATCTTGTTACATTGTAAATTGGTTTGTCAGGTTGTAGTAAACACAGTGATATCCATACTTTGTGTATTCATCTACTGCACGTGTATGAAACTTTATGAATAACAAAGATAATTATGAATAGAGTTCTCATCATCCTATCATAATTACATTCCAGTGACTCGTCTTAAACGTGTAACTTAAGTGGTTTGAATACAAACCTAACATGTGGTGCAGTTTGAAAACCATGTTGGATACAAGTACAATATGGATCTCTTGTCTCCATTGGGGGGGGGGGGGGGACACAGCTAGTCATATCCCCTTATTGAGTTTCATACTCTTATATTGGCACTTTGATTGGGCGAACTGGCATGTGAATGAAAAGTTATGAGTTTCTGGTAATGTCATGTGGATGCCCAAGTTTTTTCAGGTTTAGACTTCTGCCCATATTCCTAGAGTGACTTTGTGTTGCTCTCTGTGGTACCATGTCGTTTTTTGTTTTTGTTTTTTTGGGTGGCTACAATGGGCCAGTTGTTTTATAGGTTTAAGGTATGGGAAGAAGATAGGAAGGGTGTCCAAAACTTGAAAAGGTTTATGGTTTTTGGGCATGTCAATATTATATGACCATGAGTTTGTGCAGACATTGTTTTGTTCTTCCATATTTGGCAAGGACAGTTTGACCCATTGCATTGTGATACTTTTTTATTTTTATTTTTTATTTCCAAATTGAAGCTCTTAGACCCCTTTCACACTGGAGGCATTTTCCGGGCGCTTTTGGGCTAAAAATAGCGCCTGTAAAGCACCTGAAAAGCGGCTCCCCTACAGTCTGTGTGAAAGCCCGAGTGCTCTCACACTGAGGCGATGCGCAGGCAGGACGCAAAAAAAACTCCTGCAATCAGCATCTTTGTAGTGGTGATGGAGCAGTGTATACACCGCTCCATCACCGCTCCTGCCCATTGAAATTAATGGGCAGCGCCGCTGAACCGCCGGCAAAGTGCCACTGTGCAGGTCGCTTTAACCCTTTTTCGGCCGCTAGCAGGGGTTAAAAGCGCCGAAAACCTCTGCAAAAACGACGGTAAAGCGCCGCTAAAAAACGCTTTTTACCGCCGATGCTCCAGTGTGAAAGCAGCCTAAAGGTTTGACCTCATATTATATGGTTTTGGTAAATCTGAAGACAAAAATCTGCAGAAAATCTAATGGTATGTATGGGGTCTAAGGCTTTCAGAAGTGCCAGTTTCTGAAAAGGCTTTAGGTGTTGATTTACATAACTGAATTAACCAGTGTTTTTTTTCTTAATACGTTTCGAAGCTCCGCTTTTAATGTAAACTGTGGTCTGAGGTACTGAATCATGATAATGAATAAAATGTTTGTTTTTTCTATGCAGTAATTGTTCTTTTGAGGGTTGAACATGACAGGAGATCTGTCTGTGTGCCATGTTTTCTAAAGAGACATCAGTCCCCTTACAACTCGGCTTTCGTCCTATGTGGCAAAAGGAAAAAAAAAAGTTGCCTAACGAGTTTTTCCTGCTGGTGTGATTAGGTTAGGCCGTAGCCTGTGTCTTATTTTCATTCACGTTTGGAAAGCTCAACGTTTCTGCACTCCAGGGGAGTATTCTTTTTTTTTTTTTTTTTTTTTTACTGAATAGATCCCTGCTGTCTGATCACCCTTCCCTACATTACATTACTTGTAAGTGATAAGAGTGAAGGTACTCCATAGGCAGGGCCTCTTATTCTAAGAGTTTTCCTAGGGAGTGCTTTTTTAATTTTCTACTACAGGTTCCTTCTTGTCCCAATGTCATTGGTTTGGTCTTTAAGGAGGTTTATAAACTGGTTACTGAGATTATCCGCTTTCTGCGTTTTTTGCTCCATACTGTATAAAACCTGATGGGATTATACATTCCTAATTCTTAACAAACACCCTGCTGGCATGACAGATTTACTCAGGCATATTGCTAACAGTTGTGTATTCATGAATGACAAATAGAATGGTAGAAATTCCAGACTGCTGGAAAAAATTATCAGCCCTTCACTACTGTGTAATAAGCGCCTATACTGTATCTTATCACAATAAACATCTTTAGTAACTGACTCAGTGGGAGAAAGTCTTTTTATCTTAAGCTAGCATACATGTTTAGATTTCTCTGATCAGTAGAATCCTCTGTCTATGCTACAATTTTCTTTTACAAAAGGTTTTATTTAGGGGTGCACCGAATGGGTTTTTTGGTGCCGAAACCGATACGGAAAATGAAAAATACGCTAGGCCGAAAACCGATACCGAAACTGACCAATACCGAAAATGACTGTTTTTAAAAAATATTTTTATACAGGAGATGGTCAGAGACTGCGGACATGGTACAGGAGATGGTCAGAGACTGCAGACATGGTACAGGAGATGGTCAGAGACTGCAGACATGGTACAGGAGATGGTCAGAGACTGCAGACATGGTACAGGAGATGGTCAGAGACTGCAGACATGGTACAAGAGATGGTCAGAGACTGCAGACATGATACAGGAGATGGTCAGAGACTGCAGTTCCTATGGACGTTAGTAGAAAATGGCCGATTGGCCCTCTCACCTGATCCAGCGATACCCCCCAGGACAAACCACCCTCCTCCATTGTGCAGACCCCCAGGACAAACCACCCCCTTCCATTAGTTAAGACCCCTCAGGACAAACCACTCCCTCATTAGTACAGACCCCCCGGACAAAGCAACCCCCCTCCATTAGTACAGACCCACCCAGGACAAACAAACCCTCCTCCATTAGTACAGACCCCCCAGGACAAACCACCCCCCCTCCATTAGTACAGACCCCCCCAGGACAAACCACCCCCCTCCATTAGTTAAGTCCCCTCAGGACAAACCACCCCCCCATTAGTTCAGACCCCCCCGGACAAACCAACCCCCCTCCATTAGTACAGACCCCCCCCAGGACAAACCAACCTTCCTCCATTAGTACAGACCCCCCAGGACAAGCCACTGCCCTCCATTAGTACAGACCCCCCCCAGGACAAACCAACTCTCCTCCATTAGTACAGACCCCCCAGGACAAACCGCCCCCCTCCATTAGTACAGACCCCCCAGGACAAACCACCCCCCTCCATTAGTTAAGACCCCCCTCAGGACCCCCCCATTAGTACAGACCCCCCCGGACAAACCAACCCCCCTCCATTAGTACAGACCCCCCCCCAGGACAAACCAACCCTCCTCCATTAGTACAGACCCCCCAGGACAAACCAATCCCCCTCCATTAGTACAAACCCCCCCTCCATTAGTACAGACCCCCAGGACAAACCAATCCCCCTCCATTAGTACAGACCCCCCAGGAAAAAACTCCTCCCCTCAATTACGGTACATAAACACAGATGGGAGAACAGGTGGAGAACAGATCGCAGCAGGCAGAAGTTAAGACAGAGAGGAGGAGAACACATGTCACTGCAGGCACGGACCGCCCCCTCAGCGACGTCACTGCGCGGCTAGTCTCTCTCCACACAGAGGCAGCCACTCCGATCTCCGGCTGCTTCTCTCTCCTCCTCTGACAGGAGAGGGGAGGGGGAACGGGCTTGGGAAACACAGGAGACACGAACAAGGAGAGGAGGATGGAGGGAAGCACTCTGGCGCTTCAGCGCCCCCACCTGTGTGTGTATGTATATGTGTGTGTGTGTGTGTGTGTGTGTATGTATGTGTATATATATATATATATATAATGTGTGTGTGTGTATATATATATATATATCATTTTATTTTTTTACCTTTCTTGAAGTACATAGGTGTACTTTTATCCTAACCTCACCACCACGAGGTTCGTAATTTCCTCTTCTGCCTCTAGCCCTCCCCCCACCACTCCACTGCCGGTTTCCCTTAGTTGCATTGGCGGCGCCTGCACCCAAGTCGATGGACGAATTGCAACATTGCAGGCTCCCTGGACAGGCAAGTTTCCTTATTAAAAGTCAGCAGCTACAGTTTTTGTAGCTGCTGACTTTTTTAAGAGAAATTTTTTTGAGGCTGGAACTCCGCTTTAATGTCCATTCATTTGAGTGATTAGCATATCATGCAAATTCCAGCAGCAAGAATCTGCCTACTGCCTGTTCAAACAGCCAGTAATTACCTGCATGATCATGGCTGGATGCAGAAATACAGAGCCCGGCTATGACCATCTCACCCGAACAGCAGATAATTGCTGGCTGTGCGATAGCTGCGGCTGCCGTCAGCCCTTCATTGCATTCTATGTGCTGAGTGGTCGCAGTTGTTTGCACACACCTATCTGTCACTCCAGACAGAAAACTCATGCCCCATGGAATTTTTAGGGTGTTCTAAATCCCCTTCATGAATGGACTCTAAACAGCATGAATGGCAGAACCTCTGCTGCTGGCTATTGTATTCAGACAGCTGTATCACCCTTGGCTGCCTAAATACCTGAACAAAGACTACATCTAATAGGATTTTCCACCAAGCTCAGTCGATGTTTAACTAGACTTTTGTCAAACTTGGTGGTGATAGGGCCAACCATGGCTCAGATTTTAGTAAAAATTCAGCAGGAATTGGCTGAAATTTGAGGCGGCTAGCTTTAGTTTTGAATGCAGGGGGGAATGGGTTAGGTTTTGATTGCTATCTGTACTAATGGTGGGAAACTTTACCCTCTCTTTATTCCATGACCAATGTTAGGGAAAAAGTGAGCAGAAACGCAAACTTTTTGAGCTGTCATCAGGAAAAAGAGTTGAGGGTGAATTATTGAATGAGAACACCTGTTCTGTTGACAGCTGTCTTAATATGAGAATTCCCCTTACTTTGGGAAGATTTCCTCTAGTTTCCTGTTGCTTTTCCTGGACAAGAAGTGTCGAGAAATCTCCCCAGCTGGACACAGACTACAAAAAATGGCCTTCCCTACTCCGTGCAAAGCAAAAAAGGAAAAAGTTTTGGCTATACATAAACTTTATTAAACTTTCCGTTGCTTCACTCTTGGCAATTGACTAAAATACGCGGACGTGCTAATTGTTTATATACAACAGTAGCTAAAAAAACCCATTTGTGTGTTTATAAAATATTAGGCCTTGAAAAAAGTGTAGTCTATGCATAGAAATGCAAATTATGGAATACCCATATTTTTCAAACTTTGCCCATTTTTTTACAGGTCCTTCCTTGTCTCATATTTATGAGGGCTGATGCATTCGCTTTTAGTGAAGATCAGCAATAATAGCTTCTGGCAAAAAATTCCCAGTGCAGAGAGAAATACCCTAAGGGCCCACGTCACATGAGAATATTTGCAGTAGCTACAGAATTATTTGTTGCTAAGAAAAAATGAACTGCAGTGAAAACTGTCGCAGAAATTCCAAGAGATTTAAAGCTCAGTCGCTGTGGCTGTGTTGCAGTTTTTGGAGCTAGCTACAGGATCCCCAGCTTTGGTAGCTATAAGGTCTCTAAAGACTCATTCGCAGGGCCAGTTTCGTCCATATGCCACCAAGAGTCAGCATTTCTCCGCAGAGGGTATGCACAGGTGCGTGGATATCTGCCACGGCCAGCAGTCTGTACAGATCAATGACAGCACCACAGCTGTTCGCACATCCGAGCGGTTACATGTGATTGGGACAGATCAGGAACCTAGAACTAAGACAGTTTCTATCCAGCACTCCTCCCACCTGTGCATACCCACTTCAGAGAAGCACCGATTCTGGTCGGTGCACGACCCAAATCAGCTGTGTATATGAGCCCTTACAATGTAAATAGTTTGACCTAGTGCAATAGTCTTTCTCCCCATAACAATAACGCTAAACCTTGTGGTAATCTTCACATTAGCTTTCTGTACAACCTCAATACTGACCTTTCTACATGTAAACTCAACTCCTAGTTTGTGTACTTCCTTTTCCTGCACAGGATTGACCAAAAGACTGAAAAGTATTGAGGGCAAGGTTTTTCTCTCCAGAGATTGCCTTACTGTAGGCAGCGGCAGATAAATAATGCAAATTGTAAGCATAGATTGTGACAGTCAGGCTATAGGTGGAGTGCAGCGTGTAGTGCAGAGGCAATAATTCACACAGACAGGTGCAATAGAAGACTTGTATTGAAGTAATGCAGCAACAGTTCTCAACAAACCCAGTGGGAAGGCTACCCAGCCGGGTGCACTCAGTTTCCAATGTGAAAGAAACAGATTCCAGCGTTTCTTGAGAGAGGACAGAATGCAGCCTGGCCATCTAGTGCCCAATCGGGAAGGTATTTACATGTGCCCCTACACTGTCCGTCCTCATCTGGAACCTTTCCATAGTGCTAGTACTGTCCCTAACAGACGGGGCACCTTTCCTTGCTCTGTCCACTCACAAAATGTGTGCCAAGCCTGGGAGCCAGGGTCTTAAATAGGCTCTGCCTTACCCAAGATGACTGCTCAAGTCACAAGGGGTGGCAGTATCCAGTTGGATCACTTCCCTGGTGACCCAGGAAACCATAGAAGAACCATGTTTCTCTTGACTTCCTCTCCAACTGCAGTGCCGCTGCGGAACAGTACCACCTGCAGGGGAGAAAGCAGACTGCACCTGCCTACAATAAGTTACCTCACCCTCTCTATGAAAAAGCCTAAGGGCCCCTTCACACTGGAGCGGTTTGCAGGCGCTATTGCGCTAATAATAGCGCCTGCAACCCGACCCGAAAGTGCCGCTTCTGTCTCTCCAGTGTGAAAGCCCTCAGGGCACGCTGGAGTGGTGCGCTAGCAGGACGGGAAAAAAAGTCCTGCTAGCAGCATCTTCGGAGCGGTGAAGGAGCGGAGTGTATACCGCTCCTGCCCATTGAAATCAATGGGACAGCGTGGCTATACCGCCGGCAAAGCGCCTCTGCAGCCCCGCTAGCGGCCGAATACAGACGGTAAAGCGCCGCTTACAATTTGTAAGCGGCGCTTTACCGCCGACGCTGCCTCAGTGTGAAAGGGGCCTAATTGTTTCCTCTACTCTACAACAGAGTCCTAAATTATTCCAGTGAGTATGGTTTCATATTAAGGAGCTCCTCTAGCAGAGGAAGCTCTCTTTATCACTTTCTAGAGAAGACCAGTATGGCCTGAATCTAAGCCAATCATTGTATGTAATGTTGCATTTCGGCTGTATGTTGCAACCCTCTACCCACAAACTTGAGATTAATGTCTGATAACTGGATCAGGGAATGATTGTATGCTTGTGGACATTGTGATCTGCTCCCAGGATAACCAGTCTGGAAGGACATAGATCGGTAGTTTGGGAAGCTGTTTCCATAGTTAATCACTGTTGTTTCCTCAAATAATAAGTCTGACTTCTGTAAACAGACAGACTTATCTGAAAAGATTAAGCCTTTTGGAGGTTGGACCTTCTGGCATCTAACCTCTATCGCTATCCTATTCTGTTTCTCCTGGAGAAACTAAGCCGATTCTCCTTTTTATTGTTCTGTACTACAAAAGGAAGATCTGACTGCTATAGACTGTGGTGCTGATCTGTGTATTCTGGCAGCAGGGAAGTCTCCCTGCTGTCAGAATACAATAGTTCAGCGAGGAGGATTTCTCCATAGATGAGTCAGATTTTTTTAATTCAACCAGAAAGTTGAACAAAAAACTGACCCCATCCACACATCCCCGGTAGATAGGGGATCCTCCCCACTGTGGCAATGTATTCTGACAGCAGGGAGACTTCCCCACTCTCAGAATACACAGATCAGCGCTGCAATCTATAGCCTGTAGTGCTGATCAAGTGTTTTCTTCCAACAGGGTGGTTGAACAGAATTCAGTCAGTAGATGGCAGTGGCGGCTGGTGTTATTTTTCGTGGGGGGGGCAAACTATCCCCCCTCCCCAGTTTGTGAGTCAGTCGGGGCCCCGCACTTCTGATTGGCCGGTGGGAGATTCAGTGTTACAATATACAGAATATTAATTCGCTATTGTAACACAACTGGGTGGGCTTGGAGTGCAGTGCTCTGCGCCCCGAGACCACCCTTTTTTGAAGTTTATTAGAGCCTCTGGCTCTAATCATGTGCTTCAAAAAGAACAGTGGGGACGAAAAGTATTCAGACCCCCTTACATTTTTCACTCTTTGTTATGTTGCAGCCATTTGCTAAAATCATTTAAGTTCATTTTTTTTCCTCATTAATGTACACACAGCACCCCATATTGACAGAAAAACACAGAATTGTTGACATTTTTGCAGATTTATTAAAAAAAGAAAAACTGAAATATCACATGGTCCTAAGTATTCAGACCCTTTGCTGTGAGACTCATATATTTAACTCAGGTGCTGTCCATTTCTTCTGATCATCTTTGAGATGGTTCTACACCTTCATTTGAGTCCAGCTGTGTTTGATTATACTGATTGAACTTGATTAGGTAAGCCACACACCTGTCTATATAAGACCTTACAGCCACTGTACATAGGGGAGGCGGCAACCATGTACCTCTAGTGGATGGGCCACAACTGGTAGATGGACTTCTCTTCAACCACAGTGGCCATATATAGATCTAAATTTGGCTGGTTCCTGCTGAACCGGCTGTACCGGAAGAATATCGATCCATGTATGGCCAGAGTATTCTGGCCTGAAAAGCAGAAATGAGTCTCTCTAACTTACTGAAGCACCAGGCTAGAAGAATAAGTAGTAGACACAGCATGAATATAATACATTATATTTTATTCCATTGTAATATATTGTAAAAAAAAAGTAAATTTTTTGGCAAATTGTGTATACAATTGTGTAGCAATTTCGCATCATTACTTCATAATTCCATTGAATTTTCTAACCGACTTTTTGTGTTTTTGTTGCAGATGTCCCTGAGGAGCTGGTCTCCCCCTGCTACACAGACCAGTATGAACAGGAACACGTGAAGCCAGCTGTGATCAGCCTTTTACTGTCAGCAGATGTGTACTGCAAAACATACCGCAAGGCATTGCCTCATGACCAATCCCCTCCTAGAGACAATGCTGCCCTCCTGCTACTCTTCGCCCGGAAAGGGTTTGCTCCCGTGCACCAGGGGGAGCCTGTGAAGACCAGTGACCTGAGAGAGAAGCCTATTCGTATGGTAAGAGGATAAGGACACTAGGTTGAAGGCAGGGGATGATGAAGAGTATTGTGTGTACACAAAGCTTAGGAAGGTATTTTAGACATCCCCACCAATGTTGTTCAACTTTGCAAGAAAACCCAATCATTCCTTGAAATCATGCTGAAACAGTTTTAGGTGACTATGATTAAAAAATAAAATGCATTGCAAAAGCTTCAGTCTATTTAGTCTTGTTCATAGTGCAGTGTATTGAAATGTAGTGAGTCTATCTGGATATATCCTAATGCTGAGTAGAGTGCTTTAGATGGAAAAATAGAGACCCTTCCCTTAATGGAAACACTGGTTGATGTTTCAGCAGCAGCACTGTTTCTTCTTATAGCAAATTAATAAAATGAAGAATCTGCATTTGTAGGTGTGGGGCAATGTAGAAAAATCTTATTCTAAACAAATTGGCAAAAAACGTTTGCTGGGAACTCAGGAAACCAATCAGAGATCTGCTAAAGGTATCCAGCAAACCCTGTACCAGACATAGTCCCTCTGTTGGGTCATATTTTGTCTGTTAGAAATACTTGTTTTCTTACCAGGTACCAAAGATACGTTATAGAACTGCATTAACCAGCTTTTATATATTTGGTCATATTTGAACATAGTCATGAAAAACATTTATCCTCTCTCCCTGATCAAAAGTATTCCACCCTCGTAAAATAATTTTGTGGAACAAGGAAGACGGGGTAAATTTGCTTTATATAAAAGCATACGTTTTCTTTAGGCCTATGACACACTAATGATCCTGTTGCAAATAGAAACTTGTCAGCTAGACAGACCCACAAAGTGTTGCTATCTCCGATGTCAGGTCAACAAGGTGTTGATCCCTCCGTGGCCAGAACAACAAGATGTTGCTCCCTCTGAAGTTGGACCAACAAAGTGTGGCTCCCTCCCTGGATCGACCAACAAGGTTGATACCTCAGAGGCCAGAACAACAAGGCGTTGTTCCCCCTGAGACTAGACCACAAACGACTTGTTTTCTCTGAGTCCAGAAGAATAAGACATTTGCTCCCTCAGAGGCTGGACAGAGGCTAAACCAACAAGACCTTGCTCCCTCTGAAACTAGACAAACAAGACATCACTTCCTCATTGGCAAGAATGATTTTGCAATGTTTTGGCTAGAGAGGGTCAAGAAGGCAGTGATGCAGCAGAATGAGGTTACTTTGCTCCCTTTAGCGGTTCTATCACTGGAGAGTTGCAGTGGACCTTAAGGTACTTGAGGCCTGTAGGTACTGGGATTCATTTTTTTTTCTGCCTGTGAACTGCACAACTTGCAACAACAAGCCATGCAATGCTCTAATCTAGAATGAGTCCTTCTTAATTGGCTGAAATTTGAGCTGTGAATGGCCTTGTCAGCACTACCAGGCTCAACAAACTTTAGTTGAAAAATGTAAAAAGCCAGGTGGAAAATTGGCAGCTGAACAGTAACTGTATCCAGTCAGTTGCAGTCACTGTTTGGGTGTTCAGGCAGCTGCCAATGTTGTGGCTGTTTAAATACAGCAGCCATCTGTGCAGATTCCCCCTGTTTCAGCAGGTGGGGCTCTCGTTCAGCGAGTGGGGCTCAACAAGAGAAATCTACAAGTGTATGGCTAGCATAAGAGTGGGAGGTCTTACAGTATAAGCAAATCCAGCTCTTTTACATTGGATAATGCTCCAAATCTTAAATTTTTAGACCTTGAGAGTTGGAGGGGTTTTATGTAGGCAGCCTAAAGAAGGAGGGAGGCATAGAACAGACTCAGTGCAGCATGTGCGGTTTAAAAAAAGTGGCTGAACAGAATTGAAAATATATTCACAGTATAAATAACACACACATATTTTTATCTTTTTAATATTGATGATTGTGTATTAGCAATTATGTAGATTGCAGCAGGTGTGATTCGTTGGTATCTGCACCATTCTTTCTGCTTTGCTTGTGTTTTTATAAGTGAACCAGGTTGTTGAACAGATAAGTCCATGTAAAGAACATCTGTTGGTCACCTCACCAGAGACATTCTTTGTCCGTGGCAGAGCTGGCATCTGCCATGATTGTGTAAGTGGAATGTGAATGAAGTACTTGAATTGAAGGTTATTGCAGTAAATTCACCGCATACTGAGTGCAGTGCTTGCAATGAGGCAAGGAACAATTGCATGTGGTCTTTGGATGCCGGCCATGTACTGTTTGCAGCATCTGAAAGATGAGAGCTCTTGTCGGTTCAGCAGGAGGCAGGGTGAAGAACATGAAAAAACTACTGGTAATTATATAGACACACACAAGACCCCAAAAGCTGAATTAATCTTGATCTTTAAATTGATGGGAGAGGGAGGAACATGGGTAAGATCCTAAAAAGGAGAGCTCATGGTAGACCTTGCCAGTCTGGTGATGATCGCTGCTAGTCCAATGAGCAGGCAGGAGCTGGGGCATTGGCACAGAGTATACAGAACTGTTGTAGGAAACCCCTCGCTGACCTATCCCTTAATTGCTTGAGGTTTTGAGTCACTGATCCAGAGCTAGCATGTAGCCAGTCATGTCCTGTCTGCTGATGTGCATAGTTTTTTTTTTCTTTTTTTTTCAATTTTAACTTTTTGTTTGGAAGAAAGCAAGGGATACATTTTACAAAAATCATGCATGACATGGTATCAATACCTATCTGCTAACCCAGTGTACATTAGGCTCATTTTCGCCAAAGCATGAAAATGATACGTGAAAAGCAACCAACTTCTTTTAGTCATACATTCAAAAACAACCCCTTGTCCGGGGCCCTAAAGGTGTCCCGGGCTCTGGGAGTTTTCCTTGTATATTCATAAATGCCAAACCATTTTTCTTAATGAAAAAACGCCCCAAAATCCAAAAACCATTAAAAAAAAAAAAAAAAAACACAAGCCAAAAACAAAAAGGGGAAATCCACCTCAAAACCTCTCATCTCGTCCTCCTTTTCCTCCCTCTCCTCCCTCTCCACCCTCCACCCCTCCTTCTCCTCCCTCCCTCCCTCTCCACCCTCCACCCCTCCCTCCACCGCCAGGCCATCGGGGTACCCGAGTACCTGTCGCCAGGCCATCGGGGTACCCGAGTACCTGTCGCCAGGCCATCGGGGTACCCGAGTACCTGTCGCCAGGCCATCGGGGTACCCGAGTACCTGTCGCCAGGCCATCGGGGTACCCGAGTACCTGTCGCCAGGCCATCGGGGTACCCGAGTACCTGTCGCCAGGCCATCGGAGTACCGGAGTACCTGTCGCCAGCCCATCGGAGTACCTGTCACCAGCCCATCAAGTTACCTGAGTACCTGTCTTGAGCTCATCAAGTTACCCGAATACCTGTCTCCAGCCCATCAGAGTACCTGAGTACCTATTTGCAGCCCATGCCTCATAGAATATACGTTGGCGTGTTTGCTTTCTAAAATGGGGCCATTTTGTGGGTAATTCCACTGGGCTGGTGCTCAAGGACCTGCAAAAGTGTGATAGGTAGGAATGAAATGAGATGTGTAATTCATGCTTCTAGAACGCCTGAAGGTACTACTTCAATATTGGGCCTCTGTATGTGGCAAGGCTGTGTAAAAGTCTCACACATGTGGTATCGCCATACTTGTGAAGAGTAGCAGAATGTATTTTGAGGTGTAATTTTTGCTATATACATGCTATGTGTTAGAAATATCTTATAAATTGACAAGTTTGTGTAAAAAAAAAAAAATGCGTTTTCATTTTTTTTTCCACATTTTCCAAAAACTTCTTGAAAAAAATGAACCGTTCAAAAGACTCATAATGCCTCATAGATTATACATTGGGGTGTTTGCTTTCCAAATGGGGTCATTTTGTGGGCAATTCCATTGTTCTTGTGCTCCAGGGCCATCAAAAGTGTAATAGGTGGTTGAGAAATGAGATGTGTCATTTATGCTCGTAAAACACCTGAAGGTGCTACTTCAATGTTGGTCCTTTGTATGTGGCCAGGCTGTGTAAAAGTCTCACACATGTGGTATCGCCATACTCGGGAAGAGTAGCAGAATGTATTATGGGGTGTAATTTGTTGTATGCATATGCTGTGTGTGAGAAATAACCTGATATGACAATTTCCTTAAAAAAAAAAAATCTTCATTTTTGCAAAGAATTGTGGGAAAAAATTACAACTTAAAAAAACTCACCATGCTACTTACTTAATACCTTGGAATGTCTACTTTCTAAAAAGGGTCATTTGGGGGGTATTTGTACTTTCCTGACATGTTAGTGTCTCAAGAAATGAGATTCACTGTACTGAAGGCCTGATCAGATGTCATCAATTTTCAGTGATTGGCACCATAGTTTGTAGACTCCATAACTTTCACAAAGACCAAATAATATACACTAATTTGGGTTATTTTTACCAAAGATATGTAGCAGTATAAATTTT
The DNA here is from genome assembly GCF_042186555.1 of Aquarana catesbeiana. Classification (NCBI taxonomy): domain Eukaryota; kingdom Metazoa; phylum Chordata; class Amphibia; order Anura; family Ranidae; genus Aquarana; species Aquarana catesbeiana. The sequence goes on along the minus strand of NC_133326.1, from coordinate 624,855,186 downwards.
GGCCAAAATGTATGAAGAAAAATTAATAATTAGCAAAATTTTATGACAGAAACAAAGAAAAAGGCATTTTTTTCACAAAATTTACGGTCTTTTTTTATTGATGGCACAAAAAATAAAAAACCTACTAGTGGTTAAATACCACCAAAAGAAAGCCCTATGTGTGAAAAAAAGGATTCAAGTTTCATATGGGTACAGTGTTGCATGACTGAGTAATTGTCATTCAAACTGTGAGAGCGCTGAAAGCTGAAATTTGGTCTGGGCAGGACAAGGGGGCACTGTATTGAGGTGGTTAAAAAGAAGCCGAAGGCTTCGTATGATCTCTATCCTATGCCTATGATCACTATGCCTTTTTTGGCATGATCAGTCATATTTTCAGTATCAATGGCAAAATTTCATGATTTCTGCGCAGGTATGCAAACTTTTGAGCACAACCGTATGCCAAAAAACTCTTAGTGGTTCCCCTTAGAAAATAACACTAATACCTTTCAAGCCTGCGAAGAGGGAGCAAAGGTTAGGACTGAGCCACACTGTGTCTGTCTATAGGTGCACACAGCCCGGCTCTGGGTCCCCATAGCACTAGAATAGGAGGAGCCTATAGCACCAGCCGGAGACCCCAGAAGAGGAGGTTTATAGCCGCTCCGTGCAAAGCCATCGCAGGCACTTTAAGGTCATTACCAGGCAAATTTTCTACACAATTTTGATTTGCGTTGCCTGCAATTCTAATGATATCGCATAGAATGTAGGTAGCTTGTTTTTTTGTTGTCTCAAAATTCCTTTGACGTTAAACCACTTTAAGGAACGTTGAATGAGTCAGTAACCATTGTTTTACCAAAGGTGACATATAAACTGCTTTAAATAGCTTCATAGCTCTAGGGGGCACGGCTTTGTAATGAGCTGAAAAGAGCAGTGATTGGTCAGTATTGGAGACACACCTTTCCGTCTTTCTTTTCAAAGCCTTTACCGCATCCACTTTCCAGTCTCCTGCTCTGATTAACTAAACAAACATCTCGTGTGTGTACTGGAGTCCGGATGCAACGTGCATTTTTTAAAAACCTTTTCAGTGCCTTGTGAATGTCATTCAGCCACTCCTCTGTATTAGGCATTTTGAAATTAACATTTTACGAGTCATTAATGCTGCATGATGTAAATTGGAAAACCGTATAATTGTCTGGTGATCCATGTAAATGTTTCATGTATATATCTGTTCAGTCTTATCTGACTCCTATTGATTCTCTGGGCCAGCTCTCTGGACACCATGGCTGATGCACTTGACAGCCTCTTCAATAGAATTTCTTTTGAAATTTTTATTTTTTTTTTGTATTTCTGTGCAACGCACAAGTTTGCGACGCGTCACGCGGTAGTACAGTAATTGGAGGTTTAAATCAGGCGTGAGGAGGCAACACTGGGCGACAATGTGCCCGGTGATCTTTGACTTCCCCCCCATGTTGTTCAGGTAGATCTCCACATCTTTAAGGTTGCCTACTCCTGCTCTAGAGTGTGGAAGGAAACCCACGCAAGCACAGGAAGAACGTCCAAACGCTGTGCATATAGTGTCCAGGATTTGAACCGTGCTCCAAACTCCTTTCAGATAGTGCCCAAGATTCAAACCAAGGACCTCGGTGCTGCAAGGCATAAGAGATATCTGCTAAACCACTGTGACCCACCATTTCATACAGCCAGGGCTTTTTTTCTTAGGGAATAGGTGCAGGTACTCCCTCCTTCTGAATCAACCCTTGTCCCTGCCCCCTACCCACCTCCGAGCACTGTCCCTTGGTTCCACCCCCAACACACCTTCCAGTACCACCCCTTTTCTACCACCAGCAACAATAGAGCCACCACAAAAAATATCCCGCACACCAGCAACAACAGACCCCTACTAGCAGCAATAGATCTCCTAGCAGCCAGCAACAACAGACCCTCCCTTAACAGTAGATCCCTCCCATCAACAATGGACCCCCTCCAACAACATTAGATCCTTCCACCAACAATAATAAACCTCCCCAGCAACACTAGAACCCCCACAACAATAAATCCCCCAGCAGCTAGCATCAATAGACCCTCCAGCACACTCTAATACCCCTTGCTATTACATACATTCTGTGCTGGAGGTGCCGGAACTGTGTTCCCCCACGTTCTCGCAAAAAAAAAAAAAAAAGCCCTACATACAGCTAAAGAGAACCACAAGATCAGAGTGCTATGACATGAAAGATCTCATTCAAGAAAATCTATCATGAAAGAAATATAAGGGGGCTACTGTTGCTGACCTCCAATGCAGTTTGCCCCAATGTCTATCTGATCCTCTAGTTTTAGGGCTTTTTTGAGTTTCCTACCTAGAACAAATAGATTGAGAGTAGGATAATATTCACACACACACAAATGCATATATGCTAAAATAACTCCTGATATAAAAAAATCACATATTTGGTCATATATTGCTACAGATACAGCTGTAAAGGAAGTGTATTGGCTTTTCATTGTCTTTTTAATATGATAAAGTTGGTTTGATATAAATCTTGTTAATGTTCACGTCAGTGGGTCACTACGGGGTCAAAAGTCAACTAAAGGCATCCTGTAATTGAAGATGTTATATACAGTGCTTAGCTTTCTAGTGGTCCTTGTATTAAAACTGCTGTGCGTTGTTGATCCCTGGCTGCATGGAACCGACACTTCCGGGTGTGTCGAATGCTCCCCATACCATGCACTTTGGTTCCTTCCAATGGCGCACATGTTCTGATATATACAAGCCAGCTGGAGGAACTACAGTGAGCATGGGAGCAGGCATTCATATGAATATAGAAGCATGGTGCACGCCAAATGTCCTTCCGGAGTGCTGTAGTGATACATCACAGTTGGTGCTGGGATTAATCATAGACAGGAATGGGTATCACCAGCACATCATCCACTCTTATTAAGGATCAACTAATAAATAGAACAGGAATTCACACATCCATGAGTGTGGGATAGCTGCAGCTACCAGGAAGCAGCAGTGTGGTGGTGTTTTACCAGAAAGGTAAGTGTATAGCATTTTCTCTAACAGATTGACTTTGTAGCGATATGGGTAGGGTTGCCACCTGTCCGGGATTCACCCGGACAGTTCGGGTTTGGAATCATGTGCCCGGGTTTCAGACCGCCTGAAACCCAGACACGTTATTCAGACTGAACTATGGCTTCCCAGCAGGGTTGCTGGCTGCCATTGTGTAAGCCGAGAGTGTCTGTTACTCTCTTTCACACTGCCCGAAGCCAGCACTAATAATTACCCCCACACACACAGACAGGAGAGGAGAAAGGGTTTGATCTGCTCCTCTTCCTCCCGCCCCTACAACTGTGTCTGCCCACACTTCAGCAGCCTCCGATACATCTGGATGAGAGGTGCTAACTGCTAAGGGGTGATTGAGCTCACCATCCATCCCTGTCTGTGACTGAAGTCTCCCCCCTTCTCTCTCCTGCCTCTGAGTGAGTACACTAAGGTAAATTTAGGGTTCTCAGAGCACCCCTTACATCAGAGTTCCCCTTTACATCAGAGGCCACAGTGTTTCCCCTTACATCAGAGTCCTCTCCGTACATCAGAGTTCTCAGTGTTCCCCCTTAGATCAGGGTTTCCAGAGCATCCTTTATGTTAGTCCCCAGAGTTCATCCTTACATTAGAGTATGCAGAGTCTTATGCCCTGTACACACGGTCGGACGTTGATCGGACATTCCGACAACAACATCCTAGGATTTTTTCCGACGGATGTTGGCTCAAACTTGTCTTGCATACACACGGTCACACAAAGTTGTCGGAAACTCCGATCGTTCTGAACGCAGTGACGTAAAACACATACATCAGGACTATAAACGGGGCAGTAGCCAATTAATTTCGTCTCTTAATTTATTCTGAGCATGCGTGGCACTTTGTGCGTCGGATTTGTGTACACACGATCGGAATTTCCGACAACGGATTTTGTTGTCGGAAAATTTTATATCCTGCTCTCAAACTTTGTGTGTCGGAAATTCCGATGGAAAATGTGTGATGGAGCCTACACACGGTCGGAATTTCCGACAACAAGGTCCTATCACACATTTTCCATCGGAAAATTCGACCGTGTGTACGGGGCAATACAGTGTAAAGGAACTCTGTGAGTTCAGAAGTAAAAGGGGAACTCTGTGGACTCTGATGTAAAGGGGGAGTCTTGTGATTAACTTCATTTGATTAGAAATGTTATTTAATTGCAAAATATATGTATAGTTCATACTATAAAAAAAGATTGCTGTGCGCCGCTAAAGTGTTCGGGTTTGAATTGAAGAAAAGGTGGCAACCCTAAATATGGGGTTACTTTAATGTTTTATGAATAGTTTGTAATTATATATGTAAATTAGATCAGCCATAGTTGCTCATTACATACATACAGACTTTGGTTTCTGCTGTAGCCCTACACAGTGGTTTGATCTTTACCACTTTTAATCACATTGCTGGCATATTGAAAACAATGCAATCCTTGTGTGGCTGTTACCCTTGTTAAAGAGTATGTAAAGTCCCAACAATGAACTTCTCTTATTTCCTTTGGTCTGTTAAATATACTATTGAAAGCGTTTTGTTATGCCTGTTCAGCAAATGCCCCAAAAAAAAATCTGTTGATCCTGACAGAAATCTTGTGAGCTGATATATTCCTGTGCTCTTATCAATGTCATTGTTCCCGGTTATCTCTGTAGACAACAGAACATATTCCCCAATGATATAAGGAATAGGAGAAGGAGAAGTGTTTTGCAGGGATGTTCTAAGGTGGCAATGCTGCTCCTCTATAGATACAGTACAGCGAGTGAGCGTTGTCCCGTTAGGACAGGAAGTGTATCCCTGGAACAATCACCAGGAGAAAATACAGGGAAAAAAAGCCTGACTATAGTAAGCTAATGCAGCCACCACATCTAATGACTGATAATCTGTAGGGATGCACCGATACATCTGCCACCGAAAGTTATCGGATGAAAATGGGGTTATTGGCGTTTTGCCGATAGGAAAAAAAGGTGCTGATAATGGCATGATGTGTCCCATTGACTTCAATGCAAAATTGTGTCCCATTGACTTCAATGCAAAATTGCGTCCTTTTGACTTCAGTGCAAAATTGCGTCCTTTTGATTTCAGTGCAAAATTGCGTGCCATTGGCCTCAATGCAAAATTGCGTCCCATTGGCTTCAATGCTAAAACGCGAGCCACATTAATTTAAATACTTTTTTTTTTTTTAAACTGTCCGTTTTTTTGGGTTTTCGGCCAAGTGGATCCTGAAGTTTCAGTTTCAGCACCGGAATTTTCATTTCAGTGCACCCCTGGTAATGTGCAATTTATTCAGAGTCAGAGAAATTTTGCTGAGCTACTGAGAGCTCCCCCTAGTGTGTAAACTACAAATATTGTTTAATAAGAAAGAAAATATGGAAGAGCGAGGATAAACAAAAGTCTTGCCAAAATGCAATATTCAACAATATACGCAATATCTATATTCTAAAAATACTTTAGAATTTTTAGGTGAAACCTGTATTAAGCATCTCATTTTTTTGTAAAAGGGCACAAAGTAATTGTATGCTTTAAAGGTTTTTTTTTAAAAAAAAGACATATTCTCCTTATTACTCTCATGAACACAATTGGTAAGTTATGAGGCATCTTTAGTTTTATTAGCTCTTTAATGTTGAGCTGAAAGTAGAAAATTACCTTTCTTGTGGAATTGGAGAACGTCAGTAATTACATTTGTGTGCTTTAAACAAAGGGCCTATTCTGCGTGCAGGGAAGGCGCAGGCGTCTGCCGATCTCCCAGGATGCATCGCAGGCGGTTTTAATGGTGTCTGTACCATGAAAGAGAAATGTTTGCCAGAGACATAAAATTCTACATCAATAAAAGCGTATTTTCTTCTTATTCCAGCAGTGGCATGACCATCCCTCACTTTCCCTTCACTACGTTGTGAATTAGTCTTTACCATTTGCAGTCAGCCATGAACAGCTCCACCCAATGCTGTTGTCTTGTGTGCAGTCGCTGTGAATTGGATTATGGGTCTGTTCCCAGCTGGGTGAATGGAAGCTTTTTGTAACGATAATCACACTTGTGTGTTTATAGCGGGTGTGTACAGGTGTATTGTTCATGGAGTTGTTGTTCATACAAGTTCTCCCTTATGCAGATGAAGCATGATGCCTTGAAACATGCAAACCTAATTATGCTTCTAGCGGGCTTACCCTGTACGGAATCCTGGTACAGGGACATACTGTATCTGTACTAAAGTAAACAGTTGGTAGATGTGGAATAGCTTACTGTTTCTTTTTTAAGAAAGTAGCCACATTCTGGGTAGAAAAGCCCATCCTCTGCCAGCATGCTGCGCAGAACTACTATTGCTCTCTGTGTTGAAGCAGTGGTTTCTCTGAAGAGGTCCAAAACTCTTCCCCCCATGTTCCCCAATCAGCTAACCTCATTCTCACTGCTGATTTGCAAGCCGTAGCTCTGACTCAGCAAGGGGAGTGTCAAACCTCTGCAGAGATACCTCTGCTTCCACATAGAGTGCAAAGGTCCTTATTTGCAGCACGTTGGCAGGGGACAGGCATTTCTGCTCAAGCTGTGGCTGTTTTCTACAGGAAATAAACCGTGAGACTTGGAACCATTTTGTTTTGATATAAGTGGAATGTATTAGGCTGGTTTAAAGTGGTTGTATAAGAAAAAAGAAGCTGCTCTAAAAGTTCCAATCAAAAAAATATATTTAAAATTAATAAACCATATTAGTAGTCCTTATTAAGGAAAATGAATCCTCTTCATAATGGCACCACAGTGACTTCAAACTAGAGAAAAAGTGCCCAATCACCGTAATAAAGACCTGCTTACCAGATGGCAAGCACAAAGGGCGTTTGGCTATAACCCAGCCATGGCCTTGAGCTTGCAATTGATGACCAGATCGGAAACCCTGACAGGCGGGCTGGATGTCTGTGGATCTCCCCCTGTGACCATCTACAAAGTCCGTGTCCGTATTTACAGCAAATGACTCAGAAGGAAAAAAATCATGTAGGATGAAAACTCCCATGATAAAAAACAGTGCCGGCCAGCAGATACAATTGGAAGCCCGACCTCCTAGTGAAACGGCGTGTTGTGTACCCTCCTCCCTTTGGAGGAGGGTATGTACTGACGTCACCATGCCGTTTCACTAGGAGGACGGGCTTCCTTTTTTATATGTTGTTTTTATTTTTTGATATAATTTACATCAATCCTAGCGCGGTTTTCTTCTTTTTTTGTTATTTAAAGTGGTTGTAACCCTAAAACAAAAGATAAAAAAAAATGAGCTGACCATGTTAATTATGGCTGCTGATCCACGATACTGTGGTGAGTTTACGCGCCCCTGTCGGCCCGCAGCATCTCCCTCTTCCCCTCCCTCCCTAAATGTCACCTCAGGAGTCTGCATGCCAGCCATCTCCTCCCTGCCCTGCCCCTCCCCTCCCGCCGCTATGGCTGTAAAGTCACTAATCCCAAATTCTGGAAGCCCCTCTGTTGTAGAAAGATATGCTGTGCAGTATCTGTGTTTTAAAAATGATGCCGCGAAATACCTAGTTTCAGACCGCTGTGCACTCACGTGACCTCCCACCACTCTCCTCCCGGCTGACGTCAATGGGGAATTTCAGCCCCTCCCACTGTAGTTCTTGGGGAAGCTGAGCTTTGGGAGGTCACGAGAGCGCACAGCAGCTCTCTGAAATAGGGTACTTTGCTGCATAATTTTTAAAAAACACAGCTACTGCACAGTATATATTTTTCTGTAACGGGGGATTTGTGACTTTACAACCACTCTAAGGCTAGGTTCACACCATACAGGTGCGACATATGGCACCCCATTCATTTCAGTGGGCTGCCCTAAGTGTCAGAAATGTGGAAAAGAAACCCCTGACCCCATTCCAAAAAATGCACCGCACTGAACTATACGGTGCTGCAGCACTATGTGGTGTGGCTTGAGCAAAAAATGTGCACGTTAGAAGATGCATGAGGGTGCTATTACCATTAATGCCTAACTGTCACGTGTCTGCTAAAGGGCAGTGTGGTTCTGTCCGTGTTGGGAAAGCATGCAATTTTGCATGTGTTCCTAACATGCGCAAGGTGTGTATCTATCCTAAACTGAAAGTTAAAGGAGAATTACACCCAGTGCTTGTCTGGCTGTACTTCTCCTATGGATCACAGGAGTGCAATCCGTTTTGCACTCCTGTGACCCGTTTTCAGCAGAGAGCGGGCTGAAGTCCGCTCTCTGCTGACATCACCAAGATCAGTCCAGGCACCGCGTCATCACGACAATAAAGTCTGGATCCGCCAGGTGCCTGGACGGACACCCGTCTCATCCTCTCAGTGAGCCGGTGAGAGCCTGAGACCACCGCTCCCCGCCCCCTCCACAGCTCAGCATTTCAGTGAGCATGGAGGAGGAGAGCCACTGACTGAGAGGCAGCAGCTCTCCGCTCAGGGGAGCTGAGAGAACTGAGCCATCAGCGGTGTTTGATGGCTCGGTTCTCAGTGCAGAGGCGCCGGGGGACAGATGCAACACTGGAATTATGCTGTATCCACCTAAGTAAGTATGAAATTGCAAAAAAAGAAAAAAAAACATACTTCTCTTTTAATTTGGTATTTAGCCCACGTTCACACTGAGGGCGGGATTGAAATTATGCGAGTTCAGCTTAACTTGCACAATTTCATACCTGCATTTCAGTGCGAGTTTGGGGGACGATTTGAAAGACATCTGTGCGGGTTCATGCACAGATGTGTATTGAAATCGCCCCCGAAGTCACCAAAAGTAGTGCGGTGCCACAAAGTCAGCGTCACACTGATTCGGACGGTGCCTTTGCCGGCACTAGGCTCTGATTTGACATGCGATTTGACATATCAAATCGCATGTCAAATCAGCCCGATATGAACGGGGGCTCAGGGTAATAAATTACTTCTGTGATTCTTTTTTTTTTTTTTTGGATACTCCATTGGCTTGACTCCATTTTGACCAGTTTTTTTCCAGCCAGGGCTCGATGGAATCCTAGGATTCCTTTAAAGATTGCTAGGGGTTCCCTGATCAATAAGCATTTTCTACCTCTCCTATTAGTAACCACTGACACCAATAATCTTTTTTAGCTATCTGTACGGGCAGGATTTTATCCAGTGACCACAAATGTAAAAAGAATACTTCCCAGAGACCACCACACTAATGTACCATGAGCTGTATATATAATAATCATTAACCACTTGCCGACCGAGCAGTGTAGCTTTACTGCTACAGTGTGGGCCGCCTGTGTAGAATCATGTTTGTATATACGTGATTCTGCATTTCCTGGTAGGGGGTACGCACATTTGCCCCCCCCCCGCTCCCCCCCCCCCCCCCCCCGGCTGTGCTGTAATAAATCGCAGCATATGCAGATCACCAGGTCCCAGCCAATGATTGAACGCCGGTGTTCTGTCAAAATAGCCAATTCATCGAGATTTCCAATCACGTCACTTCTGGTTACTGTAAAGCATCAGTAATTGGAGATTTAAGATGAGCTGCTGTTTTGAACCGTAAACACTCCGGTACATAATATAATGAGGGGACATTGTTAGTCGGCCCGATACTAACCAACAACATGGCCGCCTCCGAGGCAGCGACAACTTTTTCCTACTTAGCCGCTGTTCTGTCGAAACAACAAAGTCTTCGTGTACTGACAATTCGTCAAAATCTCCAATAACTGATGGTTTTACAGTAACTGGAGGTGGCGTGATTGGAGATCTCGATGAATAGACTATTTTGACAGAACACCGGCACCCAGTGATCAACTCTGAGCTTCCCCAAACACAGCCCTGTGAATGTAAACAACACAGAGCTGTGTTTAGTGACTGGGAATCTCCTTGTTTGCTCATTACCTGCTAAGCAAGGATTGAAAACAACTGGATCCCCAGTAATAGCAGCACACAGTACAAACATAAACACTTGTTAGGTACACATTTAATCCCTTGATTACCCTAGATGTTAAACCCTTCCTGCCCAGTGTCATTAGTAACAGTGCATATTTTTAGCACTGATCACTGTAATAATGTCACGGGTGATGTCAGTGGCAGATTGCCCGCCACACTATCGCAGTCCCGTTATAAGTCGCTGATTGCTGCCATTACTAACACAAAATAAAAAGAAATTCCATCATATACACCATAGTTTGTAGACGCTACAACTTTCACACAAACCAATCAATTTTTACCAAAGGCATGAAGCAGAATACATTTTGGCCAAAATTTATTAAGAGATTTTATTTTTTTATGGGATATATTTTATAGCCGAATGTAAAAAAATATAGTTTTTTTCAAAATTGTCGGCTTTTTTCATTCATAGACTAAAAAATAAAAAACCCAGAGGTGATCAAATACCACTAAAAGCTCTATTTGTGTGAAAATGTTATATATAGTTTCGGTACAGTGTTGCATGACTGAGCAATTGTTAGTTAAAGTAGCGCAGTGCCGCAAAGCAAAAAATGGCCTGGTCATGAAGGGGGTAAAAATCGTCCAGAGCTGAAGTGGTTAATAGGGGTTCCCTGAGACTGCAAAGGTATTTTAAATGTTCCTGGTAAAGAGGCTGATATAGACATTACACACAATGCAGATTGATATCACAGTAAACACCTTTGCCACACCCCTACCCACAATTTGCTGTAATTGGAGCAAGCACTCTGCTGCAAGGAGAGATAATTCTGCTGTTAAAAACAATTTAGATTAGGAAATTGTTCATAAACACAGACTTGTCTGTAGTAATCTCTAGAATTGTTGACCTGTCCAGTGTGGGTCACATGACCAGTGCTATGGCTTATCAGAGATTTTTAGCCATCGTTCACATTAAATGTGGTTTTGAAATCGCGTGACTGTACCTGAAATCGCACGAATTCAAAGCCACATGTCGTCGTGACTTCAGATGCGACTATGAAGACATCTGTGCGGTTTCATTCATAGATGTCTATCCAAGTTGCACCTGAAATCGCCAAAAGTAGTGCAGGAACTACTTTTTCAAATCAGTGCAGCACCGCAAGACTGGCGTCACACTGATTTGAATAGTACCATTGCCAACAATAGGGTGCAACTTGTCATGCGATTTGACTTGTCAAATCGCATGACAAGACGCTCCGGTGTGAATGGGGGCTTTCGCAGATTTGGCCAGGCAATGGCTGTGCTTGTTCATTGGTCCTTTTCTTTGCCAGGAAACATGTGGCCTGTACAATGGCACTGGTCATGTGATCAGCACCCAGAGGGTTGCCTAGGGTGGATTGTTTCTTTATTATTACTTGAGTTGGTGGAGAAAGGGGTGTGTATAAATTAAGGTTATACTAAAGGATATGGGTGAGCTAATCTGAAGGTGCCATAGACGATTATTGTACAGTCCTGCCAGTTTCAGACTGGTTGAAGGATGGTAAGTCATGGTAAGTCTTCTGGGGATCACAGCAGGCTGTTGCAGAGGATGGAGAATTTATTGGCAAGGCTGAATATATTGGCAGATTATACGCAATACATTTTCTGATGGGATCTAGGCGGTATGGAGCATGGCATTATTGGGGCAAAATTGTATGAATGGAAAGATGGTAAGGGACTGCATGGCGGATATTGGCCGTACCAGAAAATGATGAATATATTTTGCTGCTTTTGTTTCTGCAGAGTGCCCATCTTGCTGTCATTGACTCTCTGATGATTGTGTACTCAAGCCACTGCTCAGAGACCCTACCTGCCAGCGAAGAGCCTGGCCTGGCTGGAGTGGAGAGTAAGCTGCTTGCTTGGGTTGATAAGGTAGGTCATTAAAGCTGTTCTTTTGTTGTCAGTTAGGTTTGTCATCTCCTATATCTTAACACTATCTAAACTGTGTCTATTTTGCCTTCCTATGTTCCTCTCTTCCCCCTCAATAAACAAGCATTTTTTTTTTTAAATAAAACCTTCCCATTTTCATTATGTACCTTTTTTCTTTTTTCTTTTTTTTTTTTTTTTAGATGTAGTGAGATCATCATTGGGTTTCTGTACTTCTCTATGTAATGCAGGCAGATCATGGCTGGTGAGAGGGCCAGCAGGATGCTGTACATATATACAGTGCCTTGAAAAAGTATTCACACCCCTTGAAAATTTCCACATTTTGTCATGTTACAACCAAAAAATGTAAATGTATTTTATTGAGAAAGTGACAAATAATTGTGAACTAGAAGGAAAATGATAAATGTTTTTCGAGTTTTTTTACAAATAAATATGTGAAAAGTGTGGCGTGGATTTGTATTCAGCCCCCCTGAGGCAATACTTTGTAGAACCACCTTTCACTGCAATTACAGCTGCAAGTCTTTTTGGGGATGTCTCTACCAGATTTGCACATCTAGAGAGTGAAACTTTTGCCCATTCTTCTTTGCAAAATAGCTCAAACTCGGTCAAATTGGATGGAGAGCGTCTGTGAACAGCAATTTTCAAGTCTTGCCACAGATTCTCGATTGGATTTAGGTGTAGACTTTGACTGGGCCATTCTAACACATGAATATACTTTGATCTAAACCAGGGGTCTCCAAACTTTTTATCCCGAAGGCCACATTGTAGATTTTACAAATATTTACGGGCCGAAGAAATTATTTATTTATAAATAAATGAATAAAATTTAAATAATCTTATCATAGCCTTTCCGCATGTCTGTATCCCTGTCAGAGTCTCCTTGCACATTGTGCCCCATCAGAGCATTTCCACACATCTGTGTCCCCCATCAGAGCCTTTCAACATGTCTGTGTCCCCACCAGACCCTTCCACACATCTGTGTCCCCATTAGAGCCTTTCCGCACCTCTGTGTCCCCCATCAGAGTCTCCCAAATATCAGTGTCCCCATCAGAGTCTCCCCATCAACATTGTCCCCATCATCGGTGTCCCCAGTATCAGTCTCCCCAGTATCAGTGTCCCCAGCAGAGTTTGCAAATCCTCAGTGTCCCTGTCAGCAGTCTCCCCACAGTGTCCCCAGCAGTTTCCCCATCAACAGTGTCCCCAGCAGTCTCCCCATCAACAGTGTCCCCAGCAGTCTCCCCATCAACAGTGTCCCCAGCAGTCTCCCCATCAACAGTGTCCCCAGCAGTCTCCCCATCAACAGTGTCCCCAGCAGTCTCCCCATCAACAGTGTCCCCAGCAGTCTCCCCATCAACAGTGTCCCCAGCAGTCTCCCCATCAACAGTGTCCCCAGCAGTCTCCCCATCAACAGTGTCCCCAGCAGTCTCCCCATCAACAGTGTCCCCAGCAGTCTCCCCATCAACAGTGTCCCCAGCAGTCTCCCCATCAACAGTGTCCCCAGCAGTCTCCCCATCAACAGTGTCCCCAGCAGTCTCCCCATCAACTGTGTCCCCAGCAGTCTCCCCATCAACAGTGTCCCCAGCAGTCTCCCCATCAACAGTGTCCCCAGCAGTCTCCCCATCAACTGTGTCCCCAGCAGTCTCCCCATCAACAGTGTCCCCAGCAGTCTCCCCATCAACAGTGTCCCCAGCAGTCTCCCCATCAACTGTGTCCCCAGCAGTCTCCCCATCAACAGTGTCCCCAGCAGTCTCCCCATCAACAGTGTCCCCAGCAGTCTCCCCATCAACAGTGTCCCCAGCAGTCTCCCCATCAACAGTGTCCCCAGCAGTCTCCCCATCAACAGTGTCCCCAGCAGTCTTCCCACCAACAGTGTCCCCAGCAGTCTCCCCATCAACAGTGTCCCCAGCAGTCTCCCCATCAACAGTGTCCCCAGCAGTCTTCCCACCAACAGTGTCCCCAGCAGTCTCCCCACCAACAGTGTCCCCAGCAGTCTCCCCACCATTCGTGTCCCCAGCAGTCTCCCCACCATTCGTGTCCCCAGCAGTCTCCCCACCATTCGTGTCCCCAGCAGTCTCCCTACCATCAGTGTCCCCAGCAGTCTCCCTACCATCAGTGTCCCCAGCAGTCTCCCCGTCATCAGTGTCCCCACCAGTGTCCCCAGCAAGTCTCCCCATCATCCGCATCCCCAGCAGAGTCTCCTGTACATGTACATTTGCCTCTTGCCACTTGCCTCTTGCCTCCTGCCTCGAGCAGCTCTCCTGCACCTCCCGACTCCCGCCCGCTGTTACACACATGGAAGGATCTCTAATACAAACAGCGGGCGGGACGCCGGGAGGTGCCGCGCTGATGACCTCATTGATTGTTAGGACAGGCAGTCCCAGCAGCCAATTCTCAGCACAGCGTGGCAGCATGGGAGGGTGTGGGGGCATGGCTTTGTTTATGGGACCTGCCAGTCGTACTGCCGATCTGCTGCTTTTAAAGGCAGCAGATCGGCAATGCTATGAGTCTAGGTGAGCCGCGGGCCAGGGAAAAGGCACAAGTGGGCTGGATGTGGCCCGCGGGCCAGGGTTTGGAGACCCCTGATCTAAACCATTCCATTGTAGCTCTGGCTGTATGTTTAGGGTCGTTGTCCTGCTGGAAGGTGAACCTCTGCCCCAGTCTCAATTCTTTTGCAGACTCTAATGCCCCGTACACACGGTCGGATTTTCCGATGGAAAATGTCCGATCGGAGCGTGTTGTCGGAAATTCCGACCGTGTGTGGGCTCCATCGGACATTTTCCATCGGATTTTCTGACACACAAAGTTGGAGAGCAGGAGATAAAATTTTCCGACAACAAAATCCGTTGTCGGAAATTCCGATCGTGTGTACACAAATCCGACGGACAAAGTGCCACGCATGCTCAGAATAAATAAAGAGATGAAAGCTATTGGCCACTGCCCCGTTTATAGTCCCGACGTACATGTTTTACGTCACCGCGTTTAAAACGATCGGATTTTCCGACAACTTTGTGTGACCGTGTGTATGCAAGACAAGTTTGAGCCAACATCCGTCGGAAAAAAATCCTAGGATTTTGTTGTCGGAATGTCCGAACAAAGTCCGACCGTGTGTACAGGGCATAATAGGTTTTCTTCTAAGATTGCCCTGTATTTGGCTCCATCCATCTTCCCATCAACCCTGACCAGCTTCCCTGTCCCTGGTGAAGAAAAGCATCCCCACAACTTGATGCTGCCACCACCATGTTTCATGGTGGGGATGGTGTGTTCAGGGTGATGTGCAGTGTTAGTTTTCTGCCACACATAGCATTTTGCTTTTAAGCCTAAAAGTTCAATTTTGGGCTCATCTGACTAGAGCACCTTCTTCCACATGTTTGCTGTGTCCCCTGCATGACTTCTTGCAAACTGCAAACTGGACTTCTTATGGCTATCTTTCAACAATGGCTTTCTTCTTGCCACTCTTCCATAAAGTCCATATTTCTGGAGTGCATGACTAATAGTTGTCCTGTGGACAGATTCTCCTACCCGAGCTGTGGATCTCTGCAGCTCCTCCAGAGTTACCATGGGCCTCTTGGCTGCTTCTCTGATGAATGCTCTCCTTGCCCGGCCTGTCAGTTTAGGTGGACGGCCATGTCTTGTTAGGTTTGCAGTTGTGCCATACTCTTTCCATTTTCAGATGATGGATTGAACAGTACTCTGTGAGATGTTCAAAGCTTGGGATATTTTTTATAACCTAACCCTGCTTTAAACTTCTCCACAACTTTATCTCTGACCTGTCTGGTGTGTTCCTTGGCCTTCATGATGCGGTTTGTTCACTAAGGTTTTCTAACAAACCTCTGAGGGCTTCACAGAACAGCTGCATTTATACTGAGATTAAATTACACACAGGTGGACTATATCTACTAATTAGGTGACTTCTGAAGGCAATTGGTTCCACTAGATTTTAGTTAGGGGTATCAGAGTAAAGGGGCCTGAATACAAATGCACACCACATTTTTCAGATATTTATTTGTAAAAAACTGTGAAAACTATTTCTTATTTTCCTTCCACTTCACAATTATGTGCCACTTTGTGTTGGTCACATAAAATTCCAATATAATACACTTAAATTTTTGGTTGTAACATGACAAAATGTGAAAATTTCAAGGGGTATGATTACTTTTTCAAGGCACTGTAGCTTCCTGAAAACAGGGCTCTTTCACACCAGCCCACACCCCTAAAAACTATCAATATTTGCATGCATGCTAGTGTCCTATGTGTACGGGCCATGGAAGGTTGTTTACCTTTCTTTTTTTCTCCTTTATTAAAGTATCAAAATGACAAGTCATTAATTTCTTTGCATCTCTGTGAGGACCATCAGTGGCTTCAGGTGAGCTTTGGTACACTGCAGAAAAAATGCAGAATGTCTGCATTTTTATGCAACATGCTGCATCCCACCTCAAGGCAGCATTGTAGTGTGAACGGGGCACTTTGAGAACAATTTTCGTATGTGGCCTTGCGGTGACCTGCGTTGACCTGCGTTGACCAGGGGCAGAAAAAAAAGCAGATCACTGCACATGGTGTGAATGAGCTCTTACACGACGCAAGCCATGAATAAAGCTGAATATTTTTTTTACATGTTCTAGAACTAAGGGATCCAATTTATAAATGTTTTCACCCAAGATTCACACAATTTCTGCATATATCAGACAAATTTGTGAATTTTGGGTGAACATTGCGTGAATCTTGGGTAAAAAAAATGAAAAATAGACCCATAAACGTACTTATTCTACTATTTTGTATGGAAACAGAAGAGTTTAAAAGTTTTTTAAATTTACAAATGTCCTGCTTCAGACTCTTTCAGATGGCTGGTTGGGGGGCTGAGTCATGATTTTACCACCTGCCAGCTGGTCACCAGAATCGTAACAATACAGCCGGACAGGGTTGTACACGGCTCGCAGTTGCAACTTGGTCCTGCAATGCAAAACTGCTGTTCAGCAATTAAAAAATAAAAGTTAAAAAAGGGTGTTAAGGAGGCGTCAGCTGCTGATCTACCACCCTCTTGAAAGTGATCTACAGTGGATCTCTTTTCAGAGAGAGGGTGGTAAGTACCACTAATGTGACAAAAGCCTAAAGCCAGGTTCCCATCGGTGCACTGCGGTTTGGGTACAGTGCAATTGTATGCACATTTAGGTGCGAATTCAGGCAAAAATTCGGACCTGATTCGCACCTGAACTGGTGAACAGACACACACCAGACCTCATGCTGGGAACCACGGCCGCACATATGTGAACCCGGCCGAACAGTGAAGTTGTCCTTTGGCTTCGTTGCAGATAGTCCCTAGTTCCAAGCTTACGGTTGAACTAGTTTCCTTTTCTCCTTACATTTGTGTGATGGGCTATCTCTGCTGCCTCTCAGCTGGCTGTTGCTTTTCAGTTGACATTTCTGCTTATTGCTTCACCCAGGGAAAGAAATTCTCAACACTAATAATTATTACCAGCTTTTTGTGTAACAAAAGTGATCTTCGGGGCATAGTATTGAAACCTGGGCCTGATTCTGTCAATTGTAAAGTGTCAATGGGATGATTGCACCTGTTTCTTGAGACAAGTTCACTGACAAGAAAAGGACTATCCAGCTTAGTCAGGAAACCTTACAATACATCAAACATATATGATGTATATATCCCTATACATATCTCCTTATGTATTTCTACCAGATAAACCGCCAACTGTTGGAAGAGGCAGAGAGGGAACAAGAACGGAAACAGTTATCTGCCCCAGAGGGATCAAACCAGGCCGGGGTAAGGAACACGAGGCTACTTGACGTATTTGTGTGTGTGATTGATCCTAAACATCCTGAGCTATCTGTGTCTACCTGTACCCTGGAGGTGTAAATCTGTATGTTACGCCATGTGTCTGGTGCCCACTTTCTATATGCTCTAAGTGTTCATACAGCAATTTGCCCTGTATCCTGTACAATCTCAGTCTTTAGTCGCCCCCCCCTTTCCTACTACCAAACTACGTCATAAAGCTAATTTTTGTAATTTTTCCGGTTCTGTAGATATCTGACTCAATGGACAGTATGTATTATATGCTTAGATTACCTCTTCCTGTCTGCTGGTCTGTCTCTCAACTCTGTTTTCTCAGATTCCTCTTTTTTTTTTTCCCCTCCACCCTCATTTGTTCCCTTTGATCCATCTATGCTACCTAGTACTCCTGACTCTATGTAATGTTTCTGTTGTTCTCTGTATCTGTGCACATATCTCCATTACTCCCTGTGCACGATCTTTGTTACTTTCCAGCCTCTTCATTTTTTTTTTTTATCTTAAAGAAATTCTTTCCATGTTGGAAAATAGGAGCCCATTTGAAGAACTCTCCATAGTAACACAGCCCTTAAAGATGAATTCCAGGTATGGCATATTTTTACATAGTTACATTGGTACAGCTTGGACCAATGTAACTATGTATATACCATACTTGGCTGATGCCTCAGGAAGATGGAAATCACGGAAGTAGACACTGCCACTCCAGAGATCTCCACTTGGCTCCAGGTCCCATGCTGGTTGTCCAGCCTGATGCATCGTGAACACAAGAGGTTGGCCACCCAGCACAGACACCATTCAGACTCGCAGGGGTCTCAAACTGGCGGCCCTCCAGCTGTTGCAAAACTACAAGTCCCATGAGGCATTGCAAGGCTCACAGTTACAAGCACGACTCCCACAGGCAGAGGCATGATGGGACTTGGAGTTCTGCAACAGCTGGAGGGCCAGCAGTTTGAGACCCCTGATTCAGAGAATGCTTTGCATTTTCTGAATGAACGCAAAGCATTCTCTGATTGGAGTGCAGAATGTGGGTGTGATGGTGGAGAGCAATTGGACACCTCCAACTCGTCCAATCAGAGAATGCTTTTCATTCCATAAGAAAATGCAAAGAATTCTCTGAATGTCACCCATGCTGAGCGGGTGATTTCCCGTATTCAGGGTGTATTAGGCCTGCCGCTCAGCATGGGACCCAGAAGCAAGTAGAAATGACTGGAGTGGTGGTGTCTACTTCAGTGCTTTCTACCTTCCAGGAGCATCAGCCAGGTATGGTCCAAGCTGGATGTGACAATGTAAAAATATACCATACCTGGAATTCTTCATAAAAGCCCAGCTCCAGTTTAAATGTTTTGTTTAGATAGAGGGCAGAAAGGTTTTCGTTGCTGTCAGTACCCCAAATGGGAAGATTTTCCCCTCACTTTATGTGAGGAAAGTAAAGCAATAAAAGGATGTTGGCACCTCAAATTTGATTACATTTTTTATATTTTGTGACCTGTAATCAAAAATCGAACATGTTACGGGTGTTTAGAACCCTTTCTTTTCAGTTGGCATTCCAGGTCCCATGTCATTTGTATCAGTTTGAAATTGTTGTCCACTGGTGAAAAGCGAGTTTTAAGCGCCTCAAATGCATTGGTTAGTTGGTACAACACATTAGCACATGTCAAAAAATCAAAAATTCTTACAGGACATGAAGGCTAAGTTCAACTTTTCACAAAAAATCAAAAGGCTAACAATCAACAAATATCCTGGCCACCCCTCGGACCCCACTGCATATAGCACAGTGATGACCAGTGCTGCCGACGTAGCTACCGCACACTTCAATACACATAATGGCAAGCGCTCATTGGTCAGCACCGTGTGACTGTTCTAACCAAAAAGAAGCGCACTTGAGGCTTCCTCTTCTAGTAAAGTGTCCAAGAAGAAAGAGCTGCTTTTCATTGGTAAGTGCTGTCATGGGATTGCGCTGACCAATGGGCACTTGCCATTGCAAGCAATATGATAGATAGGCACTCCAGAACTGTGCATTGCGGCAAACAACCATTACACCGGCAGCACGGGGCATCACGGTCGCTATGTGCAGCAGGTCAGGAGGGGTGACCAGGATATCTGGAGTTAGTTCACCTTTTTATTTTCCGTGAAAAGGTGAATTTACCCTTTAAACTTTGTGCAGCTCTCATCCTTCTTATGCCCTATAGATTGTTTCAGGGACCCTTTGGAAAATCCCAGTTGACAAGTCCCGCCTTTAAAAGTTTTTTTTTTTTTCTCCTGATTTCTGTCTAATATGGGATCCAGCGTTCCATCAGCGCATTTTTGAGTATAGAAGGGTTCAGACCCCTGACAATGTTTTTATTGCTAGCCATGCCTCTCTGTCCCGTAGGAGAGCTGTATCCCTCATTTCTTGTAATCGTATCACAGAGACAAGAAGTTATGAAAAATGTTTCCAATGTGGTTACAGGCAGAAATACCCCAAACATTTTTTAACCCCTCACATAAAAAGGGCAAGAGTTGGCCTTTAACTATAATTATTCATTTTCCACACTGCTCTAATATTTGCCTGATGGGCAAAGTCCATTGATTGGTGTTGACCATGCTTCTCTATATGACCTACTATGGATGAACAGTGAAAGCAATTTTCACTTTGATCAGCACTGCAGGTGAGAAGTGCTCTCGCAGTCGGGAGAAGCCTGAAGTCAGGGAACCTCAGTGTTTTTATATAAAGACCCTGTAGATTTTTGGCACCAATAACTGTTATGGAGGTAAATTTTCCCCCAATATGCATTTGGCACTATGTTTTTACTGTATGTGATATTTTTGTGCATACTGTATTTGGGGCCAATTTACACCTCCCACACTAAAGCTTTGCAGCAGCAATGCATGAATTGGAGTGCACCACAATGCATGGTAAGGGATGACTGTGTATTGTAATGCACGCAGCAACACCTTCGACAAAAAAAGTGCATGTCCATTTTTTAATTTTTTTTTTTATGTAATGGAGCATTGCCAGCCCATTCATTTTAATGAGCTCTCCTAAAGGATAACTTCATTTTCTGGAGCATGTTACACCCATATTTATAATGTTTTATGTGTAACCTGCTCCAGTGCATGTCCTCCTCACCCCCTGATCCACACAACCCCCTTCCCATGACGGTGGGTGGTCTGTCACATTTTGAAATCTCCGGACGTGTCATTCCTTCACAGAAGTCTGTGAATAAGAGAACTACAAGTCCTATCTTCTATGATAGGAGAAGACGGCTTATAGTTCTTAAAGAACAGCGAGGGCGCTGATGAGCGCCTTTGCAGTTTATTCACAAGCCCTGTAGCTTTTAAACTGACAGCCCATACAGAGGTACAGGCTGAAAGCAGTAGGGTTTGTCTGCAGGAGCATTGCAGGCTCCTGAAGGAAGAAATAATAAATGAACACTTTTTTCCTGCAAAAATATTTGCATCCATTATTTTTTTCCCAAAAGTTAACTTAGCCTTTAATATTCCGTACTTGTTAACACACGAGAATACAAGATACACTAGGGGGTCAAGGTCTTAATAGGCCTTTACAATGCTAGTCATTAAATTATCACACCCAAAACAATAGATCTAACTTACTTGCCCTTCTTCTAAACTTTTCTCTAAATTTCAACCCAAAACCTTAACCCTAAAGTGTTAAAAAAATGTCAAAAAAGCTTTTTTGAAAGTTTCCTTTCCTTTTCACCTACCTCTAGTGTGCTAAGCTATCCCACCCTTCCCAGCTGAATACTTTGTGTTCAATCTGATCTCTGTCCTCTTCTTGAAAAAAGTATATTTTCTGGCCTTAACCTGGACCTGGAATATATATGCAGCAAGCAAAGTCAGAACCTGTGCATACTTGTTCTAGGTCAGCAACTTCTGGATCACTGAAGCCAGAGGATTAGCATGGTAGCCTGGAAGTTAGCAGTCTCAAAAGGAAAGATAGGTGGTGGTAGCCTCTATATTTCTCTCATGATGGGTTTACTTTAACCTAAGCTTGACTTATATAAATCTAATGCCCCGTACACACGGTCGGATTTTCCGATGGAAAATGTCCGATCGGAGCGTGTTGTCGGAAATTCCGACCGTGTGTGGGCTCCATCGGACATTTTCCATCGGATTTTCCGACACACAAATTTGGAGAGCAGGAGATAAAATTTTCCGACAACAAAATCCGTTGTCGGAAATTCCGATCGTATGTACACAAATCCGACGGACAAAGTGCCACGCATGCTCAGAATAAATAAAGAGATGAAAGCTATTGGCCACTGCCCCGTTTATAGTCCCGACGTACGTGTTTTACGTCACCGCGTTTAGAACGATCGGATTTTCCGACAACTTTGTGCGACCGTGTGTAGACAAAACAAGTTTGAGCCAACATCCGTCGGAAAAAATCCTAGGATTTTGTTGTCGGAATGTCCGAACAAAGTCCGACCGTGTGTACGCCCTATAACTCTTAAAGCTAAGCCCCATGTATGATCTCTACTGCATTCCTACATTGGTTTAGCTTGGACCAAAGTAAGGATGCATATCTCAAAGCTGAAGGACCTCTGGGAAAGCTAACAATTACTGTAGTAGTTAGCGCTACTATACAGTTAAAGCAGCAATTTTTGTGCTGAGTGATTTTTCCTGTGCACACTGACCACAGGGGTCACTCGCTCTGCACTGCTGCCTAGTATTTTTTCAATAAATACAAGACATTCTCTGATTGGACAAGGTGGAGATTGTGATGTCACCGCCCATCCTTTCTTAGAGTTACTGGGGATTTCCTACAATACACAGATAAAGCTTTGCATTCTTCTTCTTGAAAGTGTTGTGGTCTAGCAGTGTTTGCGGAATGGGGGGGGGGGGTGAATGCTATAAATCATTCTAACTCAGCAGGCAGAAACATTGTACATGCTCTTTGTACCCTGGGTTACAGGAGAAGCTAAAAAAAGCTTGATGAGCATTCTTCTTTAAAGGGTAAGAAGACATTCCCACAAATTTTTCTTGCCCTTTTGCCACCACCCTCTTTAGTAGGTGTAGCCCCCTTCCCAAATCATTATATTTAACAAAATATCACTCTGAGGCCCACAGTATTACTTACATCCTTCTGTTGGCTTTTTGATCTGACATTCATGACAGTGCACTTGGCCCCATATACTTTTATGGGGCAGGTCGACAGATTGGCTCCTATCTGTCTACCAGCCCCATTATAATATGGCCTGTTAGATTTCTATGGAGTTGGTAGTGGGATCAACTTCTACACATTTGCCTTTCCTATAGAAGCTTATGGGGCCCAACTGTGCAGACGCTGATGTTGGATGAAGAAGCTGATAGAGAGATGTATACAATGTTGTGGGCCTTGGAGCGAGATCTAGGCATGTATAGAGTTTTTATGAAGGGGGGAGGGTGGTCTTGATCTACTTAGGGGTATGGAGACAAAAGGGTAAATAAACAGTTGGAGAACTTTCTCACTTTTTGAAGCCAACATTTACAATCAGTGCAGAGTGTTGAAATGCTGTCTACGGATTGGATGCCCCCGCAGCGGTAATCTTCGGGTGCTGAGCGGGCGAATACGAGCTGAGGGACCTGTCATATGCAGTCATCAAGAGTGTCAACTATGACTGCGATTTCCACCCCCTCCTCTATTCGTAGAAGCTGCACTATAGCATTCATGATTAAAAAACGATCTATGAATGGAGGAGGTGGGCCTTTTCATTGTTTCGCCTTCCTCTATTCATATGTGGAAGCTATAGTAGAGCTTCTAGGAATGGAGGAAGGAAGCGGGAAAGGAGGGCATAGACAACACTCTTGATAAGTCCATATATCTCCATTTCCCTACGGGGGGGGGGGCAGCACCAGAAGAGTACTATTGGGGGGTAGAGGGGACCAGAGGGCTGTAGATTTCAACTAAACCCACAGCTAGCAGCATAATTGACACTTCACATTGATTGTAAGTATGGTCCCTTGTGCTGATTTTTTTTTTTTTTCGTCTAAACTTAGGCTTTAAGCTGGGCACTGTTAATAACACTGATGTTATCACATCCACTGTTATACTGAATCATGTGAATGCAAATCACGAGCATCGCACATTGGTGTGTTTGAAAAGAGTTTATGCTGCAGAGTGCTAACAAAAATTGTTGATCCTACATACAATGCACCAAAATATTTCTGATAAAAATTGTCCTAAATGTCCAAGCCAAATGCAACTGATCTGGTAGCAGGGGTGTCCTTTTTGTTTAAAGTGGAACACCCATATATATTTTCCTTTCCCGAGTCATTTGTCTTGGTATTTTGCTTTTTCTGTTGCTCTAAATCCCCCTTTTCAATAGCTTTTCCTGCATTTTTCTTGCCTACTTCTATTCTACCCCCATATTTTCCCTAGCTATTTATCTATTTTGTGTGCTGTTCATGAGAACAGGTGTACAGGTAATAGTTCAATCCAATTTATCCATCTCGGCACCCTGTTTATAGTGGGCATGATAAAAAGAATACGGCTCATTTGTATTGGCTACAGTGCCCCGTACACCAGTTTTTACAAATGCTCC
This sequence comes from Aquarana catesbeiana, assembly GCF_042186555.1. Lineage (NCBI taxonomy): Eukaryota > Metazoa > Chordata > Amphibia > Anura > Ranidae > Aquarana > Aquarana catesbeiana. The sequence continues at coordinate 624,831,091 of NC_133326.1, read as the reverse complement.
TCCTGATCTTTTCTCTAGTCATGATTTCAGGTACATATATAACCTACACATGGTTTGAAGGCAGTCATTCTGTTGGACCAAATCCATTTTTGTTATAAAAATACAGCCTGTAAGTCTACTGTGACACTGTTGAGGCAGGATCCAAAATGGCTGCCATCTCCGCGCGTAGGCTGACTGTGTTCTATATCTCCTTCTACTACCCCATCTCTCTCTGGTGTCCTGTACATTTCTCTTCGTTACTGCACCCTGCCATATTTTTCTCTTTCTCTCCAGTGCCCCTCCCGCTGGTACTGGAAGCTGGTCCCTGTAAGTGGCTTTTCTTGTTTCCTTTCCCTTTTAAAATTCTGAGTACCAGTTATACTTTTCTATTGGTCCATGCCTGTGCGGTTGTTCTGTTATGCTTTAAAATGCACGTGCAAGACCAGGGTCCTAAGCAAAGGGTTATGGGATAAATGGTCATAATTTTCTTTGTGTATGCGTGCTTTTAACCCCTTACGTGCTTTATTTTAACATTATCCATTTGTTTCCATAATTGCCTTTCGATTTGCTTTTATAGCAGCTGAGCCTTTGAATTTTCTTTGCACATTTCCCCCCTTTTTTTTTTTTTTTTTTTTACATATTATTTTGTCCTTTTTGTTTTTCAAATTTTGTACTTTTAGATTCTTTTTGCTCCTACTTAATTTGTGGTATCCCAGAATCCTTTGCAAGCCAGCCCGTCCTCTTAGGCCATAAACTGTTGGGACTGTTGAAGTAAAAAGTGGGAGAGACTTTTCAAAACTGCCCTCTCTAGCTGTCCCGGACCATTATCGTTTTGACTATAAAATGAATATCACGGCTAAGAGGTGATGCTTTCACAGACCCAATTTGATTAAATCCATTGTGGCATGCCTGTCATCTTATATTATTATTATTATTTTTTTTTCCATTAAAAATCCCAACTTGATTTTGTGAGAGTGATGGTGCAGTTGTTAAAGGTTTAAAGCAGCAATGTCCTGTTTTAGTAAGTTAAGGTAACCAGTGGTTTTGTTTCACTTGCTGGTCCTACAGCCACAGATGAACCACAAATCCCAGCATGCGTTGTCACCTACTGGCATGCCTATTATATGTTTAGAAGCCTGTTAGCAAGGATTGACCTAAATTTACAGTGTTTGGTTAGCCCAACTAATTTATAGCAATATGGCCGCCGAACATGCATTTAGTGTAAAGTGTATGTAAAACCAAAATTTTTTTAATTGGCTTTGGTTGAAGTGACCCTATCACTACAGGGTCAAAACTAAAGTAAACCTAGGCTGTAAAAGAAGATCTGTATACTTGCTCTTCTAGGGAGCCCTTTGGCAAAACGTCATTGCATTCATAATTACTGGCCACTGCAAGAATTCAACATCTGGGTTTGTCGAATACTGCTCCCCCTGCTGTGCGCTGTGGTTCCTACATCACTACAGGGAATACAAGGTTGTGGGAGAAACCACAGCATGCAGCAGGTGTGTTTTAACTAACAGACTGTTAGAAAGGTAGTAGTAAACAGTATCTACTTTTAAACTGGCTATAGATGGATTCAAATTTGGCTGGTTCAGCAGGGACCAGCTGAATTTCCGTCCATCTATGGCCATTTCTGTTCTAGAGAAATTGACCTAATGATCTGCTTCTCTCGAATTGGCTTGTTGACAAGTTTTCCTTCAATCAGCACTGATTATTTTTCTCTGACTCCAGAGGAGTCTCCACTGTCAGAATACAATAGCATAGTGGGGAGGATTCCTCCATGTGTGGAGAGAGATCCGTGTATGGCCAGCCTTACTGGTTGGGCTTACTTTAGTTTTAATCTCGTAGTTACATTGTCACTTTACAGTGAGCAATAGTTAAAACTTTTGCCAGTTTTTTTTTCTTGTGTCCTGTTAGTGAGATTTCCCCCCACTTCCTGCCCTGAAGACACAACAGGAAGTGAAAAAAATTTCTCCAAAATACTGAATTGTAGTCATTGGCAATAAGTGTCTCTATTAGGAAGTATGCCCTCTATTCCTACAGCAGTGGCAGCTGTAAAGTTTGGATTTCCAATTATTTTATGCCATTGTGAAATGATCACTAGTTCAAATAGAGAGAATCTGCCCTGTGGGGATATAGCAATAAACACCTGACAGGGGTTCTAACTGTTAATCATGAAAGAAAGAAAGTCTTGGCTTTAGATACACTTTAGGTGCCTGGGGAACAATAGGTGGCATTGTAACAACAGTATCTTCATTTTTCTTATGTATATGGAGTTATTATAGTAACATTGTAAAATATGACTTATGTATGCTACCAATATTCATCAGCACATGCTCTCTCTCTGAGCCAATGTATTATCAGCTGTATACATGATATAATGTTGCCCGTAGAACTATGTAGGCTCAGCTTTCATACCACTGGGCATGTATTGGTTGCTGAGGAGGGTAATGGCATCCATTTCTTTGTCACTAATTCTCAGTACCTTAGTGTATTTAATGTAATCTAAATATTGATTTAGCCCCTGGATGGCTGCTTGCATATACAGTGTGTAAAACAGAGGTGACTTGCTCAGCATGCCATGAGGTTAAAATTTAATTTATAGTTTTTAATACCACTCCAGCCAACAGTTTTGGATAGAGTTAAAATGTCTGCCAGGTTTTATCTCTGCCTATGACCCTATTAGGATGGTTTTCTTTACTTCCTGTCCCTGTGGCACCCACACAAGAAATATGGAATGAAGGTGTCCCCAATACAGAAAGGCACATGCAACAATTAAAACCATTATAGGAAATTCTGTCCCTTTGTACCAAAAAAGGGCTGTGCCGCAAATTAGGCCAACAGGCGGCACACATGGAGGCACATTGGGGGTCAGCACTAAGGCCGGAATGTCCACTCTTTTCTTGGTGTTGCTCACTGATCCTGTTTTTTTTTTTTTTTTTGAGGCTTCCTGTTACTGAGCTCCATGACCAGCCACTGCGCCTGTAGCACAGGAAGGCACAGCAGCTGAGCCACTAAAGGTGGCGCAAAGCCTGTTAGCACTGTTGTCACTGATGCAGTGGCCAGGCAGAGACTTTTACTCAGTGATGCTGATCTGGCACTTTTTAGAGACTGAGCTGTCTAGTGAGGGGTAGTCTCCCCACAGACAGTGATAAAAACACTGGGAGGGTGTAACCTTTGTCAGGTGTGTTTTTTTTTTTTTTTTTTCTTGCTGCCTTCCATTGGGGTGATTTGCCCTTACTTACTGTCCCATAGCCAAAACAGGAAGTGAGAGCATATCCCCCTGAAGTGAGGGAATCCCTGTCTGTCACCAGGGTCATCACAATTAATGTCCCCATTGGAAGATTTCCCCTCTATAACTGCACTGGGGACAACCCAAAATTTGGGATTTACTTTTTTTTATTCTTTATTTAACGTTTTCAAAATACAGAAAAATTAAATCCGGGTAGGAAGGATAATAAGTAACAGTGAGGGCCCTTTCACACTGGGGCGGTTTGCAGGCGCTATTGCGCTAATAGCGCCTGCAAACCGACCCGAAAGTGCCGCTGCTTTGTCTCCAGTGTGAAAGTCCCAAGGGCTTTCACACTGGAGCGGTGCGCTAGCAGGACGGTAAAAAAAGTCCTGCTAGCAGCATCTTTGGAGCGGTGAAGGAGCGGAGTGTAAACCGCTCTTTCACCGCTCCTGCCCATTGAAATCAATGGGACAGCGCGGCTATACCGCCGGCAAAGCGCCTCTGTAGAGGCACTTTGCGGTGGTTTTTAACCCTTTCTCGGCCGCTAGCGGGGGTAAAACCGCCCCGCTATCGGCCGAATACCGACGGTAAAGCGCTGCTTACAATAGCGGCGCTTTACTGCCGCCCCTGCCCCAGTGTGAAAGGGCCCTTAGCCTATGTTAGTGGCTTTAGGGTTGCCACTTTTTCTTCAAGCCAAACCCGAACACTTTAGCAGCGCATAGTAATTTTTTTTTGTTTTAATATACACTGTAGGATTATAACAGGCCTGGGACACCTATGGGCACTCCAAAGAGAATAGTAATGCGGCGCACATTGTGCCCCCTCACCCTCCTGTCAAGCCCTGTTCCGAGCCACATTCCTGCCAGGATAATGTGTCCAGGTTTCAGGTGGACTGAAACCCAGACACATGATTCAAAACCTGGACTGTCTGGGTGAATCCTGGACAGGTGGCAACCCTAAGTGGCTTATGCCATATAAGGGCCCTTTCACACAGGAATTTTTCAAGCGCTTTTATGTTTAAAAAAAAAAAGCCTGAAAAGCTCAAGAAAAGTGCTTACCTTTAAATTTATTGAATGTTTTTACACTGGGGTAGGGTGCTTTTGTTGGGGTGAAAAAAATCCTGCTTGCAGCATCTTTGGAGCATGTTTGGGGAGCTAAAAAAAAGTGCACCAAAAATGCTCCTCTCCATTGAAATGAATAGGAGCCGCCTCAAAAACGCCCCCACTAAGCATTTTTGGTGCAGTTTTTGATTCACATGTCCTTAAAAACCACACCAAAAGCATTCCATTAACACATAGGCATTTTAGTGGCAGTTTTGATGCGAACCAGAAGGTGAAGGTGCCCTAAAACTTATCGTTAAAATGGGGCAATACAACAGAAGCCAAAAATGGTAGCTCAATAAGTCTTTTTTGAAGTATGAGTTGTCCAGAAGTTAGGGGAGACCTAGTCATGGAAATTATCCAACCAACGTGAGTAAAAGAAATCTCAAGAGACCATTTGGGATTTACCTTTACTGATAACAGTAAACAGAACAAATCGAGAAAGTGGATCTCACTAACGGGCACAGACAGCAATAAAACCTGACAGAGGTTCTAATTCCTCTTCACTCTATCCAAGACTAGAAAAAAAAAGTTTTGACTTTAGTTATACTTTAATATTTGGTATTCATACCAGTGTTCAGCTTACAATATGGGCTGTGACCTCCGTCCTCCATGTTGAGCCACTTTTTGCTGTGTGCGCATGCACCTAAGAGCTGCATGCAGATAGTGAATAGAAATGCACATGCAGAGGCTGTGCGGACACCCAAAATTTGAGGTGCGGGTGGGAGCAGGTGCATGGATCAGAATGCAGACACTGTGCGTTTTGGATCTGTACACCTGTTCCTCCTCACGCGTCAAATTTTGACAAGTGACTGTGTCCGTGCACGGCGTGCAGCCACTGCGTCTGCATTCACTTCTATGGGTGGCCTGCACTCAGCTTTGAGGTGCATGCACATGCAGCAAAAAAACGACTCGGCATCAGGGACGAGTCTCGGCACCCATCTGAATGAGCCCTATTAGGCCAATATTATTATGTAATTGATGTAAACGTAGGTCTGCCTGGTGTCTCCAGACTGCATTCGAAATCTTCCTATTTGTTGAACATAACAGAAATGTGGATTTTTGGCCTGGTTATATTGGGGCACCACTCAAATGGTTGTTTTTATTCCCCCTCCAAGAAAAACAGTCTACTTTTTACAAACCTATAATGATGTCAGACTGGTTAAGCTACCAAGATCTGCTATCCTATATATGAACCCTCCCGCTTTTATCATTGCTTGCCTCAGGCTGGCAGCCATTTTTAGTCTTGCTCATTATACCAGAGATGCTAAAGACTATCCCCAGACAAGTGTACTGCTGACTAAAACAAGGACACTTCTGCTCTAGGCCTTGCTGTCCAGACTCTCTGTCTCTGTCATTCCCTCTGATATGAAGCTGCCCTGACTTTCTCCGTTGCTCTTTTCCGTTGCGTTTAGCATGCCATCGCTTTTTGTTTAAAGGAGTCTGGGAATAAGCCTCCTGTGGTAACGTATTGTGCACGCTATCATTTCCGGAATTCTAAATCTTAGATTTTTTTTTACTTTTTTTTTTTGTATCAAAACATTTATTGTAATTTTTTCTTTATTTAGGGCAAATCTGAGTTTCTTCCTTTTATACACATGGCAAAAATTATTTTATTTTTTCCTTAACAGATATGTTTGAAAGGCCTTGTACACCGCTAGCTTCTCTCTGCTATCATTTTGCAGCAGAAATCCAGATTTGCATATTTTGTTATGTGATATCTCCTGACAGAAAATTTGCAAGGAAACTTCCCCTGTAAGGTGTTTACAAAGTGAATATCGGTGTTGCAGCGTTCTGAAGAATATATTTTTTTCTAAACCTTGTCAGCAAGACTTGTGACCTCACCTGGGTTATGTGAGGTAAAATTAAACATGGAGTCCCATGAACCTCGGTCTGATCGGTGCAGTGGAACAATAAGATAGTACTGTTGCCCAGAGCAACCAATCAGATTTTAGGATTTATTGTCTAACCTCAACTGGAAATGTGAAGCGGGATCAGACTGGTTACTGTGGGTAACCCATGCAGTTCTCTCTCCTCCAGGTCTTATAAATTGACCTTTTAGGCCTCTGTTGTCCTTTTCCACAGTTATAATTTTTTGACCCCTTTCCAGAAAGAAATTTGGGAGCTGCAATTGTTAAACTCTTTTTGAAAATGTTAGTTTCCTGGCCCTTAGGCTGGGTTCACACCTATGCGAATTGGATGTGGATTTCTCCGCATCCAATTCGTATAGAGATTGTGACCAGATCTCTATGACATCTTAGCAACAAGGCTAATGGGGATTTTTCAGTCAGGCTTCATGAGTTAAGAAAATGGCCTACATCTATAGCAAGGGCATTATTCAACTTTGGTTCAAGTTGCACAGTTTGTTTTTTGTCTACAGATACCTCTTATCTCCATAGGAAGTTTTGGTAAAGGTGACCTATGCCTGAATGGGCTAACACAGTGCAATGGATAAAAAATGTACGTAATGGATGACAAAAATAAAACACAACACTCGGTATATGCCTTGTGCTGTACTGTACAATGTGCTGGGATGCCCTTCACAATGAATAGCACCACAGTACACCACGCATAGAGCAGGTGATCACCATGTGCTTCTTTTAGTGTGCATTGCCACAGTGCTTATGTGTGAACGGGCCCTCCATTCTTCTTGCTGCTCTAAACTAATAAAACATTACCTCCTTTTTTTTTGGCTTGGTTAGTACATTTTGCACACACTATTGTCGTGTTTTGCACTGTTTCTTTATTGAGAAAAAGAAAAAACAGAATTTCTTTAATTTGTGTAGAGCTCAGATGCGAAGCTCATGTTCTCCAATGTTAACCTCTAAAACATGATAATTATGTTGTCCTCGTCTTGTCCTTGACTTGACATGATGGCTCCCCCTGTGACTGACAACTTCTTGTCTGCTTTTCCAATCGGGCCATCTGCTACCCTTGTACGTTCAATGTACATGGCAAGAACAGTAAAAAAAAAAAAAAAACATGTTTTCATGCCGCTGTTGTGTTTAGACACTTGGACATCTAACATGGGATCTCTTCCTTTTGTATTAATGTCTGCTGGGTGGCTTTACAGGTAGCACACCCCCATAGGAGCTGTTGGTGAATGCAGTCCTTTTTTCCCCACTTAGAGCACACGCAGCCAGGCACCCAACATTTCCCTCACTCTTCCACTGGTTTCAAAGTACAGGGATTTTTTAATTTTTTTTTTTTATTGGGAGCAATTAACTTGGATAGGGAGAGGAAGTGTGGGATACCCCAATAAACTATAGAGCTAAAACACTTGAGGACTCCTCAGCTTTCTGGCTGCACAGTACAAAAAGGTATGTCCCACAGGATGCTGATGGTGACTAGTACTCCTTCCAGAATTTAAAAGCTACACACAGTCACTAACTCTTCAGAGCTAAAGCTGCTTACTCCCATAGCCACAGAATTATCAGTTGCCTCCTGCTGATATCCATCAGGCTCTTCCTAGTGAGGGAGATGCAGACTCACACCACCATAGGACAGATGGACTCTTTCCCACCAATTTCCTCCTAGCTCTCTCCAAACCCAACTTGATCCCTGGACTCAAACCTGTGATAAGGCCCCCAGCTAATCTTAGCTGTGACTTGGCTGCCTTCCTAACTACTTCTTCTAGAAAGCTGCCCCAGGGGCACAGTCCCCCTGCACATGTGCCCCCTCCAGCAGGACTGGACCCTGAAACTCTGCTGCTCAGGCCTCATGCTATTTATGGGCTCTCTTCCACCAACTGGGCATGCGTATAAATATTCAGGCTGCCCACTTTGTTCTTCCTTCCACTATGGTTCTAGAATCCTCTAGAATAGAGGGAGAAGTCATTAGAGCAGCAGCCTGTGAGACACTGAGCAGGCCTAAACAATCCACCCCTGTTCTAAATTAATCTAGCAGCCTACACTTCTAGGAGTGTGCTACACTAGTAATGTCAGCCATTTGAAAAGGGACAGGCTACGCTAGCTCTCATTGGGAATACTGGACCTAATCTTAGCTAAACATTCTCCCCACTTTAACAACTTTGACACTTATTAGTTCACCATGAAAGAAACCAAGATTCGAAGGCAGCCATCTTGTGCTCTGAAACTCCATTCACAAAAGCCATGACTTCACTTTGTGGCATCTGTAAATCATTAGAGTGGTTCAGTAATAGGTTTTCACTAAATCCAATTTGTGTAAGTAGTACTCATATTAAAGCAGTCCATGGATTAAACAAAGTGCGTTTTTTTTTTTACTTTATGCAATAGATCTTTATTCCACCAGTGTAAAGGGAAGAAAATCAGATTTGCCGAACGTTTATATTATTTTTGTGGATGTCCTATTCAACCCCTTAAAAAAAAAAAAAAAAAAAAAAGAGTTTAAATTCCTATATGCATTGTTTCATTTCTTTTTGTATTCCACGGCTTGCTGAATGTATGTATTGTGCACTCACCCTTGTAGTGGCTGCATGTTCTGTACACGCACCGGCCTGTATAGTCTTTGATGTGCGGCACACACAATGTAAAAATGTAATATGACAGACGTAGTGTTAGATCACACTATGCGCACCACACTGTAGGTTTATAGAGACATTTTTTATCTGTAATTGGTGTCTGTAAAATGCTTGCTAGGGGAAGTGTCCACACTACTAGAGTTATAGAGTGGTTCATAACTACTAGTGCATTATGTATTACACAGCTACACAGTAGATAGGTGTATAAAGATGATAGTATTAAATGTTTAAACTGCCTGCTCTTTCTCTGCTAGATCCGGTATCGGAAGGACAAGGCACTGTCTAGGCAGACCCCTTGCTTCACCTCAGTGTCTTCCATCAGAGACCTGTCTAATGGGAGTGCACTGGCTGCTACTGTCCACTACTACTGCCCCAGCGAGCTCCGGCTGCAAGGTAAGTACAGATTTCATGTGTGCAAATCATATGTGATTGGAATAATGCACCCCTGATGTAAAATATAAGAGATACTAAAGGGGTTTTATGGTCATGTGAAGGCTAGAAGGTGAATACCATGATTAAACAGGGGAAAATCTGACGTAATTTTTTGTGTCCTGTTTGTTAATGGAACCCTGCCATGTAAGAAGTATTGTCCTCCTGAAAATGCCTATATCTGGGTTTGGTTAGTGAAGTTCCCAAACTCCCCGACCTGCATACTTGTTCTGGTTTAGTGAATTAAACCATTGAAGCCACTGGATTGGCATGACAGTCGGGTAACTATCATTATAAGTATCACCTGCCTATTTAACCTGTAAATGGGCCTTTAGACACCTGGGCCAGATCCAGCCTATCTGATCTGGGGGTGCAGTATAAAAAGTCATGGGGTGTAATGTCAATAGTATGAGAGAGATGCAGGGACAATGTTCTTCTGCACCACAAGTCACAAGCTGGAAATAACATTTGACAGTGCAGAGGCGATGCACTTTGTACCCCCTGTCAAACTCTTTACCCTGATTTGAAAATGCCACAGCCACAAAGCAAATTTTTGCAACCAAGGCATCTGTACAGCCCCATCTGGCTGTAATGGGACAGTTCAGGTGGGTTCACAGTGCAGCCGCCAGTTTTTACCATCCCCCAGCTGCTCGTCTGAAAGAGCAGTGATTTGTTCTTTTTAGGCCATAAGATTTGAAAATTACAGTCACATGGCTATAAATACAGAAAATAAAGATCCTTATCCTGGTGGAAAGCTTCGTAGTCTCGTCTTTATCGCTGCTGAAATGTACCCTGGATAGCATTAGTAGTTAACAAGGTTAATCTGTTGTGCTGGTTTTTAATTGATAACAGGGATCATTGCAGCTGCTGCCATTATAATTGTCTCTGTTTCCTGCAGATGTCTGTCTGAAGGATACGATGTCTGTAGCTGACAGTCTGTACAACCTTCAGCTCCTCATAGATTTCTATGCCCAGCATCTACTTCCATCTTGTACACTTTCCCTGGAAGACTTGCTCTATGTGCCCGCCGCTCTGCGGGTGAGTAACAGATAACACCCCACGTATACTGCTTTTTGCCCACTTGCCATAAACCATTATATGTTACCTCTCGCATGTTAAATTGTTTTCCTTTGTTCTGGTCATCAGGTGAATCTTGTTGCACTCTTAGCGGACCTGTATTACTGCTTTGAAGTCGCCAAACCAGAGTTTGTACAGCCTAAAGGTATGCATTTCTGTGGGCTATTTAATTTTCTCACAAATCTCACCTGTAAGGTAAAAGCTGTATTGTCATGAACACATTTGGGGGGATTTCAAGGGTTCTTCAAAAAGTTTCCGCAGTTTTTTTTAACTCTATTAGATATAAAAAAAGTGCAGAAACTTTTTGAAGATCCCTCGTAGTCCTAGTGACACTTTTTTGGTGGCATGACCACCAAAATAATAAAAAAATCCCTGCTACCTGTTCCGGTAGCTTTAAGTACATGTGTGGCAGATTCAGGTAGTTCTTAAAAGCGCGCTACCTTTACAAAACTGCACTATTACTGCATCAAATTAAAAAATAATTACCTCCAGTTCATACATAATGAAACTGGGGGTAATTAAGAGCAACTCTAAATTGGTGCACAGAAACAGACAGAGTGCTTGTCTTTGTACGCTGTGTAGAAGGTGGCATATTCGCCACCACCAGTTTTGTCAGGGCACCTTCCTTATAACCAGGAGCATCTGAACAGGTGAGCACAATCATTGTGCAGTATTCATGAGCCTTCATGTAAGGTAAACTAGATGTTATACATGACTATACACAAAACAACTTTAAAAGTGAAATACACATTTAAAATATTTATAATAAAGCAGAACTACTGATTTAGGGCCTGCTTTCCAGATGTGTTTTTGTATGGGCATTTTTGATGTGTTACGGTGCGTGTTTTTTTTCTCTTTTTTTTTTTCTTCATCTTAAACAAGGGCATGTGCATTGTGGTGCGTGCTTGTTGCGTTCTGGTGCATTTTCTATGTGTTTTGTTGTGTTCCAGATCTGTTCTATGCAGGAAAAATACAGCATGTTCTGCTTTTGTTGACTGCACTGGAACGTGCTGCACTAGTGTGAACTAGGGCCTTTGAAATCCAGGTTAAACACTGTCCATGCATTTTTGATGCAGAAAAAAATGCACTGCACTGCATCTGGTGTGAACCAGTCCTTAACCGTTTCCTAAAACAGTAAGGCCTAACTTTGAATCCTGCAGCTGGATTCATAGATGGTTGTTAATAGTTGTGGCCATAAGGCAATGACAGGCTGAAAGCAGCTGCAGCTATCCGCAGGTGTTTGGATGTAATCGCACATGGAGCAGTTACTTGTGGTTAGGGACAGATGATCGCCCCTGGAGGCAAGCTGTTTTCATCCAGACACGATCATCTGACCTTGAGATTGGTCATAGATTATGCAATTTTCCTTCCTTCAGCCACAAGTTGAAGGAAAGAAAATTGCTTGATTTCCCTTATCAACTCAGATTCCCCCATCAACTCAGTCAGTGTTGATGGGAGAATCCCTCCCACTGCACTATTGTATTTTGGCAGCGGGAGGTTTCCCAGCCGTCAGAATATAATGATCACTGCTTGCAACTATAGCCGCTGGCAATGATGAAAATTACCTGGCAGGCTGGTTGTACTGAAGGCAATCGATCAATCAACTTCAGTACAACCAGCCCGCCCATAGATGGGTCGAAAAAAAATTGATCCGTCAATGGCCGGGTTAACTGGAGATAGCTGCTCCATGTGCGACTACAGTTGGACAGCTGCGGCCACTGTCAGCCAGTCATGGCCTTGTACAGGCTGTGTGGCCGCATCCGTCAGCATCCAGTTGCAGGATTCTGCTGAATTCTTGCTGCAGCTGGCACATAAATGAAGGCCCGTGAACCCCTCTTAGGGCCCTTTCACACTGGGGCGGTTTGCAGGCACTATTGCGCTAATAATAGCGCCTGCAAACCGACCCAAAACAGCCGCTGCTGTCTCTCCAGTGTGAAAGCCCCGAGGGCTTTCACACTGGAGCGGTGCGCTAGCAGGACAGGGAAAAAAAATCCTGCTAGCAGCATCTTCGGAGCGGTGAAGGAGCAGCGTATACACCGCTCCTGCCCATTGAAATCAATGGGACAGCGCGGCTATACCGCCGGCAAAGCACTTCTGTGGGGGACACAGCAAACATGTGGAAGAAGGTGCTCTACAGAGGCGCTTTGTGGTGGTTTTTAACTCTTTCTCGGCCACTAGCGACCGAATACCCACGGTAAAGTGCCCCTTACAATAGCGGCGCTTTACCGCCGCCCCCGCCCCAGTGTGAAAGGGCCCTTGGGTAAAGGGAGCCTTGACTACTGGAAGCATGGCATCTCCTAGGTAACGAGGTTAAGTGGCTCCCTTTTTGGATCGGCTACTAAGACACGAGGTAACTGGGTGGAGCCTTAACTCTAGAAAAAGGCTAAGCAGGGACACGTCCCAATACTTTGAGTAGATTCAGCTGACACAGGAGTTGCCCATCCACTCGTCCATTGTGAGGTTGTTCACGGTGGGGATGGTGTGTTCAGGGTGATGTGCAGTGTTGGTTTTCTATCACACATAGTGTTTTGCTTCTGACCACATGTTTGCTGTGTCCCCCACATGGCTTCTCACAAAACTGCAAATACATTTTCTGGCTTTTTTTTTGGCTGTCTTTCAACAATGGCTTTCTCCTTGCCACTCTTCCATAAAGACCAGTTTTGTGGAGTGCACAACTAATAGTTGTCCTGTGGACAGATTCTCCCACCTGAGTTGTGGATCTCTAAAGCTCCTCCAGAGTTACCATGGGCCTCTTGGCTGCTTCTCTGATTAATGCATGGATTGAACAGTTGAACAGTGCTCCTTGAGATGTTGGAAGCTTGGGATATTTCCTTATAACCTAACCCTGCTTTAAACTTCACAATTTTATCCCTGACCTGTCTGGTGTGTTCCTTGGCCTGTTTGTTCACTAAGGTTCTCTAACAAATCTCTGAGTGCTTCACAGAACAGCTGTATTTATACTGAGATTAAATAACACACAGGTGGACTCTATTTACTAATTAGGTGATTTCTGAAGGCAATTGGTTCCTCTGGATTTTAGTTAGGGGTATCAGAGTAAAGGGGGCTGAATACAAATGCACGCCACACTTTTCACATATTTATTTGTAAACCATGTTGAAAACCATTTATCATTTTCGTTCCACTTCACAATTACGTGCCACTTTGTGTTGGTCTATCACATAACACCCAATAAAATACATTTACGTTTTTGGTTGTAACATGACAAAATGTCGAAAATTTCAAGGGGTAGGAATACTTTTTCAAGGCACTGTAACTGTCACAATTGCCAGTGTGTCCACTCAGTCATACTTTCAAGCCTTCATGTGGCTGCTGTCATAGCTGATCCCATGTGCAGCTCCATGGCAACTACAGATCTAAACTAAGGCTAAGATGTCCTCAGCTGTAAAGGATAGGAGGGTTTAGTTATTTGTTTATATTATTTATATTTGTGTGTGTGGAAAAAATAAAAAATAAATTCTATAGGCGAATGGGTTTTTGCAGTAATATGGACTATAAATGTAATAATCCTCCTAATGTTTAGCTGAATTATTTAATTATTTGTCTTTTAGATTTGCAGTCAAGCACTGAGAGCACCACACCCACACCATCAAGTGCGCACAGTGGAGGGTAATTTTTTTATTTATTTTTTTTTTACAATCAGTGACAACAAGTTTACAAGTCACCTTTGTAAAACAGAATTCATACAAAATAAAATCATGGATTTATGAATTGGTTCTTAAAGTGGTTGCAAAGGCGTATGGTTTTTTTTTTACCTTAATGCATTCTCCACATTAACCGCTTGCCGACGGCTGGCCGTCATATGACGTCCTGGGCTTTGTGCGGGGATATCTGAATGATGCCTGCAGCTACAGGCATTATTCAGATATCTGCTTTTTCAGCCGGCGATTCCCTACACCATAAGAATGATCATAGCGGCTGGTCAGCATCTTGACCATTTTTACGGGCGGCAGAGGGGACGTCCCCCCCTTCCCGCCACCCTCCGGTGCTTCTACTGACTCACTGCTGCGATCGGTGAGTCGGAGAACGGATCCGCCAGCCCCGGATGTTTACCATAGAGAATTCCGGCGGACCAGATGGTCGCCGGAGTCTCTATGATCGTCGGAGGCCAGGCGCGATGTTATGACGTCACGCCCGACCTCTGCATTCAAACGAATGGCGCCGCCTCGGCTGGGAAGCCGAGATCGTTTTATTTATTTATTTTTTATTTCAGGCTTCCCAGCCTAGAGGTGAGATGTGGGGTCTTATTGACCCCATATCTCATTGTAAAGAGGACCGATAATGCGATATTCCTATTACAAGGGGTGTTGACATTTCTTGTAGTAGGAATAAAAGTGATCATTTTTTTTTTAAAGTGCCCCCGTGTGCTTGCACGCAGAAGCGAATGCATAAGTCCCACCCACATATGAAAATGGTGTTCAAACCACACATGTGAGGTGTCGCCGCGAACGTTAGAACGAGAGCAATAATTCTAGCCCTAGACCTCCTCTGTAACTAAAAATATGTAACCAGTTAAAAATTTTTAAAGCGTTGCATATGGGGATTTTTAAGTACCGAAGTTTGGCGCCATTCCACGAGCGTGTGCAATTTTGAAGCATGACATGTTAGCTATCTATTTACTTGGCGTAGCTTCATCTTCACATTATGCAAAAAAATTGGGCTAACTTTACTGTTTTTTTTTTTTTTTTTTTTTAAAGCACCAGTTTTTTTTCCAAAAAAAAAAGTGTTTGAAAAATTGCTGTGCAAATACCGTGCGAGATAAAAAGTTGCAATGACCGCCATTGTATTCTCTGGGGTCTCTGCTAAAAAAATATATATAATGTTTGGGGGTTCTATGTAATTTTCTAGCAAAAAAGTATGATTTTTACACGTAGGAGAGAAATGTCAGAATTGTCCTGGTTGGTAAGTGGTTAAGGTAAAAAAACTTCCATGATCAGCCCCCCCCCCCACAAATACTCACCTGAGTCCTATTTCAGTCCAGCGCTGACAGCACTGTGCTGTCTCTCCTGTCCTCCTGTTGCTGTCAATCAAATCCTGCAAGGAGCAAGAAGGGAGGGGGAGCGAGATGTTGAGCCCACACAAGTGCACCCAAAGCAAGCGCCTTGCTATGGGTGCACTCGGAAGGGCCCAGAGCACCAGTGGGGGACCCCAGAACAGGAGGAAAGGAACCACTCTGCAATAGAGTAGATATAACATGCTTTTTTATTTTAGGGAAAAAAACACCTGAAGTTTTACAATCACTTTAATTTGTGGAAAGTGACATGCAAATTGCCCAGTGGGTTTTGGCAGATATGCAGTGACCACATGGGGCCATTTTTTTTCAGCTTGAATACAGTTTAAGCTAGACGTGTCCCCAGAAGACCAGTGAGATTTAAAAGCTATATGATTTATTATAGGCATGTTATATATTTACAATACCACACATTCACACACGTCCCTGCCCTCAAGAAGCTTACAATTTAAGAATCCTTATCTCACATGCATACAGTATATACATGGACACACATGCTAGATGACCTTCAGAAATTCTGAAGAGTTGAAGGAGTCAGTGACAAAAGATCTCAAGCAGTAACAAGCTTCAAAGTTTGTAATACATTTTTCCTTATTTACTTCGCTCTTTGGGCCATCTCTGGACACTGTGGCTATAGACTATAAAAGAACTGTAAGGCTGCATTCACATTGCGGCAGACCCGCACTACGATTTAAGGTGTCATTCAAATGAATGGCGTCTCAAATGCGAGTCCCGCGATTTGTCATTTACACCTCAGCGCTGTCGAATCGTGGGCAGATTCGTGGCAAATCTACCCGCGATCCAAAGTGCTGTAGTGTGAATGCAGCCTTAGGGATGGGAGAGCACAGGGGATGCTAAGAGGAGTCAGAAGGCTGACAGCTCACAAAACATATAACCATCTTTCTTTCCTCTTGTGTGTTGTGGTCTATACAGTTAGTTAAAGTTATAGTTCTGCATATAAAGCACACCCTATGCTGCTTCTCATTACTACATACTTACAATAGTTTTTTTTTTTTTTTTTTTTTTTTACACAAACTGCATGTCACTAGGGGCAGAGCTTGTTAAAATGTGTGTACTTGGGGACCAAAATATCCACATACAGGCATCTGTGTGTAATTGGTATACTGTTTCTTTGTGCTTAATGAGAAATGTCACTCTCTCCCAATCCTTATGCTGCTAGCATTAGTAAATAGATAGGAAAGTATATCATATTTAGTCTTCAGGAGGGGGTTTTCTCAGCTAAGCACACCCTCCTGCATGCATGTCCTAAACTAAGGGCAGATGGATTCCAGGAAGTAAATGCTACATGAATAATCTGCTCTTACCCAAGATGGCCACAGCCAGCAATGCTAGGGGGTATTTTTCCTTTTTCAAATTGATTTCTCAGCAAAATAAAGCATGTAGACATGGATGGATGGGTAAGTTTGCTTTGCATATTAAAAATTAATCAAATAGGGTTTTTGGTTTGTTGTGCTCAGATGCAGGGAAGGTCCACTTTAACCTCTCTGACGGTATTCCCGAGTGTGGCTTGGGGTTAAATTTCAGCACCATTAGTGGTAACCCCAAGCCACACTCGGGATTACATCTCAGGATCTTGGTGCAGGTTACTTACCTTGTCCCCAGGATCCTGCAATGTCCCCCCGCAGTGTCTGCGGGCTCCGTCCTCTGCCTGAAGCTTCTCTGTGCCAGGCTCCATTCCCTGCGAGCGTCACGATGCACGGGGGCGGAGCCTGGCGGCAAATTAAAAAAAATGTAAAAATCATAACACATACAGTACTGTAATCTTGCAGATTACAGTACTGTATGAAATCATTTCACATCCATTTTGTCCCCAGTGCTTTGTCCAGTGCCCTGTGCGCAGTTTTATATTATATATACTGTTCTTTCTGCCTGGAAACTTGAGATTGTCCATAGCAACCAAAAAGTGTCCCTTTACGTCAAAAGTGGCTTCAGACCAGCTAGAAAACAGCGATCGTAAATTAGAACACTTGCAGAATTGAGCGATAGTAAATCGTGAGGAAATTTATTTTATTATTATTTTATTTTTTTAAATTTATTATATTATAATTTATGATTTTGTGTTTCAAACTTCATCATACCCGGGATAGCTACTAGACTCTTGGTGGACAGATATAGAAGTATGTTATTGGTAAGAATTACAGACCTACAATATAAAACGCCAAATTTCTAATAATTGTACCGCTTTGAGACGCAAAAATCTGCAATAACCATACAGCCAGGGAGGTTAAATACTAGCCATATTTACCTGAAACAATGTGTGCTGACCTGCCTTGCATCTGTGACTTGAGGTGGAGACCATGACCATTGGAGCTGTGCACCTGTGTAAGAATCTCTAAACCTAACCGGTAAATGTTCTGTTATTTAGATTCCCCCTGAGATCTCCCTCACAGCGCAAAGAATTTACTTGGTAGTCAAGAGTAATGGGTATGTTAGGGAAGTTGCTCTCTGGTGGTCAAAAATTATGATTAGGGAGTGAGGTAAAACTTTTTTTTGTTTAAAATCAAAATACGTTTAAAATAAGTATTTTTGTCTTATATTTTTTTTCTCAGGTGTTCTCCTATCTTTAACTTCCGACCTGGAACCACAGGTGAGTCTCCCTTACCACCACTATAAACGTTTTAAAGGTCGACTTGAATGTACATTATAGAATACAGGCAGTCCCCAAGTTACGAACACCCGAGTTACGAACGACTCCTACTTACGAACGGCCCCACTTGTGCTCCACGCTGGTCCTGGATACCTCTGGACACATCCTATACTGCAGTACTACATGTACTGCATGGCCAGAAGAGCCCCAGATAACATAACAAGCACCCGGAACATCCCACATCCATGCACAGGCGGCAGTTACACTTATGAACGCAGTGTTGCAACTTACGAACAACTTCGACTTGCAAACAAACCTACAGTCCCTATTGTGTTCGTAACTCGGGGAATTCCTGTATAGCTGTATTGACATTTTAAACACTACGTTGTCCTTTTTATGGTAGGATCCCTCCCTCACTCTTCATCAATGTCTCACATGGAAGGATTTGGAAAGTCCTGGGCAAAAAATCCATTAAGGTAGGCGTATAAGTTCTTCATTGAAAGTGCTCTGAAAGCAATGTATACATTTTGTTTTTTATGGGGTCAGTCCCATATCTTTTATTTTTTATTTTTTTAAGATTTCAAATCGTAATAGAACATTGTAGGTAGACAAAGTCAAGTACAAAAATAGAACGGTCAGCATAGGCAGTGTATGCACAGTGACAACCATAATAAGAATAAAGGGGACCAACCATGGACCCATAAAAAGTCTATAAGCAGGTATGAGAAACTACATAAATGTGGGTAATCGTGAAGAGTCCCATGTAAAACATATGCAGCTATATTTCTAAAAAAGGCTAGACCAAAAAAATGGGCCTTATTTCAGGATAACATTGTAGGCCCAGCGGAAAGGTCAAGCAGGACTACACCCACCCAACCCCTCGACAGGACAAATCGAAACCATTGTGATATAAGAATTAACTTTATCTAATAAAGCTACCACTATAGAACCCAGCCATTGACTCGTTTAGCTGTCAGATGAACATTGAAAATAGACAGAATATCAAATATATCAGCTACATATTCTATAGGGTATTTTTTCACATATAGCGCTTAAACAAAAACCCTAATCCAAGGATAAGGGTCCAGCTAAAGGACCCAAAATATACTGGAGTAAAAAGGTAAACCAAGCTAATAAAGAAAAAGAAAAGAGAAAACAGGGCGAAAGGAAGAAAGAGTAAGAGCATGACCGTCCGAGAGTCTGTCAACCCTAAAGGGGTTGTAAAGGCAGAAGGTTTTTTTTTTATCTCAATGCATTCTTTGGATTAGGATAAAAGGCTTTCTGTGTGCATCAGCCCCCTAATACTTACCTGAGCCCCATCTCTATTCAGCAGTGTCCATGAGTGCCTCGGCCATCCAGGACTCTCCCTTCTGATTTGCTAAGACACAGCAGCAGCGCCATTGGCTCCCTTTCCTGTCAATCAAAGTCAGTTAGCCAATCAGGAGAGGGGGCATGGCCAAACCGTGGCTCCGCGTCTGAATGGACCCACAGAGCTGTGGCTCGGCTCGGGTGCCCCCATAGCTTGCTGTGGGGACACTCGACAGGTGAAACAGGTAAGTATAACCTGTTTGTTATTTTTAACGAAAAAAAACAAACAAGACTTTAGTATCACTTTAAGTTTCTGGCACCCGTAGGTAAGAGAGCCAGGGGGTCCATACCTTTTCAGACAGGGATTGTTTATCCCATAAGACACTAACCATTTTTTCATGTAGCATGATCCAAGTCAGATTTAGCTTAATTCGAGCAAAATCGATCACTGGGCTTTTCCATGCAGTAGCGATAGCTATTTTACCCACCAAAAACATATAATATATTAAAGCCTGTGTGGATCTAGGGATATTGTCCACAGGTTGGTTAAGCAGTTGGATTTGAGACTCTTTAGTAATGTTGTCCAGGGTGACTGAGTAAATTAGGGAATGAACTCATATCCAGAAACGTTAGACCTTGGGGCAGGTCCATGATGTGTGAAGAACAGCAATGTATACATTTTACACTGCCTGCACAGTCCTGAACATATCTTTTTTGTTTTTTTTTTCTTCCAGCTCCCCGCTTTCTCAGGCAGTTTCCTTCAGCATACCATTTGGCCTTGACAGTGATGTTGACATTGTAATGGGGAACCCTGTGAACATGCTTCGTTCTGTCAGCTCAGATAGCCTTACACCTCCTGTGTATGCTCCCTCTTCCCCAAAATCCCCCCAGTGCATTACTCGAGCCACCTACAGCCCTCCTGAGGATGCAGCTGAATTTCCAACACAACCACGCACCTTTAAGAAGGTCCCATTGACTGGAAAGTGCACCACAGACCTGCAGGTTCAGGAGAAACCAGGTGGTGGACAGGGAACACAGACAGACTTGCCCACCATTGAAGAAGCACTGCAAATTATCCACAGTTCTGAGACTCGGCTGCACCCAGAGGGAGCACCAGATGGATTTTACCTTCACTCACCAGAAGAGTCAAAGCCGTCTAAAGTAGAGAATGATATGGTCCCAAATCTGGGTGTGTACAGGACACATGATAGATCCAGAAGACTGTCTAGAGATGACGATTCTGTGCTAAGAGACAATAGCCTGGATTCTGATGTGGATGAGAACAGGGCAAATCAAGAGTCCAGTCGCAGCTCTCTTAGCTCACAAGCTGATTCCTCTGCTGGATCAGGTACAAAGATGACAAGTTTTGCTGAACGTAAGAAGAAACTTGATGCCAAAGTTAACTCCGATGGTTCCCCATCTGGTTCACCCAATACGACCACATGGGCCCAAAAGGCAGAGGAGTCTCCTGTAAAGAGTCCCGCTTTAAACTCTGAAATGAATCAGCTTGGTGCCAGGCTTGAAGAGAAAAGAAGGGCCATTGAAGCCCAGAAAAAGAGAATTGAAGCGATTTTTGCAAAGCATCGACAGCGACTTGGAAAGAGTGCCTTTCTTCAACTGAAAAAGGAGGAAGGGGAGGATGACTGTGAAGAGGATGATCTGAAATTATCACCGGATGAGGGCCTTCCTAAAGAGTTAGAAGAGAGACAGATGAAACAAAATGAAGAAGAAAAAAATGAGAAGATGAATGATGGGTCTGTAAAACCACGGGGAGAGAAACAAGTGAGCTTTTCCCCTGAGGTGACAAAAGCAGGACTAGATAACAATCTAGGAGACTATAATAAAGCAGTAGAAAAATTAAATTCAGCGCTATCATCTCTACAGACGGACATGAAAAGATTATCTGACCAGCAGGAGAAGCTGATGAAGAAAGAGAGCAAAGCTTGGGTCATCCCAGCTCCAAAGTCCTCCCCTCCACCCCATCGACCCAAGTCTTCACCGCCTACTAGACTTACGAGAGAGTTCCAAACTCCTCGTTCCTCATCTGCATCTCCTTCTCAGTCACCTTCACGAATAGCTCCAAAGTCCCCCCAACCCAACATCAGGAGGTCTTTGCAACCTGTGCCTGTAACATCTAAAAGTCCCAAAAATACACGGCCAGTAGAGCTGAAGCTTCCACCTCTCAACAGAGTCCTGACTCCTCCCCAAAATGTGGACACCATACCTCACTTGCGTAAATTCTCCCCAAGCAAAGCTCAAGTCCAGACGCGATCCTCTCTACATTTTGCAGATGATACAAATGAAGGTGAAAACGAGGACACTTTGCCAACTAATGAAGTCCATGGAAACAACTCACGTCCAATAGCCTCTGTGGTTCCTCAGAGTAGTGTCATTGGGCCACTGGCTGGGGAGGAGAGGGAAGGGAAGAGGAGCAGTTTGATTGAGATCCCATTGTCCGATCTGCAACCAACAGAAGAATCAGATTTAGAAGGCGAGGACTCGTTAGATGCAACTCCTGGAGAGGATGGTGTAACACAGAGAGGACTTGGATTCTTCTTCAAGGTAAAGCCATTGAATAAGCTGACTTTGTTATAAATCCTTGGGTTACAGTTAAACCTAGTCCAGTACCCTTATTCTTGGGGTCAGAAAGACTGAGGAAATGATTAGCATGATTAGGATTTTCCAGGGATCTGTTGTGCGACAACACAGGTCCCCGGGAAATCTTAAAATTAACCTGTGCCCAGACTAAAGTATTTACATATTTTGAACACGCAATAAAAGCACTTTAAAACAAGCTCTCATTTTAGTTTTAGGCATTGCAGAGACATTTATCTACAAAGTTCACCACAGAGGCACTGAAATCTTGGCTCTTTTTCCTATTGTGTTCTATGGCTACATAGTCTTGGCAGCCCTGTCAAGACTATGAAATTACACAGCAGGGGTTTCTAAGCTGTTGGACACTAGCTAAAATCCCAGTTTAGGGTCTTTGTTAATATCTTTGAAAATGAATCTGCAGCTAGAGAGGTCAGGGATGGTTTGTTGTTAGCTCACATTTCCCTTGTTAAAAATATGTGTATACTTTAATGGGAAAAACTTTTATGTTGCCTCTCCTTCTCCTTTCATCCTTTTCATGGTGCCTCTGTGCTGCCTGTGCCCTCACTTCTGTGCCACCATTTTCACGCCTTTCCGGGGTCAGCTCACAATATAGTCCTAGTGCGGATGTGGGAGATGGAACGCATGACGTCATGCGGCTCATCTCGTGCATGTGCCATATGAAATACATTCATCTGTTCATTAAAAATATAATCCAAAGGGAAGGCTTTTTAAAATAGATTAATGTAACGTCGTATGGCGCATGTGCATGATGAGCTGTATGATGTCATATATTCCATATCAGGCATGCCACAGTACAACAATATTGCGAGATCCCAGCTGAAACACAGGAACACCAATCTGTTAACATTTTACGAGGAAGTGAGCAATAATGCCTAATCTACAAATGGAGATCTGTAGGCATAGACCATAGAGTTTGTTCTTCGAAAGAAAACTGGTTATGGGGGCGTGTCCAAAGGGTGGTGATAAATAATGTGCACTCAGACTGGTCTGGAGTGGTAAATGGGGTACCCCAAGGCTCTGTCTTGGGACCAATTCTGTTTAATTTATTACCGTATTTATCGGCGTATAACACGCACTTTTTTCCCCTTAAAATCAGGGGAAAATCGCGGGTGCGTGTTATACGCCGATCCCCTGCGATCTGGAGCTGCCAGATTTTCAAAATCGCCGACCGCGATTTGAAAATGGCGCCGCCGGCGCCGAAATACACAGTGCCGGTCCTCGGCTCTTCTCGGCCACTTTTGTCTTCACTCGAGCGCCGCCCGAACCTAGCCGAGTGTACTCGGCTAGGTTCGGATAGCTCCGCTCGGGACTACGAGTGGAGCCGAAAGTAAACGAGAGCCGCCGAGAAGAGCCGAGGACCAGCTCTGTGTATTTCAGCGGCGGCGCCATTTTCAAATCGCGGTCGGCGATTTTGAAAGACAGGATGGCAGGGGTCCGGGATCACAGGATGCAAGGCTGCACTGGGGAAGGCTGCACTGGGGAAGGCTGCACTGAGATGGCTGCACTGGGGAAGGCTGCACTGGGGAAGGCTGCACTGGGGAAGGCTGCACTGAGAAGGCTGCAATGATGGGCATTTAAATGTAAGTTTTTTTTCCTTCAACTTCCCTCCTAAAAGTTTTTTTTTTTTCCTTAAAATTCCCTCCTAAATTGGGGTGCGTGTTATACGCCGATAAATACGGTAATTCAATAAGCGGGGCAATAACTTCATATCAGGATATAGAATTTTTTTCAGAAATACCTGAATAAAATAATGGGGTGGGCAACTACATGGCAAATGAAGTTTAATGTGGAGAAATGTAAAGTAATACACTTAAGGGCAAAAAAAAAAAAAAAAGGCAAACTACTCACTAGGGGGAGAACCTCTGGGGGAATCAAGGATAGAGAAAGATCTGGGGGTCCTGGCAGAAGACAGACTGAGCAATAGCATGCGATGTCAAGCTGCAGCTGCCAAAGCTGGCAGAATATTGGCATGCAGAAAAAAGGGGATATACTCCAGAGATAAAACTATAATCCTGCCACTCTATAAAACTCTGGTCAGGCCACATCTGGAGTATTCTGTTCAGTCATTAGAAGGGATGTGCTGGAGCTGGAGAGAGTCCAGGAAACTGGAGGACCTCAATTATGAGAAACGACTACAAGCGCTAAACTTGTTCTCGCTGGAGAAGAGATGCTTGAGACTTGATAGCGATTTACAAATACCTCAATGGTGATCCCAGCGTAGGAAAAAAAATATTCAGTCTCAGGGAGTGTAAGAGGACATGGGGCCACACAATGAGAAGCGATTTAACCTTAAGCTGCATAGGGGGTTTTTCACTGTCAGGGCAATAAGTATTTGGGACTCTCTTGTTGGTGTCGGCAGGGAGTATTCCTATTTTTAAGACACTCAAACGTGCATCTTAAAGAACACAACATACAGGGATATGGGAAATGATTATCGACCCTGACACACATACACCTACACAGGTTGAACTGGATGGACTATTGTCTTTATTCAACCTTACCTACTATGTAACACAGATGTACATGCTGATGTGAATTTTAGTATAATGAGGAAAGGTATGCTTTAAAGAAACAAGCATATCAATGATTTTAGGTGTTTTTGTTCTCTATTTATTTTGTGAGATAATATATAAAGTATCTCACAAAAGTGAGTACACCCCTCACATTTTTGTAAATATTTTATTATATCTTTTCATGTGACAACACCGAAGAAATCACACTTTGCTACAATGTAAAGTAGTGAGTGTACAGCTTGTATAACAGTGTAAATTTGCTGTCCCCTCAAAATAACTCAACGCACAGCCATTAATGTCTAAACCACTTACAACAAAAGTGAGTACACCCCTAAGTGAAAATGTCCAACTTGGGCCCAATTAGCCATTTTCCTCCCCGGTGTCATGTGACTCGTTAGGTTTGCAAGGTCTCAGGTGTAAATGGGGAGCAGGTGTTAAAGTGATTGTAAGGGTTTTTTTTTTTTTAATAACAAACATGTCATACTTGCCTCCATTGTGCAGCTCGTTGTGCACAGAGTGACCCCCTAACCTCGTCTTCTGGGGTCCCCCGGCAGCTCCTCCCAACATCAGATAACCCTCTAGGAGAAGCGCTCTCTGGGGGGGGTTACCTTGTGTGGTCTACATAAAGATCGCCTAAGCTATAAGAAGATTGCCAAGACCCTGAAACTGAGCTGCAGCATGGTGGCCAAGACCATACAGCGGTTTAACAGGACAGGCTCCACTCAGAACAGGCCTCGTCATGGTCGACCAAAGAAGTTGAGTGCACGTGCTCAGCATCATATCCAGAGGTTGTCTTTGGGAAATAGACGTATGAGTGCTGCCAGCATTGCTGTAGAGGTTGAAGGGGTGGGGGGGTCAGCCTGTCATTTTAGGGGTGTACTAACTTTTGTTGCCAGTGGTTTAGACATTAATGGCCGTGTGTTGAGTTATTTTGAGGGGACAGCAAATTTACACTGTTATACAAGCTGTACACTCACTACTTTACATTGTAGCAAAGTGTCATTTGTTCAGTGTTGTCACATGAAAAGATATAATAAAATATTTACAAAAATGTGAGGGGAGATACTATATGTGTGTATATGTGTGTATGTGTATATATGTATATATATATATATATATATATATATATATAATGTATTGAAATATTATAGCACTACTATAGCATCACTCAAAATTATAATGTACAGTGCATCAGTATGCACAGCGTTTCACTTTTCCCACATTTTGTTATGTTACAGTCTTATTCCAAAATGGATTAAGGCCTGATTCACACCTATTCCCCCATCTATTGCAGTTTGCATATTCCAGGTGCATTTTGCATTTCTCAATACACATTTTTGATCCATTGAAGTCTATGGAACCAAAAACCAGAAAAAAGTCCCTGACCCTTTTCATAAAATGCAAAGATGTGAACGTGACCCATAGGAAACCATGTTAAAGAGGACTTCCGCCTGCCCCTTTAAAAATTAAAAGCCAGCAGCTATACATACTGTAGCTGCTGACTTTTAACATTAGGACACTTACCTGTCCTGGAGTCCAGCGATGTTGGCTTCGCAGCCGATGTTTACATCAACTGGTCAGGTGGTGCTGCCGCCGCCATTGCTTGTAAGAGAGCCCTGCAGTGTAGCCTTTTGGCTTCACGGCCGGGTCCCTACTGCACAATTGCGCTGTGCTCTCACTGGCCTGGCAGAAAGGGAGGGAGGAGGGGGGCCGAGTTGCTGATGTACTTCGTCGAGGCCTGGTCTCCCGAAAGTGGGGACAGGGTAACTGTAAAAAAAACGGGTATCCGCCCCCCCCCCCCCCAAATGGTGCGAAATGTGCCACCGGAGGGGGGGGGGGGTCAGATAAGTGGAAGTTCCACTTTTGGGTGGAACTCCGCTTTAAATGGACTGTAGTGTGTTTCTGCAAAACTGAAAACACACCTAATGCATAGGTGTGAACCAGGCCAAAATTCATTATTTTACTCAATTCTACAAACAGTACCCCATAATGACAACATGAAAGAAGTTTGTTTGAAATCTTTGCTAATTTATTAAAAATAAAAAAATCCCATGTACATAAGTATAGAATTTTGAGGAAAATAATGAATTTATTCCAATTTGGAATGGATGCACTGTGTGTGTTTGTGTATATGTGTATGTGCAAGCACTAAAGCGCCATTGGTAGATTATATCCTGTTCTCTTTACTTTTTAAATATTAAAATCCATTAGTATTTCCTACACTGCTACTGTTTGGGCATTTGTCATCCATTAAATGTTCTATATGGTGATTGGAGCTGTAATTGATAGTTGTAAATTTAGATGTCTTCTTTCCTTAGGGTGAGGCGAGGACAGAAATGGAGATGGCCCAAAGGAGAGCAGCCTTGCTAGAGAAACAGCAGAAGAGGAGTGAAGAAGCCAAAAAACGAAAACAGTGGCAGGAGGAAGAAAGAGAGAAAAAAGAGGAGGCCAAGTATGTTCTACCTGGGCACCAAAAATTCTATTATCTTTTTGTCCTAATAAAAACTGTGGAGTTTCCAGTTGGATAGAGTCAAGATACTCTTTCTGGACTGGCTATAGAAGTAATATTTTTCAATATCTACAATTTTTTTTTTTAGACCTCAAGAGGAGCAGCAGCAGCAGCAACAACAGCGGCAGCGTAAGGATGAAGATACTATTCAACGTCGTGGTGACTTCACAAAGCTGGAGTATCAGCGTCGACACCAGCTGAAGATCATGGAAGACCTGGACAAAGTTCTCCGGCAGAAACCAATGACCGTCCGAGCTGTTAAGAAGCCTCGACCCAAGACCGTCTTCCATGATGACTCGATGATTGCCCGAAGCCCTGTCAGAGGATTGTTGGGTAATATTTTAGATTACAGAAATGAGTGTAACTCATAGAAGTTCTTAGACGTTGACTTTTTCTGTATAGGCAAAGAATAGTACTTATTTGTGGTCTGTTTTCAGGTTCCAAGCTAAGTAAAGTTTATTCTCAGTCCACCATGTCCCTCTCCACGGTGGGAAATGAAAATGGCAGTGGAACTATGAGGAAGTCTCCCAGATCTTCAAGGTAAAGTTTACCTCTGTGGACAACATGTAGGGGATGTAGACAGCATCAAAGACAAAATAGTCTAAGGAGTGTTGTCTTTTTGTCTTCGTTTGGCATCTTGCGATGCATACAGGGAGCCTACCTACCTGCCAAGTATTTCAGTTTGCCTTGCCTCTTTATCTCTGTAATTTGCTGATCCTGGAACACATGTGCTGGGGATGTTGCCTTTCAGACACAGAAATCCTGATGTAAAAGAAATGTCAGTATGAAGCGCGGTTTTCCCACAGCTACTAATCAGAATCAAATGTGCCTTAGAAGTTTAAATATTATTGATGAAGAAAGTGTAGAGTGCAGTTATACTGGACAACATGGAGTACACTGTTCCGTTTAGACTCTTTTACGATTGAAGTCCTTTACAAAAGGGAAATTTAAGCGGTGTATGAAATCTCTTTATCTGTGGTTTCTAAAAAGGCCCAATAGACTATTTTAATGAGAATTTATAAAGTATTCTGGTAGCATAGTCTGGTTCAGGCCACATTCACACTTTTTGCCCATGTTGGTGCACAGTATCCGTGGCTTGTGATGTATTGCTAGTCATATTCAATGAAGAACCTTGCAGTATGCAAGACTTGTGGACCGTGCTTTGAGGGCCCATTAAAATGGATGTGTATGCTCAACAAAGCACACATCAAAACTCAAAAAAAAAGCCTCAGCATATGTGAATAGGCACTTAATCTTTAAAAAGGAAACTTTGAACAGAGGATGAAAGGATTAAAACCCTGGTACTAAACCCGTGGCCCAAAAGACACGTGTCCTTTTGGTGTTACCATACGGTCCTCAGGCACAGCAGTCAGTAGTAGTGATTTTTCCATACCTAGGTCCTTTCTCAGGGATCGTGACCGAAAATGTTTGTTAAATATTATTACATTGCAGTTCACAATTAGTTTTCTTTCTTTAAAATTTGTTTTTGTTCTTTTATATTCACCTGGTGATCCGACCAGTACGTCTCGTACTTTTCAACTTCCTTTAAACAGACCAAGCTGTCTTTTATTCCCAGTACAATGTTTTATATGCAAACAGGTTTGTATACTCTGTATAAAAATGTAAAACCCAGTTTAATATATGCAGCAACTTTAATTGATTTGTATTTGTTTGATAAAATAAATAAAAATTATTGTTAAAAAAAAAAAAAATGTAAAACCCAATATAACTTTTTGTGAAATAACAGACCAAGCTGTCCTGACAAAGTAGCAGGTAGAAGATTGAGACAAACCATTTACCACTACAGGGCACTTTTAATGGTCAGCTTTTATTCATTTATGTAAAGCCTTTATCCCAAAAGGGGGAAAAAAAAAAAAAATTCCTGTAACTGCTTAAAGTGTAACTCCACTTTCGTGGGGGGAAAAAAATGCAAACAAAGAAAAAATAATATAGTTTATACAATTGTAACAAGAGTCCTATTGTAATTGAATGTTATTAAAAACGACCTTTTCCTTTTTAATCTGCAGCACTGTAATTTTCTGAAAATGCAATGCAATATGGCTACCCGGAGGTGTTCTGTACAAATGCCCCCCAAAAACATAATTTCCTGCTTGTGTGATTGGCTCACTGATTTTTCACAGAAGTCTGCACTAAGATGCAAGTCAGATTTCAGGCATCCCCTGCAACAAAATTGTCATTTTTGGTGAGATATTCACAAAAGGAACACGTCTAAAGGGATGCAAACCCAGCAGTTTTCCCTCATTAGTGCCCTGCATCCGATTCTTAATTAGGAAACCACTCCCATTAGACTCACTTAGCACAGAGGCACAGACAAACACCCAGGGATTTCTTCAGAATAACAAAAGTTAGGAATCTGCAGCAAAGCTTGTTAACATCCTTGCAATCTACATAGATCACCCAGATGGGAATGCTTTTTTCTCAACAAAAGTGGAGTTACGATTTAATAAGTGTTAGCTGAACTTCAATTTGTAAGTCAAGTCCATCTAAATATGCTAGTCTAACACTAACCTCCCCCAGACTGACAATGCTGGTGTCCAAAGGTGTCTGCTTTACTACTTCATCCAGAATGCAGACATCCTGAGACAGGAAGTGTGTTACTGGCAGGATCACTAGGTGAAAAAAAAGCCTAAAAAGGAAAACTAATGCAACCACCACATCTAAAGAACTGGTAAGTTGCAATATATTACAATTCTTTTGTAACGTGTCCCCAGTCTGACAGTCTCTTACAGCATGCTCCCAGTCTCCAGCCACTCCTGTAACAGCCCTTGACCATCTCCTGCAGCCTGCCCACAGACCTTCTGCTGTATTATGTCCAGTTCTTGACAATTATTTTGTAGCATTACCTACGCTGAACATTATGAGTGGCCTGTTGGTGATGTCAGGAACTGCACTTGAGATCCCTATGTCTAATAGGTTGACCAGCATTGGATTAGAACCTCTGTCAGGTTTTTATTGCTATGTTCACCTGTCCCAGTAAACACCCAGGTAGTAAGGGGACACAGAAAGCAACACGTGACTGATAGAGTTCAAGACTCTGAAGAAGAGTGGGGTTGTTTTTTTTTTTTTTTTTTTTTTGTATAATCAGATTATACACTAATAGACTTTGACTTTCTCTTTTATCCCCACAGAGCGGTGTCTCCCTCTGGTCTTATGTCTCCCAGCCGGGGTCTCTTCACTCAGAATGGCGATAAGGATTGGGACACTGGATCCACAGCCTCATCCCCTGCCTCCATCCCAGAATACACTGGTAACTTTTCTACCCTTCTTCTTTCATAATTTGTAAATTCTTGCTCTGTCAATGTCATTCATTCTAAAAATAGATTTTTGCGTTGCTATTTTTAGTTCTACAAAATCTCCACAATCTGGGCTGCTGTTTATTGCAGCCAACCATACTCCATATTACTTTATCTAGCCTGTTCAAACAAACTAGATCTCTCTCTCTCTCTCTCTCTCTCTCTCTCTCTCTCTCTCTCTCTCTCTCTCTCTCTCTCTCTCTCTCTCTCTCTCTCTCTCTCTCTCGTTTTGTCCAGGTGAGAGGAGAAATAGTTTTACTGACCTGATCCTCCACTCTCCCACGATCTGGGCTTTGGAGGCTGCTCATCAGGGGCGCCGGCCCCTAATCTACATGCAGGGCGCCAGACGCATGGATTCCAATGGGGCTCTAATTGGCTTAAAAAAGGGTGGGCTTGGGGCGCAGAGCACTGCACCCAGTTGTGTGACATTAAAAAATTAATATTCGCTAATGTCTTCCTGTTTCTCCTTCCGGCCAATCAGGAAGTGGGTCCTGAGACCCCATTGGCCGGGAGTCTGAAGACCTGATTGGCTGGAAGGAGAAGCGATGGCCGGGACACGGGGAAGCCGCAGCCGTGACCTGCGTGGGGTAAGTGCAGGGCTGAAGGGGGGCCTGGCAGGCCAGAGGGCTAGCGAGTGTGTGTGTGTGTGTGTGTGTGGGGGGGGGGGGGTTTGGAAGATTCAGGTGTGGGGTGGTGGGCTGGAGCGATGGGGGGCATCTCTGGTCTGTCTGCCGCCCACCCCTGATCGATTTAGCACCAGCCACCACTGATGACCGGTGAAGGGTGGGTGTGCAGACACTGCGAGGAGGATCAGGTACAGTATCTCACAAAAGTGAGTACACCCCTCACATTTTTGTAAAATTATTATATCTTTTCATGCAACAACACTGAAAAAAAGACACTTTGCTACAATGTAAAGTAGTGAGTGTACAGCTTGTATAACAGTGTAAATTTGCTGCACCCTCAAAATAACTCAACACAGCCATTAATGTCTTAACTGCTGGCAACAAAAGTGAGTACACCCCTAAATGAAAATGGCCAAATTGGACCCAATTACCATTTTCCCTCCCCAGTGTCATGTAACTCGTTAGTGTTACAAGGTCGCAGGTGTGTTAAATTTGGTGTTATCGCTCTCACTCTCTCATACTGGCCACTGGAAGTTCAACATGGCGCCTCATGGCAAAGAACTCTCTGAGGATCTGAAAAACAGAATTGTTGCTCTACATAAAGATGGCCTAGGCTATAAGAAGATTGCCAAGACCTTAAAACTGACCTGCAGCACGGTGGCCAAGACCATACAGCGGTTTAACAGGACAGGTTCCACTCAGAACAGGGCTCGCCATGGTCGACCAAAGTTGAGTGCACGTGCTCAGCGTCATTTCCAGAGGTTGTCTTTGGGAAATAGACGTATGAGTGCTGCCAGCATTGCTGCAGAGGTTGAAGGGGTGGGGGGTCAGCCTGTCAGTGCTCAGACCATACGCCGCACACTGCATCAAATTGTTCTGCATTGCTGTCATCCTAGAAGGAAGCCTCTTCTAAAGATGATGCACAAGAAAGCCTGCAAACAGTTTGCTGAAGACAAGCAGACTAAGGACATAGATTACTGGAACCATGCCCTGTGGTCTGATGAAACCAAGATAAACTTATTTGGTTCAGATAGTGTCAGCGTGTGTGACGGCAACCAGGTGAGGAGTACAAAGACAAGTTTGTCTTGCCTACAGTCAAGCAATGTGGTGGGAGTGTCATGGTCTGGGGCGCTACAGTTCATTGAGGAAACCATGAATGTCAACATGTACTGTGACATACTGAAGCAGAACATGATCCCCTCCTTTCGGAGACTGGGCCGCAGGGCAGTATTCCAACATAACGACTCCAAACACACCTCCAAGATGACCACTGCCTTGCTAAAGAAGCTGAGGGTAAAGTTAATGAACAGGCCAGGCATGTCTCCAGACCTAAACCCTATTGAGCATCTGTGGGGCATCCTCAAATGGAAGGTGGAGGAGCGCAAGGTCTCTAACATCCACCAGCTCTGTGATGTCATCATGGAGGAGTGGAAGAGGACTCCAGTGGCAACCTGTGAAGCTCTGGTGAACTCCCATGCCTAAGAGGGTTAAGGCAGTACTGGAAAATAATGGTGGCCACACAAAATATTGATACTTTGGGCCCAATTTGGACATTTTCACTAAGGGGTGTACTCACTTTTATTGCCAGCGATTTAGACATTAATGGCTGTGTTATTTTGAGGGGACAGCAAATTTACACTGTTATACAAGCTGTACACTCACTACTTTACATTGTAGCAAAGTGTCATTTCTTCAGTGTTGTCATGTGAAAAGATATAATAAAATATTTACAAAAATGTGAGGGGTGTACTCATGTTTGTGAGATACTGTAAGTAAATTTCCTTTTACTAATGCCCTAGACATAAACAAGCAATTAACCCTTTCAGCGCAGACACAGCCCCACTGCAAGGGAAAATGTTTTATTTGCCTAGTTGGGTTTTAACTTCCCTACCGATTAGGAGGCATCTTTTTATGTTTTTGAGCAAAAGCAAAGATTGTAAGCTGCCATCAGTTTTGTGACTGTTTATTGTTTTGATGTGACTGCTATATACATACCTCCCAACTTTTGGAGATGGGAACGAGGGACACCTATTAGCAGAAGTATGTAGGTATAAGACCCACCCCCTGCCACGCCCCCTTAAAGGAGAATTATACCAAAAAAAATATTAGTTAAACCCACAAGTACTTTTTTTTTTTTTATTGGCTTTTGAAATTTACAAATGCAGCAATTTTGAAATTGGATGAAAGGTTTAGCACTGGGAAACACTTTTTGAAAGATAAAACGTGCATTTTATATACAACTATATAGATCAGACCAAAATGAGGAGGAAAGAGGGACAGAGGGACTTTGTTCCAAATCAGGGACAGTTGGGAGCTATGTATATGTGCCAAGACAAAGAGATGGACATATATACAGATGCCTCTGCTTTTGTTTTCCATATATTATTAATGTCCATTTTTGTTTCAGGGCCAAAATTGTACAAGGAACCAAGTGCAAAATCAAACAAATTTATCATACACAATGCATTATCTCACTGCTGTTTGGCAGGCAAAGTCAATGAAACACAGAAGAGCAAAGTCCTTGAGGTTGGTAACTCCTATAGGTGTTGGACTGCTGGTCAAAATTTTAAATGGCTCTGAAAAGAGCAAGAAGATAGCATGGATCTGCAAGGTTTCCAATTTGTGCTTTGCTACAATCCCCCAGATAACTCTCCTTTGAAGTAGTTTGCAAGCTGACTTGTAAGTGGCCATGTGGGGTGGATAAAGGCACAGCGGTGGAGGTATACTGCTCCACTGACTCCTCATAAACTCCTGTTAGTGTCCTGAGCTCTTGTACAACAGGAAGCTGCAGGACGCTGAACAATAGAGCAAGGCAGAGAGTAAATTCTGCCAGCATATATAGCAATCCTTATATTGCAGGCAACACTGACATGGTCAAGTCAGTGCTGCTAGCTTAGAACCATAAGAGGGTGAGGTGATTGGGATGCCGTGCACACACAGGTAGCAGGCTTGAATGTCTGTTCTCCACTGGAGGAAGTAGGTGTTTATATATGCCGTCAATAGGCAACTTTCTTTCTCGAACATCACAGGACACAGAGCCACAGTAATTACTGATGGGTTATATAGGGTATCACTGGTGATTGGACACTGGCACACCCTATCAGGAAGTTCAACCCCCTATATAATCCCTCCCCTTGCAGGGATACCTCAGTTTTTATGCCAGTGTCTTAGGTGATGGATGTGTAAAGATGTCCTGTGCTGAGCTCCAAAGGGAATATCCTATACTGGGGCAAGCCAGGCAGACCACATCCATTCAAAGTGTCCTTTCTAGGCCGAATTGGATGGTACCCGGGCCTCGTGTCCGAAGAAACGAGGTTTTACCTGTAATGCTTCTCTTTTTAGAGAGCTGGACCCCGCATATTAGAAAATGGTTTTCTAGCCTAATTTCTAGCCGGGTGCTTTACGGGCCCAGAACTGTGGATCCCCCTATTCGTAGGGGGCCCCAGTCTCTGACGGTTTTTTCAAACGGAGCCCACCGTGAGAGGTGAAGATTGGGTCTGTGTAAACTGAACCCTTCGGCTGGACAAGGTAAGAGGAGATTCAACAGAATTTTCTAATTCTAGTAGGTTTCTCCTTTAAGGTAAATGTATGCTATGCCTATTGTGACCACTGGGGGCTGCCAAGAGCACAAACCTTGTCATGCTGGATTGTCTGTCTTAGTGTTCATGCTGCACAAGTTTCACAGCGTCTCCGGGCGGCTCACGGTAGGATGGATGGGGGGGATTTCTCATGTCTGAATGTTCCCCCCAGGCTAGGGGGAGGCCACAGGGGTCTAGACAGCAGTTATACCGCTCAGGCACCGCCGCCCCCGCCACCATCTCCGCCATTGCTGTTGTCAGACAGGCCCTTCACTACCAGCCTCTCTCCCTCCTCCCCCTCCCCCAGCCTTCCTCCATAGTATTTCAGGAGAGTCGGCCAGCGCGGGAAGCGCTCGTTTTTTCAAAATTCGAGGGGGGGGGGGGGGGGCGGGCGGTACGTCAGCACAGGTGCTTAGACTCCCACTCAGGCCAGCTGCAGGCTATTAAGGCACTCTGTACAGGTGCACACAGCCTTTGGAGAGACACAGAGCTGACAGTCGCATGTAAGGTGGGACACAGGCATTCACCTAGGCAGCATTTACTGAAGTAACACCAGACTGAGCATTGGGTAGCAAGGCTTTTAGCCAGACTACATCGCTCAGCAGTTAGTGTTCATTTGTGATACCTCACACCTTGTTGCTTTGCACTATGGGTAGAAGAGGTTCAAGCACCCCAAGAACCAGAGACACTAGGGGTTCTGAGGGCCCCCTGTCAGCAGCATCCTCCCCCCCTGAAGGGCCAGGGACGGCTAGCCAGGGAGAGCCGTCGGGGTCAGGGGCTACACCTGCTTCTGGCACTTCAGCCCCTGTATACATTACTCAAGAGGTTTTTTCCTCAACCATTAATGGTTTAGAGGAAAGATTATTGGGCGTGATTACAGCTTCACTCAGTAGAGGAAAACGTACTAGGCCTTCCTCTGTTCCCCAAGACCCTCAGGAAGAGGAAATCTGGGATAAAGGAGACAAATCCCTTTTTAGAGGATCAGGATGGGATGGATGATTCCTCTTCAGAGGAATCAGGTGGAGAGGGACCCTCTGCGACTTCCCAAGAGGAGAAAGTCTTAGTACAGATCCTTACTGGATTGGTCTGCTCCACATTTAAGTTGCCCCTACCTGAAACTGCTAAAGAATCCTCTTCTGCTTTGGGGTCACTGAAACCTTTCCAAGCAGCGCAGGCTTTTCCTGTTCATAATTTACTTGAAAAGCTAATTTATTCACCCAGACAAACGTTTTTTTCCGCCGAGAAAGTTTTCAACACTTTATCCGATGGAATAAAAGTTTATTAAAATGTGGGGAATACCAGCCATTGATGCCGGCATTTCCTCCGTAAATAATAATCTGACTTGTCCTGTAGACAATGCTCAGATGCTCAGGGATCCTGTAGATAAAAAGATGGAATCCCTATTGAAGGATGTTTTTTTCCTTAGCAGGTTCAGTGGCTCAACCTGCAGTAGCAGCGATTGGAGTCTGTCAATACTTAAGAGACCATGTTAAGCAGGTCATCACAGTATTACCTGAACAGCAGGCCCAGGGGTTTGCTAACCTTCCAGCGGCCTTATGCTTTGTGGTTGACGCCATTAGAGATTCTATCGTGCAAACCTCCCGTCTTTCACTGGGGTTGGTGCATATACGTAGAATCCTATGGTTGAAAAATTGGTCAGCCGAAGCACCATGTAAGAAGCTACTGGCTGGGTTTCCATTTCGTGGTGCAAGGTTGTTTGGAGAGGACTTGGATAACTATATCAAGAGAATCTCTTGTGGGAAAAGCACTCTCTTACGTGTCAAGAAGAAGAGTAAGCGTCCCTCTTTCAAACGGACTCTTTCCCCAGCGCCGGGGGCTTCAGCCTCCAGGCAGTCTCGACGGCCGCCTCCATCGGGGTCCAGAGACAAGAGTCAACCCCAGGGACAAAAGAAGTCCTGGGGAAAGAAGCCTACTAGGCAAAACACTAAGACCTCTGCATGAGGGGGCGCCCCCGCTCACTCGAGTGGGGGGAAGACTGCGACAGTTCTCAGAGCTCTGGCACGAGGACTTCCAGGACAGATGGGTAGTCTCCACGGTAACCTTAGGGTACAAGCTGGAGTTTCAGGAATTCCCTTCTCCTCGGTTCCTCAGATCAAATGTTCCCAGAGACCCAGAGAAGAAGCAGTCGCTCCTTCTAGCGTTAGAGTGACTTTTGTCGCAGGAGGTCATTATAAAGGACCAGGGATTGGGCTTCTATTCCAACCTTTTTACGGTCCAAAAGCCAAATGGGGATGTCAGGCCCATTTTGGACTTAAGGGATCTGAACCGATTCCTAAGGATTCAATCCTTCCGCATGGAATCAATTCGAACAGTAGTTCCCACCCTGCAGGGAGGAGAATTTCTGGCATCAATAGACATCAGAGATGCATATCTGCATGTGCCCATTTTTCCTGCTCATCAGAAGTTTCTGCGCTTCGAGGTAGGAGGGCACCATTTGCAGTTTGTGGCTCTCATTTTTGGGATACCCACTGCACCTCTCGGGTGTTCACAAAGGTCTTGGCCCCTCCTCTGGCCGGATTCGACAATTGATCATTCAAGCTTACGGTTTGAAACAGAAGATTCCTCCGTTTCAGATCAGGGCACATTCCACAAGGGCTATTGGTGCTTCTTGGGCAGTGCATCACCGGGCCTCTATGGCTCAAATCTGCAAGGCTGCAACCTGGTCTTCAGTTCATACATTCACCAGATTCTATCAGGTGGATGTGAGAAGGCATGAGGATATCGCCTTTGGGCGTAGTGTGCTGCAGGCAGCGGTACAGGGTCCTCAGGTCTGATTGCACCCTACTTGGTTGTGGTCCCCCCCCCTCAGGTAGCATTGCTTTGGGACATCCCATCAGTAATTACTGTAGCTCTGTGTCCCGTGATGTTCCAGAAAGAAAATAGGATTTTTTAAAACAGCTTACCTGTAAAATCCTTTTCTTCGGAAGGACATCACGGGACACAGAGGCCCCCTCCCTCTTCTAATACACTATATTGCTTGGCTACAAAACTGAGGTATCCCTGCAAGGGGAGGGATTATATATGGGGTTGAACTTCCTGATAGGGTGTGCCAGTGTCCAATAACCAGTGATACCCTATATAACCCATCAGTAATTACTGTGGCTCTGTGTCCCGTGATGTCCTTCGAAAGAAAAGGATTTTACGGGTAAGCTGTTTTAAAAAATCCTATTTTTTCAACTGGTAGTAAACTTTGTTTTACCTACAGGTAAGCCTATAATAAGGCTTACCTGTAGGTACTGTAAAAATCTCCTAAACTTGCACTGTTTAGGAGATATTCAGAGTGCATGCAGCCGGTGACGTCACTTTCACCGTTTTTAGGTCCGATTTGAGTCCGAATTTTTGGCTGAATTCGGAGCAGAAGACGCACCGGACTCCTGTGCAGTTCGCACCGGAGATGTGTGAACAAGCTCCATAGAGAGACAGTCATGATCTCCTGACATTCAAATTGGATGCAGAGAAATCTTCACCCAATTCGCAATAGTGTGAACCCAGCCTGAAGGTTGCTGTGCATGCCTGCACCAATTTTAGCTATTTGTTGGTATTAATACTTTTAGACTTAAAAAAAAAAAAAAAACACACATCACTGGAACATTACAATCAATTGGCAGGTCTAGGTTGCTGTTCCTTTACTTTATTTATGTAAGCAGATATAAAAACATAATCTTTTTTCCAGTTAGTTTGGCATAATACAACTAACTGTATTTCCTAAGCTGAATGTGTTTCAAACTTTGACTAGATATACTGTCGATAAAAACACCCCCTGTTTCAGGCTGACCACAATGCACTTCTGCTTTGCAATTGCAGAAGCATTGTCTGCCTGACCTGTGCACACCTTAAGATGGCCATTTGATGGCCTATCTTGTCTTTGCATGCCTCCTGAAGACCAACAACCAAATCTCCATTGCTTTTGTGTTACAAATACATCTAAAGGGTTAGTTCACAACTACCAAAAAACTGCCTATGCAGATAAGGGGCACCTGTGTAAAAAAAAAAAAAAAAAAAAAAAAAAAAAAACTATGCAGCTTTGACCAAAGCTAAATAATGCCTTGCTAAAGGTATAGGCCATTTATGCACATCCTGAAGCTTGGCTGAAAAACTGCCAGAGATGGCATCATCCTGTCGCAAGGATGTTGCTAAGAATCACCCAGCCAATTCAGACACCTTTGCATGTGCTCTCTCGCTCTCCTGTTGCAGCAGCTCTAAACTTGGCTATACTGCAACAGGGGAGATGCTGGACATTACATATGCGAGGGTTTGAGCGCTTGCTCCTGTGATGGTGGGGGTGAGCAGTAATGGCTGGTATTGTCTTAGCAAAAAGGCAGGACGGGATGATGCCATCACTTGGATTTTTTTCAGCCAGGCTTTGGGAAGTATGTAAATGGCCTACGCCTATAGCAGGAGCATTATCCAACTATTGTGAAAGCTGCACAGTTTGTTTTAATCTACAAGTGCCCCTTACCTGCAGTTGTTTGTTTGTTTTTTTTTTTTTTGTTTTTTTTTTTTTTTATAAAGGTGAACTAACCCTTTAAATATAGAGCTCATAATCTTTACCATAGAGATGCTAACATCCTAAACTCTTTAATTCATCCTTAGGACATGGACAAGAGCCAGTCCAACCATTTCCTCATCCTGTTCCGTGACAGCAGTTGCCAGTTCCGAGCAGTCTACACCTTTTCAGCTGAGACAGATGAACTGACCCGTCTGGCGGGCTTTGGCCCTCGCACAATCACCCTGTCTATGGTGGAAGATATCTACAAATACAGTTCTGACAGAAAACGCTTCACCCAGATCCCCAGCAAAACCATGTCAATGAGTG
Organism: Aquarana catesbeiana; assembly: GCF_042186555.1. Lineage (NCBI taxonomy): Eukaryota > Metazoa > Chordata > Amphibia > Anura > Ranidae > Aquarana > Aquarana catesbeiana. The sequence continues at coordinate 624,791,835 of NC_133326.1, read as the reverse complement.
TTGATGCCTTCACAATCCAGGGCCATCTGTGGCAGACCAAGCGACCCACTACACCGAAAAAAGCCAGTACTCCCAAATGAATGCCCCATACAGTCTCCAGCATGCTACTAAGCAGATGGTTATTTTTATCCAGTGTTGGGATATTGTGTTTGACTTCTGTCAGATTTAAGCTAGGTCAAGGTATTCTGTTCTAGGAACCTCACTGCTTCTACTTTGACCTGGCCGAGATGGTCATACTTCTAAATTTAGTTGGAACGTAATGTTGAGACCTTTCTGTAAGTTTGGTTGGAACGTCAAGTTTAGACTTTACTATAAGATGTAACAGTTGGCTATTCCACACTGTCTGGAGGTGGTTTGGCTCTTCAGACAATTGTATGCAACTTTCTGAACTAGCTTTTGTTTTTTTTTAACCTGTTCTGTGAAAATTGCCTTTTTTCTACTTTTGGTTTAGCTACAGTATATGTCCCGGTCTCAGGTGGGATATCTTGCTTACTTTTTTTCTCCACTGCCCCACTGGAATGTGCCATACCTACTACCCACTGTCTTTTAATGCAGTGCAGCCGCCTTCCACTAACATGGTGCCACCTTCCAGGCTCTAGCTTATGACCATTTATTGGTGCCTTTTATGGTTTGTATTTTAGGATAAGTCAGTCTATGTTTTCCATCTGAAAGCTTTTCTCTCTATTTCTTTATTTGCAGAGGTCATCACCGTAGAATAGATGCTTGTGTTAATTTGCTATTTCAATGGCATACATTGTAAGTGTTTGCATACAAGCCCTGCACTTAAGAGTTTGGAAACTAGGCACGGGTGTTAGTTGCTCCTCTCCTAAGGCTGTACCCTTTAAACAACTTGTTTAATGATGAACACTCTTCTGCTGCTCTGCACAGGCAACCAGACCCTACTGCTGTTTCAGCTTGTAGCTTCTTCAGGCAACTTCCTTTTCAGTTGACAATGAATGCGTAGCAAGAGACTGTAACTTATTGCCCAATGAGCAGGCACTGACACAGGAAGTACCAAAGCTCAAACACGGAATACGTTGACCCCTCCTGTACCTTCATTCCTTTATTAGCAGAGGTAGGACCATTTACATTATTGTAAAAAGTTACCTTGAAGGCATGCCATGTTTGATAACTGTCACAGTTGCTTGTGCTGTCACCTAAATGGTCAAGCCATCAAATGGCTGGTGTTCTGGCTGATCACATGCAGTACTATGGCAACTCCAAATCAAACCGAGGCAAATATGGCAGCCTCCTTGGCTGTAAGATATGAGTGTTTAGTTTGTCCTCTAAAGAGATTGTAAATGCAAATAAAAAAATAACATGCAGGTTTATACTTACCTGCTCTGTGCAATGGGGGGGGAAGGGGGGATACTGATATCTAAAAAAAAAAAAAAAAAATGTACCTCAATGCAGGGGATGCATTAAAGTATAAGTTCGCCTTGTGACAATAAAATAGTAAATGCATTTTTTTTGCAGATAAGAAAATGTGCATTCATTATTTTTTGATTTGGGAGCCTCTAAAGCATTGCACCAGCGGTTAGCAGATCCCCTGCAGACCTGTCAGTGTATCTGTGTGCCCATCCATCGTACGGACAAGCATCCATTGCACAGGGGGGGAAGATACCTGCTAGCTGCCAGATCAGGGGCTGGTCTGTTCGTAACATATTACCATCCTGAATATGGATGAAACATGTAAAGTTATGAAAGGTGAACTTGGGTTCACACTGATGTGAATTGGATGAGGGTTTCTCGGCATCCAATTTGCATGACAGGAGATTGTGACCGGCTCTCAATGGAGCCAGCACACACATCTCCGGGGCAGCCGCGGAGCGCACAGAAAAGGGGTCCTGCGTGTCTTTGGCTCAGTTTCAGGTCTGAATTCACACTTGAAACTAACAGGGATGCACTAGACCCCCTGCTGTGCCCCATGGCCGCAGCTAGTGTGAACCCAGCCTTAAGTTTATGTTTAAGAACCACTTTAAGTGATTTTGTTTTTTATGAGTAAAACCACGAATTGCATATCTCTATGATGCCAGTGATGAAATGAATATGTAGCACCTGTCAGTGTAGAGGACATTTAGAACCACAGCCTGCATTACCTAAGTGCCACCTAGAAGAGCAGCTTCATATTCCTCATGGGTTTCCTGTAAGGGATTCTGGGGCCCCAAGCTGCTGTTCTGCATTTAGGCTGAGCTGTGTATTACAAGGTTGTTCTCGACTCCTTTATATGTATTTATGAGGAATCAAGTAGGGGTAGGCTGACATCAACACCATGTCCCCAACCTCCCTTCAACTATATTATTTATAGGAAAGTAAAGAATCTCCACTTTGGCTAGATACCAACTTAAAACCTAAGCTCTGTTGGGCTGTTACAGATGAGAAGAGAGATCTCTGCTAAGGTTAGGGAGCCTAGCACTGGTCTGAACCCTTTGCCACCCATCACGAGTTCTGCTTTAACGCCAGCAACTACTTCAGTGTGAGGGGGGAAAAAATGTTAGAAGGTTTAGGCTGCTCATTCCTCTCAATTTTGTTATGCCAGAAGCATAGTCAATGAGTTCACTACCTTTGCTCCTTGTCCTAATGGTATTTTTTATACCTTTTGGAAGGTGTCCACTGCCCGCTGTTTTTGCTCATACACTGCCTGTACATGATTCCACTGCCGCCTTCAGCTTTCCTCACTTGTTCTACATTGTCTGACTTTGTGTTTGTTTAATGAATTACGCTAATGTCTTGTAATTTGCGCTTGCTTAGCTCATGCTTTACAGTAGTCACTAAGCACAAGTATTTGCTCCTGTTTTTTTGGAGTGCTCAGTGTAGGATGCTTTCTAAAGTACAGGCTTGTGAGCCTTGGTCTTTTCAGTTGTCGTTGATATATTTGTTGAACAAAATCCATGTTTCAGGGGCTGGATCCTAGTCAACTAGGTACCCCTAACTTGGCCAGGAAAGAAATGGTTGTGGTGCAGTTTACATCATTCTCAGATGGAGCTATACTTTTTGTTTGTTCCACTTGTAAATGTAGATGTGTATATTCAGTATGGATGGACGTTGTTTTATTTGTATGGAGTGTGGTGGTGGGGGGGTATCCAGTTGTGGGTTGCATAGCTTTATGCGCTAGGTCACTGTATCATTTTAAATAACCTAATTATTGTATGGCAGTTAGCAGACAGTAGAGTTATTTATAAAAGAACATGAATGGATTTTGCTCTTGGAGATTGAAATCCAGCTTCACTTTCTGTAAGGCTGTATAATGTGCAACACTTCTCGGTATTTGTAGTGAGATAAAAATGACCTATGTTCAGCTTGTCTGAATGCAGCTCATACATTAAAACTGCCTACCTCCTGGTTTCATTGTGGATGAAAAATTGTCATTGCTTATCTGGCTGCAGTGTGTTTTACAGGACCTCTTAGACTCTATATTCGGAGAGATACCGAACATGGCTCAGATGGTGAATTGAGGGGTGCATACACAGCTTCAGCCTCAAGTACAGTATCATTCAATCTTTAAGATCTTACAGCAGAAGTTTAGGATTAATAAAAAAAAAACCCTTGCAGTGGGCTGCCAACCCCTCCTTCCTGTGAAAAGGTTAAGGCTCTGTTCACATATGAGCCACAGGGGTCCGGTGCGTCCTGGTTCACCATTTCAGCCCAAATTTAGGGCTGAATTTACACCTGAAACGAACCAAAAGACTTGCAGTGTTTTTCTGCAAAACGCACCCGACCCGCTGCGGCGATCTGTGAGCCAGCCAAAATTCTCCTGCTATTGCGAATTGGATGCTGGGATCCCTAATCTAATTTGCAATAGTGTGAACCCAGCCTAAATGTTTATTAAATCTAGGGTTAGATACTTTCCTTATTCCTCGCTCTGCCAGGTTGTAGGCAGGTCCTTGCTACCGGGCCTGCAATGAAGTTAGAGTGAAACTGCCACGTAGAGCCCTGAAGCGGTCTCAGGGGGACTAGTTACCCACCATGGTGGAAGCCTGCCAGAGCGAAGAATAAGTACTAAAGCTTATTCCACTACCCCTAACTAGCATTTAACGTTTGCAGGTAAGAGCCCCCACTGCAAAGGTAACTTTTATGCTTTCTGCAGTGGGACTTTGATTTCCCTTCCCTCACAAGCATGTGACAAACCATGTTACACAATTGGCAATCAAACCTAGCCATGCCATGTGTTATGGCACAGAAGTTATTTCTATGAGCCAGATCACAAAGAAATAGACTTTGTGCTATTTCACAACTTAGCATAGCTTAAAAAAAAAGCTTACAACTGTGCAAAGAAACTTTTTGTGCGCTACTACTTCCCTACCCTAAGGTAGTGCTGGGGGGCGTGAAGCTCACCCTATTCTTTTTTTTCTTTCCCCACAAATGACCACATGAAAGCGGTCTGGAGTTAGCAAACAGCTTCCATCTGAGGCTTCTAGAATGCATCTACCTGTGTGAATGGCCTTGGCTAGGCAGTCCTTGCTATCTAAGGGGAAACACAGGTTGGGTTATATAGATCCACAGTCCCACACAGCTGTATGTTTGTCAATGTTCCATTCACGTGAATGTCTTCTAATTCTAGACCCTTAGCACAAAGTACACAACAGCAGCTGAATGAGTCGGAGCCCGCAGACCCTCACACCTGTACCAGAATGTTGAAGCACACTTTGTATTCAACTAATTAGGATCACATATTGTTGGAGCAGTGTTTACCACAATGATTGGTGTACCTCTGACTGGACCAGGAGATCCAATAAGAGCACTTTCCCCCCCCCCCCTACTTTACTTTTTTTATATACTTGAGTTTGATACAATTAAGGGGCTATAGCAGCTTTGCATCTCTGGGCCCTGGGGAAAAAAAAAAAAAAAAAAAAAAAACAAGGGGGTGGGGGGTGTGTGTGTATATATGGCAGATCATCTCTACACTCAATGTAAGAACATACAGGGTGCTTAGCCCTGCCCCTGAGGAGCAAGCTCACGCCCTCCACAGAACACAAATGATGCATCATACACTATTTATAAATATGCTACAGATAACGTGGATGAATTGTAAGTGGTGCTGTCTCAGCGAGTCTGGACTCCATAGCTGACGACTAGCTGCCCACCACATGTTGTATTTATAATATACATACAGATTTATTATAAATATCTATATTAAATGATTTTGCAATTATTTGTATATAAAAAGAATCCATGAGAATGAAAAAATGTGTTTGTCTTTTATTGCATTGCTATTGGTTTTGTATGGTAAAGAGTGTGGGACGTGAGGGTTAGTCATCGGCAAGCCCAGAGAAGACCGAAGCAGGGACCGATTTCTGCTCCAATTGTACTTCTGTGAAAAGAAAACACAAAACAGAAGTTTGATAAATTATTCATGATAGCGTCACAGAAGAAAACTATATATACACAGGACCATCTAGTGACAGTGCGATGGAAGAAACAAACCACACACACATTTATAATGCATTTTGCTATATATACACACGTTTTTTTACTTATCGGCCTGGATGTCAATCTTTTGTACCATGAAATAGGTAAACAGGAATTTGCTATTTAAAGCGGAACTTCAGTAATGTTTTCATCTATTAAATCTTCTGCTCTTGTTGTTTTAACTTTGGATAGTAAAACTTTTTTTTTTCTGCCAGTAAATACCGTATACAGCCCACTTCCCGTTTCTTGTCTGGTAAAAAGCCTAGGCTTATGACATCATACACAGCTCTCTCACTCTCGTGAGGGTTTGCCAGGAAGGGGGAATGAGTCATAAGAGGGCCAATGAGAGCTGGAGGTGTGCCTCTGTGTAGATCCAAGAAGTGAACAGGCAGCAGCTTCAGCTGCCCACAGTTAAAATGATTGCAGCCAGACTTTGTGGAGGGAGATTTCTACAGCATATTTAGCAAGTACAGAATCACAGTATATATAAACTAATATGTAAAGTGGTTGGAGGGAAGCTTAAGAATTGCAAAGATATTTTTAATACAAATTATGTGAGCAGATTGCAGTTCCTCTTTAAGGCTGGGTTCACACCATTGTGAATTGGATGTGAGTTGACCTCATCCAATTCGCAATAGCAGGAGATTTTGACAAGCTCTCTATGGAGCCGGTTCACATATCTCCGCAGCGGGTCTGGTGCAATTTGCACAAACACGTGCGTCTTTTGGTCCGTTTCAGATACGAATTCAGGCTGAAAGCAGACCTGATACAGTGAACAGGGATGCACTGGACCCCTGCTGTGAGCCGAGCCTAAATGAATACATAGCTGAAGTGAATAATCGAACAATTCATTAACACATCAGTCTCACCCTCTTGTTACCGAAGGTAGGAAGGATTTTCCTGTGTCCCTAATAAACATTAAACTATAGGGATTAACACACCTGTATGCACTTCACATGTGTAAGACTCACACAAGATTAAAAAAATCCCTCGTAGTGTTTAGAGATTTTAATACATGACAGATGGATTTATTTTGGCTCTCTTTATGCCATTACCGTGTTTCCCCGAAAGTAAGACAGTGTCTTACTTTCTTTTTATCCCTAAAAGCCCCACTATGTCTTACTTTCGGGGTATGTCTTATATTGGGAAAAAATTGTCGAATTACCTGGGGTGCGGGGATCTGTTAGCAATCACCTGAGAACGTTGTATGTGTGTGTTATTTTTTTTTTTTTTTACAATTTTTATTTTTTACAATAATATTTCTTTTATTCTTTATTGTTTTTTTTTTTTTTTTTTTAATCAGCCCTTTTGGGGGGCTTTGGTGAGATATCAGGGGTCTTAACAGACCTCTGATATCTCCCCCTTGAGACCGAGAAAGAGACAGAGGATAGAGATTCCCCAGTCCCTTTCTCTGCAGCGTCAGCTGCACTGACAATGAATGGAGAGACGACCGCAGCTTCTCTCCATTCATAAACTGACACATCGTAATCACAGGAGATTACAATGTTTCAGTTATGTGAATGGACAGAGTCAGCTGACTCTATCCATACACAAAGGAAGGAGGAGGGGGAGGACGGAAGAACTGAGGGGGAGAACGGAGGGGACAGATAAGAGCAGAACGGAGGGGACAGATAAGAGCAGAACGGAGGGGGACAGATAAGAGCAGAATGGAGGGGACAGAAAAGAGCAGAACGGAGGGGACAGAAAAGAGCAGAACGGAGGGGGACAGATAAGAGCAGAACGGAGGGGACAGATAAGAGCAGAACGGAGGGGACAGCTGAGAGGGACAGAGGAAAGGAGGGGGCATGGAGGAGGATGCAGTGACAGTCAGCGGTGAGCGATCACAGCTGTATGTCACTAAAGCTGGTGAAAGCCGCTGGGGGAGAATCTTGTAACTCCCCCACGCGCCGATCACAGCTGACAGTCAAGGTATCGGGGGAGGCATCGGGAGCATTTGCCCGAGTACAAGTACTTGGGCAAATGCTCGGTATCGGTGCCGATACCGATACTAGTATCGGTATCGGGACAACCCTATTCCCGGAATTCATACACCGCCCGCATTCCTCACACACTCTCATGGGTCATTCATTCACCAGAAACCAGCCCACACACCCGACCTTCCTATCCCCCCGTGTTTCCCCGAAAGTAAGACATATGTCTTACTTTCGGGGTACGGCTTATATTAGCTGACCCCTCTGAAACTCCCGATACGTCTTACAATCGGGGGTGTCTTACTATCGGGGAAACACGGTACATGCACTGAAAATGCAGCACACAAACCAAGGATTTCAAAATACATGAATGTGAACGGCGCCCACCAAAATGTTCTAAATTTAGAATTTCATGAACTGTGAACCAAATCTAAAAACGTAAAACAAGACTATAACGAAGTGGTTGTAAACCTCAGACATGGAAAATGAACAAAGCATATCCCTCTATAGTGTGTATTTGTCTCAATCCAGAGCACTAAGTATTTTTAATGAGATTAAATTACACACAGGTGGACTCTATTTACTAATTAGGTGACTTCTGGAGGCAATTGGTTCCACTAGATTTTAGTTAGGGGGGTGTCAGAGTAAAGGGGGCTGAATACAAATGCACGCCACACTTTTCAGATATTTATTTATAAAAAATGTTGAAAACCATTTATCATTTTCCTTCCACTTCACAATGATGTGCCACTTTGTGTTGGTCTATCACAGGGGTCTTCAAACTATGGCCCTCCAGTTGTTCAGGAACTACAATTCCCATCATGCCTAGTCATGTCTGTGAATGTCAGAGTTTTTCAATGCCTCATGGGATGTGTAGTTCCACAACAACTGGAGAGCCGTAGTTTGAAGATTCCTGCTCCATCACATAAAATCCCAATAAAACAAATTTATGTTTTTGGTGGTAACATGACAAAATTTCAAGGGGTATGAATACTTTTCCAAGCCACTGTATATGTAAGGGTTTACAACCACTTTAAGGGCTTGTTCACACTTGCTCAAAATACTGACCTTTATCAAGTGCGCCTATAGTGTTAATAGGTACGGTGTTTTTGGCAAGTTAAAACTGCACCACAAACACTTATTAACTAATGTACTACTGCGTCGCAACCTCATGCCAGCGCGGTTGTGGCACGTTACCACAGACTTGAATGGAAGCAACTGAAGTATTTCAACTCCTCATGAGGCTTCAATTATGAAGCGACGCTAACGCTTCATGTTTTGATAACGTCAACAGCACTGTGTACTGCCCATAGTATCATTTGTATAGGCGTCTGAGGGGCATTAAAAACGCCTACTTTCAATGCCAGTGTGAACTAGGCCCAACACACAATTAAGAGGAGTCGGATTATCCTACATGTTTTTGAGCCAGACCCAATACCTAACACCTCTTGATGACGGAAGGTAAAACCGATCCCAATGCCTGAACACAGTTTTGCCATGTGTTAAAACTGTACATATCATTGAAACTACTTAGTGTATTCAGCTGAACTATACCACATTTATTTCAGGACAAATTGGGCTTTCATTTTGGTGGTAAAGGGTGACAGATCTGTTTTTTTTTTTTAAACTGGCAACAAAAACAGTAAAATATAATTTATTTAAATGTACCTGTATATTTTTAATTTTTTTTGCTTAGTAACATCATCCTTCACATAATACAAAAAAAATTGGACTAACTTTACCGTTTAGTTTTTTTAAAATTATTTGAAGTATATTTTTTTCCTAATAAATAGCTTTTGAAAGCCCGCTGTGAAAATACCATGTGACATAAAATATTGCAATGATCTCCATTTTATTCTCTAGGATCTCTGCTAAAAAAAATATATATATAATGCAAAAAATACTGATTTTAACTTGTAAGTAACAAGTGGCAAAAAAGGTTTAGGCCCCTTTCACACTTATACGACTTGTCCCACGATTTTGTACTGCAAAATCGCATGACAAGTCCTTCTCCATGATTTTCAATGACTACCATTCATATTGGCACGACTAAGTCGTGCCGACTTGAAAGTAGTCCCTGCACTACTTTGGTCCAACTTCCATGCGAGTTGTACTCCATAGACCTCAATGTTAAACCCTCAAGTAGCATGCAAATCATACCTGAATAATATAGACACGATTTCAGTACGACTTTGTAAGCACAAGCCTCACACCATGTACAGTACCTGACTGCGAGATTGTGTTTCTTGGCGACAGGGTACTGTGCATGTCACGCTGATCGGGAAAAGAAAACTTTTTTTTTTCCTTTCGCGATGAGCGACAGGCAGTGCTGACAGCTGTCTGGTATGAATCATGAGGGGGGATGCCGCGCCAAGTTTTAAATGAAAAAACCGGCGTGGGTTCCCCCCCAGGGGCATACCAGGCCCTTAGGTCTGGTATGGATTGTAAGGGGAACCCCCCTACGCCGAGGGGTCCCCCCAAAATCCATACCAGACCCTTATCCGAGCACGCAGCCCAGCCAGGCAGGAATGGGGGTGGGGATGAGCGGGCGCCGCCCCCCCCCCCCCCCCCAGGCCGCATGCCCTCAACATGGGGGGGGTGGGTGCTTTGGGGCAGGGGGGCGCCCTGCGGCCCCTCCCACCCCAAAGCACCTTGTCCCCATGTTGATGAGGATAAGGGCCTCTTCCCGACAACCCTGGCCGTTGGTTGTCGGGGTCTGCGGGCGGGGGGCTTATCGGAATCCGGGAGCCCCCTTTAATAAGGGGGCCCCCAGATCCCGGCCCCCCACCCTTTGTGAATGAGTATGGGGTACATTGTACCCCTACCCACTCACCTAGGGAAAAAAGTGTCAATGAAAAAACAGTACACAGGTTTTTAAAGTAATTTATTAGGCAGCTCCGGGGTCTTCTTCCGACTTCGGGGGTCTTCTTCCGACTTCGGGGGTCTCTCCGACGTCTCCTCCCGGTGTCATGATCTTCTGCCAGCTCCTCCGCTATCTTCTGCAGCTCTTTTGCTAGTGGTGGCCCGGACTTCTGGCTTCTTGTCTTCTTCCCTCTTCCCTTCTTCCGATGACCACGCCCTCTTATGACGGCACAGTCCCAGCATGCCCCGGGACTGTGACCTCATAAGGGGGCGGGGTCACCACCTATATAAGTGATCGTGCAGCTCGCACACAGCATTCCAGCGGGAGAGAGCGTCGTGTCAACATCAGAAGAAGTGGGGAGAAGATAGCGGAGGGGCCCGGCAGAAGAACTGGACACTGGGAGAAGAGGCCGAACACCGGGAGAAGAGAGCGGAGAAGAGAGCGGAGAAGTCAGAAGAAGACCCCGGAGCTGCCTAATAAAATTACTTTTAAAACTTGTGTAGTGTTTTTTTATTGACACTTTTTTCCCTAAGTGAATGGGTAGGGGTACCATGTACCCCATACTCATTCACATAGGGTAGGGGGCCGGGATCTGGGGGCCCCCTTATTAAAGGGGGCTCCCGGATTCTGATAAGCCCTCCGCCCGCAGACCCCGACAACCAACGGCCAGGGTTGTCGGGAAGAGGCCCTTGTCCTCATCAACTTGGGGACAAGGTGCTTTGGGGTGGGGGGCCCGCAGGGTGCCCCCCTGTCCCAAAGCACCCACCCCATGTTGAGGGCATGCGGCCTGGTACGGCTCAGGAGAGGGGGGGGGGGGGGGGGCGCTCGCTCGTCCCCACCCCCTTTCCTGACCGGCCGGGCTGCGTGCTCGGATAAGGGTCTGGTATGGATTTTGCGGGGACCCCCACGCCGATTTTTTCGGCGTAGGGAGATTCCCCTTACAATCCATACCAGACCTAAGGGCCTGGTATACCCCTGGGGGGAACCCACACCCGTTTTTTATTTAAAATTTGGCACGGAGTTCCCCCTCATGATTCATACCAACTACTGTATGTTTTCATTTGTTAATGTCAAAGTTGTGGTAAAGTTGTACAAAGTAGTACTGCTCTCAAATCGCAGCAAAATAGCCGCCGCGCAATCGCAGTAAAATCGCACGACTTTGAAGTCGTATAAGTGTGAAAGGGGCCTAAGTCTTTAAATGGTTAAACTGACCTCATTTACAGATAAGTTCATTCCATTGATCTAAAAAAACTGAGATACATTGTTTCTCTTTATCGCTGTTGATAAACATTTGACAGCTGAGGTTTTTTTTTTTCTTCTTTTGACAGCTCTGCACTTGTTCAATATGAATCTGGGAAATGCTGTAGTAAGATCGCGAGGGGGTTTGAATTGCAATCACGATTTTTTGTGCAGCTCTAGCTGATATTAATACGAAATTAAATTTTTTTTTTTAAATCCTACCTAAAACACACCAACTCTGACCTTTGACCCTAACCTACATCAAAACACTAATCTAGCTAATTTTTCTTTTTATTTTGTTAACCACTTACCGACCGGCCACTGTATATATACATCATTATTTTAAAGATGGATATCTCGGTAACGGCAGCAGCTGCTGCCACAACCGAGATATCCATCTTTAGGGCCGGCGGTTCTGTACACGATAATGGTGGTCTCTGCGGCGGGTTCACCGCGAGATCACCGTTTTTGGCGGAAGGAGAGGTGCCACCTCCCGCCGCTCTCCCGCGCCCTCCGTCGCTTACCGGAGCCGTCGGTAGTGGCGGAGGCGATCAGGTCCTCTCACTTCCTCTGTATGGAGACAAGTGAGGCTAAGATGGCACCCACCCGTCTCCATACCATAGGACGGCCGGAGCAACGTCATTACGTCAGCTCCGCCCACTTGTCTTAAAGGCACATTTTTTTTTTGTGTCATTTTTTTTTAAACAATTTTTTTTTTTTTTTTTTTTTTTTTTTTGCATTAAAGTCTAAATATGAGATCTGAGGACTTTTTGACCCCAGATCTTTACATTCCTTGTAATAGGAATAAAAGTAATCCAATTTTTTTTTTTAAAAAACAGTGAAAAAATAAATAAAATAAAGTAAAATAAATAATAATAAAAAAAAAAAGTTTTAAAGCGCCCTGTCCCGTCGAGCTCGCGCGCAGAAACGTACGCATACGTGAGTAGCACCCGCATATGAAAACGGTTGTCAAACCACACATGTGAGGTGTTGCCGCGACCGGTAGAGCGAGAGCAATAATTCTAGCCCTAGACCTCCTCTGTAACGCAAAACATGCAACCTGCAGAATTTTTTAAACGTCGCCTATGGAGATTTTTAAGGGTAAAAGTTTGACGCCTTGAAGCGTGACATGTTGGGTATCAATTTACTTGGCGTAACATTATATTTCACAATATAAAAAAAAATTGGGCTAACTTTACTGTTGTCTTATTTTTTTATTCAAAAAAGTGAATTTTTTCCAAAAAAAGTGTGCTTATAAGACCGCTGCACAAATACGGTGCAAAAAAAAAGTATTGCAATGACCGCCATTTAAAAAAAAAAAAACAATATATAATGTTTGGGGGTTCTAACTAATTTTCTAGCAAAAAAAACTGTTTTAAACACGTAAACACCTAAAATCCAAAACGAGGCTGGTCTTTAAGTGGTTAATTTTACACACACGTCACACACATAGTGCAATAGTGTGCATACAGCCTAACTATCAAGTTATTAAAACTAAAGGCACTTTTTCTCAACAAACGTGGAGGGATCAATATATCGAATTTCAACCTAACTAGCATTTTATGTTTGTGTGTCTCTCTCAGTCAAAATGTATTGGATCTAAAGTGAACAAAATCACATCATGGAGTATGAGATGCTAATTAGCTCACCATCCGGCTCCAGCTCCTCCTCTGACTCATCTTCCTCCCCTATGTTGATCTCATCTGGATTTGCCTGCTGTGTCATCTCTGCCAATTCTGTCTTAGAAGCATCAGACCTGCACAGAATAGAATGAGATGTCATTTCTTTTGTTGGAGAATACTTAAAAGAGGTGTGAGTGAATCTCCATGCAGATACAAACCTAACAAACAGGATTTTCTCCTTCATCTGTGGTTTATCTCTTTCAGCCTCTGCTGCCACCACCGCTGCCTTCTGCTCCAGTGCCTGCATCTCATCCACCGGTTCTAGAAGAAAAAGCAAAGTCATTACAAGTAGTCCACTTATTAATGTGGAACTGCAGTTTTTTTTTTTTTAGGAGGTTTTAATTCTTCCTTGCACTTCCTGGCCTAGTATTCAAAAAGATACGAGGGAACCTCTGTAATGGGAACACAGGAATAACACCTGGCAGGAGATCTAACCTAACTAGAGGTCGACCGATATGGGTTTTTCTCTGGCCGATGCCGATATTTAGAAATCACGGTGGCCGATGGCCGATATGTGATGCCGATTTTTTTGGCCGATTTTTTTTTTCCCTTCATCTCATAAAATCTAATAGTTCGACCCCTTGCACACTGGGGCGTTTTTCAGGCGCTTTTGGGCTAAAAATAGCGCCTGTAAAACAGCTCCCCGGCAGTCTCAGTGTGATATTCCGACTGCTTTCACACTAAGGCGATGTGCTGGCAGGATGTTAAAAAAAAGTCCTGCAAGCAGCATCTTTGGAGCGGTGTATACCGCTCCTCCACCACTCCTGCCCATTGAAATGAATGCGCATCGCTGCCGAAGCGCCTGCAAAGCGTTTCGGCAGCGGCGCTTCAGGGGTGCATTTAACCCCTTCCTCGGCTGCTAACTGGGTTATAAGCGCCCTGCTAGCAGCCGAATAGCGCCGCTAATATGACGGTAAAGCGCTGCTAAAACTAGCAGCGTTTTACCGTCAACGCATGCCTGCTCCAGTGTGAAAGCAACCTTAAGTGATACAGAAAATTTTTTACATTTAAACATTTATTAAACAAAACAAACCTCCAATCAGTTCACTTGTATGTAGAATTTAGATTTAAAAAAAAAATTAAAAAAAACGATATCTTAAATATTAAATACACAAAAACAGGTAATCAAAACTTTTGGATGAAAAAAAAATGGGCTAACTTTACTGCTTTAGTTTTTTTTTTATTTATTGGTGTATTTTTTCAAAAAATATTGCTTTTGAAAGACCGTTGCGCAAATACCATGTGACATAAAATATTGCAACAACCGCTATTTTATTCCCTAGGGTCTCTGCTAAAAAAAATATACATAATGTTTGGGGTTCTAAGTGATTTTCTAGCAAAAAATACAGGATTTTTACTTGTAAGCAACAAATGTCAGAAAAGATTTAGGCCCCTTTCACACGAGGCGGGCTCCGTTTCTACGGAGCCCGCCTCGGTCCGCCGGCTCAGCGGGAGATCAGTCCGTTGATCTCCGCTGAGCCGGCGGATGACAGGTCTCTCTCTGCTCACTGAGCGGGGAGGGGCTTGTCAGGCGCCGCTGCCGCCTATGGAGGGATCGGACGAAAACGGACAGCGTGTCCGTTTTCGTCAGATCTCACCCGATCCGATCCGCCAGCGACGGATCTGGACGTAGAGCCATACGTCTGCTTTTAGCGGATCGGACGGGGTCGGATGTCAGCGGACATGTCTCCGCTGACATCCGACGCTCCATAGGCTAACATGGATCGCCCGTTCAGGTCCGCCGTCAAAACTGACAGGCGGACCTGAACGGTCCGATCGTGTGAAAGGGGCCTAAGTCTTTAAATGGTTAAACTGAGAGCTTCTACACACTGAATTTAGTTCATTCATAAGTGTAAACATTGTATCCTTCAGGTTCTTTTTATCAGATTTGGCAGGCTGCCCAGAGGAGGGGAGAAGTGCTTCACAGAAGATTACAGGCAACTTGTATTGACTTCTATTACAGAAGTAATTTGCAAGTCATATCGCTCAACCTCTAAACCTAACTGTACTCAACTGAAATAAACGTCTTTCTTTCCCCTGTCTAAGTCCTTATTAGAGAGCTTCTGCTCATTTTTCAGGTCCAGTGACCACACAGGAACCGAGATAAAATTTCCACAAAGAGGACACAGAAAAAAATAAAAGACAGGCTGTGTAAACACTTTAATTCTCTATCCCAAAATGGAATGCTGTTTTGGTTGGATCTGTAGTCATGGAGGTTCCTACGTAGTTCTCTTTTTTTTTTTTGTCTACAAAGAAATATGTTTGTGGGGATTAAAGGAAAGATACAGCGGAAACATAGCTATGAAGACATCATGTGACCCAATCAGTTATGTAAGAAAAAACCTTACTTAAAAGTGGAACTTTAAGTCAGAAAATGAAGTCCTGCTAGATCACTTTAGACTGGCCCCTTTTGCAGGTATAGCCATGTAACACATTATTATAAAATAAGTGCCTAAACTGTTTAAAATCCAGTAATGCACTGTCTCACCCTGCTCTGCACATGCTCAGTTGCTCTCTATTTTTCAGCACTGGCGAGTTTGTGGAGGCCGGTCTGCTGACAGAGAACTTAAACCCTCCTATCAGTTACAGCCAAAGAAGCTGCTTCTGTTTGATCTGCAACTGCCATGATGCTGCACATGTGATCAGTTATGACACCAACCATTTGATGGTTTGACAGTTTGGTTGAAGACAGAAGCAAATGTGACAGTTAGCAATTCCGGCATTCCAGGAATGTAACTGTTTTTTTAAACCGTTTAATCGATGGGTTTAGTTCCACTTTATGATTTACCTCTGTTCAGGGGCTCTGGGCATCAGCAAAATGGCAGCCTTCAGCAAGAAGAAACAGAAGCAATTCTGGAGGCAATTTACAGCACACACTAAATTTTGGTAGCAAAATTATTCATGTGGAATGTATGTTCCCTACTAAAGAACATTATTTTTTTATCAAGTTGTTATAGGTAAAGTTCCGCTTTAAGGCTCGGTTCACACTGGGGCGACTTGTCAGGCGACCTAGTCGCCTGACAAGTCGCCTCCCGTTCTGTGCTATGGAACCGTTCTAATCGGAGCGACGCAAGTCGCTCCGACTTAGAAAAAGGTTACTGTATTACTTTGGGGGCGACTTGGGGCGACTTGCATAGACTTCTATGCAGAAGTCGTCTCGCAAGTCGCCCCGGCAGTCGTTTGCAGGTCGCCTCGCTGAGGCGACCTGCAAGTCGTGCCGCCCATGTGTGAACCGAGCCTAAGGGTTCCTTACAGCAAGGGTTAAGCTGTTGAATACTTTAAGGTGGTAATGCAAAAAAAAAACTGACTGAGGAGGGAGAGGATCCTTTTTATATTTTTACTTCATTGCCCACAGGGTTTTGTTTTGTCTTCAGGACCAAAACTGCAGATGCGTTGAGAGGATGAACATTAGGCATTAGTCTTTTTTTTAACCATATGAGATATATTAATATAAAAGCTGAACAAACATGTTTGTAGAAATTTCAAACATGATGGATAGATCTGTGTAAGCTCCCTTTCACACAGGCACCTTCGTGGAACGGAATCCGCTTGCTCAGCGGGGGATCGATCTGCTGATCCTCGCTGAGCAGACGGATGACAGGTCCGTGTTCACTCACTGTGCAGAGCGGAGATGGACAGAGTTCGCTCTCCTCTATGGGGAAACCGGGTGAAAACACACCGCCAGTCCGTTTTCATTAGATCATATCCAATCCGCAAGAAGGATGGAAAATAGGACATAGGACCACCATCTGTCTGAATTTTGAGAATTGGTTAGCAGCAGATGTCAGCGGACATGTCACCGCTGACATCCAGAGACTGGAGGATCTGATCAGGTCGGCCTGAAAAAACGACAGGCGGACCTGATGGGACAGCCCGTGTGAAAGGGGCCTAATCAGAGGATTAAATGAAAATGATGCAGCTCTGTATTTATAAATACATCAAGCAATGTAAATACCAGAACTTGATTTGGTATTAACCTCTTATACAATTCCCTGTACAGCAAAGCACATACTGGGAGTGGAAGGAGACGAAGCACAAGGAGTCAATCAGTTCCGCTGCAGTCCTCATGTTATAAAGAGCATGCTGATGGGGCGGGGGAGGGTTGGGTGGTTAGGCAAAGTAAAAGAGAGATGAGCTCATCAGTGTGCTGCTTCTCCTTTCACTTCCCAGTCACAAGCTGAGATCTGTAATTGAAAGTGATACTGAAGCAAAGAAAAATCAGTTTTTTTTTAGCTGGCTAAGTTTCTTTAGGGCATTACCTTTAGATTCCTGGCCAGCCCCTGCTGCTTCTGCCCTCAGTCTCTGGGATACAAGGAAAGTGCCTTGTGTGTTGTATTTGGCTTGCACACTTCGTTTTACACGCAGCATCTCCCGAATTGTGTCCTCATTGCCATGGCGCACCTCAAAGTCTCTCCAATTCTGCCAGAACCCTGCCGTCAGCTGCAAAGATTAATATATAGAACACATGCACATGTTACATTGTGGAGATAAAATACTACCAACAGAAACCATATACACTATGAGTCATAGAAATTGGCTTTCACGGTCCAGTCTATCAAAATACTCACCCTAGGATCGCACATCTGGGAACAGTAGGAATACACGGCTCGGGCTCGATCAATCTCTCCAAGCTTGGACTCCATATCCGCAAAACGCTGGCACATCTCTCTAGACTGCTCGTCTGGCAACAGCTGAGGAAATAGAATCATAGAACTTATAAACTTTCCTAAACAATATTTTGTACAAATGCCTACTAATGTCAACGTCACCCGCACACAGGTCATTTATATTACATTACTTCTCTGCCAATTATTGGCGGTTTTCTTATAACTGTAGGTTATCATAGTAGGATAGCACAGATCGTGGCTGCAATGCTCTGCAGGCCTGAATGAAAATTCAAGTCAGACTTACCTGTAACTTGTTTTCCAGAAGCCTTTCCTCCCACCAGACCACAGGAAACACCCTCTTTCTCCAAATATTTAAAGGGAGGCACCTCCCTACCACACATCAGTTGTAGAAGAGAAACCTCTGACCCTGGCTGGAACACATAAACATATACGTTAGTCACAACATAGTACAAAACCAATAGGGTGGGTCGTTGCTGTCCTGAAAGACTTATGGAAAACAAGTTACCGATAAGTCTAACTTGAATTTTCCTAAAGCGTCTTTCAGGACAGCACCTGAGAGGATAACAGAGACTTACCCTCTTAAGGCCGGACAACAGCCTTCAGAATCTTCCTGCCAAACACTTGATCCTTGGCGGATGTAAGGTCCAGCCTATAATGTCGCACAAATGTGCAAAAATTTGACCACGTTGCCGCCTTGCAAATTTGTTCAGGGGCGGCACCAGCTCTTTCTGCCCAAGTGGCCGCAAGCGCTCTGGTTGAATGTGCACGAATTCCAGCTGGCGGGGACATACCCACATGCAAGTATGCTTCCAGGATGAATAATTTCAACCATCTTGCTATTGATCCTTTAGAAGTCTGGCAACCTTTCTTGTTGTCCAAAAAAAGGACAAATAACCAATCTGAGCGTCTAAAGTCCTTCCCCATTTACAGGTAACGTAACAAAATTCTTTTAACATCCAACATATGAAAAAAGATCTCTTTCTCCCCCGACGGGTTAGCGCAGAAGGTTGGGAGAACAATATCCTGTGAACGATTATGCATTGAGGCTACCTTAGGTAAGAATTTTGGGTCCGTCCTAAGGATGACTCTGTCCGGAAACACTGATAGGTAAGGTTCCCCATTTGACAGAGCGTGTAGCTCGCTGCTCCTGCGTGCTGACGTAATGGCGATCAGAAAAACAGCTTTAAGAGTGAGACATTTGAGTGACGTTTCCTCCAGAGGTTCAAACTGACTTTTTGTTAGAGATTGCAGGACTACCGACAAGTCCCATTTTGGGAAACTTTCGATCGGCGCTGGCTTTGATCTTGTAAGAGCCTTAAAAATCCTAACTACCAGAGGTTCAGAGGCAACAGATTTTTCTTGGAAGACCACTACTGTAGCAACCTGTACTTTCAAGGTACTGACTGCTAGTCCTTTCTCTGCCCCCTCCTGCAAAAACAAAATAGACACGAGGTTCTTCGGGTCTTGAGCAGATGATATGCAACATGAATTATAGGCTTTCCAGACTTTAGTATAGATGGTTCTAGTTACCTTCTTTCTGCTTGATAGCAATGTTGTAACCAGACAGTCTGAAAACCCCTTACTCTTTAGGAGCCGCTCCTGAGATACCATGTTGAAAGGGACAGCCTGGTCACATCTGGGTGATTTACTGGACCTTGGATTAGGAAATCTTTCCTGAAATGTATATGCCAACAAGGCCTGGTTGCCATTCCTAGAACGGTTGAGAACCAGGCTCTTTTCAGTAAAAAGGGGGTAATTAGAATAACTGGTACCCTTTCCTGTCGTATCTTCTTTAACACCAGTGGATTTAACTGGAAATGGGGAAAGGCGTAACAAAGGTGAAATCTCCATGGATGCACCAGGGCATCCGTCCCTAGGGACCCATCGAGATTGGCTGTCCCTACATACTGGAAATCATCTCAAAGACGTCTGGATCCAGAGACCACTCTGCTTCCTGAATGGGGTACCTGCTTAGGAAATGCACTACTCTGTTCAGGGTCCCCTTTAGGTGGACTGCAGACAAGGATAGCAAATGCTTCTCTGCCCATAGAATTTCTGTTGCCAGTGCTTGTAAGGACTTGCTCCTTGTGCACCCCCCTGTCTGTTTAAATAAGCCACAGCCGTGGCATTGTCTGTCAACACCTGAAAGTAGTGAGACTGGAGAGCTTGAGCAAATATCACTAGAGCTAAAGCGATCGCCTTCAACTCTCTCCAATTTGAGGATCTTGTCCCCTCCTTCTGGGACCAATTCCCTTGGGCAAAACTTTCTCCTAGGTGGGCCCATCCCCAAGAGCTGGCATGTGTTTTCAGTCTTCTTTCGACTGAAAAGGCCCAACCCAGACCCCTTGATAGGATCTCCTGATTCCTCCACCATCATAGAGACCTCTTCCCTTTCCGTGTCCAGGGATCTTAAGCTGTGATCCCATGACCTCAGGAGGAAGACTTGTAGCATTCTGAAATGTAGTCTCGCCCACTGAATAGCCGGCATGGTCGAGGTCAGAACCCCTAATGCCGACATGATCTCTCTTATCATTATTGGCACTGTACCTTGTCCTTTTTTTCTTGCAGGAGAAAAATCTTCTGTTCTATCGAGTTGATCTGATAGCCCAGAAACCGAACCTTCTGGGATGGATCTAGGGAGGACTTCTGGAGGTTCAGAATGCATCCTAGAAATTCCAGATCATTGCGTGCTTTGCCTAAATTGTTCTGTAACCTCTCCCTTGAGGAAGCAAAGAATAGCAGGTCGTCCAGATAGGGAATTACTGCGATTCCCTGAAGACGAAGTGGAGCTAGTGCTTCTGCCATCACCTTGGTAAAAATCTGTGGTGCGGATGATAGACAGAATGGCAAGGCCCTGAACTGTAGATGACAAATCACGCCTTTCATCTTTACTGCCAATCTGAGAAACCTTTGGGACTGAGGTGAAATTGGGACATTCAGGTATGCATTCCTTAAGTCTATTGATGCCATAAAACATTTTGGGGTCAGTAGATTTCTGAATGAAAAAATAGAGTCCATCCTGAACTTTCTGTACTTGACGGACTTCAGAGGTTTTAGGTTGAGGATCAATCAGAATTTTCCTGTTGGTTTCTTTACCAAGAAAATGTGAGAATAAATCCCTGTTGTCACTCTTCTGGTGGCACTTGGACCACTACACCCTGTTGCATCAGCTCCCTTAACGGGGACTTTATGGCCAGGGCTTTTTTTTTTTTACTGGATCCCTTGGGGTGTTTTTCACAAGAAATCTTTTTGGGGGAGATTCCGTAAACTCTATTGCATAGCCTTGAGAAAGAGTGGTCAAAATGAACAGATTCGACGTTATGCCTGACCACTGCGGAAAAAAATTCTGCAGCCTTCTGCCCACCCGCAGGCTCGAGTCATTGTGCTTTTTCGGCTTGCACAGGAATATGGAAAAGGAGTCCGCCCTTGCCTTTAGCGTGGACCAATTTTTCCTCCTCCCCTGGGACTTGTTGTCCTGCTCCTGAGCTCTTTGGAGGTAAAAAAAAAAGGCGTTTTAGGGATTGTTTCTTCTTCTATACCAACCGACGCATCCGCCATATAGGCTACCGCGATGGACAAGGCAGTGAAAGAATCTAATATCTCCTGTTTTGGTGAATCCGTTAAACACATGAGCTTTTAGCTGGTTAACCCAGTACTGCAAGTTTCTAGCTACAGATGTCGTAGCCATGGCTGGTTTCAAATTGCTCATGGTCGATTGCCAAGATGTATTGAGCAAAAGATTCATTTGTTTATACATCGGATCCCTTAGGATCCCCAATAATTTTATTGTCAATATATGAATAAAGTTGTTTTATATTATATCAATCTGAGATTATTCTGTTGCTGGAAGTAACTGCTTTCCACGGTGCCCGCTCCCTATGGGCCCACCCTCCTCCACCCCCTTTTCCCTTGTTATATCTAATTGTTATGGTTACAGCAGCAGTACCCTAAAGGGTCCAGGATAAAGTACTGGTCAAAACCATTAGTTGACCAGGTACGGGTTAAACTCGCGCATTTGATCTCCCCCCCCCCCCTTTTTTTGCTGTGCTGTGATTTTTGTGACCACTGAGGTCTTCAGCGAGTTTACCCCCTCATCCATATGCAGTGATTTATAACCTGTTGTGTAGGTTTAATTGGTAAGGGCATGGCCTTTGTCTTAGGTGATTATATAGATCAGGAAATTAGGAGTGCTTTCTTGACTGACACACCCCAATCCATCCACTTAGAGGACGAAATAAAAAATAAATTTAAAGAACATAAGAAATTGTTGATTAAACATCTTAACCGAAAGTGGGATGTGTCATCCTTAGAAACCTATATAGCACACCGGATAGTCCCAAGAGGTTTAAGGGATAAGACGATCCCTGCTGAACATTTACATACTGATAGTTTTCTCCCTAAATGGAAGGAACTCTGTTTTAACCATGGACTATCCGTTATGTGATTAATAGTTAAGGAGGAAAAAAACTCAACTTATTAAGATTCAGGAACAAATACAGGAGAGTGCCCGAGGTTTAGAGACGTTAAAAGATAATGAGGAGTTTAAGAAACAAAATGATATCCTCAAAAAAGAAATTGAAAAGACACAGCTTAATTTAAAAATTACCAAGCAGGGAAAATTCCGACGGGATCTTGCTGATTTCGAAAAGCATGAGGTCTTCGGTCTAATTATACGCCATGGACGTAGTAAGTCACAGCGATGGGGACGCCGCCAACAATCGAGAACACGACAGAGTAAATCCCTCAGTGGGTCAGAGGATGAGAGTACGAGATCAGTGACTTTTTTAGATCAGGAGGGGGGTGGAGCCAGTTACAGATATTTTACCACAAAACCCAAAATAGGCCCTATAAATTTAAGATTAGCAAAGACAGTCCGAGATCGAACCCTTACCAGGAGCCAAAAGAGACAGTAGTTAGGCCACCATCCCAACAATTATCACAAAGAGAGTTGGACATGAAGGTAGTGAATCTATCTAACATAGAACTCACCCCAGACCATATAAGCTTACTACAAAAGGGTATGACATTCTCCCCCGTAAACAACATGGATGAGTTCACTGTCTTCAAGGATATTACGTTATTCTTGAGGAAAGTCTTTCTGCGCTCATTGTATGACTGTACAGACAATACAGCAGCACCTGCGATTCCCCTAGATGTAGATGACCAAAAAGCATTAGACATACTAAACTCATTACTAGAGGAGAGTAAAGGGCCCTTTGAGGCATCCACTCCCACAAGAAGACAGGCCAAACTGAGAATTAGGTCACAAAAGATGCCACCACTGTCCAAAAACAGATGGCTGAAACTTTTTTTGGACATGGTTCAGACAGACCTAGGTAAGATAGACTGGTCTAAAAAATCCCCAGACAACTTGACAGTAGGCGAAAGGGTCGCCTTGAATGACTTAAAAAAGAGACAGAATATCGTAATTAAGAAGAGCGACAAAAGGTGGTAATGTTTGTATTACTGAATCAGAAAGACTATGAAAAAGAGGCTAAACGCCTGCTCAATGACCAGACAACCTATGTAAAATTGGACAGTAACCCCTTCCCAGCGCTGGTACTTGAGCTAAATAAGAAATTAATGGAAGCGAAAAATGAGGGCCTGTTAAGCAACCGTGAGTATCAACATCTCCTGATGCGGGAGTTCAACGCGCCGACCTTCTACATTATCCCCAAGGTCCACAAAAATCCGCAAAAAAACCCCAGGTAGACCGACTGTTTCCGCCTGTCGGGGTCCCTTGGAAAGAGTGGGTAGGTACCTGGGCTCCCTTCTCCAGGATATGGTCAAAGAATTAAAATCATATGTCCAGGACACAAGACATGTGCTGGCTAAAAATAATGAACTTAATGTCAGTAAACAACCGGAGGGGACAGTGATGGTCAGTATTGATGTGGAGTCACTCTACACATCAATACCCCACTCCGTGGGGATTCACGCGGTGGAGCGATTTTTGGATACATCGTATCCAAGATCTGGACCCCAAAATGAATTCCTGGTCGAACTATTGGGCTTTAATTTGTCCAATAATTTCTTCCAATTCCTGACTATTACCACCAAATACGAGGTATCTCTATGGGAGCAGCCTGGGCTCCAGCCTATGCCTGTCTCCATTTGGGACTGTGGGAGGAGGAGGATGTCTATCCCTCATCGATGTACCGCACCCACGTACTTACGTGGTTGCGGTACATCAATTATGTCTTTATGCTATGGAGGGGGACTTTGGATGACCTACACCAGTTTATGAGTGAACTAAATATGAACGAACAAAATATACGACTGACATATAACATTGACCAGAATGAACTGCCCTTTCTAGACCTACTTATTACCCAGGAAAGTGGCCAACTCAGCACTTGCACATTCTGAAAGGAAACGGCAGCCAACACGCTGCTGCATGCAACAAGCCATCATCCTCATTGGCTAAAAAATGGGATCCCCGTTGGACAGTTCCTACGAATCAAAACTAACTGCACGGATCCAGCAGACTATAGACGCGAAAGCCTTGAACTGTATGCGAGGTTCCGTGAACGCGTCTACTCGCATAGACAGATCAGAAGGGCTAGACGCAAGGCAGCCTTGAGAGACCGTGATAGCTTGTTGCAGGCTAAACCTAGTGTGGAGCCAAATAAAGAAGCAAAGGAACCAGTGCGGATCAGTACTGCATTTGGGTCTCAGGGGAACAAGGTTCGCTCTACCCTTGAGAAACATTGGGGGATCTTGACTAATGCCCTGGACTTAACAGAATAGTTAGCTCCTCCCCGAAGCTAGTCGCCCGTAGAGCCGTAGTTTGGTGTAATGGAGTAATGTTGATTCAGTCAGAATTTGTAAAGGAACCAAGTCATACGTGGCTGTCTGAGTACCCCCATTCTGTGGGTATGTTCCCCTGCATTAAATGTCAAATTTGCCCTTTTGTCCATAGAACTTCCAGATTCACTGATGCATTGGGTCAGAAATCCTTTGAGATCCGTGACCTCATCAACTGTTCAACATCACGAGTGAGTGACTTAAAACTTGTCCCTGCCCCAGGATATACGTAGGAAAAACAAAGAGATCACTGAAAATACATAGAGGCGAGCACCTACGAGAAATTAATGCTAAGGGAAAAATCCCAGAGAAACCACTAGCTAAACATTTCTCGTTGTGCCATGGTGGAAGCTCTGAAGGGCTTACTGTAAAGGGGATCTATGTCCTGAAGTTACCCACCAGATGAGGTGACTTCGACCGCATACTTCTCCAAAAGGAGAAGTGGTGGGTATACAAGCTGAAGTCCCTCGTGCCGGTGGGGTTAAACACAGAGCTAAATTTACAGGTATTCTTGGAGCCCTAACATTAGGCCCTGACTGCTTAGACACCATCATTTTTGCTTGCTCATTTTTGCTTGCTCATTTTTGCTTGCTATTTATTGTGTCACTGTTCCATCATCATTATTCGTGCGTTTTTAAAAAACGCAGGGTAGGGACTACATAGCTTCAACAATACTTGCTATGTAAAAATCAGTATACAAGTGATCTGTGAAAGTATTATCTATGAATTGTAAATAGCTAAAATATAGAAATGTATATATGTCAGGTTCATGTTATCAGGAAATACAAATAGCGCCTTATTGGCACTTAACAAATGACCAGCATCTCTCAAAGGTGACCATCATGCTACTCTTTTGGCCCAACTAGATGCGGTTGGTACCCACACGCTTATGCATGCTCCTGAGCGTCTTAACTCCCTTCTTGTATGGCTCTCTACCTCACCTCTTTTCACCTAATTCACCTCCCAAGTGCTCCAGCATAGTTAATTACCATTAGAAATTTAATATAAAAACCTGCACAAACATGTTTAAGAGACAAATCTTTAATTCAATTCTCGATTGACAATGACTCACTTCAATCGAATGAACGGCAATTGATGATTGGCCAAAAGCGGACAGACAACCATTTACCAATAGGATATGTCCCTTCTAGCTATTACAATTTCATTGGCGGCAACCACCAGCAAGTTCATGATAAGAAGGGCGTGTGGGAGCCCATCCAATGAACGTCCAAGATGAAGCTACGCCATTAGTCACGGCGAAACACGTTGACGTCAAAACGCAGCCCAGTCCATGGACGCCACAAGCACGGAGAGGTGTGTGTAATGCGAGAGGTGAGGGCGGTGAGCCCTTGAATGAAGTGCGCACCGTGACTAACCTTCCTTGGTGATAAGACTCAACCCAAGAATGCGATTGTTGCTATAGCAAGGAGACGTTCACAAGATTTTCTGCCTTACCCAACAAGCGGCCGTACGTCACAGGAGTGACAAGAATGTGACTGCACAAAGACCCTGTGGATTGTCAAACGGGAAGCAGCTTGCATATGGATTGGTAATGTACAGACAAACAGGCTATACACCTGTTCAATACGTCCGTATCCTGCATCTTACACAATGACACGTGCTGTGTTCTTAAGCTACAAAGCTCAGTCACCAATGAACATTTAAATATTGCTATGAAGTGCTTATGTGAATATATACAATAATTCTGCGCTACCAGAAAGGACAAATGAGCAGCTAACACAACCAGCAAGTGTAAACAATGTCAAAAAACGAAATAAGTGTAGCGCTTTGGAGAAGAGTCAGATACAGAGTCTATGGACTGACAGTTCAAAATGCATGTATCAAGAGGAAAACCATCCTTGTGGGGAAAAAAATATTTTCTTAAAATCCTCTGGAACAGATCTCATCAAGGGTGTAAACCATTTGGAGAGGGGGCCCACACACCACCACTGAAAGTGAAAAGGCTTACCGGACTAGGTGGACTCAACAAGGCGTACGCTAGGTGGAGTCAGACAGGCTTGGGTGGTGCTGGACTGTAGGTGGCCCAGAAGGGCAATGTTGGTGGAGTGGCTTCCACAGAGCTGTGTTCCCTGGATGATGCCGAACCCGGAGATGTGAGGTGAAACACACGTGGATCGTATCCCTCGGATCGGCGTTGGAACCAGAGATGACAGCAGCAAGTGAAGGGAAAGAAGGAATGGCCAAATAGTGTAAATCCGTATAAATGGGAATTGAGTGTATACTATTTATAATAAATTCCTATTTAGACGGATTTACTCTATTTGGCCATTCCTTCTTTCTCTTCACTTGCTGCTGTCATCTCTGGTTCCAACGCCGGTCCGAGGGATACGATCCACGTGTGTTTCACCTCACATCTTCGGGTTCGGCATCATCCAGGGAACACAGCTCTGTGGAAGCCACTCCACCAACATTGCCCTTCTGGGCCACCTACAGTCCAGCACCACCCAAGCCTGTCTGACTCCACCTGGCGTACGCCTTGTTGAGTCCACCTAGTCCGGTAAGCCTTTTCACTTTCAGTGGTGATGTGTGGGCTCCCTCTCCAAATGGTTTACACCCTTGATGAGATCTGTTCCAGAGGATTTTAAGAAAATAATTTTTTCCCACAAGGATGGTTTTCCTCTTGATACATGCATTTTGAACTGTCAGTCCATAGACTCTGTATCTGACTCTTCTCCAAAGCGCTACACTTATTTCGTTTTATGAAGTGCTTATGGTCACCAGGACTCCTGCATGAACTGACTAAAGGACTGACTCTGCGGTCAGAAATATAACACACTATAGCAGTCTATATACAGTAACCCTCTGATATGGTGTTTTTCTAGCATATACACAGAACGACTTACTGGTCTGATCGATCGCAATTAAACAGTATTTTTATTCTATATCCATTAACATCAGCCGCAATTCACGTGCCCACCCTCTCTTTCCTCTCCTCACCCCTCCATTGCCTCAGCCCCCAGTGGACGTTTGTATTAATTTTATACAAGACTCAATGAGTCACATAAAATGTGTTTGTATTGCCAGACATGAGCCTTGAGGCCACTGAGGACAGCGGCAATCAGCACGGACTCGGTTAGCTACACCCAATTGTTTTATGTTTGTCCTGTATGTTTGTTAGTATCCGCGGAAATTTGGCCAAGTATTTAACGTAATTTATCACTGCACCCAACAATACAGTAATGAAATTACTGTTCATTTTATTGTCAATATATGAATAAAGTTGTTTTATATTATATCAATCTGAGATTATTCTGTTGCTGGAAGTAACCGCTTTCCACGGGGCCCGCTCCCTATGGGCCCACCCTCCCCCACCCCCTTTTCCCTTGTTATATCTTTTTTACCTTCATGCATAGAATGCATGAAGGTAAAAAACTTTGAGTCTTTACAACCACTTTAAGGCTGGGTTGACACATGTCTGGCTGCGGTTTGCAGGCAAGCGTGATTTTGTTCACCGGTTCAAGTGCAAATTTTTACTTGAATTTGCACTGGAACCGGACCCAAAATCGCACAGGACCCTTTTTGAAATCGCACCGCGGCTGTGTGAGCCAGCTCTATTCAAAGCCGGTCCGATTCACATCTTATGCGAATTGGATGCGGTTAAAAAACACATTCAATTTGCAAATATGTTTATGCAAGAAGTTAGGTACCTCTATGGCTCGCTCATAAATGCTTCGGGTGTGTGTGACTCCATATATTTCAGCGGCTCTCTTGATGTAAATGTTGAACATCTCGTACTGTTCTTTTGGCTCTACAGCCAGAGTGGCACGCTCATATAAAGCCATGGCATGTCGGGCCATACCATGCTCCTCCTCCAGCTTGGCATACAAGAGAAAGATATCTACACAGAGTACAGAAAAATGAAAGTTATAAAGTATGATAAATCTGTGACCCCCATCAACCTGTCCACGTCTCTGGAGAATACAAACTTTTTGCAAATTTTCTAGGACAGCCATCCAGAGCCTGTTCAAACAGATCACGAGCTCTTTCCAGCTTCTTTCCTCCATATCGAGCGATGAATTTGGACAGATAAGTACTCCAGATATCGTAGACATTCGGCCAGCGGAAAAGGGCGATGCCACGCTCGTAGGCCTGGTGTCATAAAAAGAAAAAAGATAAAATACAATTTTATGGAGATTTAACCAGTCCGATTTGCCTCGTCTCTCCTGAATGCCACCCATATTTCTTGTCATGTTCACCTACCTTAAAACTTTCTTCAAAATAGTTGTGCTCCTCCAAGAACATAGCATAGTTGATTATAATCTGTGGGGTGGCTATGCGGAGATCAATGATCCTATCGTATACAGCCTTGGTGGACTAAGAACAGAGATTTCATATTAGATATGTGAAGTACATTTGTCATGACATATACAATAAATAGGATTTTTTTTTAACAGCTTACCTGTAAATTCCTTTTCTTGGAGTACATCACGGGACACAGAGCCACAGTAATTACTGTATGGGTTATATAGGCACCTTCAGGTGATGGACACTGGCACACCCTAAACAGGAAGTTTAACCCCCTATAAAACCTCTCCCCTTACCGGGAGTACCTCAGTTTTGTAGCAAAGCAATACACGTGTAACCAGAAAGAGGGGAGGTACCTCTGTGTCCCGTGATGTACTCCAAGAAAAGGATTTTACTCAAACGGAAACGAACCGAACAACTTAAGACCCTACTTACAGATCTTGCCGCCCTAGAGATCCGTCATAAACGGACACAATCACCATCCCTAGAGAGAGACCTCCTTGTCAAACGTACACAAATCACAGATCTCCTACAATTTAAAGCCTAGGCAACACTGCAGATATGTAGGAAATTTTCATATGAGTCGAGAAATAAATGCGGGGAGCTACTGGCCAGAACTTTGCGAAAACAGAGACTAGCAACATATATCTAGTACCCCCGAACAGACCAAAGGTTATGAAACCATACGATATAACAAGAGAATTCCGGGAATTCTAAAATTCATTATATAATCTGGCGACCAAGCCCCCAACTCAAGACCAGATAGATTCCTATCTATCATCATCACTCATGCCCCGACTATCAGACGCAGACAAGGACATCCTTGAAGACCCCATCACTATAGAGGAACTCCAGGGAGCGGTTGGTGCCACTAAACAGGGTAAAGCATCTGGCCCAGATGGCCTTACGGCCCGATACTACAAGACCCTACTTCCCTCTATTGCCCCATACATGGTCAAGGTGCATGGTTTAATGCACTGGGCTCGACTGCAAAATTCGCAGCTGACACTTTACTTGCACACTAAGGAGGGGAAAGATCCAACATCCTGTGGAAGCTATCGCCCGATCTCGTTGCTCAATTTGGATCTCAAACTCTTTATTAAGATACTAGCGAATAGGATTCAACACCTTATCCCGAGCCTGATCCACTTAGATCACGTGGGCTTTGTTCACAGACACAGTGTGTGTTTCTTAGTACTGATGCGGAGAAGGCCTTTGACAGGCTGAACTAGAATTTTCTTACAACATGTCTTACAACATGCTGACTTCGGCATCAAAATGCTACAGTAGATTTCCACGATTTACTCCCGACCAGCAGCAAGAGTCTGGGACA
This sequence comes from Aquarana catesbeiana, assembly GCF_042186555.1. Taxonomy (NCBI): domain Eukaryota; kingdom Metazoa; phylum Chordata; class Amphibia; order Anura; family Ranidae; genus Aquarana; species Aquarana catesbeiana. The sequence continues at coordinate 624,761,677 of NC_133326.1, read as the reverse complement.
ACGGTGTCCTATCAGACACCTTTGGAATCACTAACGGGACAGTCAGACGTAACCCGGATATTAAGGGAATTAAGAATGGGGATACCCATCACAAAATTTCGGCCTACGCCGATGACATGTTATTCTCCCTTACGAACCCTCTGGTTTCACTCCCTAACCTGATGACGGAGTTTAAGAGATACGGAGTTCTCTCAAATCTCCCGATTAACTTCTCCAAGTCAGAAGCATTGGGGGTTAATTTTCCTCAAAAATCAAACGTGCAGCTACAAAACAATTTTAAATTTAAATGGACTGACAAAGGGCTGATGTACTTAGGTACATTGGTCCCCTCCAACACAGGCAAAATCTTTGGGCTAAACTTTCCCCACCACTTTACAGAGTTAAACAACTTCTAGACAAATGGACTACCGGTCTTCATTTTTGGTTAGGCCACTGCAACATAATTAAAATGAGCATCCTCCCCAAGTTTCTCTACCTTCTACAGGCGCTACCAGTCCATACCCCGTCCAGCTATTTCAACCAGATCCAAACGACATTCTTTGACTTCATCTGAGCACACAAACGTCCATGATTACAGTGCAAACAGTTAATGCTACCTAAGCAATACGGGGGACTGGCAGTACCGGATATACGCATATACGCAAGTACCACCAAGCTATACACTTGAGTAGGATGGTAGATTGGAACAGGCACACACATTTTAAACTATGGGTTCGCATCGAACAGGCTCTATCGTATATTCCTGTTGGTGGAGCCCCCTGGTGTTATATGTCCCTTTCAAGGGAGTCGAAGAACCATCCTCTAAAAGGCAATACAGCCAAACTATGTTCAGCCCTACTTTTAACTACCCCCATATCCTCAAAGACGTCACTCTTGTACCCAATTTTGGGGAAACCCCTTTTTCCTCTGGGAATTGGTGATACCAACTTCCGGAACCTGAAGGCCTTGGGCCTTACACAAGCCTCCCGATACATAAAGGAGGGGGCGTGGCCGGCAGTCCCGGCGCTGGTAGGTTCTTTCCGACTGGGTTTTTGGAGTGCTCTCCCACTTTTTCAGAACTCTTCCGACCCCCAGGCTGTTTGCCAGACCCCTTACCACTTTCAAAGAATTCTGCACAGAGATGGGTCAATACCCCACACACTCTCTGCTAACTACGACTTGTTACCCCTGCGGAGCCTCATGTTTTAAACTGCATGCAGGAATGGGAACCTGACCTAGCTAAAACTTTCAGTGCATTACAGCAACAACACATTCTCAGGTTTACGTACAAATCGTCTATTTGCACAAGAACACAGGAGACCATTTTTTTTTTTAAGATTCTCACCAGGTGGTATAGAAACCCAGTGAGACTGAAGAAAATCTTCCCAGACACTTCTGATCAGTGTTGGAGATGCCAGGAAGACAAGGGCACCATCATACATATTTTTTGGACCTGCCCCAAACTACACTTTTGGACAGAGGTCCAGCGCATCCTCCAAAAACTCACAGAAAGCAAAATACCGATTGAACCAGCATTCTTCCCCCTGCATGCTTCCAATATACCAGGGAAGATCTACAAAAAATCTATTATCCGTCACCTTCTTGATGCTGCTAAAGCTTGCATCCCTCTGAAGTAGAAATCCCCGCAACCCCCAACAGTAGGGATGTGGATTCAAAAAGTAAAGGAAATAAGTAGAATGGAAGATCTAGCCCTAACGGCGCAACACCAACAGGAACGATACTCCAAGACCTGGTCGCCCTGGAACATCTTTATCTTTTCAGACGAAGGAAGAACCCTCCTTGACGGTGACCTGAATGACTAAAGTCACCCCACTAACGACCCTACCGGCTACAGAGCACCCAGGGGCCTAGCCTGGTTACCCCCGTGTTTGGCGGGTTCGCACAAGTTAACCTCCACACTCCAACCCCCTTCTCCCCCCCACCCCCTTCTCCTCTGCCTCTCCCCACTTCCTCTTCTCTAATTTCTTTCCTTCCTCTTTTCTTCCTCTTTCCTATCTAATTCCTTGCTATATTCCTTTCTCATCTCTTTCTTGGTTCTATGGATCCAGAAATACGGGATCCAAACTTTTCTAAATATATAAAACTTTTTAAATGGTCTAGGACCGGTTCGAGGCCCACTAAAGGACAGCATAACTGCACCACTAGTATTGCTACCTTGCGTACACCCAGTACCAAGGCATTGTTTTAGGCACCTCTTACACAAAATGTAAGAGATACCTCAGGACAGCGGAATACCATACTGTCCTTTGGATGTAATAAAGGGCTCTCCTATATAATGTATACCTGAAATGTGATGTAAGACGACAAACTGTATGTGCCCAGATGTTTGTCTTTGACCGTGTTCTTTGAATAAATAAAATAATTGAAAAAAAAAAAAAGAAAAAAAAAGAGAAAGATTTTACAGGTAAGCTGTTATAAAAATCTTATTTTCTTTATTGTATTGTACTTTATTTCTTTATTATGGGACACAGAGCCACAGTAATTACTGTATGAGATGTCCCAGAGAAATGCTATCTGAGGGGAGGGAGACACAAACAAAAGTAGGGTGCAGACCTGAGGACCTATACTGCTGCCTGCAGCACACTGCGCCCAAAGGCGATATCCTCATGTCTTCTTACATCCACCTGATAGAATCTGGTGAATGTATGGACTGAAGACCAAGTTGTGGCCTTGCAGATTTGAGCCATGGAGGCTTGGTGATGCACTGCCCATGAAGCACTGGTGGAGTGCGCTTTGATTTGAAAAGGTGGAACTTTCCTCTTCAAACCATAAGCTTGAATAATTACTTGCCAAATCCACTTAGCAATAGTAGATTTCGACGCTGCCTGTCCTTTTCATACTGTTTTGCAGCAGTCTTGAATGAAACTGAGCATACGGAACTGCTTCGAATGAAGCCACCATCTTTCCCAACAACCTCATGCAAAGGCGAATAGAAGGACCCTTCCTCGCCCTGACCACCTGAACCAGCTCCTTTATTGCGCTGATCTTTGCCTGTGGTAAAAACACTCTCTTCTGGGCTGTATCTATAACCAGACCCAAGTACTCTAGTCTTCTTACTGGCTTTAAAGAAGATTTCTCTAGGTTGAGGACCCAACCTAGGTATTCCAGGTAGTTGACTGTGGTGACCATGCTTTGGTCTAAGCGGGCTACCGACTCGTCTACCAAGTGCAGGTTGTCTAGGTATGCTATAATTGTTATACCTTGAGCCCTTAATCTGGCCAGAGGAAGGGCCAGAAGGTTTGTAAACACCCGAGGTGCAGTAGCTAGACCGAAAGGAAGAGCTACAAACTGAAAATGAAGTTTCTCCACTTCGAATCGCAGATATTTCTGATGAGCGGGGAAAATAGGTAATAAAAAACACCTGAACCGCGCTACTGGGTAATCCAGGGGCCCCTGGATGACGTGACCTATCACGAAACTCGTAGGACAGAGCAGGACGACGCGCTGACGTTACCTCCAGTCTGTGTGCTCTGTTCCAGTAGGACAGGTTTGTCCGTGTGTGTTCGGCCGACACAGCGGACTCTAGGCTTGTTGATGGACGATTTATGTAAGTGTGTTTCTGATGTTTTATATAAATAAAGTTAAAAGGTTTTACACGATCAGAGTTTCCCACTTTGTGTTACATGCTAAATTTTCCACTGCACCGATTGGGTAACCATGACGATCTGAGGTACAGCCGCAGCAGTCCAACACGGGAGGTATACTTATCAATACAGCTGACATGCCTGCTATGATCCTCTGTAATGGGGGATCATCTATGTCCGGTAAGAAGTAACCCCTTCTACACTGGTGGTGGATCACATCTTTCGCTGCATAACAGTTGAAGATTTCCCTATGTGTGGAGTTTTGCACGGGTGGATCATTAGTTACATATTGAGAGACTTTCTTCTTTTTTACTATTTGGTTTTCAAAAGCGCACCTAATGTTTTAGAATCTATCATTAACGATCACAGAGATACATATAAATAAGGTTATACACTTATTTGTTTTGATACACTTCACTTATTTAGTTTGGGACTTATTAGATCTAATATTGATCACTTAATAATCTTCATGATTACCCAGTAGCGCGATTCAGGTGTTTTTTGATTTTTGATTGGGTATATTTGTGTCATATATTTTGAATTGCTGCTTCACCATTATTGGTTTATGATATATATCTTTATTATTTCTTAGCGCAGTTTTATTTATTTATTTTTTCTTGGGGAAAATAGGTACATGCGGGTATCCTTGATGTTGACTGATGCCAGAAGTTCTCCTGCTTGTAGGATGGAGACTACTGATCGGATTGATTCCATGCGAAAAGAGCAGATTTTCAGGAACCGGTTTAGATCTTTGAGATCTAGAATGGGTCGGACATCTCCATTTGGTTTTGGCACAGTGAAAAGGTTTGAATAAAACCCCAACCCTTGTTCTTCCATGGGGACCATCATAATCACTTTTTGCGACAAAAGTCAGTCTAACGCTTGAAGGAGAGACTTCTTTTTCTCTGGAGCTTTGGGAACATTTGACCTGAGGAAACGGGGAGACGGGAATTCTCGGAACTCTAGTTTGTAACCTAGAGCTATTGTGGAGACCACCCATCTGTCTCGAAACTCCTCCTGCCAGACCCTTGAGAACTGTAGCAGTCTTCCTCCCACTCGACCGAGCGGGGGCGCCCCTTCATAGAGAGGCTTTAGCGTTCTGTCTTGTAAGTTTCCTCCCCCAGGACTTCTTCTGTCCCTGGGGTTGACCCTGAGGTTTACCTCTTGAACCTGATGGTGGAGGCAGTCGCGACTGCCTGGAGGCTGATGTGCCCGGCACTGGAGAAAGAGCCCGTTTAAATGAGGGACGTTCACTCCTTTTCTAAACTGGCAAAAGGTTACTTTTCCCACTTGATATCTTTTGGATATATTTGTCCAAATCATCCCCAAACAGCATTTCACCACGGAAAGGAAACCCAGCCAGGAGCTTTTTGCATGACGCTTTGGCTCACCAATTTTTCAACCATAAGATTCTACGCATATGCACCAACCCAAGCGTAAGGCGAGAGGTCTGAAGAATAGAATCTCTGATTGCGTCAATTGCAAAACACAAAGCCCCTGGTGGCTCGGATAAATCCTGGGCCTGCTGTTCAGGGAAAACCTTGAGCACCTGTTTCAAGTGGTCTCTCAAGAAATGACATACCCCAATTGCCGCCACTGCAGGTTGACCTACTGAACCTGCCAAAGAAATTTTGGAACTCCAACTTTTTATCGGTTGGATCCCTAAGCATTTGAGCATTGTCAACAGGACAAATCAAATTTTTATTCAGAGGATAAAGCAGCGTTAATTGCTGGTACACCCCACATTTTTGAAATTTTTTCCACCATAGGATAAAGTGTTGAAAACTTTTTAGGAGGGAAACAATGCTTATCTGGGTGATCCCACTCAGAATACATAAGCTTTTCCAGCAATGAATGGACAGGAAAGGCACGCAAAGCTTGAGAAGGCTTCAGTGAACCCAAACAAGAAGTGGGCTTTTCAACCGACTCAGTTAAGGGTAGCTTAAATGTGGAGCAGACCATTTCAGTAAGGGATTGCACCAGCAATTTCTCAGCCTGTGAAGCTATAGAAGGTCCTTCCCCACTTGATCCCTCAGAAGAGGAGTCATCAGTCTCTTCACGGTCCCCTGAGGGGGAATCATCCTCCCCCTCCCACTGTTCCTCTGTTTGAGGGTCCTGGGTTTTCTTCCACTCTGTGAAGATGCGATTAAAGCCACTAATATTTCCTCCAATCCACTCATGGCTGAGGAGAAAACCTCCTCAGTAATATATAAAGGAGCTGAAATGCCAGAAGCAGTTGCAACCCCTGACAACCCAGATGGCTCGCTCTGACCAGCCTCCCCAGGCCTTTCAGGGGGGGTTGGCGTTGCAGAGGGAGGGTCCTCAGAACCTGAGGGAGATCCATTTGAGCCCCTGTTTTTTGGGGTATTTGTACCTTCCCTTCTGCCCATGGTGCCAAGCACAAATGCAGAGGTACTACCAGAAAATGCACCCACTACTGAGCAAATAGTTCAGGAACTGCTGCTGCTATCAAGGCTCAGCCTAATGCTTAAGAAAATGTGCCCTGGGAATACCTGTGTCTCCAACACTCACATCCCCCCGTCTTCTCTGTGTCCCTCCATCAGCTGAATACACCTGCAAAAGGTGTACTTATAGCCTACACAGCCCCTGCGTTGTGAATGTTGAAGCACGTCAACACCATGCTAAGCCCCGCCCCCTTCCTCCCACTGCGCCCCCCCCCCCCTCTCTTTTCAAAAAAGACTGCTTTCCCGCTTGAGCGGGCTCTGATCCAACTGGATCGGCATGCAGGGGGGGCTGGGGTGGAGGAGAGCTGCTGGAAGAAAAACTGCCGTACTATGTCGGTGGGAACGGCATACCGCCGACTGAACCGCGCTCCCTCAGCCTCCTGGAGAGAAAGAAATACTTTAGTCCAGTTGGGGGATGTCTAAAAGAAAAGCCCCCCTTCCAACATCTTACCTGAGGCTTGGGACTGGAGGAAGCGTGCAGCTTGTACTGACACAGAGAGAGACTGACAAGCATGGAATCAGGTGCGTGCTCTTGACAGCCCCCAGTGGTGACTTTAGGCATGACAACATTTATTTAAAGGAGAAATCCCATAAGAATTAGAAAAATTCCTTAGAAACCTCCACTTACCTTATCCAGCTGCAGGGTTCTGTGGTAAACCAGACAGACCCAATCTTCACTTACGGTGGGCTCTATTTAAAAAACCTTCAAGGACCGGGCCCCTTTTTAACAGGGGTTCCACACCCTTGGACCCGTAAAGCACCCCGCCAGGAAATATGGCTGAAAAAAACAAGCACTGGATCCCAGGGTCCAGCTCTCTAAAAAGAGAAGCGTTACCGGCAAAACCTTGTCTCTTCCGACACGAGGCCCGGGTACCATTCAATTCGGCCTAGAAAAGACACTTTGAATGGAGCTGGTTGCATAGCTTACTCCAGCAAAGGAATATTCCAGTGGAGCTCAACCTAGCACATCTTTACACGTGACCAACACCTAAGACACTGGTGAAAAAATTGAGGTACTCCCTGTAAGGGGAAGGTTTATATAGGGGGTTAAACTTTCTTTCAAGGGTGTGCCAGTGTCCATCACTCAAAGGTGCCTATATAACCCATACAGTAATTACTGTGGCTCTGTGTCCCGTAATGTACGATAAAGAAATAAGAAGTTAGCAGCAGTGACATTATTGAAGTGGCATTAAAGTGATTGTAAAGGCTAAAGGTTTTTTTTTTTTTTTACCATAGTGCATTCTCTGCATTAAGATAAAAAGCTTTTCATATTCATATTTTGCTGCTGAAAAAAAACTGTTATTTCAAGCACCCTGTTACCATACAGCACACCCAACATCAATTTAAAGGACAAGCTCACCTTTCTGAACATGTTACTTCCATATTTAGGGTGTAACATGTTCAGCAACCTCACCCCCGCACTGCCAATACACCACGCCCCACCCCCAGGTGGGGGTTCCGCTCCTCATACAATCTAAAAATAGCGTGGCTGTACAGGGCTCAAACCACACAGCTTCATCATTCATTCATTTACAGATTTCTGTGAATGAATGCACTACAAGTACGGTCTTCCATTGTGGCAGACAGCTTGTAGTTCTTAATGAACTGTGAGGCTGCCGATGAGCGCTCTTGTAGTTCATTGATCTTCCTGCCAGTACAGGAGGTATAAGCAGACAGCTTTACTGAGAGTCTGCAGGAGCCTGGCATTGCACCCATGATCTGTTGATTGCAGGTTCAATGCTCTGCAGACTCCTAAGAAAAAAAATAATAAATGCACTTTTTTTTTTTTACCTGCAAAAAAGTGCATTTATTCTTTTCCTTTTCCTTTGAAAAGTGAACTTATCTTTTAAATGGATCCAAGCACTTTTTGCACTTTAATAGAGAAGTAAATTTAGGGGGATGATGTAACAATGACGTTGTACCTTAAAAGTGCCTAAACTTTCCTCCAGATCAGCCAACATAGACCACACCTTCAATGACTTGTACAATCTGTTCTGAACAGGCTCCGAGGCGTCAAAATATTCAGCCTTACGAGCTGGCACTGCAGTGGCTTTCTATGGGGACAAAAATGAGACGATCAGGTAGGTCCCAATAAATTGGGAAGAACACGCTTCATTTATCTCAGTCCCTATATACTCACTCTGAGTATTGTCAGAGCCTCGTCATAGTTCTCATGTCTCAGCTCCATCTCACCAAACTGGCACCAGACAGAGGCCAAGTCATCCACATGTGTGTATCGTACCTGGGTCGCTCTTTGGAGGATGTCTCGAGCCTAAATCGTATAAAAGGAACATATCATTTTGATAAGCATTATGTAAAGTTACAGCCCAACAAGATTTGGATAGAGTACAGATGGATGAAGAACTTCAGTCAGGGTTTTTTATGCTAGAAATCAGCCAATCCTTTCAGCAATATTCCCATACACCCAAAGGTGGCGTGCATGGCTTACAGTGACACCGTGTTATAGCTCAAGAAATAGCCAGCACACCGCCTATGTAACTCAAAAATTGAGGTCAAAATGAAAGAGTGGTCACATATAAAAAATAAATAAATAAAATAAGATGGTACATAGCAACCAATGACATTTCGGGGCCACAGGAGATTGAGATTTTAAATGTCTGTGTCCCAACTAAATGCATTTCTCTTCTCTTCCTGTTATGTCTAAAACCTATCACCAGAACAGGAATGGAGAAGGAAACTAACAAATCCAAAGAGATTTATTGCAGCCTTTGTGCCTGAAGGGACATTCCCGTCACTTTTGTTTTTTTTCCACAACACCTGTCAGACAGGATAAACAGAGAGTTTGTTCTGTATGACACCACCAAAATGGACAGGAGGTAAGAAGAAATTTCCTAAATAGGAACAAAAATATTAAAAGGTGGCTAAAATTTGGGCTTAAAGTATATCTGAAAAGTAAAACTTTTTTAGTTTTGGGAGTGGGGAAGGATTAGAACCCCCGTTAGGTTTCTACTGCTGTCCCCGCTAGGCAGGTTCACTTTATTTGTCCTGAAACCATTGTCACTAGGAGAGATACTAAGCCCTGTTTCACACTGCCACAACTTATCATGCTACTTGAGAGTTTAAAGTTGCATGACAAGTCGCACCTCATTATTGGCAATGGAACCGTTCTAATCGGTGCAACTCAAGACGCTCCGACTTAGAAAAAGGTTCCATTGAGTTCTGTTAAAGAAGTTGTATGCAAGCCGCGATTAAGTCACGCAGGGACGACAGCTTCAAAGTTGTGTGATTTTCATGTCAGAGCAGTGTGAACCAGGGCTAAAAGAGGAAAACGGGAAATCTTTCAATGGGGACATCTGTTCTGGTGGAAACCTATAAGAGCAGATTTATCTAATAAACGTGACAAAAAAAATTATAACAAAAGATAATTCAGGGGCTTTAACCACTCCCTACTCCAGCTTGTCAACCTCTTTAGCCTGGAGGAACCCTTGAGATTATTTTTAGATCTCTGGGAACCTCTGCTAAAAAATGATTATCTCTACCACTCATATCTACATTAACATAGTCAGTAAACTGAAGCGACACAGCCCACTTGCTACCAAATTATTTTCAGCAATAATATTGTAATACATAATAACAGAAAAGTATTTAGATGAAAACTTTGGTGATCCCTAACATTAGTAATCAGTGAAGTACCCTGCTTACAGGTCAGTGCCAGCTGAAAATTGCCCCCACCCCCACACTGGTGGGCACTTTTGGAGATCAATTCACCAAAGCTCAGGAACCCCTAGCAACCCCTGGAGGAACCCTGCTTGAGAAAGGCTGCCCTTCTCTATCAAATTTTTTTTTTTTTTTTTAAAAAGGACTCTTGTATCTTTCAGTAATCATAAAAGTTTGATTACCTCTCCAGGCAGTCTTACAGATCATCCACTAGTGTGGGTGCAATCCTAATTGGATATGTTCCTCCCTGCAGTGTCCAGATCCAGACAAGCCGCATTTCCACTGTTTTCCTTCTTACAATCACAGCTAAGCCCCTATTGGGCAGAAACACATCAAAGGAGTAGGAGAGGCTCTGGTGGCAAATGATGTGCCACAATCTGGCTTTGTGAGTTAGCAATACATGTAATAAACTAAAGCTTAAAAACACAGAAGTTCAGCCTGCTTGTCTGTATCTTGTATTTTTCACTTGCCTAGGTAATATAGTCTCTATCCAGTTCAAACCTTTTTTTTTTCTATAAAGAACTGCACTTGATAAAATATTCTGACTTCTTTTAAATGCAGTTCTATATCTATGTATAGGCATTAAGTATGGACGTGGACATGTTACTTTGTATGCATTTCTAAAGTCAAAACATTAATTTTACCTGAACCGAAACAATTTTACTAGGTAAGTGGAAATGACACGATGCCTTATTAAGTAGCTCTTTAGAAGAAAAAAAAAACACACACAGTAAATATCTTAATAAACTCCCCTTCTACAACTTCCATAACAGGAGGACAGTTAAACTAGTTTTACATCTAGGAGGACTGCCTGACATGGAAGGAAATGACAAACGTATATTTTAATCCATACCTATTCACAATAAACATTTTACTGTAAGATTTAAATCAGGACACGTCAGGAAAACATGGCAGTCTGCCTATCAATATAAACTACTCACATCATCAATCTGTCCGTTGTCTTCATAAAATTTAGCAAAAGCAACCCAGAGTGAGTGCGGCTTCCCAGTGGCCTTTGCTGGATCTACAGTCTGAACAGCTTCTGTGTAAGTGCTTATGATCTTTAAGGAATAAATATGTTAATAAAAAAAGAGAGAAGGATAGCATGAGTAAACCTTACCTTCCAAAACATCAAAAAACATAAAAAAAATTGCTGCTTGTGTCATCTGTGAGCTTTTCCAACTATATCCAGCTGAAGTTTATAGGAATTAGTAAAAGAGAAAGGGCCACTAATAAAATATAAAGTGCTAAAATAAGTTACAGTATACAGGCACTATGAGCCTACTGTGGTTAGTGGGCCTCACAAGGCAGTGGTGAGATCTGCTAGTCATAGCTCCAATAGCAAAATATCAAAAGTGGAAAAATGGACTCATTAGTGACATACAATATCTTGTGTTCACTTACAGAATGCCTACTGCTTTTATACAATATATCAGCATTTGAACTTCCCAGAATTCCCTGCACACATGAAATCAGGCTTACAGTAGGAGGGCAAAAACTGTGAGACTACCACACTGTACAGCCAATACAACATATGTCAGTCATTGGCAGAATACGAGGTGGGCATAGGGATGGCCTCTCCACTCTGCTGATGTTCCCTTAATCCAACACTCAAGCTGGAGTTATAGAAGGGTTGCAAGTCTATGCAGTGGCCTCGCCCTACTGGCAATTTGGGTGGCAGTGGGATGTGTAAAACAGACTGGATGAACAGTATTGCATACACATTGTCATATAAAATGGTTCACAAAATGTGTAAGGTCCTGCTGCACGCAGGGTGAGGAAAGCTGAGATGACTCTGCAAGTAAAGTCCAACTTTTAAATTTTAACTATGTAGGACGGACACGAAAGACTGAAAATGGAACAGCAAATTAAAAAAAAAATCACCATAATAAAATCATAAAGATGGTAGAGAAATATGGAAACTTGTGCAAAAAAAAAAAAACAAAACTGACTATTCAATCTATGACTGCCAGGCAAAACACACAGAATCCATAGAGAGAACACACCTCCCGTGGTTTGTCTTTGTACAGCTGCACCCTCTTGTGCCACTCATGGATATTGTGTGGGTTTTGTCTCAGTAGCACCCCATTCAGTAGGATAGGCCTCCTCTCCATCAGCTGCTCGAAACGGGCTAATCGCAGCTCTAGGTCTATGTCATCTAACAAGATGAAAAGGAAAACATTAGAAGACGCATAACCATAAAACAGAAATGTTGGTTTGGATACAGTGGAGAGGGATTACAACACTGGTCAGTTTTTATTGCCATCTGTGCCCATTAGAGAGATTTACCCCATTTGTCCTGTTTACCATTATTATCAAAAATTAGGGATTTCTTGTTTTGACGATGGGACAGGAAGTTGAGGGAAATTTCCCCAATGGGACACTGATGGCTAAAAAAACAAAACAAAGAACAACAAGGTGTAACCCTCCCTTGCTCTATTCAAAATGAAAAAAAGTTTTGTCTTTAGTTACCCTTTAAGGCTGATTCTTACCTTCCTCTTCTTTTCCCATCTCACTGACGGTTTCCATTTTGGCTGCAATGACACTCTCTTCAAACTGAGCATAGCTGTCGAACACCTGAGTGAAGTCACGGACAGTGGTAACTGTCTGAATGGCCTCTTCATAAACATCTCGAGCCTGAGAAATCCCAAAATAAAAAATCTCAACAACATGATGTACAGTATGTGGCTAAAAAAACAATGAATAGGGTGGTAGAGTAATTCGATTCTTGACAAAGTACAGGCATGTAAGAAAGTCATATTTGTTTTCCCATTCACCCCGATTTACCTTTTTTTGTATCTGCTAACAGAACTTATCTGAACTGCTACAAATGTCCTTGACACCTTATGTGGGTGGCATTGTTCTTCTATACTACAGTGGATAGCAGGAGATTATTATAACTCAGCATCTTAAATACCCAGCCAGGTGTTTACATTCCTGGACTCCTGTGGATTAGATCCAAGTACATATTTCACTGTGTGTGGACTACCTTTTCTTTAAAAGCATCACTGAGTTTCGGTCTACGGAATCTTGTTCTGATTCAGGGACCAGATGCTTTTGGTATGATTCCCACAACAGCATGGTCCAGTGATATTGGTATTAACACTTGAAGAGGTTTTTCACCCTGATCAATCAACTTGGGTACAACCAGCCTGTCAGATTTTTCACGAGATTCTTGCCAGCGGCTATAGCCGCTGGCAATAGTCACTGTGTGTTCCCTTGCTAGGGACAGCTCCACCCCAGGAGAACACATTAGCTCTGTGGGAGGGATTCCTCCATCAACACTGACTGTGTTGATGGTGGAATTAAGCATTATTATTTTTCCTATGGCCAGCTTTAAGCTTACAGACTAGAGGTGCGAGGGAAAGACAATTTTCTTCACACTGGTTTCACTGCTGGAAGTCCTGTGGCATAAACTACCAGGCACTAGGTCCTTTATAACAACCACCAACCTTCTGAGGTTCTAATCCAAACAAAAGCCTATGTAAATATTGTTTAAAATGCTTTAAAGCGGAGTTCCACCTATTTAAAAGTCAGCAGCTACAAAATTGTAGCTGCTGACTTTTAATAGACAGACACTCACCTGTCCCACGGTCCAGTGATGCAGCCGCCCGAAGCCTCTCTTCTCTCCCCCTCCTCTCCACCGGCATTGCAAGTGTGGGCGCCCAGCTGTGGCTTCACAGCTGGGTGCGCACTGCGCATTATGAATGGCCGGGCAATCTTCTGGGACCAGTCATGTGTCCCAGAAGATTTCAGGGAGGAGGGGTGAGGTGAACTTCCACTCGGCGCCGCGAGAGAAAGTGGAAGCTGGGTGCCCGTCAAAACTAGGTACCAGCCCCCCCCCCCCCTAAAAAAAAATGCTTTAAGGCATTCAAGCCATCACTAAAATATGCAATTTGTTTTCACTTTTGCGACTGCAGTAAACACATCAGACTATAAACCTGAGTGCGTCAGCAGTTGATGTGACCAGTCCACTGCTGGTCAGAACACATGAAGATAAAACTGCCATACAGGCTGGATGATGGGGAATGAACAATGAGCCATGGTTACCTTTTCAAAATGACCACTCCGGGTATGGTACTCAGCAAGGGCACACCACAATTTCCCCCTCTGATCGGTGAAGCGAGTGAGACCACCACGAATAATGGCTGCAGAGTCCAGAGAGCGTATAGATCCTGGGTTCTGTGAAAGGAGGGTACACAACTCCTGCCACAGCTGTAACAAAGAAGACCTGGGTCAGATTTGTACCTTATATTACCGCTGTCATCTATTGATCCATTAAAGCCCTCTAATGCTTATCATGTAAACCAAGTTACTGCTGTCCTGCGCATGTGCTACTGTTCTTCTACTTTACAACAAAACGATCACAAGCTGAGAGAAGCCATTGCTGTCAGCATGTATCCGCACATGCAGCAGTTACCTATGGTTAGGGATGGATGTCTAAGCCTGGACACATCTGTTTGCCATTTGTCAAGCAGTGATTTATCCGCCCCTATCTGCAGGTAACCGCTACATGCGTGTTTACTGCTATTCATTCATGCGAACAGAGCGGCCACAGCTAATCATAACCACCATTTTGTGCCACTGGAATTCACATAGTTACATAGTAGGTGAGGTTGGAAAAAAAAAAGACACAAGTCCAACCTATGTGTGTGATTATATGTCAGTATTACATTGTATATCCCTGTATGTTGTGATCGTTCAGGTGCTTATCTAATAGTTTTTTGAAACTATTGATGCTCCCCGCTGAGACCACCGCCTGTGAGGAATTACGCATCCTTGCCACTCTTATGCCGCCTACACACGGTCGGAATTTCCGACAACAAATGTTCGATGTGAGCTTGTTGTCGGAAATTCCGACCGTGTGTAGGCTCCATCGGACATTTGTTGTCGGATTTTCCGACAACAAAAATTTGAGAACTGGGTCTCAAATTTCCCGACAACAAAATCCGTTGTCGTAAACTCCGATCGTGTGTACGCAATTCCGACGCACAGAATTCCACGCATGCTCGGAATCAAGCAGAAGAGCCGCACTGGCTATTGAACTTCATTTTTCACGTTTTGTCGTACGTGTTGTACGTCACCGCATTCTTGGCGATCGGAATTTCCGGCATTTGTGCGACTGTGTGTATGCAGGACAAGTTTGAGCCAACATCCGTCGGAAATAAATCCAGGATTTTGTTGTCGGAATGTCCGATCGTCTGTATGCGGCATTACAGTAAAGGACCCTCTACGTAGTTTAAGGTTAAACCTCTTTTCTTCTCATTTTAATGAGTGGCCACGTTTCTTGTTAAACTCCCTTCCGCGAAAAAGTTTTATCCCTATTGTAGGGTCACCAGTACAGTATATGTAAGTTGAAATCATATCCCCTCACAAGCGTCTCTTCTCCAGAGAGAATAAATTCAGTGCTTGTAACCCTTCCTCATAACTAAGATCCTCCAGACCCTTTATTAGCTTTGTTGCCCTTCTTTGTACTCGCTCCATTTACAGTACATCCTTCCTGAGGACTGGTGCCCAGAACTGGACAGCATACTCTAGGTGCGGCCGGACCAGAGTCTTATAGAACGGGAGAATTATCGTTTTATCTCTGGAGTTAATCCCCTTTTTAATGCATGCCAATATTCTGTTTGCTTTGTTAACAGCAGCTTGGCATTGCATGCCATTGCTGAGCCTATCATCTACTAGGACCCCCAGGTCCTTTTCCTTCCTAGATTCCTCCAGGGGTTCTCCTCCCCAGTGTATAGATTGCTTTCATATTTTTGCCACCCAAATGCATTATTTTACATTTTTCTACATTAAACCTCATGTGCCATGTAGTTGCCCACCCCATTAATTTGCTCAGATCTTTTTGCAAGGTTTCCACATCCTGCGGAGAAGTTATTGCCCTACTTAGCTTAGTATCGTCCGCAAATACAGACATTGAACTGTTTACCCCATCCTCCAGGTCGTTTATGAACAAAATAAATAGGATTGGTCCCAGCACAGAACCCTGGGGGACCCCACTACCTACCCCTGACTATTCCCAGGGATGTATTTTGGGCCCTTTCTAAATATTGGTGCTACATTGGCTTTTCTCCAATCAGCTGGTACCATTCCAGTCAGTAGACTGTCAGTAAAAATTAGGAACAATGGTCTGGCAATTACTTGACTGCGTTCCCTAAGTACCCTCGGGTGCAAGGCATCTGGTCCCGGTGATTTATTAATGTTAAGTTTCTCAAGTCTAATTTTAATTCTGTCCTCTGTTAACCATGGAGGTGCTTCCTGTGATGTGTCATAAGGATAAACACTGCAGTTTTGGTTACTAAAGCCCCCTGATTCCCTCGTGAAGACTGAGGAGAAGAATAAATTCAATACCTTCGCCATCTCCCCAGGGCAGCCTCTTGAATCTCCCCTCCTAGCTCTGGTTATGTGAAGGTTTTCACAGTCTCTGCAGTGATGTCACAGGGAGAAATACGAGTTTTTTTTTTAACCCAAGGAGAAGGCAAGTAAAAAAAGAAACATGGGGAGAATTGAGAGTGAACAAAGCACTATGGCCAGAGAGGGACTTTAACAGGTTTCAAGCCAGCCACATATGCCATACTTTACATTAAAAACCTAAATAATTTTTTTAATGAATAAAAATGCAGAAAGCAAACACTGGCATGACTATGTCTTGACTGATGCCATAAAAAATTGAGAACAAATCAGGGACATTTCAGTCCATGTGCTTCGCAGCTATCAGACTTACCTGGTAGTTTGATTTCCCCTCTTTGGACACAAAATCCTCTTGGTTCACAATGGCTGCCAGCCTAGATGCAGCCTCATCCAACCTGTCCACAGAGCGCAGATACTCGATATACTCCTCTGCATTCTCAGGTGATAGCTGGAAATAAACAAGGAGGTATTAAAATTACATCACATGATTCAGGTGACCCGTAACAACGTTGGCTGTTACAGTCTCACAAAAGAGTACCTTTAGGTATCTCCTGTAGACCCTGACTGCTGTCTCTGGAAGAGGGTGAGCACGGACAAATCTTAGGTACAGCGGCCAGATACGATGATGCTGTGTTATGGGGAGTGCACGAAGAGCACGATCAAATGTCCTTCTTGAGCGGGTAATTTTACACTGATCCATAAGGAACTGGCAGTAATCCAGCCAAATTCGGGGCATCTTAGCGGAAGAGAAAAAATACAATTGAAGATAGTCAAGAAAATGCTGAAAAGCAGGAGAACAATAAGTGGAAAGAGATATAAACATACTGAAAACAGAGATAGGATGAAGGGAACTGGAGGTGTTATCTATAGTAGCAAAATGCTTGAATTCATTGCATTTTGGCCCATTTATGTGGTGCCAACATACTGATTACCTTGCAGCTCTTCTACAAGTACACAAATGGACTGATATGGTCAAGTTTCAGTCATCCTTTCAGTCTGTCTGTGGGATTTGGAAGGAAATCCAAGTACCCAGAGAAAACCCATGAAAACACCGGTTGGAAACAGAAACTCTAGGCAGATAGTATTTCTGGAGGAACTCCATTGGAAACAGATGGCATCTGGCAATTTTTCAGCACATTGGCAACCTGTGAATTATCCAGTCCTGATTAAAAGTTTTACCTTGTGCATGAAGACAAGGGCTCGCTCGTGGCAATTATTTACTTCTTCAAAGGCTGGATCAGTTAGGCATCGCCTCTTCACCTGCTTCCTGCGCTGTTTTAGGTAAGCATACCATAATTTGTAACTAGAAGAAAACAGCCGTTTAAAAAAAAAATGAGCCATTGGTTGCATTGGTACAAGGACATTAAACTGGACAAAGTCCACAACAAAGGCAATCACAGCTTATGTATCATCATAGTGTAAACCGCTTTCAGGATTAACTTTGTATTCCATGCTGGCCATTGGAGGTCATATTGTCTTTTACATTCCTACTGCTAGGTAAATAATAAATGCGTTATACTTACCTGCTTGGTGTAGTGGTTTTGCACAGAGCAGCCCAGATCCTCCTGTTCTCGGGTCCCTCTTTGGCGCCCCTGGCCCTTCTCTCCTGTTGAGTGCCCCCACAGCAAGCAGCTTGCTATGGGGTCACCCAAGCTGAGCCGCAGCTCTCCGTGTCCATTCAGACACGGAGCCACGCCCCGACCCCGACCCTCTCAGCTTTCTGCGCTGTCGCTGTTTAAATGACATCTGCTCGGTCATGCTACACTGTACCCAAACAGAATTTTTATAATTTTGTTTCCACAAATAGAGCTTTCTTTTGGCGGTATTTGATCACCTCTGCGGTTTTTATTTTTTGCTAAACAAATAAAAAAAGACTGAAAATTTTGAAAAAAAATAAAAAAGTTTTGCTTTTGTTTCTGTTATATAATTTTGTAAATAAGTACGTTTTCTCCTTCACTGATGGGCACTGACGGGCACTGATAAGACAGCACCGATGAGGTGGCACCAATGAGCGGGCACGGACGATGGGCAGTGATATGCGGCACTGATAGTTGGCACTGATATGCAGCACCGATGGGCATTGATAGGCGGTACTGGTGGGCACTGAAAGGCTGCAAAGTTGGGTACTTATGGGTGGCACTGATAGGCGGCACTGATGGGCACTGATACGCGGCACTGATAGGCATCCCTGGTGGCACTGGTAGGCATTGTGAGTGGGCATTGATTGGCACAGATTTGCATTTCCCTGGTGGTCTAGGGGGGGCATACCTGGTGGTCCAGTGTGGATGGCCATCCTGGTGGTCCTAGGCAGTATGATGGTGGTCCTGGGCAGGATGTGAGGGGGGGCTGCGCTGATAAACAATCAGCACACCCCCCCCCCCGTCAGGAGAGCCACCAATCGGCTCTCCTCTACTCGCGTCTGTTAGACGTGAGTGAGGAAAAGCCGATCAAAGGCTCTTCCTGTTTACATCGTGAGCAGCCGTGATTGGACACGGCTGATCACGTGGCAAAAAGCCTCCGCCGGAGGCTCTTTATCGAGATCGGTGTAGCGGTGTGTCAGACAAACACCGCCCCACCGATGGGCACGTGGTGGCTGTTATCCTGCAGGATGTCATATGACGCCCAGTCAGGATAACTGAACCACCGCCCGGCCGTCATTCTGCTATAGGCCGGGCAGGAAGTGGTTAAGATTGTAGAAGAGCAGTGTGTAGATGAAGTTTTTACAACCCATTTACAAAGCTTTTAGGAAGCTTCAAGCGACTTTCTTGAAATGTTAATGAAACCTTTAGTTCCAGTGAAAGGATGTTAAACACCGATGACAACAGAAGTCCTGAATGTGCTCCCATATGTCTATCTTACTGTTAAAGTGGAAGTAAGACTAATATACTGTACTTAAGGCTTAAAATGCTGCTTTCCCCACTCTGCATACCCATCCTGCTTACAGTTTAAGTAGCTCAGTGTAAATACCTTTTTTGATGTGGTCACATGATCACCAAGCTATGGCTCCCATGTGTCAGCAAGTGGCTGCTGCAGCTGATGGGAGCAGCAATGGAAGCCGGTGTGTGACGTCACGGCTCTGGGAATTCAGCCCCTTTGTAAGGCTGTTCATTGACACAAGGAAGCTGCAGCATAGAGATCACGTGACTGCACCAAAGTACATTAAAAAACATTATTTTAGAAATGATATTACCAAACCAAAACACTTAACATAGAACATTTCTACAATTCATTGTTCAGGCATAACAGTGATTGTACAGATTATGTTCACCTTCCTGGCAGCTCCTTTAGTGCTCTCTCGTATATCAGGTTAAGTGCATGTGCTGAGGCGGACTGCTTGAATTCAATATATCGCATCCAGCACTTGACTGAATATGGGTTACGCAGGATCTCCTCTTCATACTGAAGGTCATCTTCCTCCTGTGTAAAGAACAAATGTCAAAGCTTGGTTTACATACCTAGAGTAAAAGTGCGTTATTAAAGCAGAACTAAACTCTGCTATCGTTTTCAGCCAAGGAAGCTGCCATCTTGGCCTTTTTTTTGATCTGCAACTGCCATGGTGCTGCACATGTGATCAGGTATGACACCAGCCATTTGATGGTTTGACATTTTGGATGAGAGCACAACCAATGTGACAGTTACATTCCAGGCATGCCAAGAATGTAACTGTTTTTTGAAACTGTTACAGCCATAGATTTAGTTCCGCTTTAAATAAAGTCCATTGGCAATCTAAAAACAAGGTTTATACAGAAATGAAAACAAAAAACAGAACAAAATTTATTTATAACAGAATTTTAAACAAAACTAAACCCTCCTATCCTTTTCAGCTAAAGAAGCTACCATCTTAGCTTCTGTTTGATTTTCAACTGCCATTTTGCTGCATATGTGATCAGTTATGACACCAGCCATTTGATGGTTTGACAGTTGGTTGGGAGCAGCAGCATAATCGTCAATTGGCATTCCCGAAGTGCTGTTACTGTAAGGGCTCTTTCACATGGGGCGGATCAGTGATGATCCGGCCCGTGAACATCCGCTTGCTCAGCGGGGATCGCTCCGAATTTCGACGGACTTTTGGCGGACTTTCTAACGAACGGACTTAACTACATACGATCACACAAAAGTCCGACGGATTCGTACCTGATGACGTACACCGGACTAAAATAAGGAAGTTGATAGCCAGTAGCCAATAGCTGCCCTAGCGTGGGTTTTTGTCCGTCGGACTAGCATACAGACGAGCGGATTTCTGGGTCCGGCGGAGTTACAACGTAAAGATTTGAAGCCTGTTCCAAATATAAAGTCCCTCAGATTTGCGACTGGAAAAGTCCGCTGAAAGTCCGGTGAAGCCCACACACGATGTCAGTCGGACCAGTCCGGTCGAAAAGTCCGACTGTGTGTACGCGGCATTACATTCAAGGCATGCCATGAATGATAACGGTCACATTTGCTTGTGCTCTCAACTAACGGTCAAGACAATAAAATGTTAGCTGTCATAATTGATCACATGTGCTGCACGTAACTGTGCAGGCTTGCATATAACAAATAAAAAAAAGGAGGTGTCCCCTTATTTAGCCCTATTTGCTTTGCCTGGGACTTCTGCTTGAACCAAGGGGTAAAAGGTCATCTGATGTCTGACAATGGCTGCCCAGTCATCTGCCTGACTTTACAGTTTAACACTTTCAGAAGAAGGAAGTGTGTGAGGTCGGGCAGGTAATAATGGCAACAACTCTCAGATTCCAGGTGACCTCTGACACCTGATTTTTCAAGCCAAAGGTTTAAACTGAAAGCTGAACTGTACTCACCTATCCATCTGCTCCTCCAGCAATGACAGACAAAGCTGTCTCACCAATCTGTCTGCTGGTGCTGCCATCCTGCTGCCTTTTGGATAGAATAGGAAATGGTTAAAGACACTCAGGTTCCACACCTCTTAATGCCACCCATCGGCAGCTACTTCTGATTTGCACATGCCCTATCAGGTTTTTTTTTTTTTTTGCTGTCTGGGTCCAGCTGGAGAGATTTCCCTTCACTTCCTGCCTTGTAGATGCAACAGGAAGCAAGAGAAAGTTTCCCCAAAGTAAGGGGAGTTTCCCATTTAAGACAGTTGTCACTGGAAAATTTGCCCTTATTGGAATTTTTCTCCTCACCTCTTACTGAAGGATTTACTTTTGCTGTCTGTCTCGGTAACAACGGTCAGCAGAACAAACAGAGGTGTGAATCTTCCAGAAGAAATAGGGGAGTGTGCTCAAATACAAAACCTTCTGTTTTGAATAGTGGAGATGGGTAAGAAGATTCAGCCCTTGATTTGTCACGGTGATCACTGTTGCTGGGATTGAAAGTGAGGGGAGAATCTAAAATTCTAGAACAGGAATAGTAGGGGAAACCTCCAATGGAGACATGTGCTCTGGTGACAACTGGCCAACAAGGAATCTACCCTACTTTTGGAAAGATTTAGTCTCACTTCCTGTTGTGTCTACAGGACAGGAAGTGAAGAGAAATCTCTCCAATGGGACACAGATGACAAAAAACACCTGACAATGACTTTAACCATTTCTTACTCTATCCAAAATAAGAGAAAAAGGTTTTTGATTGGGATACACTTTTGGCCAATAATTTTTTGCGTATTTATCCTTCGGGTCATTTTTCCTTGGTCAGTGTAGATGGAAGTGTGTCCTCTGAGTTTATACTTTCTGCCTAAAGGTGTCCCTCTGTCTAATCTTAGGGCTCGCTCACAGTGGTGGCCAGGGGGCAGTAATAGCAAGTGGTTAAGCTGCAGTTATACCACCCCCTTAACACAGAAATGCAGTGAAACAGGGCTACAAATAAGTGCCAGTTGACGAGAAACACTTTTGCAGGACTAAGTGGAACAGTCTCTGCATTGGGACGTCATTCTTGCTTAGTAGATGACTGCGGAAGTGGGAGTGGGTGCTGATAAAAATCAACACTCAAACCTCTCAAAATACCATAACTCATTTACAGGAGGATGGGGTGGGAACAAGCCAATGGGACATCACTTTTTGACCGAAGTTTTGCTTTTACTCTTTACTGCTGCTGACATACATCGATGGCAGAGTTATGTTTTACACACACTTCCGGAGGTTGTTACTGTTACCCCTGATGCCCGATAACCTGTCACCAAAAAAATGCATTACATTGGGAACTTTTGTGTCCTATATGAAAAAATAAAAAATAATTTTAAGTGTTAAAAATTAAAGTTCCAGCCAAGCACTTAAAATCAGCCCCCCCCCAATACATACACGACTGTAAAAGCATGTGTTAAGTACGCCACCACACACGTCGACTGTGCTACACGTTACATATCGTTGTGCACCCCGGAGTGAGAGCGATAATTTTAGGTAGGGTTGCGCCGATACTGAGCATTTGCTCGTGCAAATGCTCTCTTTGATACCCAAACCGATACCTTGCAGTGCCGATTTGAGCCCATACAGAATGTATGGGCTCAAATGCACCACAAAGGATTTGCATGCATTTTGAACAGGAGTGCAGTGCGATTCCTGTCCAAATCGCATACGGTTTCCTGAACCACTCCTGTGTGAACACAGGCTTGTCATAGTGACTTCAGCCTGGGTTCAACAGGAGCAGTGCAGGGAAACTGCATGCGATTTGGACAGGAATTACACCACATTCCTGTTCAGATTGCATGCGATTCTTTGCAGTGTGATTTCAGCCCATTCATTTTGGATGGGCTCAAATCGCACCTCAAAAGTATCAGTGCTCGCCAATAGAAAAAACGGTATTGAAGCAACCCTTATTCAAGGCCGATTATTCATGGTTAAATCTAAGTATGAGTTCAGGCGTGTTCGCAAGTCCACGTGCCCACCAGGAAGCTGACACTCCACAGCGCTAATCACAGGTAGTGAGACATTTCCCGATCCGCGGCTGCACAGGTCGGGAAATGTCTCACTACCTGTGATTAGCGCTGCATAGAGTCAGCTTTCTGGCGGACGTGGGCACGTGGTCTTGCAAACACGCCTGAACTCATCCTTCGTTAAATCTAAACTGATGACCCATAGGGGGCTTTTAAAGCATCACCAGGGGAAAAATACAGGGTACTGAACTATGTTGATGTTTCACAGTTGCACGCAATGCTTGACATGCTGGGTATTTATTTACTGGGCGAAATGTCATGTTTTACTGTTTACCACAAAACTGGGTATTTTGTGTGCCCTGAAATTAACTTTATGTATTTTTTACTGAAATTTTGCATTTCATTAACTGATGCATTAATATTGTGACATAAAAAATTGGAACTACTACGGATTTATTCTTTAGGGCATCTGCTTTCAGAAAATATATAATGTATGCAATCTTCAAGCCAAAAATTATTTGATTTGCAAAAAAAAAAAAAATTTGCAAAAACAGCCCTGGCAGCGAAAAGGTTAAAGCAGAACTAAACCCATCGATTTAAGTTTCAAAAAACAGTTACATTCCTGGAATGCCGGGATTGCGAAGTGTCACATTTGCTTGTGTCCTCAACCAAACTGTCAAACCATCAAATGGCTGGAGTCATAACTGATCACATGTGCAGCACCATGGCAGTTGCAGATCAAACAGAAGCAGCTTCCTTGGCTGTAAAGGATAGGAGGGTTTAATTCAGCTTTGACCACTTGCCGACCAGCTGCCATCATTATACTGCGGTCGGATCTATTGCGCAAATCGCCGTATGCGTACGTCACTTTGTGCAATAGATACAGTGAGCGCACGCACAATGCGGCGCCAAAGCCGCTGCCGTGATGTCCGCAGGCCACCTGCGATCGCTCCTTAGGGCAGCAAAAAGGAGATCTGTCAATGTAAACAAACAGATCCCCGTTCTGTCAGAAAAACAGAGAGAGATCTGCTGTTCCTAGTGATCAGGAACAGGGATCTCTCTGTACTCTCAGTCAGTCCCCTCCCCCACAGTTAGAAACACCTCCCAGGTTACACTTAACCCCTTGATCGTCCTCCTAAAGTTAACCCTTTCCCTGCCAGTGTCCTTTATACAGTAATCAGTGCTTTTTTAGAGCACTGATCGCTGTATAAATGTCAATGGTCCCAAAAGTGTCCGATCTGTCCACCGCAATCCTGATAAAAATTGCTGATCACCGCCATTACTAGTAAAAAAAAAAAATAATAATAATAATAAAAATGCCATAAATATATCCCCTATTTTGTAGACGCTATAACTTTTCTGCAAACCAATCAATATTTGCTTATTGTGATTATTTTTACCAAAAATATGTAGAAAGATACATATTGGCCTAAACTGATAAAGAAATTTGTGTTTTTTACATTTTTGGGGGGGATATTTATTATGGCAAAAAGTTAAAAATACTGTTTTGTTTTTGTCAAAACTATTGTGTTTTTTGTTTATAGCGCAAAAAATAAAAACTGCAGAGGTGATCAAATACCACCAAAAGAAAGTTCTATTTGTGGGGAAAATAGGACATCATTTTTGTTTGGGTACAGCGTCGCACAACCGCGCAATCATCAGCTAAAGCGACGCAGCGCCTTATCACAAAAAATGGGCTCATTAAGGGGGCTAAATCCTTCGAGGGCTGAATTAAACTTCACATCGGGGTGGGAACACTGCAGAACGCAACCTGTTCAAATGAATGGGGGCTGCGTCACCACTGTGCCCAGTGGGTTGGCATTTTGAGGGTTAAAACAGGTGGCGAGTAGGTAACATATCACCTCCCCACTGGTTGTCAAACGCCCTCCGAAAAGCGATTAACCCTGGCTCATTTTTCAGAACAGCGGCAATAATAGTCACCTGCATGAACGAGCCCCTAAGGTTGGGGGAGGGGACAGAAAAAACAAAACAAAATTGGGAACGTGTATACATTAACACCAATGCCAGAATACATCATTCACCAGCATAGTGGTCCCTGACATGGACCATAGAGTTCACCCAGCAGCACCTCCTATACCTACAGTCAGACAGAAGGTAAACAGACTGACTGCAAAGCTAGAAGGAGACTCCACTACATGACTCCAATCCCCCGGCCTCCCTCTCCCCGAGGTGACCCCATCCCCGCCATCACTTACGATCAGGATCTGTGTGTCTGGCATGTTGTGATTCTCAGGGCTCAGGAAAACAGCGTCACTTCCGGGAACCCTCCCCTGAAGCGATTCCCGTAGCGCTCACGTAAGCCCGACGTAAGGAACGTGATGTTCTTCCGGGCTGCGAGGACTTGGTGGCCATTTTTCTTGTGGGCCGTTCTTTAGTTTTATTGGAGCCGTGAAAGATGTGGTACATTTGGCTAACTACAACCTGTGCTTATTATGACTCCAGAACCCCACCAATAAAATTCTCTTTCTAGGTGCTGATAGATGTGTCTATGAACATTATACCGGAGGAGCAGGCTGTCATAGTGCTGGTGAACAGATACAAAACAGAGGACGGCTCATCCCTGGTGTACAGGAAAGGTTGTGCTTTTCATTTCAGGCCTATGGACATTTTTATCTTTTAACCACATAAGGACCGGAAGATTTTCCCGCTTAATGACCAAGCCATTTTTTGCAATACGGCACTGCATCGCTTTAACTGACATTTGCGTGGTCGCGCGGCGCTGTACCCAAACAAAATTGACGTTCTTTTTTCCCCCACAAATAGAGCTTTCTTTTGGTGGTATTTGATCGCCTCTGCGGTTTTTATTTTTTGCGCTATAAACAAAAAAAGGAGCAACAATTTTGAAAAGAAAACCTAATATTTTATACTTTTTGCTATGATAAATATCCCCCCAAAAAATGTAAAAAAAAATAAATTTCTTCATCAGTTTAGGCCGATATGTATGCTTCTACATATTTTTGGTAAAAAAAATTGCAATAAGCGTATATTGATTGGTTTGCGCAAAAGTTATAGCATCTACAAAATAGGGAATAGATTTATGGCATTTTTATTATTTTATTTTATATATTTTTTTACTAGCATCGGCGATCTGCGATTTTTAGCCGGACTGCGACATTGCAGAGGACACTTTTTTGGGACGATTGACATTTATACAGCGATTAGTGCTATAAAAATGCACTGATTACTGTGTAAATGTCACTGGTAGGGTAGGGATTAACACCAGGGGTTGATCAAGGGTTTAAACGTGTTCCCTCAGTGTGTGTATGTTTTTTTTTTTTTTAACTGTGGGGATTGACTGGAGGAGGAGACAGATCACTGTTCCTGATTACTAGGAACAGCAGATCTGTCTCTCCTCTCCTGTCAGAATGGAGATGTGTGTGTGTGTTTACACACACACATCCCCATTCTGGCTTTCGTGGCCGCGATCGCAGGTGGCCGGCAGACATCGCTGTCACCGGCCACACACATCGGGTCCCTGCTATCGCGCTTAAAGGTGCCGGCGTACACCTACGGCGATTTGCGGGATTGTGCCGACCAATAGCGTGAGTGTGATAGTCTGCGGGCAATCTAACGCTAGCTGTCCCTGGCTGGGAGAGACACTAACTGACACTAATGCTATCTGACGTTACTTGATGTCAAGTCAAGTGATGCTAATACAGTGATCAGTGAAAAATACTATACACTGACACTGTACTTATGGCACATGCTGGGTGACAAGGGTGATCAAAGGGTTAATGAGGGCGATCAAGGGGTTAAATGTGGGGTAAAATAGTGTAGCGCTATAAAGTAAATGCAAATACCAGAGTGCAAAGGTATATAGCTACCCAAAGTAAAATGACATAAATACAAAAATTCTAGTGCATAAATTGCATGAATGCAAAAAGTGCAAGTGCTAATACAAAAATATAATAAAGAACCATACAATATATCCAATATGGTTTACATAACAAATGTGCAAAACACGAGAAGTGCATACATCCAGGGGTGGATGAAACTGTAATAAGTGAAATGGAATGCAGTCCACAGTAAAGAGGGGGAATAGCAATGAAGGGTTTATTGGAGTATAACGGCAAATTACAAAGATAAATGTGATCACAAAACCATAAAAGTAAATAAAAAGCAATGTGGGGTGCAGTAAATGCTATCCCAACGTGTTTCGACAGGTCTTCAACAGGGGCATGCGTCAAAACGCGTCGGAATAGCATTTACTGCACCCCACATTGCTTTTTATTTACTTTTATGGGTTTGTGATCACTCAGTATAATTTGCCATTATACTCCAATAAACCCATTGGTTTTGACCTGCACCATTTGGAGCCCTCCTTCTTTTCCCTTATGCTATGTCCGTTGGCGCCTATAAGGAGTTATCGTGAGGTTGATCCAGCCGGATACCATACAATCCCTGGAGTTCGTCGCCGGGAAACGGAAGACCTCTACCCGATCCTCCTCTTGTGCACAGTATCCGATCTAGATCCTGTTGGATCACAAGTCTGTTTGACCCACTGTTGTATACCATGTGTGTCCACCATAGCTGGTAAGAGTACCCATCTCTATTTGTTTCCCAGTGACTACAGACAACTCGGTCATTTCCTTTCTACTGCCTTGGTGTTACCCCAACAGGAAGAAGTACTTCACTGCTACTCCCCTCTTTACTGTGGACTGCATTCCATTTCACTTATTACAGTTTCATCCACCCCTGGATGTATGCACTTCTTGTGTTTTGCACATTTGTTATGTAAACTATATTGGATATATTGTATGGTCCTTTACTATATTTTTGTATTAGCACTTGCACTTTTTGCATTCATGCAACTTATGCACTAGAATTTTTGTATTTATGTCATTTTACTTTGGGTAGCTATATACCTTTGCACTCTGGCATTTGCACTTTTTAGCGCTACACTATTTTACCCCATTCCCATGTAAACTTTGTTTGAGTGTACAGCAGCTTTTCCACATATTTTGTTTAGCGCAGTGTTTTGCCCCTTTTTTTCACAAGGGGTTAAATGTGCCTAAGGTGTGTGTATGTGTAAAATGTTCTCAAGTTATTTTGAGGTGTTCTCTTCTGCTCCTGGACCAAAAAGGGTCCAGGAACAGAAGGAACTGTCAGATTGAATGCCTGTGTTTACAAATTCAGGCTCAGGCCAATCTCTTGTTGGCTGCAGGCAATCAGCAGGGTTTGGTCCAAAATCCTTGGCTGGGACCCGCTGACAAACTGGTCCTGCAGCCAATGACACCTCAGGCTTCTGGGTGCTCATGTCCCTTGTTAGCACATAAACACTGCTGCACAACTGGTTGACTCCATGTGATGCTTTTCCCCTTCCCAGTCTGAGCTCTGCTGCACAGGGATTGCAAGAGGCTAATACAAAGTCCGATTCAGGTACACACTGCTTGCGTTAAAAAATTATCCAAACAGAGAAATGTTAATTGCCATAATTCATTCACATAAATCATATATATCATTGTGCTGTATTTTTTTAAATCATTTAAGTACCCTATCCCTGTGGTGCTGTTGTGTGGTCACATGATCTTTCCCTGTTTTTTGGCATTTGCAGGGATAGATCGTTGGGAGGGGCTTCTATTACTCTGCTGATGTGTGAGTCTGTGTCTGGCTAGCCCTGACTGGTGCTGTGCCAGTCACATAACTAAAAAAAAAGTATAAAATAAAAAATATCAAATAACAGGTTTTTTTTTTAAATCAAACCATTTTTTAAGCAAAAATAAAGTGTTTTTACATCTTCCATATACAAAAAGAAGAGAACAAACAAACAAAAACGTCATTGTCCTACATTAAAGCGGTATTAAAGTCCTAGATAGAAAAAAAAAGGTCTCCCTGCAAGATAAAGCCATAATGTGCTAGTATGCATTGCGTACTACTAGCACATTTTAAAAGACTTACCATAAAACGAAACCCTGCATCGGTGCGCTGTCACCACTGACAGGGCTTCCATCTTCACACAGTCTTTTTTCAAAGTTAGCCGGCTGTGGTCGCTTGATTGGCCGAGCCATAATGATGTCACTCCCGTGCATGGATGCAGGAGTCTCGCCCATTGCACACAGCTCCGAAGGAACGGCACGGGTATGCTGTTCTTTCAGAGTGCATGCATCAATTTTGTCACTGGCTGCTGCTCGCTAGAGTAAACTAACGCCCCCCCCCCCCCCACTTGAAGCGGATGGGAAAGCGGCGGTCGCTGCGAGCACACACACCCCCTTCCCCCAGCCAATTAGAGCCTCAGGCTCTAATCATGTGCTTTAAAAAAAAAACCTGTTGGAATCTGTTGGAATCCCTGCATGTAGATTGGGGGCTGGGCGCATGAATTAGGGGGGCTGCGCCCTGTATGGATGGGCAGCCACTGCCTACAAGTGAGCTTTATTATAATCTAACCTACAGGTAAAAAATAAAAAAGGAGAGTTTACTACCGCTTAAAAAAAAAAAGTACAAAAACAAGAACTAACGGTGTGCCATGTAAGCTCTAATGGTACTCAATACATTTGTAGTCAGAACAAGACAGCGTTGGTACCAAAGCAGTATAATATATGGACTTCTTATATTAGCCTAGTAAATTGTCCATCACAAGTGTTTGGGGTCCTAGGCCACGGGTGCCCAACCAAGGTTCCCAGAGCTTATCAGATTTTTTTTTTTTTACATCCTCGCTTAGTATAGATACATTTTTCTTTCAAAATGGTATCATTTACAGCCTGCATCCAACTGGAATGGATGGGCAGGAGCGGCAATAACCATCTCTGCGCTATAAGTTTTCTAGCCTGAAAAAGGCAACGAAGCACTGGGATCTGCATTGTAGGTGGAATAAGCTCTTTATCCTAATACACAAAACAGTGGGTCTAGTGCATAGGATAATGTATAGACAGAATTCAGAGTATGCAGCTTGGGTCACCACCACATCATAGGGATGAGGGTACCTAGAGAGCGTCCACATCTGGGACAAATGTCATCTGAGCGTCCACCAAACTTAAATAACTTTTAGGCTATATAGTGGGATGTATGCAGTAGATACAGCTGCAATAATTTTTGAGAAGGTGAGAAAACTACTGGAGGGACTGACTCTAGAATATACTGCCATTGTTCCTCTGTCAAACTACCTAAGTCCTCTATCCAGTGTGCCTTGCAAGGGAGGTCAGCATTACCATCTAAATCTGCCAGGTGAATACTAATGTAAAGGTCTGAAATCAGACCATTAGTAGACGTGGTAAAAGGTAAGGAACATAATATAGGTATTTTACTCCCCTACTAGGGTGTCTCCTTGAACTTGGCCATCAGTACATGGTGGCTTTGTAAATACTGATATACAGTAGGGTGCAATTTGGGAGTGACTACTTGCCTTCCAATTCTTGAAAGGATTTTAAGGTTGTGTCTCTGTACAACTGGGAAAGAAGGATGATACCACACCCCTTCTCATCTCCAAATGTACTTAAGTATTTAGGTTCCTGCAGACACTCATTATCCCAAAGAGGGGAAAATTCAGTAACGCCCCTATAATGTAAAAGAGATGTAACTGTCCTCCACAGCTTCACTAATAAAGATAACATGGGGCAGCTTAGGTGTACTCAGAAGACCCTCCCTCCAGGGCCTCCAGCAAAGTAGCATGAGAGATACATGTTAACAATATGGACCTGCTGGGATGGATGTCTTCTACTGATGCACAGTTCATTAGGCGTTGAAGCTGGGCCACCATGAAGTTACTCCAATGCCCTGTACACACGGTCGGACATTGATCGGACATTCCGACAACAAAATCCATGGATTTTTTCCGACGGATGTTGGCTCAAACTTGTCTTGCATACACACGGTCACACAAAGTTGTCGGAAAATCCGATTGTTCTAAACGCGTTGACATAAAACACGTACGTCGGGACTATAAATGGGGCAGTAGCCAATAGCTTTCGTCTCTTAATTTATTCTGAGCATGTGTCGCACTTTGTGCGTCGGATTTGTGTACACACGATCGGAATTTCTGACAACAACGGATTTTGTTGTCGGAAAATTTTATAGCAAGCTCTCAAACTTTGTGTGTTAGAAATTCCGATGGAAAATGTGTGATGGAGCCTACACACGGTCGGAATTTCCGACAACAAGGTCCTATCACACCTTTTCCGTCGGAAAATCCGACCATGTGTACAGGGCATTAGGGTGGGAAAGAGCTAGCCCCCCATATCCTTGGGTAACTTGAGTGTTTCGAGGCGGACCCTGGCCCAGCCCTTCTTCCATACCAAATCCCTAAACAGAGTATCAATCCTTCTAATCTAAACCATACCCCAGAGATCCAGATAGGGGAATTGTGAAGAATATACAGGAGCTGTGGCATCCAGATCATTTTAATCAGATTCAGCAATCCACTAGAGAGAGAGAGAGGCGACACTTCACTATATTTGCTTTAAAACCATCAAGGAGAGGGGCCAAATTCTGTATATATATATATATATATATATATATATATATACAGTATCTCAAAAAAGTGTGTACACCCCTCACATTTTTGTAAATATTTTATTATATCTTTTCATGTGACAACACTGAAGAAATGACACTTTGCTACAATGTAAAGTAGTGAGTGTACAGCTTGTATAAAAGTGTAAATTTACTGTCCCCTCAAAATAACTCAACACACAGCCATTAACGTCTAAACCGCTGGCAACAAAAGTGAGTACACCCCTAAGTGAAAATGCCCAAATTGGGCCCAAAGTGTCAATATTTTGTGTGGCCACCATTATTTTTCAATACTGCCTTAACCCTCTTGGGAATTAAGTTCACCAGAGCTTCACAGGTTGCCACTGGAGTCCTCTTCCACTCCTCCATGATGACATCACGGAGCTGGTGGATGTTAGAGACCTTGTGCTCCTCCATCTTCCATTTGAGGATGCCCCACAGATGTTCAATAGGGTTTAGGTCTGGAGACATGTTTGGCCAGTCCATCACCTTTACTCTCAGCTACTTTAGCAAGGCACTGGTTGTCTTGGAGGTGTGTTTGGGGTCGTTATCACGTTGGAATACTGCTCTGCCGCCCAGTCTCCGAAGGGAGGGGATCATGCTCTGCTTCAGTATGTCTCAGTACATGTTGGCATTCATGGTTCCCTCAATGAACTGTAGCTCCCCAGTGCCTGCAGCACTCATGCAGCCCCAGACCATGACACTCCCACCACCATGCTTGACTGTAGGCAAGACACACTTGTCTTTGTACTCCTCACCTGGTTGTTGCCACACACGCTTGACACCATCTGAACCAAATAAGTTTATCTTGGTCTCATCAGACCAAAGGACATGGTTCCAGTAATCCATGTCCTTAGTCTGCTTGTCTTCAGCAAACTGTTTGTGAGCTTTCTTGTGCATCATCTTTAGAAGAGGCTTCCTTCTGGGATGACAGCCATGCAGACCAATTTGATGCAGTGTGCGGTGTATGGTCTGAGCACTGACAGGCTGACCCCCCACTCCTTCAACCTCTGCAGCAATGCTGGCAGCACTCATATGTCTATTTCCCAAAGACAACCTCTGAATATGACGCTGAGCACGTGCACTCAACGTCTTTGGTCAACCATGGCGAGCCCTGTTCTGAGTGGAACCTGTCCTGTTAAACCGCTGTATGGTCTTGGCCACCGTGCTTCAGCTCAGTTTCAGGGTCTTGGCAATCTTCTTATAGCCTAGGCCATCTTTATGTAGAGCAACAATTCTTTTTTTCAGAGAGGTCTTTGCCATGAGGTGCCATGTTGAACTTCCAGTGACCAGTATGAGAGTGAGAGCGATAACACCAAATTAAACACACCTGCTCCCTTTCACACCTGAGACCTTGTAACACTAACGAGTCACATGAAATCGGGGAGGGAAAATGGCTAATTGGGCCCAATTTCAACATTTTCACTTAGGGGTGTACTCACTTTTGTTGCCAGCGGTTTAGACATTAATGGCTGTGTGTTGAGTTATTTTGAGGGGGCAGCAAATTTACACTGTTATACAAGCTGTACACTCACTACTTTACATTCACTTTTGTGAGATATTGTGTGTGTGTGTGTGTATATATATATATATATATATATATATATATATATATATATATATATACACAGTGGGGACGGAAAGTATTCAGACCCCTTAAATTTTTCACTCTTTGTTATATTGCAGCCATTTGTTAAAATCATTTAAGTTCATTTTTTTTCCTCATTAATGTACACACAGCACCCCATATTGACAGAAAAACACAGAATTGTTGACATTTTTGCAGATTTATTAAAAAAGACAAACTGAAATATCACATGGTCCTAAGTATTCAGACCCTTTGCTGTGACACTCATATATTTAACTCAGGTGCTGTCCATTTCTCCTGATCATCCTTGAGATGGTTCTACACCTTCATTTGAGTCCAGCTGTGTTTGATGATACTGATTGGACTTGATTAGGAAAGCCACACACCTATCTATATAAAACCTTACAAATCACAGTGCATGTCAGAGCAAATGAGAATCATGAGGTCAAAGGAACTGCCTGAAAAGCTCAGAGACAGAATTGTGGCAAGGCACAGATGTGGCCAAGGTTACAAAAAAAATTCTGCTGCACTTAAGGTTCGAGCACAGTAGCCTCCATAATCCTTAAATGGAAAACGTTTGGGACGATCAGAACCCTTCCTAGAGCTGGCCGTCCGGCCAAACTGAGCTATCGGGGGAGAAGAGCCTCTGTGAGAGAGGTAAAGAAGAACCCAAAGATCACTGTGGCTGAGCTCCAGAGCTGCAGTCGGGACATGGGAGAAAGTTGTAGACAGTCAACCATCACTGCAGCCCTCCACCAGTCGGGGCTTTATGGCAGAGTGGCCCGACGGAAGCCTCTCCTCAGTGCAAGACACATGAAAGCCCGCATGGAGTTTGCTAAATAACACCTTAAGGACTCCAAGATGGTGATAAAGAAGATTCTCTGGTCTGATGAGACCAAGATAGAATTTTTGGCCTTAACTCTAATGTCCTGTACACACAATAGGATTTTCCGATGGAAAATGTGTGATAGGACCTTGTTGTAGTAAATTCCGACCGTGTGTAGGCTCCATCACACATTTTCCATAGGAATTTCCTATAAACAAAGTTTGAGAGCTTGCTATAAAATTTTCCGACAATAAAATCCGTTGTCGGAAATTCCGATCGTGTGTACACAAATCCGACGCACAAAGTGCCACGCATGCTAAGAATAAACGAAGAGACGAAAGCTATTGGCTACTGCCCCGTTTATAGTCCCGACGTACGTGTTTTACGTCACCGCGTTCAGAACGATCGGATTTTCCGACAACTTTGTGTGACCATGTGTATGCAAGACAAGTTTGAGCCAACATCCGTCGGAAAAAATCCATGGATTTTGTTGTCGGAATGTCCGATCAATGTCCGACCATGTGTACAGGGCGTAAGCGGTAAGTGTGGAGGAAACCAGGCACTGCTCATCACCTGTCCAATACAATCCCAACAGTGAAGCATGGTGGTGGCAGCATCATGCTGTGGGGGTGTTTTTGAGCTGCAGGGACAGGACGACTGGTTGCAATCGAGGGAAAGATGAATGCGGCCAAGTACATGGATATCCTGGATGAAAACCTTCTCCAGAGTGCTCAGGACCTCAGACTGGGCCGAAGGTCTACCTTCCAACAAGACAATGACCCTAAGCACACAACTAAAATAACGAAGGAGTGGCTTCACAACAACTCCGTGACTGTTCTTGAATGGCCCAGCCAGAGCCCTGACTTAAACCCCATTGAGCATCTCTGGAGAGACCTAAAAATGGCTGTCCATCCAACCTGACAGAACTGGAGAGGATCTGCAAGGAGGAATGGCAGAGGATCCCCAAATCCAGGTGTGAAAAACTTGTTGCATCTTTCCCAAAAAGACTCATGGCTGTGTTAGATCAAAATGGTGCTTCTATTAAATACTGAGCAAAGGGTCTGAATACTTAGGACCATGTGATATATCTATATCTATATATATATATATATATATATATATATATATATATATATATATATATATATTGCTTGGGATGTCTCATCATGTGTACATCTAAACTTTTCCACAATCTGTATATGTTGTGCACATGGGGGAAAGGGCCCTATAAGTGTATCTACTGACAGGAGGGTGGATTTATCCCAATTAATGGTCAGGCCTGAAAAAGAGACAAAATCAATTATCATATTCATCACAGCCGACAGGGAGGTCTGACTATCTCCCAGAAAAAGTAGGACATCATTGGCATATAATGCTATTTTCTCCTCCCTAGTATGCCTCTGAAAGCCACAAATAAATGAGGAGGCTCTAACTGCTATCAGTAGGGGCTCCATAGCACACACAAAGAGTAGGGGCGACAGTGGACTCCCCTATCATGTCCCCCTGGCCAGAAAAAAGTTCTGAGCAGTCATTATTATTTTGCACCCATGTTTTAGACGCTGAGTAAAGCGGTCTCACCCAATATGCAAATGATGGGCCAAATTGAAAAACCACCAGTACCTGCCAGAAATAGTGCCACTCGATGCTGTCAAAAGCTTTGGCACCGTCAAGGGAGAGCAAGGTCCTTGATCCCTACAGGTTTGGAACCTGTAGGTTTAGAAATACTCGTCTCATATTAAGACTGGAAGACCTGTCTGGTAAGAACAAAAAAGACAGAACAGATGGAACTGTGTTTTTATCAATACTTATGTTTTTAATATTTATAGACACCTACCTCATACCTGCTCCTGAAGAGTGGCATTCGCCACGAAACGCGTTGAGCCAATAGATGCCCTTTCTTCTTCACTATTTTATCACCATTTACTACCTTATATACCAACTGGACTGTACCAATTAATTACAACTATAATTATTTACCATGGAGACACGCTTCAGTGAATTTGGTTATCTACAATGTTTACAGTATGAACCAATTATGTCGCTTTAATATGGGATTGTGAGCCAATAGTCGCCCCCTTATGTCTACATCTGCATCATTACTTTACCTTACATATCAATTGGATTTTATCAATTAACCAAGGATTTAATTATCTATCATAGAGAATTGCCCTTAATGAATTTGTTTTCTACAGTATTTACAGTATGAACTAATCATGTTATTAATTGTAATTTTGTTATATTATCTATACTATTGGAGACTTGTCTCCAATAAATTCGGGTTTTATAGTACTTACAGTATGATATTATTTTTACTTCTGCCATTTTATATATAATTAAAGCGGTAGTAAACCCGCTGTCTTTTTTTTTTTTCCCTACACCTGTAAGGGAAAAGGCATAATGAGCTAGTATGCACCGCATACTAGCTCATTATGAGATACTTACCTTAGAATGAGGCGCCAGCATCTCACCCAGTCCACGCCGAGGGAGCTGACATTTCCCCTCGGCGTGCCTTCTGGGTATCGCGGCTCCGGCGCTGTGAGTGGCCGGAGCCGCGATGTCGTCACTCCCGCGCATGCGCGAGGGAGACTTTTTTTCCGGCAAAGTCCGGCGGCTGCCGGCTTTCAGCCGAGAATCCCCTGTGCGCATGCGCCGCTGCAGTACAGGTTTAGGAGATATTTTTTTTACCTACAGGTAAGCCTTATTATAGGCTTACCTGTAGGTAAAAGTTAAAAAAAAGGTATACAACCGCTTTAAATCATTTAATGCCAATTGATGTCATGTGATACTTCTATGCAACGTTTTTGGTTCTATTGCATTATTCTGGTTACCTGCCATATTCATCGTTATCGTGTTATCTCCTGGGGTGCATGCCTCATATAAAGTCCCACCTGTTCTGTCTTTTTTGTTCAAATTGTCGGGATGGAGGCGCTTGGCTCTACCCACCTCGCGCTTCAAAGTCCCACCTTGCTGCTTTGTTTTTAAACTTTATTCACTGTCTGGTATGAAGTTGGACTGGCCCGGATGAATGTTCCATATAACTTTATTCAGTTTAGTAGCCAGTATCCTAGCCAGCAATTTAATATCAGCCATTAGCAATTAAAATTGGCCTATACTAAGAGGGCTGTGATAAATTGTTTCCTTCCTTATGAAAGACAACTATAGTAGATTCCATCATGGAGATGGGCCAAAAAACTTTTTTAAAGCTCTCTATAAATTTTTATTGAACATCAAATGTGCATTTTTTGTGCACCTGTCACTTTCTTGACTGTAGGATACCTAGTCCCCTTCCCTCCAGTTCCTTACCCTGACCCCTACGTTACTACAGAGTACAGTAGTGATGTAGGGGCCCAACAAAGGAACCACTGTGTGGAGCAGCTAAAACTTTTTTAGTTTTGGATTAAGCAGAAAAGGATTTGTTCTGCTTCAAATGCCAAATTATTCACTAACATACCCCAGTCTGTACAGAGAGCATAGTCACCTGCTGACTTAGCACCAACCACAGGCAGTTTAACTATTCAGTAAGACACAGAAGTTGAAGCCAACATCATTTTACTTCAACAATAGAGTGGGACAGAGCAGTACAGAGGATGTTTTTCCAGCCTTTTTTGAAACATATGAAGACAATAATTTTCCTAAGCCCCGTCTCTGCAAATAACTAACACACTAAGGGAACATGGAAGAAACAGGGAGGGTCTAGTTAGGGCTGAATTAGCTAGCGCTAAATGGAGGAGATGGTTGTAGTGCCTGTAAACCACCACAGAAAAATTACACGAAAGTGGGGCAGAACAAAATTACAATATTTTATTGCTGTGTGAGGCCCCATTGAAGAGATATGCAGATTTTTCTTCTCTATTATCATTGAGTAGACAAGTACACCCGTAAAGTGAATTGTGATTTATTGACAAACTCACAAACCTGTTTTTACCAACAAACAATATGGTGCATATCAAACAAGAAAAGTGCAGTAGCTTGCAGTCACCAATCAGATTACAGCTTTCATCAGTTTAGGACACACAAAACAATGTAAAATTGTTTATGATTGGTTGCTATTGCCTTGTATTTAATTGCATTGTTCATAACTCCTTTCCTTTGTAAATAAAGGCCTGTGTTTCACAAAGGACATGTCTGATATATAAATGTTTTCAATTATTAAAATACATACCAGTTGATAACAAATACCCTGTGCTCACCTAACTAAAGTATTTGTACGTATATGGCCAATACTCCCAATTACATATAAAAGCCTTCTAGGCATACAGTTTCGAGAAAAAGTTTGAAATGTTCTGGATTTCTGCATGAATGACTCCTAATATGGGGTCTGAACTTCAGCTATACCATAATCATAGGATAACTATTTATTAAATGAAACAAAATGTACATCATATCTTTATGCTCCGTGTTTTATCTTTAAAAACATGGCTCAAACAATCAAAGTTCTTGATGGAAAAGGATGTGACCCTTTATATAATAACAAACTATTACAGTAATTGAGGTTGATTTATCAAAGGGGCCTACTGCAGGCTGTTCAGTTTTCAAGAGATTTTTTTCCCCAGAGTTTAGTGAATGATCATATGCAAGGGAAATAAGAAAACAGCATGTTTGCTGGCACATGATTGGATGACGGAAGTCAGCAGAGCTTCAACTCAATAACTAAACTTTGGGGAATATTCTCTTGTGCAACTTCCTTTGCAAAGTGGACAGTTTAATGGTGCAATTTGAAGATCCCCAAAATCAGCATTTGCTTACTTACAATGTGTGTTCTTTTCAAGAACAATTTCAAGGACAATGTTCTGAACTTACAAGAGAACCTTAGAAGACAAATTCCTGAAAATATGTTACAAAGGCTTTTCTAATGGCCTGGGTATTGATTAATCCACAGTAAAGTGAGCAGTCCATGAATGGAGCAAATGCGGTACTGTCATTACTTTAGGAGTGGGATGAAGCTGTGCAGCATGCAATGCTGAAAAAGGTGATGAAGAATCTTAGAGTAACAGAGAAGGACCTGCAGGATTCTCATAAACTTGCCGAAGTTTCTCTTCACATTTTCACTATAAAAGAAAAAAAAAAAACATTGCTTCCCAATGTAAACTATTTCTGCTCATTTCAATTTTTGAAGACCACCTGGAAGCCTCACAGTGCTCCTGGGATAATGTTTTGTGAATGAATAAGAGAATTGTTGAACATTTAACCACATCAGTACAGAAGGAAAAAAGCATTGCAAATTAAAACCTCATCCCAACAATGAAAGGATTCAAGACTAAAGCCCCATACACACTATTATATTTTCTGCAGATTTTGTCTTCAGATTTACCAAAACCATAAAATATGAGGTAAAACCTTAAGAATTTCAATTTGTATGCAATCAGGCAGGCCCTTGCACTACATGGTTTTGGTAAATCTGAAGACAAAAATCTGCAGAAAATCTAATAGTGTGTATGGGGCCTTAGACTTGGCTATCATTGAAGGAGCAATTAATTTAAAATTTCATCACAAAATTTTACAAGGGCATGTTTGGTCCATCAACTTAAACTCAAGAAAAGTTAAGAAAACTACAAGGGAATGCTTGGTCCATCAACTGAAACTTAAGAAAAGTTAAGAAAACTAAAAGGGCATGCTTGGTCCATCAACTAAAACTGACTTAAGACTTAGAAGGAGCAATTAATTTAAAATTGCATCAGGAAATTTTACAAGGGCATGCTTGGTCCATCAACTGAAACTTAAGAAAAGTTGGGAGATGTTCCAAGAAAACAACCTGAAACACAGGCCTAAACAAACAACAGAATAAAATCTGATTTCTGGAGGTTCAAACATCAGGCCAGTTGAGATGTTGTTCAGACATCAGACCTGTGTTTCAGGTTGTTTAGTTGTTACATCTCCCAAATTTTCTTACATTCCAGTTAATGGAGCAGCAGTAAGGGCTTTTTTTTAAGTTTTGGATATAGTGAAGAGGGATTAGAATGCCTGTCAGTTTGTATTGCTGTCTGTGCCCCTGTTAAGAAGATTCACCCTCTCTATTTGTCCTGTTTACCACTATCATTAAAAGTGAAAGTAACAGAAAATCCCACATTTTGGGGTATCCCCAGAAAAGTAATAGAGGGGAAATCTTCCAATGGGGACACTGGTTCTGGTGACCTGGGGGTCCCCAAGGAATTCCCTCAATTTGCAGATTTCCACTCACTTCCTGTTCGACTATGGGTCAGAAACTGATGGAAAATTTCTGCAATGGGACACGGATTGCGAAAAAAATCTGACAGGGATTATAGCCCCCTCTTACCAGATAGCAAGCAATTGTGCTGCAAGTTTGCAAATGACTTGCTAAGCTATTGCTAGACTTTCCAGGGTTCACAAGTTTGTTGCACAATTGCAGCAAGTCCAAATTGCGTGACTTCAGATTAACTTTCTTTGCAAACATTCTGTAAGTCTGCTGCAAGTTTGGCTATGTGGAGCAATAGTCATCCCACCACAGGGGTCACTGTGGCTAAATTTTCATGCTGTAGACTTGCAGAGCTCTTGCTGTAGGTAGACTCACCATTGCAACTTGCTAGAGACTCGCCACGCAAATTTGCTACAAATTGGAAAAGTGTCAACTAGAACTTGTGCTTCAAGTGCTCTGCAAGTGTGAAACTTGCCAGTGAAAATGTGCAGCAAGTTAACAGACTTACAATTCAACACTGCCAAAAATTGTGGCAAGTTATCCTTGCTATCTGGGTTACTCTAACCAAATTGAAAAAATAGTTTTGCTAATGCTTATAGTTCTCTATTTCTGCATCTTTGAAAGTTCAAGTTGTGAGTCTTATGTGCATCATATTCATGGTTGGAATTTAAGACCTTTCGTGCTCCTTTCACACAGGCGGCAATTGGGCAGTGAAAACAGCTGGTTAATCCATGTTTTTATTGCCCCCCCCCCCAACCACTCACCTGCAAGTGGAAATGGTGCAGCTAGGGTGCATACATATTGCCACAGCAATTTTATTACTATATGAAAAGTTTGATGGGTGGCACCGGCTGTCAAACTCTCCCATGTAAGTGAATGGGGCTACACTGCTACCGCAAGCTGAACTTTTGTATCATGGTTGTGGCTCATCCCCGCCATGTAAAATTGACACTCGTCCCTCCTAATTCTTGTGCAAGTCTTTATCAGCAGCTACAAGAAGCATTTGGTGCAGTTTATTGCTTCTAAAAGTGGTTCAAATATTTACTAAATATAAGGGTTCACATAATTATCCACCCTGGACTGTACATGTCTAACCAATGTGTCAAATAAAGACTTAAGAAAATACAGTTTATATTTGATTAGTTTAAGCAGATTGTGGTTATTTGTAAATGTGGCTTAGTTGAGGACCAGACCATTCATTTGGAAATCCGGATATTTCCAAAGGGTTCACAAACTTTTTTTTAGCACAAATGTATGTTTAAACCAAAACTTTTCATTTGCTATTACTCTCACTAAAACAATATATTTTACTTATACAATCACCCCTGAACCTGTCAGGGGTACCTACCAATGTACACCTACCACCTGTGGAGAACATCTGTGTTACACCAACAATCCATTGTTATACATCTTCACAGTATGCATTTAACAGTGTGTTCTATAGTACAGAGAGACTCAGATATAAGAAATAATGCGTCCACACCAACCTTTTAGTGATAAAACCTATTGACCACTTTTTACTAGTGTTCTGAGATGCTCTCAATGAAAGATTCAGGCATTACTTTTACCTAATTTTTTAACATTGGGTACTAAGTTGTTTTGTTGCATTCATTGGGCATGACTATATGATTATGATTATCATGATTATAAGTCATACCATGCCAGTAACAAGCCAGAGTAATGCCCAATTAATGCCGCATAGGTGTTGATTTACTAAAACTGGAGAGTGCAAAATCTGGTGCAGTTGTGCATGGTAGCCAATCAGCTTCTAACTTCAGCTTGTTCAATTAAACTTTGACAAAAAAAAACTGGAAGCTGATTAGTTTCTTTGCAGAGCAGCACCCAGATTTTGCACTCTCCAGTTAAGTAAATCAACCCCATCGTGACTTAACACCCAAAGCATGCCATGGTGGTCTACAACACTGATAGGAAGGAGATTGAATAAAAGAACTGGTTCATGAGAGCTTGCTGCCCATAGGGAGGGTATAGACTTTAGTAGCTGAACTGTCAGGCATGCTACATGCAAGAAAAATAGGAAAATTAATTCTAATATCTTTCTTTTGTCAATTCGCCCCATTGGGGACACTAAAATAAAGTGGTAATAAGACAAAGGTTCCAGTGGTTCACCCTGCCATGAACTTGTGGTTTCTTAATGCATATTCCCATGTTGGCATCATCAAAATCTTCACACTAGGTGCATACAAGTTCATAGTTCAGCTGAAGTGTGCCTGG
Organism: Aquarana catesbeiana; assembly: GCF_042186555.1. Classification (NCBI taxonomy): domain Eukaryota; kingdom Metazoa; phylum Chordata; class Amphibia; order Anura; family Ranidae; genus Aquarana; species Aquarana catesbeiana. The sequence goes on along the minus strand of NC_133326.1, from coordinate 624,719,450 downwards.
GGTCTTTATGACTTCTGATTTCGACCTCCTGGATTCTTCAGCAGTTTTTCAAGGTGCTTACTATGGACTTGATTGATGAAGCTGAAATAATCATCTCCACCAGAAAACTGAATGGCAGGGGCTTCTGCATCCTGAAAAGAAATAGAACCAGGGTCAGTGATAAACTGATAATACACTGCATAGATAGTGCAAACACTGCATTTACCATAGCTGCCTACTGTCCCTGATTTTGAGGGACTGTCCCTGATTTGGAACAAAGTCCCTCTGTCCTCCTCATTTGTCCCTCATTTTGATCGGATCAATATAGTTGTATATAAAATGCACTTTATATCTTTAAAAAAGTGTTTCCCAGTGCTAAACCTTTCATCCAATTTCTAAATTGCTGCATTTGTAAATTTCAAAAGCCAATATAAAGGAATAGTAGTGGTAAAAAAAAAGCACTTGTGGGTTTAACTTATCTTCTTTTTTTGTATAACTCTCCTTTAAGGGTGCCTATCCCTACATACTTTGCTAATGGGTGTCCCTCATTCCTATCTCAAAGTTGGGAGGTATGCTTTTACACTATGTAACAATTACTAAAGCGCTGCTATGTTATGTTATTTGCCGTTACAACACGCAGAACAGCTGCACAATTTAAACAGTGATCTTACACTAACATAAATATCAATTTAGGGGAATGGTGCACTCATTCACTAGTGTTAAACAAATAAAAAATGTGACAATATAATTTGTCATATACAACAAAAGTAATGTATACGTGAACAAACATAAAAATGATATGTGATAAGTGAGGAATAATTAGATGTAATTATCCCACATAATAATATAACGATAAATTGAGATCCTCTTTTAAACTTTGTGCTTCTTTAAGTGCCTCCTCACGGTAAACGTCAGTGATAAATACCACCACCTCCACAACTAGGAGAATTGCCTGCTCACCTTAGGAAGCGACCACCGAAACAAGAAGACCCGCTGCTCCAGGTGAGACAAGAAGCCTGGTGATCTGTACGGGTGCCCGTCCCGGCTCGCCTCCGCATGCAATCAATAATAGAAGAAATTGTTGCACTCCATAGTTGATCAAAATTTTTTTATTTAGAACGTCCCAAGTGTTGACAAAAACAGAGAGCTGGTAGATGCGTTTCACACACTTCAGGTGTGCTTAGTGACGAACGCGTCTACCGGCTCTCTGTTTTTGTCAACGCTTGGGAAGTTCTAAATAAAATAATTTTGATCGACTATGGAGTGCAGCCATTTCTTCTATTATTGATTAGGAAGCGACCACACTGGGTCTAATCATGCCTTTTGGCTGGTTTATCTTTCATGTTCCTGATGGGGAAACACGCCTCTGCGTCTTGGTCTTTTTATGTCTCCTCCGATGGAATAGACAGACTACTTCTCTGGAGTGGCTCACAGTAAAAAGAAAGCTTTTATCACGCAAAATTGTATAAATGAAGGTGTTTAGACTAAACATTTCCCACTCACACAGTTATCATCTTGTATACAGCCAAAAAAATTATATACTGAGAGGCTCTACTCACCACGTCAAGTGACACCAGAAGGGACGTCACCGACTCCTGCCATAGGGAGGGAGGAGTCGGTGACATCACTTCTGGTGTCAAAATGATTGTTAACACATTCTTTTTACCTTTTGTCTTTTGTTCTTTTTCTCTCCTTTTCTCCTTTTTCTCCCTTCTTTTACACCCCTCTGTTGTCTGCCTCGGATCGGTTGGATGTGGAGAGTGCACTGAACAAGCGTTCCCTGATGTAGTCAATGGCTAAACTCAATTTGATTTCACTTAATGTGCGCAGTCTCTATGCACCAGGTAAGAGACATAACCTATTCCGAGAGTTGGATCGTCTGCGGGCGGACATTGTCTTCCTGCAGGAGACCCACCTCACACACACTACTTCGGTCAAACTCTTCTCCCGAATTACCCTACATGGTTCTACAGCCTGACTGATGTAAACAAGTCGAAAGGTGTGGCCATTGGACTCCGCAGGGATACTCTGTTTAAATTTGACTCCATGGTTAGTGATCCTTTGGGACGATTTTTATTTATAAGAGGCAACCTGGGCAGTATGCCGTGCACCTTAGCTACGCTATATGCCCCCAATCGAGATCAGGTTACTTTCTTGACGGGCACTCTTAAGAAACTAACGGAGTTTGCGCAGGGATGTGTCCTCCTCTCGGGAGACTTTAATGTTCCCCTTGAACCATTAATGGACACATCTCTTGGCAAAGCCTGCATCTCACATGCGCGTTTAACGTTTATACGTAAGCGCCTACATAACGCTCAGCTGATGGATGTGTGGAGAATCTTACACCCTCAGATGAGAGACTACACACACTTTTCAAACTTACATCATTCCTACTCGCGTATTGATTATTTTTTTGTCAGTCACCAGCACCTTCCCTTGATGATAGACTCACATATTGATACATCTACTCTCTCTGACCATGCCCCGATTGTGCTTAAATTACAGGTCCCATCTATCCCACCTAAAAGAATAAACTGGAAGTTAAATGATAATTTACTGACAGAAGAAATTGACAAAACAATGCTTGCAAAGGATCTGAAATTTTATTTTCAGGAGAACACTAGCCCAGATGTTTCCCCGGGCACGATATGGGAGGCCCATAAGGCCTTTGTCCGCAGGAAATTTATCGAGTTAGGTACTAGGAAAAAAAAAAGAGCGAACGAGTCAGCAACTAGAACTTATCCGGGATATAAATGCCCTTGAGCGACAACACAAATTAAGCCTCTCAAAGTCTGTGTTGGTAGAATTAACTAGCAAGAGGGAAGATTTAAAAAACCTTTTCCATGTTGCACAAAAACAACAATTTTGCATAATTGCTCACCGTATGTACGAATGGGGCAATAAGCCTGGTAGATTGCTGGCTCGTTCCCTCCAACAAAAAAAGGCTACGAGTTTTATACCTAAAATTAAAACTAAAACAGCTGAGATAGTACATCACACCCCTGCCATAGCCGCAGAATTTAGAAAGTTTTATCAGCAGCTATATAATGTACACCACCATATCCCTGATCAGGAGTCCCGCAGCCGCCTTATACAAGATTACCTGCAACAAGCCAATCTTCCTAAACTGCCGGAAGATATTTTAGCTACCCTAGACGGGGAATTTACCACTGAAGAGTTTCATAAAGCTCTTAAGACCATGGCCAACGGTAAGGCTCCAGGCCCAGATGGCTTAACAACCACATATTACCGCTCATTCGCCGATATTTTGCTCCCGAACCTAGTTAAATACGCCACCTCGATTCCCTCGGGGGACTCCTTTAGGCCAGAAACCCTACATGCTCACATTACTGTTATCCCGAAAGCAGGAAAAGATCCGAGCGTTTGTGGTAGTTATCGCCCCATTTCCCTTTTGAATTTGGACGCTAAACTTTACGCAAAATTAATAGCAAATAGACTCCTCCCTTTAATACCGAAATGGGTCTCTACGGAACAAACAGGCTTTATCCCCGGTAGGGAAGCCCGAGACAACTCCCTGCGTACCCTCTCATTGATTGCACATGTTTGCGATACCTCCCAGCCCACCCTGTTGTTATCAACAGATGCTGAAAAAGCGTTTGACAGGGTGGACTGGGAGTTCTTGCTGGCGACCTTATCCCATTTAGGTATCAGCCCCTCTCTCTTAAGTCAGATATCTGCCCTATATAACTATCCTACGGCGCAATTGAGAATAAATGGTACTTTAAGTGAATCATTTACCCTTCACAATGGCACGCGTCAAGGCTGTCCTCTTTCACCTATTTTATTCGCCCTCTCACTTGAACCTTTCTTATCAACAATTCGGCACAACCCAAACATTCATGGCATTACGATAGGCAATTTTGAACATAAATACGTTGCATATGCGGACAATATTTTATTCTATGTCCAACAACCTATAATTACCTTACCCAATCTGATGCAAGCCTTTTCCACATATAATCAAATCTCAAATTTCCAGATCAATATGTCCAAATCCGAAATATTAAATATTACAGTCCCCCAAGAGACAGCTAGCAATCTTCAGAAATCATTTTCATTTACTTGGCAGAGAACAGCAATGAAATATCTCGGAATATCTCTGACCCCTAACCTGTCATCTCTATTTCATGCTAATTTCATGCCACTCCTTAATACACTTAAAACAGATTTACAAAAATGGTCGCATCTTGCACACTCTTGGCTAGGGAAGATCAGTGTGATCAAAATGAATATACTGCCCAGGTTGCTATTTTTGTTCCAAATGATACCTTTCCAAATCCCATCTGGTTTTTTCAAATGTGTAATGAAAATTATAAGCAGATATGTTTGGAACAGACGTAACCCAAGTTTTTCCAGATCAGTGCTGTTTAGACCTAAGAAATTTGGAGGTTTAGCTTTACCGGACATTAAGCGATATTATTCGGCAGCAATCCTATCAAGGATTTCAGATTGGAAATACAACAAGGCATCAAAACTCTGGGTGTCACTTGAGATGACACTAGGGGGCAATGATCTCTACAAACTGGTCTGGATTCCTTGTAAATTTCGATCCCTACCTTCAACTACATCCCCACTCACTCGATCCACTTTTGCATGCTGGGACTTGCTACACAGAACTCAGAAGTGGTTATACAACTCCCCCCTTATGCCTCTGACTGGGCACAACTACTTCCCACCGGGAAATATTGACCCCAGACTTCACTCATTGAACCTCGGGAATAATATTCAACTACATCAAGTCGTAGATGCTTCAAATATTGTACCACTATCACTGCTCAAATCAACGCCATCCCCATCACTAATGGACCAGTGGAGATATCTGCAATTCAGTCCCTTCCAAAACCTTTACGCAATACATCCAGCTTATCACCGATTGAAGCAGCATTTGTGGGAGACCTGCCGGTAGATAGACCGCTTCTTACTTCTATCAAGCATTGGGTTCTCTTACCTCTGCTAACTATCCCACATTTCTTTACAACTGGGAGAGGGACTTGAACAAGAATCTGACAGATCAGGAGAAATCTTCCATCCTCCTGTTAACCCAATCAACCTCGATTGCCTCTAAAACCGCAGAGGTTAATTACAAACTGCTGACCAGATGGCATTACACACCAGCAACCTTACACAAACTCTTCCCTCAAAAATCACCACTGTGCTGGCGTGGCTGTGGGGATATTGCATCACACGCTCACATCTGGTGGTATTGTCCTCTGATAAGACCTTATTGGCTTACTATCTTTTACTGGATTAGGGAGATTCAGGGTTCTGAGGTCCCTAATGACCCTTGGTATGTCCTTTTACACTGTACAGGCGAATCAGCGGGATCATATAAAAAGTCGATTACCCCGCATCTATTAAATGCCGCTAAAGCTCTTATCCCTAAGTTTTGGAAAACTGCTAAAATACCTTCCTTACGCCAATGGTTGAGGGAAGTAGATCATCTGTACTATATGGAGGATCTAACCTACTCCAATAAAAAAAATTCTGAACCGAAGAAAAAAATATGGTCCTGCTGGTTTGCCTTTAAATACACAACCGCCTATGCGGAAATTATGGAGTCAAGTTAAATATACAACATATGTTGAGCTTTAATGTAACGTGGACCCTCCTGAGGCAGACGGCAGTCCCTTACCACCCTCCCTTACTCCTTTACACTGCTTTTCGCTCTCTCTTTCTATCTCTCCCTCTTTTTTTTCTTTTTCTTTTTTTTCTTTCTTTTTATTCTTTATACCAAAAATGTGACAGGATTTAGTGTTTTTGACTAAGGTCACTGCTTTTTCAGTTGTCATAGCGCTTATGATAAGGAACTTAATTTACATAGATTACCTTTTTCTGAGATGATACGATGTTAATGTTGAAAATATCTGCACACACTATGATGTCTACATGTATCTTCTCCTATTTGTGTACATCATGTTTTTCAATAAAAACTTATTAAAAAAAAAAAAAAAATCACTTCTGGTGTCGTTTGAAGTAGTTTGTCCATTCCATTGGAGGAGACTTAAAGAGACCAAGACGCAGTGGCGTGTTTCCCTCGTCAGGAACATTAAAGATAAACCAGCCAAAAGGCATGATTAGACTCAGTGGAGTCGCTTCCTAAGGTGAGCGGGCAATTCACCTGGTGGTGGGGGTGGTGGTATTTATCACTGAAGTTTACCGTGAGGAGGCACTTAAAGAAGTACAAAGTTTAAAGGAGGATCCCAATTTATCATTATATTATTATGTGGAACAATTACATTTAATTATTCATCACTTATCACATATCACTTTTATGTTTATTCACGTATACATTACTTTTGTTGTAAATGACAAATGATATTGTCTTTTTTTATTTATTTTACACTGGTGGAATGAGCGCACCATTCCCCTAAATTGATATGCATTTACACTAATACAGCAAAGAGGTTCTAAATATTAAATTTGTGTCTATAAATTACTTTATGTGTCAATTGGTACATCTGCATTTTATATCGTAACAAACATTGAGCTTTTTTTTTCATTTTTGCAGGATTTAGGATTTCACATGATCAGTCACCCCTATCATGGCCTACATTTGATTCCCTCTGGGTTCTATTATAGATTATGTTATCTCTGCCTTTCTTATAGATTATGGCCATTCAGAGAAATTCCTCTCCCTGTTTCCCAAGAGGTAAATCTGCTATTTAATGGTCTGTATTAAGCTCTTGCATACTGTGAATGTATCAATGGCAATGACTCCCATAGGTTTATAACATCTTCCTGGGGACAAGCGATGATGTGCTGCATATATGGATGTGCAGCCAGGGACAGTTCCAAAGCTGCAGATAGTAACACAAATGTCTCCCTGTTGTGCAATTCATTTTAGATCTTCTTAAATTCGAAACAGCCTCTTCCACATGTTTGGGCAATCCAAGATCCCTTCATCAACACATCCAGGGGCATCACATCTCATCACAAAACCAAAAATAATTACCAATAAATATTGGAATTTTACAGGTGTCTTCCATCAATAATAACAAGAGTGATATAATAGCACATAGTGATATAGATCCATTTCCCTGTAGGCCACCTCTCACATGTCACCAAAGTTAGTCCCATGTAAAAGAATCATCCTATATTCATATATAGCATACAGTTGTTTTGAGACCATACAGTGAGAGTGACCATACAGTTCAATACATTTCACAGTTTAGCTTCCTCAGGAACCTGGGAATATTATGAAAATTGGGCAAAAATATATTAATTGGCATCCTAATACAAATTAATTATGGCATTGATAGTAGGCACCTGCAAAATCCCCAAATTAATTTGCAGCATTTCGCCCTTTGGTATTTAATATATTGACTTTCCTCTAAGGCCAAGGGAAAATATGCATTACACTGCCTTCTGCTCCTTAAACTCTGTGGAGAATAATTCAAATGTTGCAACTTTAATTTCTAAAGAGAGCAGAAATAAGAGAACACTGATTTGTAATGGCTTTGATATCTAGGAGCCTCTTGTATGACGATCCCAAGCTCTAACTTTCTACTGCAGCATACCCCCTTTTTTTGGGGTAGGGGTCTGTACTGGGGGGATTGGGGGATGGGGGGGAGCTCTTTACTAGGAGGAGTGGAGAGATCTGTGTTGGGGGAGATTTGGTGGAAAAGTGATCTCTGTGCCTAGCAGGGGGGATTAGGGGCTGGAGAGTGGTACTGGAAGGGGGGTTATTTTTTGATTTCATTGTGTACACTGGCCTGAGCATAGTGTGTTATTTACACCCTCTGCACTCTGCATTACACACTTCTGACCCCTGCATGCAATGCGTTGCACACTCCTGACCCCTGCCTTCTGTGCATTCTTCTTTCCTAACCCCTGCGCTCTGTGCCTTATGTATTCATGACCTCTGAACTCTGTGTTATGCACTCCTGACCCCTGTGTTATGTACCTTAAGGTACCGCCTTGTGCTCTGTACCTTAAATACTCCTGACCCCTGCACCCTGTGTGCTATGTACTCTTGGCCTCTGCTCTCTGTGCCTTACATACTCCTGACTTTTGTGCTGTGTGAATTACATACTCCCAACTGCCACATTCTGTGTATTACACATTCCTGGCTTCTTCCCTCAGTACCTTACATATGTCTGACCCCTGTTTTCTGCCTTATGCATTCCTGACTCTTGTAGTCTGTGCCTTACACACTCGTGATCCCTGCACTCTGTGTTACATGCTCTTGACTTCTGCACCCTATGCTCTGTGCACTATGCAGTCCTGACCCCTGTGCTTTTTGTGTTATGTGCTCCTGACCCCTGCATTTTGTGTATTACATACCCTGTGCTCTGTGCCTTATGCACTCCTGTGCTGTGTGCATTATGAACTACCAACCACTTGCATTGACCCCTGTACTCTGTGCTTTATGTGCTCCTGAGCCCAGAGCTCTTTGTGTTATGTACCCCTGACACCTACACTCTTCTCCTTATGGACTCCTAACCCATGTTCTCTGTGTGTTACGCACTCCTGACCCCTGTGCTCAATGTGTTAAGTACTCTGAGCCCTATGCTCTGTGTATTACACACTGGTAAGCCTTGCACTTGGTGCATTACACACTCCCGATTACTGCATTCTATACCTTACACCAGGGGTCCTCAAACTTTTTAGACAGGGGGCCAGTTCACGGTCCCTCAGACTGTTGGGGGGCCGCACTATAGTTTAAAAAAAATATGAACTAATTCCTATGCACACATCTTATTTGTAGTGCAAAAAAAAAAAAACAGGAAAAAACAGTACAATATTTAAAATAAAGAACAATTGTAATCAATATGAACTTATCAGTATTTCACAGACTCCCCTAATTACAGAACCACTCCCAATCAAAGACCTCCCCTCCCCATCACAGACTCACCCCATAACAAAGACCCCTCATGACAGATCCCCCCATCACAAAGCCCCCCAACACAAACTCCTCTCCATCACAAAGCCCCACATAACAGATTCCATCCATAACAGACTCCCCCATATCACATACTTCCCCCATCACAGATACCCCCATAACAGACGCCCCATCACAGACTTTCCCCATAACAGACTCCGCCATCACAGATCCCCCCATATCACAGATCCCCCATCACAGATCCCCCCATATCACAGATCCCCCATCACAGATCCCCCCATATCACAGATCCCCCATCACAGACTCCCCCCATATCACAGACTCCCCCATATCACAGATCCCCCCCATATAACAGAGCCCCCCATCAAAGATCCCCCATATCACAGATCCCCCCCATATCAGATTCCCCCATCACAGATCCCCCATCACAGATCCCCCCATATCAGACTCCCCCATCACAGATCCCCCCATCACAGATCCCCCATAACAGAGCCCCCCATATCACAAATCCCCCCATATCACAGATCCCCCCATATCACCCCCATATCACAGAATCCCCCCATATCAGACTCCCCCATCACAGATCCCCCATCACAGATCCCCCCATCACAGATCCCCCCCATATCAGATACCCCTATATCACAGATCCCCCCATCACAGATCCCCCATAACAGACTCCACCATCACAGAGCCCCCCATATCACAGTCCCCCCCATATCAGACTGCCTCCTATCACAGATGCCCCCCCATCACAGACTCCCTTCATCGATATTACACTGCCGCCCCTTCTATAATATCACAGCACTCCCACTCCCCTCTGTTACCTGTATCACACAAGACACAAAGCATGGTAGGTCCGGACAAAGGGCGGGACTTTGCAAGTGAAAGACAGGTGATTGATTCCTGGGACCGCCCCGATACCAATCACCTGCTTCTTAACACAAAAGGTCCTTTGTCCAGACCTGTCATGTTTCCCGTCCTGTGTGATAAAAGTAGCAGAGGGCAGGGAGAGTGCTGCGATGTTAAAGGGGCAGCCCGCGGGCCGGATAAAAACCGCTGGAGGGCCGGATTCGGCCCGCGGGCCGCAGTTGGAGGGCCCCTGCCTTACACATTCCTAAGCCCTGTGCTCTGTTATTTACACACTCCTGACCCCTGCACTCTATACCAATATAATTCTGAGCCTTTGGCTCTGTGCGTTAGACACTCCTGACCCCCTGAGCTCTGTGCATTGCACATACTTGACCCCTGCGCTAAATAAACTATGTTGTACAATTCACTGCACTCAAAGTACATTATATACTCCTGACCACTGGACTCTAAGTGTATTATATACTTCTGACCCCTGAACTCTTTAGGCTATAATATACATTACATACTCCTGACCAAAGTGTTCATTGTCTCAACAGTGGCTGGATGCTAATTAGTCACTGACTACTTTAATGAAGTTCCTCTGTAACGTAGGCTGTATGCACAAAAGCATATTTAATGATTGTTCGGAGGTTTCTACATGTGTTAGACCAGGGGTCCTCAAACTACGGCCCGCGGGCCGAATTCGGCCCTCCAGCGGTTTTTATCCGGCCCGCGGACTGCCCCTTTAACATCGCAGCACTCTCCCTGCCCTCTGCTACTTTTATCACACAGGGCAGGAAACATGACAGGTCTGGACAAAGGACCTTTTGTGTTAAGAAGCAGGTGATTGGTTACTAGGCATCAGGGCGGTCCCAGGAATCAATCACCTGTCTTTCACTTGCAAAGTCCCGCCCTTTGTCCGGACCTACCATGCTTCGTGTCTTGTGTGATACAGGTAACAGAGGGGAGTGGGAGTGCTGTGATATTATAGAAGGGGCGGCAGCGTAATATCGATTCGGGGAGTCTGTGATGGGGGGGCATCTGTGATAGGAGGCAGTCTGATATGGGGGGGACTGTGATACGGGGGGCTCTGTGATGGCGGAGTCTGTTATGGGGGATCTGTGATGGGGGGATCTGTGATATAGGGGTATCTGATATGGGGGGATCTGTGATGGGGGGATCTGTGATGGGGGATCTGTGATGGGGGAGTCTGATATGGGGGGATCTGTGATATGGGGGGATCTGTGATATGGGGGGATTTGTGATATGGGGGGCTCTGTTATGGGGGATCTGTGATGGGGGGATCTGTGATGGGGATCTGTGATGGGGATCTGTGATGGGGGAGTCTGATATGGGGGGATCTGTGATGGGGGATCTGTGATGGGGGAGTCTGATATGGGGGGGATCTGTGATATGGGGGGATCTTTGATGGGGGGCTCTGTTATATGGGGGGATCTGTGATATGGGGGAGTCTGTGATATGGGGGGAGTCTGTGATGGGGGATCTGTGATATGGGGGGATCTGTGATGGGGGATCTGTGATATGGGGGGATCTGTGATGGGGGATCTGTGATATGGGGGGATCTGTGATGGCGGAGTCTGTTATGGGGAAAGTCTGTGATGGGGCGTCTGTTATGGGGGTATCTGTGATGAGGGAAGTATGTGATATGGGGGAGTCTGTTATGGAGGGAATCTGTTATGTGGGGCTTTGTGATGGAGAGGAGTTTGTGTTGGGGGGCTTTGTGATGGGGGGATCTGTCATGGGGGGTCTTTGTTATGGGGTGAGTCTGTGATGGGGAGGGGGGGTCTGTGATTGGGAGTGGTTCTGTAATTAGGGGAGTCTGTGAAATACTGATAAGTTCATATTGATTACAATTGTTCTTTATTTTAAATATTGTACTGTTTTTTCCTGTTTTTTTTTTTTGCACTACAAATAAGATGTGTGCATAGGAATTAGTTCATATTTTTTTTAAACTATAGTGCGGCCCCCCAACAGTCTGAGGGACCGTGAACTGGCCCCCTGTCTAAAAAGTTTGAGGACCCCTGTGTTAGACTATCAAATATGGCACAGTAATTAAAGCATATTTTGTAGATACAATGACTGTGGCATATGCGTGCCATGTATGCAGTGAGTATACTTCTTTAAGACCACCCAGTATTAGCACAATTTAGCCACATCAACCATACCTCACCTTTGGGTACCCAAGGGTGTCCCAGGTTTTTCACAATCCTAGCAATGCCCTTGTGTTAAACCCTTGTGTTAAGAACCAAACTAAAGGACCACTATATTCAGTACGTTGGCCACCATTTATCTAACTGGCGACTCTGAGCTCTGTTTTTGAGAGCTGTGGGATGGGGTATAGTACCTTGTAACAGAAGGTGTAAGGATGCCAACAGATATTAGAGAATATTACATTGCCTGTAGAGGCTAGCTGAGAATTCTCTCAGGAGAGTTGATTTGATTTAATCAGGGCGATCCCTACTTTTGTCGTGTGAAAAGGGTCATCACTGGAAAATGATCCATCCTCTTTTTCTTGTGATCAGTGCAGATTTGGTTACTCACATATACTGATCTTTGATTAAACAGGTGAATCACAAAATGCTTGTAGGAAGTTTTAGATATGGCATACTTGCAGATTTGAAAATGAGTTGCCCTAATATTGCAACAAATTTAGGCGCATGTATTAACTGATTATATTTTGAGATTTTAGATGCTTACAACAAACTACTAATCATTTTCTGATTTAATCAGGCTTTGCTTTTTTTCCACTGAAAATAAGCCACAATGTTTATAGAGTCAGAAAACATTTATTTAGCAGGACAAGCTAATAAAGCGGGGTAGTTGTGCTTTCCTAATTTCAGGTTCTTGGAACCTTCAGGAAATCAAGCTCTTGGCTGATCTGTATTCTCTTCTTAGAAATAGACATTGAGGTAGTCTGACATTTATGCTTTGTTCTAAATGGAGAGAAAAGGAACATGTAAACAGTGCAAAGAATACCAGTGAATTTAGTAATTGGAGAAAAAAACACTGGTCTTATTATAAGTCAAGCTGTTGTTTTAAAATGATAGGCTTTAAAAATCAGAAAATACAACCAGTTAATTGTTTTACCTCTTTTTTTCTGCAATAGATCAAATAATACATAGTGCAGTGACTGACACCCTGCACACACAGTGCACATAGAGGGGAGAAACAGTGGCTACACATAGTTCCTAATGTGTCAGTCTCCTGGGAAAGAAGGCCATCCACAAGAATTTGGAGATTGTTTGTGAGAATTTGTACCCTTTCAGCCAAAAGAAGATTTGTGAGGTCTGGTACTGATGTTGTATGGAAAGGTTGGCTCAAAGTTGATGTAATTAATCTCAAAGATGTTCAATAGGGTTTAGGTCAGGGCTCTGTGCAAAGCACTCCAGTTCGAGGCTTGTGAACCTGAACTCAATCATTTGGAGGAGTGTTCACACCTTACATAGTACATTACCATTTAGTGTACTTCCATATGTACCTGACTTTTAGAAGCATGAGGAGAAAAAGTGTTTACTAATAATTGCTATGTTCCATGGCTAGACTGGAGACTAGCAGTGTTTAGCAACATTGTATGCATGATGTATAGTGGGGTAATCTGGCTATAATGTTATGCTTACATATGCAACCCTACCATTGATATATATATATATTTTTAAGAACACTGTAATGTTCCTTCCCCCTCCCCAGTTATACACACTTTCCATTGCTGCATGTGTGAATCTCATTGTCTGTAATAGAAATGACAGAACAACCAGATAGGGTCATTATCAGTTCATGCATTAAGGCATTTAAAAACCTTGGGGTTAGGGAATTAATTTTTCCATGGGTAAACATATTTATATGCACGATGACATGACACTGAACTGAGAGGAACCAAATGACATAGTTTGAGTATATTACATGGATAGACCTAGAAGGCTCAGTCTGGAACTTCTGGGCATAATCATTTGAGAGCAAATAATATTTTAAAACCAGAGAACACTGATGGAATTCTGTTGCTCATTTAGGCAACATAATTAATTTAGTGGTATTCATCGGAGTGTCCTAGGAAGAGATCACTGTTAAAGCTCTGGCGAGGCATCATTAATGTTCTTCAGGTCCACCTGTTGCACAAAAACACTGAAGAAAAGTCTGTATTTTAACTAGTAAACTATTTAGAGGTAGCCCATGATAGTAAACATTGATAATCCAGTGGAGCATTTTTTTATAGTAAGTAAAATCTTCATTATTATATGGTACATGATATATGTAATACAGATTGGGAGAATGGAACTTGCATGACTGCTTTGGTCCACATTGCCATGCATCATCATACACCTTACTTTTGTTGAGTGCAAATATGGCTTTGGTTGCTGACTTGCTGTACATTTGCAGAGGGTGCTTTGTAGGGAGGACAAGTAAGTGGTACTTGCTCTAAGGCAGCCTATCTCTAAACCTTTTAACATGGCGGGACCCTTAATAACATTCCAGTCTCATGGAAACCCTGCTAATAATTACTATATCTACAGCTCACAGTACATTATTGTGATGGTTCCTGTGAACAATTATTCTTATATTTCTGGTCATTGGGATTAATCCACCTCCCCCTTTCAGATAGACTAAAAATCATTGTTAGTGGTTACTTTATGTGAGAGACAGAACATTCTTATTGCTCAAGGAACCCCTTGCAACCTCTGGAGAGCCCTAGGGTTCCACAGGACCCTGGCTGAGAAAGGCTGCTTTAAGGTATCCATATTAAACATTATGCTTCCCTCTGCACCCAACTCAACTTTTTCCAGCGTTCAACATAACCTCAATAGTGCAATCTTACCTCATTTTGCATTTATAATCCTTCATCTTGCACCTGACCTAACAAAACCTCATTCCTTCATCTTCAAAACATCTATCATCTGATATACCATCCTTCATTTAAATCTGATAAATGTTCACCTATCATTTAGCATAGTGTCATCCTTCATTTGAAAAAAATGTCCAATCCATATTTTGACATTACATAAAATTTTTGTCTGAAAAAATTGTATCTATCACCTGACATAACAATATAAATCCACTAAAATGTCTATTGTAAATAAGTGGAAACACTATCCTTTTTAACTATTAGTAGTTAGTCACATCCTGGACTTGTGTAATGTTGAAGATGTTTTGTCATACAGCCAATTGGTTTCCTCACTTCTAATTCTTATCCTACAACTGACATACTATCATCCTTCATCTAATAAATTCTTCTCCTACAATGAAAATAACTGAATCCTTGAATGAATTCCAATAAAGCCTAATTCTATCCTTTGATACATTCCTATCCTACACAAGGCATAATTTAAGCCTTTATCCAAATAATTCACATCCCGAATCCGACATAGTATCATTCTTCTTCTGATAAATTTCCATAAAGCTTATATGTAATGGTAGGCATCAAGTGGTCTACTTTAAGAGAGGCATTTACCTTTAAAGTGTAAACTGAAGTGCAGGTTCATTTTAAAACGAAAGGATATATTAAATAAAAACAGCAAAGGTGACTTACAATACATATTCACTGGTTGTAAATCAATCACTAACATATAAAACAAATTCACAAGGAAGATTGGTCTGCTGTGAATGTTTGATGAATGTCAGATTAACTGCTTGGTAAATATGACACTAATTGTATGTGGATGTTCCCCTATTCACCAATAGTGTCTTGCTTTCAGTTATATTCAGCCTAGACACAAAAGTGGTCTGATGACATTTTAGGATTGATTTACCTTTGTGTAAAGTACCTTTATCGAGTACCGAACTTTGCACATCTTATTGGCTTGCTTCTGGTTCTGAAGCCTAAAGTGGTATTAAAGTCCGCTTTGTAATTTTTACCTACAGGTAAGCCTATAATAAGGCTTACCTGTAGGTAAAATGAATATCTTATAAAAATGCACTGTTTAGGAGATATTCACCCTGGATGCAGCCGGTGACATCACCGACGCATGCACTCTGAAGGTCTGGCATACCGCGTCAAACCTTCAGAGCTTCGTGCCAGAACCATGGAATTGACGTCATTGTGGCTCCTGCCACTCACACCGCTGGAGCCCGTGAACCCAGAAGAAAGACTGGGTGAAGATGTCAGCCCTCTCAGCGGTGACAGCGCGCCGCTGGAGGGCTTCGTTCTAAGGTAAGTATTTCATAACGTGCTAGTATGCAATGCATATTAGCACATTATGCACTAGTCTTACAGGTGTTTTTTTTTTTTTTTTTTTTTTTTAACTGCGGCGGTTTACTACCACATTAAGGTGCTTAATTACACTGCAGCCTAACTCTTTATAGCAGTGGTTCTCAATCCTGTACTCAAGTACCCCCAACAGGCCATGTTTTGGGAATTTCTCTTAGATAAAACAGCTGTCCAAAATACCAAGCCATTGACTGATTTAAAGCACCTGTGCAAGATAAAGAAAAACCTGCAAACATGGCCTGTTGGGGGTACTTGAGGACAGGGTTGAGAACCACTGCCGTATAGAGTCTAATACAATGTCCAAATGTCTATACAATAGCTCAATTCACCTTGCACCAAACAAGCCTGAGAAAAATGTTTTTGTCTGTCCTCTCTACCTCTGCCACTCATGTGACTTTGACTATTATTCATGGGATTAGACCGTTACACCAAAGAAATCAATTATCTGTAATATCACCAAAAGTCCTTATACATTGCATTGAATACATTTGGTGAAAAACACATTAAGGGGATGGCTTGGGAAAATCAATTAACGGGCAGCAGCAACACTCACTGTGCCACAGCAAACAAAATCTTAGGATGTATAAGAAGGAAGATAAGATATGATGATACTATATAGCTCACATACGTCAACCACTTGTAAGGTCACATTTTGATTACGTTGTCATTTTGGCCAACACATTGTGAGAGGAACAAGAACAGTTTGGCGGCAAATACCCGGCCTAGGCTAATAAAAGTGATTGAAGGTCTCACTCGACCCTAAAAATGGCCATATGTAATTTAGGAACAAGATGTCCAAAAATGTCCAAAAAGCTACTTGTAAAAAAAAATATCAAAGTTCAATATAAAAATTTTACAAATTAACTTTTTATATAAATAGCTGTACAAAAGAAAGAATAGATTTTACCATATGTTTGGGAAACGGCTGATTAGGTAACAGTGCTACTTTTATATAAGCTGAAAAGGGGACCATTTCAGGGTTGGGTCATTGTTAGCTTATCAAAAGCCCTTGAGTCTTTTTACCTTTATCCTTTTTATATATTATTTCTTTTTTTTTTAATTATACAGGTTAAAAATGGGACATAAAAAATAAACCAAATGAAAACTCATTATGTTAGCTTGATGTGTGTGGTTACAATTCTTGTCTTTTTTTTAACTACCACTACTGTGCAATTTAATAGTAATGACAAGATTGGTATAGATACATGAGATGGCACATAAGCAGTAGTTGTCTACCAGCGCTTGTACCAACTGCTCACCTTCAGGGCCCCATTGTCCTGTGATACTCTCCTGGTAGGCATGGTGTCTGGGCATCCAACAGACTGATTGAACTCTGCTCTCTGATCATCCAGTCTCCGACTTTGTGACTGTGCCAACATATCCATCAAATGATTCATTTCAGGAGGAGGGGTGACCGGAGCTGTGAGTTAAAATAAGGGTTTATTGTCATTTTAATATTCACAATAGTCAGCAATGAATCCTTAAACAGCACCTGTTTATGACATTTGAGGCAGTGAAAAGATATTTAGAATTCGTCGGTATGGTTTTTCTGATTGTCTGGGATTATGTGCGTTAACCATGCTCATTTATCATTATTATTACCATTTTTTGAACACCGTTATCAGTTAACACCATTAGTCATCGTGTAATAAAATCAAAATTGTTTTGACATATTTTAGACATAAAGGAATGCCTAATAGATGACACTTTTATCCCTGTGCCGCAGTAGTCCCTACCAATGGCTTAGGGGTCCATGTGGCTCTCAGTTCTTATTGGTGCTGCTTAAGACAGCCTCTCAGTAGGTGCTTATCTTCAAACTACCTTTAAATCATTTAGTCTGTCTTGAAGGAGATGCTTATCCTTTTTACATACATGTCTCCCATCAGAATCATTTCATTACATCAATTATACGGTTTTCCATGGTCATTATAGGGAGTCAGCCTATTAATTTTCCATTTCAAGAACCATTCAGAAGAAAAAGAACCATTAGGTTAGGTTCCTCAACTGAGGAAAAACAGCTTTACCATGAGGATTGAAAGGGTTGTTTACGATAGTGAATGGTGAAGCTGTAAAAATTCCTCAGTACATGGAGGTGCCATGGCTAAAACTGTATTTAAAATCAAACTGGATTCTTTATTTATAAGAAATGTTATGTGTGGTCATCGAGAATATTTCAGGGTGGCCTAGGACACCTATCCATTAATCTTGTAGTCAAGAAAATTTGTCAACTCTTCTAAGATAAAAATGTAAACTGATGAACTAGGGTTTATCATATCTCTATGAAGGTTCTCATTTATCCAAGTCATGGTATAGCTAGAGGTAATTAGTCACATTCACTGGAATTGTTCTGTAATGCTAATAACGTTTTACCCCTTATTAAAGTGGCTTCCTCATTTCTGTGTTTAGAGCAGAGGAAGTTATTTGGATAAGCAGGGAAACATCTTCAACATTATAGATCAAGTCCAGTTGACTATAACTTACTACGTCTAGCTGAGATTTATTAAAATCTCTGGGGCAGAATTTTACCAATTTTGATGATTTTTTCCAATTTTTAAACTGAATGCTCTCCGACTCAATTATCCAAGTCATGGTATAGTTAGTAGTATTAGGTCACATTCAGCTGGGCTTGCTCTTTAGCTCAGAAATTAGGAATCTGCATAGGTGAGGGTCCAAAAACAGCTTCAATAGTACAGATCAAGTTAAGGTAAATGTGACTAACTACAACTTGCTGGATTCTGTAGTACATTCTCCGGGACACATTTTTTATGATTTTGAATTTGATGGACCTTTACATTTTTATTTTTTATTAAAGTCCATTACCAGCCTCCATGTTCTCTCTATGTACTTTTAATGTGAAGACATTTATTCTCAATGATCTTCAAAGAACACAACAAAGACTCTAGAGTTGAGTTTCTAACAGCTTAGGCTACATGCACACCTCAGCAATTTAGGGCACCTAGGAGGCACAGGATTCAGTCCCGCTGCCAGCAGCCTGTGAAAATGTATGACAATGCTCAGTGGCTGTATGCAGCTGGACACTGTACCAAGCAGTACTCATGTTTAAGGCTGTATGCATTTGGGAAAGTACAGTATGTCCCAAACAGGCTTAAATTGTGTTTAAATAGAAAGTATAGTAAAACACATGCATTTGAAGAAACATCTGGCTTACAGAGACAGAGACTCACTAAATAAGCAACCTTAAATTAGTATTGAAGTTAAGATAAATCTGAAAAGAGGACCTGTGATTTTTGTGAACATATTATTTATTTTTGTGTGGAGGAAAGATAAGTGAGAAGATTCAATGCAGCGGATAACAGTATTAAAAGGGAAGCCCGATGACAACCAGTAAGCTCAGATGTGTTGAGCTGTGTATTTAATTAACAAGTGTACTTTCAGTAGCTATCTTTATTATTATACCATATGTCCACAATTTGTGGACACCTGACCATCACACCTATATGATAGGTGATTCCATTGCAAAACCATGAGCATTAATATGGAGTTACCTTCCAACCCCTATCCTTATGGTTATAACAACTTATGGGATGGCTTTCCAAAAAATTTGAAGTTTGTCCGTGGGAATTTGTGCTCATTCATCCAAAAGATTATGAGCTCAGGTACGGACGTTGGATGAGAAAACCTGACTCACAATTGGCATTTCAACTCACCTAAGAAGTGTTCAGTAGTTTTGAGGTCGGGCATCTCACTGCATGCCATTTGAGTTCCTCCACAACAAACTCGTGCACCTGAACTCAATAATTTGGAGGGGTGTCCACATACTTTTGGCTATATATTGAATGCATCCCTGTCTCCTCATTGAAAAAGCCAATTTCCTCTGTTGCCTCTTTGCTATCTATGTATGTTTTTTTATTTTCTTCAACAAAACATTTGAACAATAAAAAGCCAATTTCAGGATTTCAGGGAGTACCTATATTGCTAAAAACTGGAGTTTAAGACACATGCAAATCCAACTTATGGATATGAGAGACTATGTAAAGAAATTGCTTCTAGGCTGGAGGTTCCAGTGTTTGAGACTCAAGTTTATCAGCAAACACAACAGGTACCCCTTGCATTTTCCTTTTTGGGCAGGATGCAGAGACAATTAAGAATACATTTTTCCCAATTTTCCTCAATAGAGAACATCTCTGATCCCAGGAAAACTGGATATGCTTTTGGTAAAGGTAAAATAAACTTTTGTTCCCTTGCGGATTTGCTCATCTTACCACCCTGGCCACTTTTATTTGAACCAGTGCATGCAGAATGAGATAAAATGAGTGATCTGTTGAAATCTACCCTTGGAAAGCCAAACTAGAAAGCAGGAAAAACAATATGAAATTTAACATTTGTCATTTAATTTACAAGACTGCGTAATGTAAAGCAAAAAGGAAAAAATACACTCAAGCACATCAGGGTCTATATATTGGAGGCCACTTACTGCTATTTTTTGCATCTGGATCCCCTTTGCTGTGCACAATTTGGATGCTGCATCTCTGCTCATCCATCCGTGCCCCCTGAACATGGCTGAGAAGGTTAAAGAAGCCTTCCTGCTCCTGAGGAACTTCCTGCAATTGGAAACATGCACACATTTTGTTAATTTACCAACTAAATAAAAAAAGAAAACCTGTCATGAAATACATGAGCTGGTGGCCCTCACCTGGTAATGCTAATTCTCTAATATTCCAGCTGTATCTCGTGTCAGTACTTCAGAGCTAGAACTAGCATTTTTAAGAGGCCATCCAATAGCAACCCCAATATTTCTATCATGAAACATGTCTTTAAATGCCTGCTCTCTTCCATCCCCATTTAAAGAACAGGTACTGTCAGAGAATGCCTGCTGGCTGTTGGATCAACCAACGCACACACGCATACACACTATTAGATTTTCTGCAGATTTTTGTCTTCAGATTTACCAAAACAATATAATATGAGGTCGAACCTTTAGAGTTTCAATTTGTATGCAATCAGGCATGCCCTTGCACTACATGGTTTTGGTAAATCTGAAGACAAAAATCAGTAGAAAATCTAATAGTGTGTATGGGGCTTTAGAGTCAGGACTGGTCATTTACCTGTACAAGTACAGGGCCTAGCCAGAGCATGCACATTCAGAGGTTTCTTAATCTGCCGGCTAGCAGG